>NC_134127.1:1205000-1805000 GCF_040939455.1 Microcebus murinus
TCACCTGGAAGCTTCTTTAATCCCTACAATCTAGAAAAAAGGTGCTTCCAGAGTCATCCACTCAAAAAGTTCAAAGGCAAGAAAACTCACATAATCCATTTTCTGTACCTCAGACACTGGGCCAGTGATATTTTTTGGTTCTATACATGGAAGACCTTTTCCAGAAGGAAATGGTAATAATTCCTGAAATGGAGGAAGGTAAATTCCATCTGGTTTCCTGGAATTAGAGATGAGGTGAAAAAGGGCAAGAGAGTCTGCAACAAGCGTTTTACACTTCCGCCAGGCCTCCGTTTTGGTGTTGCAATAGTCAGAATAGAAAAACCTGATTCTTTGCAAACAATTCTGATACTTAGATTGGATTGCAACAGACAGGGAACATAGGAGATCAGGGCTCTTGAGGAGAATTTATGTCTGAAGACTGTTTCACTATGCAGAATTCCAGATGGCTGTGGGCTTCTGTCTTCGGTGGAAAGGCATCTGCTAATTGAGATTCCACATCTCCTAGCTCTGTAACAGCTCAGTAATAACCATGCCCTTGGCCTCCTGCTTTTCAATATTTCAGGAACATTACAAAATGCTTCTGTGCTTAGGCAAGAATTGCCCAAAGTCACAAGAGCAGGGGAAAAGAGGCTGGAGGAACCTGGTTGTTAGCTAAGAACAACCTGTTAAGAAAATGGCTGATCAGGCCAGGCGCAGTGGCTCACGTCTGTAATCCCAACACTCTGGGAGGCCAAGGCAGGGGGATCACTTGAGGCCAGGAGTTCAAGACCAGCCTGAACAACATAGTGAGACACCATCTCTACAAAAAATAGAAAAGTTAGCTGGGTATGGTGGCACACCCCTGTAGCTTCAGCTACTCAGGAGGCTGAGGCAGGAGTACTGCTTGAGCCTGCAAGTTTGATGTTGCTGTGAGCTATAATCGTGCCACTGCTGCCTGGGCAGCAGAACGAGAACCCTGTCTCACAAAAGAGAAAGAAAAGAAAGAAAGAAAACAAAGACAAGAAAAAAAAATGGCTCCTCAGTGAACTGGATTCCTTTTACCTGAAAGAAACCAAAATATTTCACCACAAAATATACTTCCTTGACATATTTCAAGACAGCTAGAAGGGCTAGAAATACAAGAATAGGCGAAAAGCTCTGGCATCTGTGGAGGAAATAAAGGGAAGTAAACAATACGTGCAGACAGGCTTTCTCTGAAGCACCCCTACCCCACCTCTAGTCAGGATCCAGAGAAGACCGACAGGGAGCCTGACACCTTAACACATCCACTGCCACACTAGAAAAAAAATTTTTTTCCCCCTGGGACCACAGTGTTTTATTACAAAAACAGAATAAAAACTTCAAAAGCAAAATAATCCTTTCTAATTTAATAAAAAATTTATTTTTTGTTTTCTGTGTCTGAGTTATATGCAACTTGAAAAACAGTTCTCGTAACTCCCAAGGTGAAGGGACATGTGGGTTACGTATGCTTCACGGGGCCCCAGGCTCAAAACTAGCATGAGTTTAACTGCCATGTGGGCTGTATTTATGTGTTAAAGGGCTGGAGGAAACATCTACCATCTACTCTCTCTCTCAGAGGCAGTGAGGTCATCTGCATTGCAGGACCACCTTTGCTGGCCAGGCCTCCTGTGCTCTCCTCCATGACCGTCTTGCCCCCATAAACTGATTTACCACCATAACCTGTCTCTGGCCATGCTCCGAGTCCCCTGTTTCTGCAATCTCAACATGGTATAAAAGCATCAACTCTCTGGCCATTTCTTTGAGATCTTTCTTAGACTCCTGTGCATGTTAATAAATTTGCATGCCTTTTCTTCCATTTATCTGTTTTTTGTCAGTTAATCTTTCAGTGAACCATCAGTGCAGCAGGGCAGCTTTCCCTGGGCCGCTACACACCCTAGCGAAGACTGTACGAAAGGAAAACACAGTTTGTGCTACACTACACTCCCACCACACTGACACCACGCGTGGGGGCTGCCCAGCAGATACCAGCTGGGTATCCTCTAATCCAACTCAGTTCCGACTCTGCCACCCCGAGCACACAAGAGACACCACAGGTCGAGGGCTCAGTTCCACGAGACTGCCCCAACCTTCGTACATCAGCTGGAGTCCCAGATTACAATGTGCACTTCTGGCTGACCAACTACAAGATGGTGTTCAATACTTTGCTAGACTGATTCACAGAACTCAGGGAAATGCTTTACATATGTTTACGGATTTGTTATAAAGGACACAGCTCAGGAAGCACCAGAGGGAAGAGATACACAAGGCAAGCTATGGGGGGAGAGTCCACACCCTTTCTGGGGCACCTGGAAGCTCATCTAATCTTGTTGTTCAAGAGTTTTTATAGAGCTTAACAGAGGTTAATCTCCAGCCCCCACCTTGCCATAGGTAGACAGGGGGCCGTCGGAAAGTTCCAACCCTCTAAGCACTTGGTCTTTCTGGGGAGCAGCCCATCCCAAGGCTGTACAGGCCCACCCTAAGCACACACAGGTGGGCCCTAGTCACCCGCCAGCACACACACAGTTGTGATGGAGGGGCTCATTGTGAATAACAGAAGAAACTCCCATCATGCGGAAAATCCCTAGGGTTTTAGGATCTCTGTGGCAGGAACCAGAGGCAAAGACCAAGTATATTTTATATTTTAGCACAGGCCAATGCATAATAGCAATGTCTGGTAACCACACAACTGGCTTCTCTGAGCTGTCATTTTTAAAAGTATAGTTTTCAGTTGGATGCAGTGGCAGCACACTTGTAGTCCCAGCTCCCTGGGAGGCTGAGGCAGAATTGCTTGAACCCAGGAGTTTGAGGCCAGCTGGGCAGATTAGGAAGACCTCTGTCTCTTAAAAATAAAAAGTAAGAGTTTTCAGATATCTAAAATTCTTAATCAAAATTAAGAATCCTAGGTTCAGAGTTTATTTCACTGTGAAAATCTTCTCACTTCCCCTGATCTGAGATGTCATTTACTAGGCAATTTAGTACCAGATAACTTAATTATTCCCTTTTTAGCTCCGCCCAGAGAAGAGACAATTTAAAGGTACTAACAACACTGCACTTCAGTAACATTTAACAGAATAGAGCCCTTGACAGGTGAACTTCCATGGTACATTTGCCAGTTATTCATTTTGCTGAACACTACAGTTTAGGAACTAATGATACAAGTAAGGTCTAACGTTCCTGGCAACATGAATCTCAGCAGAAACCTTCCCCTCCTCCTTTTCCGTCAGCCTCTACTGCATTTCCCAAACTAACCAGATACCGCCAAAGAGCCAGACCCTTCAAGAATCAGGCTCCTCTTGGTGCTCACCTTCCACGTCCCAAGCAAACCTCCCACCTTTAACAACTCCTCTCCCTGCTTCAGCTGCAAATCCAGGCAAATCTACATCTTTATTCTGGACTTCGCAGAGGTGGCAACCTCACCCTTCTGATGAGCAGGCCGTCCAGCCCGCACCATCGAGCGTGCCAACTAAAGGCAGCACACCTCCTCCTGACAGCCCACTGCCCCTCTTGGTGGCACTCCCAATCTGTTGCTGGCTCCACTGCCCTCTTGCCACCAAGCTTTCGGGCTCTCCTTGCCATCAAGCCCTCACCCTCTGAGAGGACACGCCCACCCAGCTGCCTCCTGCTTGTGTACTCCCTGACTCGGTGGACCTGCTCCCCTCTCTCCTCCTTCCAATTCAAGGACACTTGCTGCCAATCTGATCACATCACTTTCTAGTTCAAAAATCTTCAATGACTTCCCAACACCTAAAGAAGTGTTCAACATCTTAACCTTCCCCATTCCCTCCACGTACCCCATGTTTTCACTCTACTAAACTATGGGTCATCTCCACTCAAGACTGTACTTTTTCATCTTTATCCACTAGGCTTCTAGAATGATCTATCCTCTTCCCTTTTAGGATCCAGTTCAAATGCCAAATCGCATATGAAATGTTACCCAGTTTCTGCAATCAGAATTAACCTTTGCCTGTGTTTCACTGGCGTCACATTCTGAACTCACTACGTATGCACACACTTGTCTTTCCCGCCAGACCACAGGTACCTGGAAGGCAGGGGCCAGGACGTGCCCACACGTGGGCTCCAGCACAGCCCGACACAGTGCCTGGCACTCGCTAGGCAAGCAATGAGGGCTGTGTTTAACTCATCAACTCCTAATATTTCTCTTCATCAAGGTTTCCTTATGAAAAAATAGACCTTAAGGATAAAACCTAAAACTCCCACAGATCATTCCCACCTCCTCAGTCTGTCCTTTAACCTGTTCACGGTTAGGTCAAAACCATGCCTCCCACTGGGTAGGGAGGACGTCCATGACCAGCACTACCTTTCTCACTGTAACTCCCGCTGTCTCCATAAAGAGACAGACTGGGAAGTTCGATGGCTTCCATTGGGGCTGCCTGACCCCAAACTAATGCCCACCCCACCACAACCCCATGACCGCTAGAGTCTCTTCAACTTCTTTGTAACCACCACTGGTTCCGATGACTCTCCACCAACAAATTCTGCTGTGGAGTTTGACACCAGTCAGATTATAACTGTCCCACCTTCTCTAACATGACCTGACCAATTCCTCTCATATCATTTACCTGCATCTCTCTCCTTTACAGCCAGGCTTTCTTCCCTTCCCCTTTTCCAAGTCATTCTCAACTCGGTTGAGAGCCCTCTCCTAGGAATTCCACTCTAAATACCATCACCATCGTGTAGAGGGTTGCTCTGCAGCACCGGACTAAGAAAGCAGACTAAGACACTGTAGACAACATGCTGCTCTACGTAAAGATCCTCAGTCACCCAGCCTTCACAGGATCTGCACTGAGTTAAGTCTTTCAGGAAAAAGGACAGCAGTCACTGACCCACCACACCCTCTCTGTAGGCCTCCTCTCTTGGAAGGCATGCAAATGCTTTCTCCTGGTTCCTCTGTACAGGATGAACTAATCATGGGAAACTGCTACGCCAGAGCTTACGTAGCTCTGCCAAATGCACAGATATCCAGCTTTAATGATCTTTATGAAGATTACCTAGTAAGATATGAAAATGGCTGATAAAATGCCAAACGAAAACAGACACAAAATCATAAGTATATGCTACTAACACAACCATAAAATATGATGTGCATTACCAAAGACTAGAAGGAAATATGCAAAAAAATTTAAAGGTAATATAAGCTGTGGGTCACGAATGCTTAAAATTCTCTAATATTTACCTGGTTATCTATTACTATATAACAGACCACCTCAAAACCTGTAAACCACTACCACCACTTATGTTGCTCACGAATGTGCAGACGGCACAGGTTTAGCCTCAGCTGGCGGCTAGAAGGCTGGGGGCAGGACTCCTGGGGAGGACAGCTCACTCCTCCATGGGGCGCAGGTGCTGGCTGTGAGCTGGGCACCTCCCCGCAGCAGGGCTTCCCACGACAGGGGACCTAGGTTCCAGGGACAGGCAGCCAGAGAGAGTGAGCCAGAGAGACGCTACCTGCCTTTTCTAACCCAGTCTCACACACCACACGGCGTCAGGCCCACCACTTCTTCCTATATGCCAGGTACACGTCACCAAGCCAGGTTCCCACTCAGAAGCGGGGAGTCAGGCTCCACCTTCCGACAGCAGGTGGCAGAATTACCCAGGGGGCTTTTTTTTTTTTTTTTTTTTTTGAGACAGAGTCTCACTCTGTTACCCGGGCTAGAGTGCCATGGCGTCAGCCTAGCTCACAGCAACCTCAAACTCCTAGGCTCAAGCAATCCTCCTGCCTCAGCCTCCCAAGTAGCTGGGACTACAGGCATGCGCCACCATGCCCGGCTAATTTTTTCTATATATTTTTAGTCGGCCAGTTAATTTCTTTCTATTTTTAGTAGAGACGGGGTCTTGCTCTTGCTCAGGCTGGTTTTGAACTCCTGACCTTGAGCGATCCACCCGCCTCAGCCTCCCAGAGTGCTAGTATCACAGGCATGAGCCATAGCGTCCAGCCTCCCAGTAGGGGGCTTTTAAAAAATGCCCACCCAGACCAATTAAATCAGATACTCATGGCCCAAAATACATGTTTTTAAAAGTGCTTCCCCAGGTGATTAAAATGTATAGTCAGGAGGGAGAACCATAAAAATTAACATGATCTTGGGGTTTCCTTCCTGCTCCAAAATTACGTATTATCATTCCAATATAGAAGGAGTAAAGGGGCTAAAAAAAGTAAAATAAAGGTCTCTCCTTACTACGGACTAAGTGCTCATGTTCTCCTCTAATTCATACATTGAAACTTAACCTCCAAGGTGATGGTATTTGGAGGAGATAAAGTCACAAAGGTAGAGCCCTCATGTGCAAGACTGGTGCCCCTTCTAAAAGGTACCACAGAGAGTTCCCTCATTCCTCTGTCACGTGAGGACACAGAGAGAAGTCAGATGTCTATGAACCAGGAAGCAAGCACTCACCAGACACTGAATCTGCTGGTACCTGATCCTGAACTTCCCAGCCTCCAGAACTATGAGAAATAAATTTGGTTTTTAGGAGCCATCTAGTCCATGGTAGTCTGTTACTGCAGACCAAACAGACTAAGATACTCCCCACAGTATAGGTGTATTTTAGATACATATACACACAAACACAGACATAAACATTCCAAGGTCTGAAGCCAGTCTGGCCAAATCCAGCTTGTTCCCGACACTACCACTGGTAAAAGTAGCGTTCCATTCTTACTGTCCATTGGACGGACTCAGAGCAGTAACGACCGACACGCCTCCAGAGCGCCGAGGCCCTGATGCAACGCGCCGGCCCGCTCTAGTCACCCCCTACGCCAGCTCGCAGCCAGGCTCTAACTGTCCGTGAAGCCAAACAGTACAGGATCCACACGGTACCCACAGCCCTTCCGGTGCCTGGCGCATACCATTCCAGGAAGAAGGGGTACAAATCTAGCTTCTGAATCTCTAAATCTGGAGGTCACAAATAGATATATGCTACTTCCTTTACCACTTCTAAATCACTATGCCCCAAACCAGTGATTTTCAAGATATGGCCTGCAAATAGTCTCTGATGGCTCAAGATTACATGTCCTATAGATTGTTGGCCAACCATTTAATAAATTTTCTACTGAATAATTATAATCTACATTAAAAAATCATAAGAAGGTACATTTTAAAAATAATAGTCATAATAATAAGGACTTACTTGCCTATGAACTTTAAAATATTAATTCTGGGGGACACCTTCAAAATGGAATAAGGAATATACATGACTTCCAGGCCTCCTGTCCCATCCAAAGTCATCCAAGTTAAATTTTAACTACTCCAAGAGAACCCTAGGCTCACAACTCTTACTGCCATGTTTCAAAAGTAACAACTTCTCCAAGGCCAAGCAAGGTGGCTTCCAAGGTGGCTCACCCCTGTAATTCCAGCATTTTGGGAGCCCAAGGTGGGAGGATCACTTGAGGCCAGAAATTCGAGACCAGCCTCTACAAAAAATAGAAAAATTAGCTGGGTATGGTGGCACACGCCTATAGTCCCAGCTACTTGAGAGGCTGAGGCGGGAGGATCACTTGAGCCCAAGAGTTTGAGGTTGCAGTGAGCTATGATGATGTCACTACACTCCAACCCAGGCAATAGTGAGAGACCCTGTCTCAAAAAAACAAAAAGAATTCCATAGGTCCATGAATTAATCACTTGCCTATAAATGTGAAGTAAAGCCAGACATCACTTACTGCCATCTCCTAAGTTTATCAGCTATTCTACTAATGGTATCCTGGTGGATGTTTTTCATAGTGGCAAAAGGGCATGGGTAGAATTATATTCTCTACAGAGATCTTGTGCACTACTCAAGATTTTTTTGGAGTGAAATATATGAAAATGATATTTCCTGACTGATTAATCAAAACAAATACTATACATTAGTAAAACAGCCAGTCCAGAGATTGACTGGATCACCACTTCTCAAATTTTCACACATATGTGAATCAAATGCAAAGACAACTCAGTAGGTCTGGAGTGGGCTTGAGATCTCTGTTTCTAACCAACCCCCAGGTGACTCTCACACTGCCGATCTCCACACAAAAGGAAAGTACTGACACACACTATGATGCGGAAGAACCTGGAGAATGTTATGCTGAGTGAAAGAAGTCAGACACAAAAGGGCACATTTTGCATGATTCCATTCACAGGAAGTGTCCAAAACAGGTAAATCTGCAGAGACAGCTGCAGACTCGTGGTTGCCGAGGGCTGCAGGAGGGAAAGATGGGGAATGACTGGCTTAATGAGTGTGAGGTTTCCTTCCGAGGTTTTGTTTGGTTTTGTTGAAATCCTCACAAGGAATGTGGGGTTTCCTTTTCTGTGATGACAATGCTGTGGAACTGAGTAGAGGTGGTGACTGCACAGCACTGTGAACAGACTAACTGCCACTGAATTGTTCACTTTGAAATGGTTGATATTATATGTTGTCAATTCCGCCTCAATTTTTAAACTGTGAAAAAAATCATATTCTTACAGGAACAGTAAATACTATAAAAGCTAAAACCCAAGATTTAATGGTATACATAAAGACATTTCCCACTGTAACATTTCATACAGCTCACTTGATCATTCTGAGTCACCTTCTTCACTGATAAAGTGCAAATACTTACACCTTGTCCACCACAGAATTATAAGGAACCAAAGGAAAATGAAAAAAAATTATTCTGAAAATCCTAATGAACAAATAATATATTTTTTTACTATTATGAGTGCATAATCATACATCTCAAACTATACATTGTCTCAACAAGAATTCTTAAAGATTTGGTGGCTACTAAAAACAGACACACTGCAATTAAATTACCAATCTCTGAATAGAGATATCAAAAGTCTCGTGGTATGGATCAACTTCCAGAAAACATTACTTCTTATCCGTTTCCTTCACAATGTGACCAATTCTGTTCAATGGTACAATTAGGTTAACTTCTGACATATGTTCAGAAATGTATTATCCTTCTCCTCTATCCTTAAGTAAACAAAACAATTCAAATACACTTTTTAGTTTATTCTTTTTTGTCTGAAATGCAAGAGCCTACTTAGGATAAATGCTTGAAAGAGAGAAAAGGCTTTCTCGCTACTGCAGCAGCGCTGAGCTCAGGCATCTGCTAGGGAAGAGGAGGGAGGGTCTGGCAGCAATTCTTTCCTTCAGTGCTACCCCTGTTCATTTCAAAGAGTGAAACACAAGGTGAGGTGCAGAGTCATGGAACAGGCCCCTTTGTTTGGCATGAATCAAACATATGCGTTACCTTAGCGCAATAAGAAAGACTGCTAAAGGCTTTCATAAATACAAGCCTAGTTATTCCTTTTACTCAAAATGCCACTTCCCATTCTCCCAACTTTCTCCACATCCAAGGAAGAAATAACAATGAACCAGGTAAGAGCAACTCTTTCTACTACAGGCGCCTCTTCCCTCCTCTGTGAAGCAACCTCTTGTAACTCACCGCAAAGATTTTCAACAAAGTTTTCATGTAGAGCTTTCGGATACCAAAGGAGACGCCAAAAATGGCTGGGACTATGATGAAAACGAGAAGCAGGGTGAAGAGGACAGTCAGGGAGATGCCCAGGAGGTTGACAATCAGGCTATCAAAAGGCAGCAGCAGGAACATGGTGGACGACTCAGCCAAGGCCAGTGCCCTCCGTCTCGAGAACAAACCACAGCCCTCAGACGGGCCTTTCCGGCAGCGCCAGCCTGGGCAAGGAAGCGGGTCCCCGAGAGGTAGCAAACTCCATTCCAAGGCTCACATCATTCACGTGCCAGAACAGAAGGCTTGGGAGGAGAATGACTGGCGAAAAGGACCATGAGGGGCATCCAAAATGGCAGGTCTCCCCGAAACAGATGGACTTGGGTGGCGAACGAGGCAGAACAGATCTTCAGTGAAAGCACCCAAGGCCAGGCCGGGTTCCTGTACAAGTGGGCAGCGGGGACGGCCTCCGCTCTGCTGTCCTGATGCTGCTTCCAGAGGTTACACTTTTTTCCTTGCCCAAGAGCACTTAGCAGATAAATCTGTCTTACAGCTCTGTCACTGCCAGAAGTACCGAGAAGAGTTCGACTTGGTGCCAAAAAAGTCCTAATTACTCCTGTGGAGGGGGTGACTGCTGGCACTTCACATAGAAGGCTTTTGAACTTGAATATGTGGATATTAAATTATTTTATTAATTATTTTACTTAAAATTCCTTCATAAGCTGAAAATCGTGTTCACTGTAGAGAGTTCACACGTGGCCCCATTCTCCCTTGAGTGAGGCTCCCAGCACTTGCTGTCCCCAGGACCCTCCTACCTGGAGAGCTACGGTCTTTGCCAGCAGGACAGAGAGGCTGGCACAGAATGTCTCATGCTGCCTGCAGTGAGTGTTATTCCAGGCACCTCTGGCATTGGTTTCCTCTGGATATTCTTCTCCCAAAGGCCCCTTCTCAGCGGTGACCTGGGTTCTTGGCAAAAAACAGCTTACATGCTGCCAAAGCTGGGGGTGGAAACAGAAACACAGTCAGTCACACAAATGTAGAGGAGAAACGTCAATAAGCACGGGGGTGGCTGGTTAGAGTAAGCCTACAGGCAGCACCAGCTTCTCAAGTCCTCAGAGTCAAAGGGACGAGGCAGAGCGACACGTAGCAGACACAGACGTGGGACGAAAACATACAGATGCTTTGCAGTTGCGACCCCAATGATATGACCCGTGGCCACTCACACTTTTTGAATAGCAAGTATATGTACGTACCTAAGACATGTTTCAAAAGATATAAAGCGTATGCTATGAAAAGTAAACCTCCCTCCTAGCTGTCCCCCAGGTAGCCAGAGTTCTTCATAGATGCAGCCACACTGCCAGCTTCAAATTCTTCCCAAGATATTCTATGCTCATACAAGGAAATACTATTTGTACTCCCCTCCCTCCACTTCTGCCCCAGGCCAGGCAACAT
Organism: Microcebus murinus; assembly: GCF_040939455.1. Taxonomy (NCBI): domain Eukaryota; kingdom Metazoa; phylum Chordata; class Mammalia; order Primates; family Cheirogaleidae; genus Microcebus; species Microcebus murinus. The sequence continues at coordinate 1,215,892 of NC_134127.1, forward strand.
TTTGTTCTTCACCTTGCTTTTTGTTTTGTTTTGTTTTTAGCTTAACGTAGCTTCCCTTCGAAGAATGTTCCACCAGCGCATACAGAGCTTCCTCAATCTGCAGGTGCACAGTTTTCAACTGTAAGAATGCACCATGATTGACTTTACCAGTCTCTGAAGGACAGGCACTGGTATTGCTGCTGTTTTGTTGTTATAAATAATGTTGTAATGAATAACTAGGTGCATACATGATTTAGTACACAAAATGCACATGGCAGATATATTTTCAGGATAAATTCCTAGAAATGGAATTGTAGGGAGAAAGAAAATATACATTTTTAATTTTGCAAGATATTGTCACATGTTCTACATAGAGGTTAAACTCCTCCAGTCTATCTCTCCACACTAGCCACTCATTTTTAAATTCCACTACTTCAAATATTTCATAAAAGTATTTCAATTTTATATCACTCCTTCCAAATTACAAGTAACCTATGCAAATCCTGAACTTGGGAGCATCCTATCAAGTCTCACTGGCAAAACATTTTGGTTTTGCACCTGTCACTCTCTGGCTGCTTCAATACATTTAGAAGTTCAAGAAACTGAACAAAAACACGTATTGATGTCACCTTAAATTCTGTCCAATACTTTAGACAACTTAAGGCCCTTCACATGTTACCTCATGTGGTTACTCACAACCTGCATGATTTCCATTTTACAAGTCAGGAAACTAAGGTAGGGAGACACAGACCCAGTTCCTTGGGGGGCCACTACCTTCAGAAACACTTAGTAATTAAATGCTCGACATGCATGTGGTGTTTGGCAGCACCGAGTCACAAACGCTGGCTATTTCTGGTACCCTGCCACTTCCATTTTCTTCCACTTTCACGTTATCATTGCGATTGCTCACATCTGTGGAATGCTTACAACACGACAGGCATCGAGCCAACAGCATTTTACACATACTATCCTCACTTAATTCTCACAACTCCAAGGAAGCACCATTTCCAGGTGGGGATGCTGAGCCTGAGAAGATTAAGCAAGCTACGCTGGTCGCACAGCTAGCAGGTGGCAGAGCAGGAGTCAGGATGAGTATGTGTGCCCGTGAGCCCCTGCTCCGTAACCCCCACCCCTTCCTACCCCCCAAACTGCACAGCTTGAAATCAAGTAACACTTCCTTCGTGCCAGCCAGCTCTAGAGAACAACCTGTGATTAGAAAAAACCACAAGGGGCTAGATTCACGCATCAGAATCTGGTGTTCTCAGAATCCAAGGTACAGGCCTACTCTTTCGATTTCATAAACCGGTTAACTGACTGCACATGCCAGCTTTCTCACGCCGTTCCAGAAGAGGTGTGGGCACCTGAACCACCATATTCCTCAGACCTGCCTAGGAAACACTCTTCCATGCCTGCCTCCCTGCTCCCCTTGGCCAGCCCTCCCATGGGAAAAAGGCAGCAAGAGCCCTCTGTCCCACTGGCCAAGGTTACCTTGAGTTCCACAGACCCAAGGTGACCAACACAAGGGTCACTTTGACCTCCATGGCAGAGTTTAGATCGCTCTTCTTTGGATCACAACCAACCAAGAATTCCCAAGGTTATTCTGGGTTCATGTCTCCAAAACATTAAAGTAAACACATGTAGCAATAAACTAATTTCTTCACCTAGTTCAGGGGTTGGCAAACCCCAGCCCATGGGCCAAATCTGGCAATGGCCCTTTTTTCTAAGGCTTACCAGCTAGGAATGATTTTACATTTTTAAAGAGACGTAAAAGACAAAGAAGAACACGTGACAGAGACGATAGCTGGCCTAGCCAAAATATTCACTCTCCAACCCCCTTACCTGACCCCTTACGGAAACAGTTGGCCACATGAGTCAGCTGCTCTCTCCCCTCAGAGGGAGTGACCTCTCCCTTGCCTGTCCCGCCCCGTCCCCTGATGTTCTGTTACAAGTGCCAGCCTCCAGAACAGAGAACAGTCAACTAGCCAAACAAGTTATGCAGCCAACACATACAAACTGCACAACGCTCAAATTCTTAGAAGGAGAAGAAACAGCAAGCTTACTGCGGTTATCAAGAAAGTTTCCAAACATCTTGCTGGATTAACAGAAAAATCATTAAAGCCAGAGGTAACTGGTGTCTTAAGGCCCCCTTAACACAGATTTTGATGTCTGGAAATATCAGAAAATCGCTCATATCAGAACTCGGTCAAATCACAATTTGTAGATAACAGATCATTTAGAAGAAGGTATCACGTTGCCTCAAATAGATACAATTATGACCCCTTAAGAGTGCAGGTAGGGGGAGCCATTAATCCAGGAGTATTTACCCATTCTCTCTAACATCCACAGCTCGATTCCAGCCAACCTCACTGTAAATCGTTTAGATGACAGTTCCCCCAACAGCCAGAGAAAAACATGAATCAACTAATTCTAAGCCTTTTAAGCAGGAAGACAGCTTCATCCTAGCAAGGCAACAGAGCCCATCACTAAACTCTTCAACCCAGTGAATGGTAAATCTGGGCCTTTAGGCCCCCAAATGGCCTCAGTTCGTGGAGTGACTAGTTCATTCATTCAACAAATATTCACTGGGCACACAGTATGTGCCAAGCACTAGGTAGGTGTTAGATATTTAGCAGTGAACAGATATGCCTAGAGACAAGTGCCCAGTAAATAAACATGCACAAAGTCAAAACTTCAAACTTTGATGACCATTAACAAGTGAAAGAACAGACTCCAGGAAAAGTAACAGAGGGAACTTAATTTAGATCAGTGCATACACACCAATTCTGACCCAATCACCAGGTGTTTGGTAGGGACCATTATGACTCCTAATTACAGAATCAAATACTTTTCAGCTAGCTCTCTGTAATACATGCTAACTCAGGAGATCATGGCTTCTATAATAGGTTCACAGAGATGCCCCATACCAACTCAAAAGGTAAAAGAAAGGCCATCTTATTAAAAATATAAGCTTAAACCACAAAAAGATACATGCATTTATAGAACGCACCAAGCACAATGCCTGTCAGATATTAGATCTCAATAAATAGTACATATTATCATTTCATTAGGATCAGAAGAAACCCTGAGTACTGTCTTCGGTTCTAGGTACCAACCTTTAAGAAAGCATAGAGAAGATGGTGCTACCAAGTGTGGCACAAAAACCACAAGCCACAAAACACTACATGCCTAGCAAGCAATTAAGTGCTTATTTAAAGAGGTCAGCTGGAAAACAGAGACATTCAAATTAAAACTACAGTGACATGGCAAAAAAAAAAAAACAACTGATAAACCACTGAACTGGTGAGAATGAAGAAATATCCTCAAACACTGCTGGTTGGGCTGTCAAATGGTACAACCTCCATGGAGAACAATTTAGCATTTGCCAACAAAATTTTAAATACACATCACCTTAGATACAGCTATTCCACTTCTAGAAATGTGTCCTAAGGAAAAATTAAATTAGAGCAGTGGTTCTTAACCAAGGGCGATTTTTGACCCCCGGGGGAAACATGTGGCAATGTCTGAAGGTATTTTTGGTTGTCACAGCTCAGGATGGGAGTCCTACTGGCATCTAGTGCATAGAGGGCAGGGATGATGGTACATACCCTATAATGCACAGAACAGCCCCGGGAACAAGAATTATCCAGCCCCAAATGTCAACAGGCAGATAAACACTGTACTGAAGCAGGTGCAAAGTGATAACGTGCTAGGTTACTGACTGTAGTACCAAAGGAAACATCAAAGTCCACCAACAGAGGATATAGTGGAACACTAGTCATCTGTTTAAAATAGAGAGACATCAGTGTATACACTGATAAGAAACAATCTTCCAGTTAGATGCAGAATAATGTCCATAATAAATACCAATTGTGAGGAAGGGAAGAAAAGGAAAAATGTAATACTTTATATGCATTTGCTAAGAATATCTCTGGGAAGACACACAAGGCATTGGCTATATATAGTAGCTGTCTCTAGGAGTAGAAAGGGGATATCACTGTTTATCCTTTTGGTATTTTTAAAACTGTGTTTATCATTTTGAATACCTAATAGTCTCATGGTTCAAAAATCATAAGAAACACACCAGGTTTGAATCCTGGCTTCGTTACTTAACTAGCAATGTGAGTGTGACTTTGGGTAAATTATCTGATCTCTTTAAGCTTCTGTTCAACAAAACCTACTGAAAAGATTATGAGATAATAAACATAAAGCTCTCTTCAGTGTCTGGAACAAAGTAAACCCTCAAAATAGAAGAACAATTATTATTATTATTTTTACTAAGCCCGTCACTAGGAAAGAGAGGAACATTTGAAGGTATTCAAGAAGGTATTCACCAGGCGCGGTGGCTCATGCCCGTAATCCTAGCACTCTGGGAGGCTGAGGCAGGCGGATTGCTCCAGGTCAGGAGTTCAAAACCACCCTGACCCCGTCTCTACTATAAATAGAAAGAAATTAATTGTCCAACTAATATATATAGAAAAAATTAGCCGGGCATGGTGGCACATGCCTGTAGTCCCAGCTACTTGGGAGGCTGAGGCAGGAGGATTGCTTGAGCCCAGGAGTTTGAGGTTGCTGTGAGCTAGGCTGACGCCTCAGGACTCAGTCTAGCCTGGGCAACAAAGTGAGACTCTGAAACAAAACAAAACAAAACAAACAAAAAAAGGAGTGACAATGCACTAATGAGAAATCTCTTTTAACGACCACCCTTGCCTAAGGGTGTCTACGATTCCCTAAAATGGCTGGAGCACGCAGAAACTGGACGTGGCCTGGCAGGGCGGCAAGCACAGCCACAGTCAGTGTCTGCAGAGCACCTGGGGGAAAGACAACCTCTGCAGAAATCGGGAGATAAATGCTCCATGCTTAAAGTCGGCATCTTGTGCAAATGTATCTGTCTCCGAGACTCTGAACGCGGACAGTGGATGTCCACATAGACACAGCAGGGTGTGAGCAGTGCTGCCTCAGAACACTGAGCCAGAGCCATTCTCCAAGATGCACCTGTGGATCAGCTGGGCCTTGGTCCAGATGAAGCAAATCAGAATCTCTGTGAGTGTGACCAGGGTTTGTTTTTAAGAGACCTGAGTGATTCTAATGTGTGGCCAGAGTTGAGAACTACTGGGTTAAGACTTCTTACCAGTTAACTGAGAGAGGACAACTGGAGGCTGAGAAAACTACCAACTACCTTGATCACAAACCACCCGTAAGTAAAACGCATCTAGTTCTCTAAAAAAGGGGAGAGGGAATATAGACAAACTTGAAGTGCATTCACAAAGAGTTGGTGAGAGGATCTAAAACTACACAGGACCATGAAACCCGCGAGAAGCCGCTCCGTGTCAGAGCACACCAGAAGAGCAGGCTTGCTCTGGAAACTCCGAGACCAGAGAATTGGGTATTATGGCTGGCAGCTGTGGGGTGCATATTTTAGCTCAATACCAAGAATCCAGCCCTCACATTTTGCTGGTAGGAATGTGAGACCGCACAGCTAGGAAAATGGTGAAACAGAGTTATCACATGACCTAGCAATTCCACTCCCAGGTACATACCAGGAGAAATAAAAACTGTCCACACACACAAAAACTACATAAATGCTTACAGCACCATTATTCAGGATTGCCAAAAGATAGAAACTACAATGTCTATCAACTGATGAAGAGATAAACAAAGTTTGGTGTATCCATACAATGGAATATTTGGCCATAAAAAGGAATGAAGTATTGATACATGCTACAACATGGATGAATCTTTGAAACATCATACTAAGAACCCAGTCACAAAAGACCACGTACTTTACGACTCATTTATATGACAGGCAAATATACAGAGACAGAAGGCAGAGTAGTGGTTGCTCAGGGCTGAGAAGGGGAGATACGGGCATTGACAGCAAAAGGCTCCAGCTTTCCTTCTGAGGTGATCAAAAAGTCCTAAGATTGACTGTGGATGGTTGCACTTACCTGTGAATATAATAAAAACCACTGAACTGTACATAAATTGTATAGTATGTGAATTGTATCTTAATAAAGCTATTTTTAAAAGAATCTAAGATTGAGCTGTTCTGTTCCGAGAGACACGCACCTCTCCCTGGATTCTGCAGGGTGGCAGACACATTACGGTGAATAGAGCAGATGTCTTCTATAATTTCCTCCTAAAACATGATTTTGACTTTGTGTCTTTGCCTACAATTGCAGAATGTCAAGGAAGCAGTAAAACATGATGGTTAAACATACAAGGAATCAGACACGCTCCATGCAAAACCAGCCTCCATGACTTTCTAGCTGTGTGGCCTCAGGAGGAAACTCTCCACGCTTCAGTCTTCTTGTCTGCACATGGGGACACCATGCATGCTGTGCTGCTGCTGCGAAGACCTAACACGACGACCAGCGCAGCGCTCGGCACCAACTGCTCCACGAACAGGGGCTGCTATTATTATTCATCACTATAAAAGCCAGAGGCAATAATATAATAATAAAATCACGACAAACCACAACTTTAGTAGTCGAGTGAGAATTCTAATGCAACCTCTTCACTTTATGGCTCAAATAATTGAGCCTAGGAAGGGTTAAACAACTGGCGCAAGTTACAAAACTGGCTCTAACAGAAGAAGCAGGACTCAAACTCAGATCCAGCGGTCTGAGTCTAGTGGTCTTTCTGTTCCCCAGGCTGGCCCCTCACTTGCTTTGGGGTGGGTTATACTTTGGAGAAAAGCCACCCATTTCTCCTAGTTTACCCAGTCGGGACACAGGCCCAACTCTGACGTGATGGTAAATGAACACGCAGGCACAGAGGAAATGAGAGCTGGCTGAATGTAACGTCACGCCTATCAGAAGTAGTGGAGCATAAGAAAACTGCCTGAATAGGATGTGGCTGCTTAGTAAGAAAAGCGTATGACGTTTCCAAAGAGAGAGGGTGGCTCTTGGAGCCACTACACTGAAGTGCAGCTGAAGAGCTGGAAAAACAAAGAATACACAAAGCTGACATCAACCCTGGATGAGATAAACATCCCAGACAAAGCCAGGATGCACCAGGCCAAGGATGACTCAACTTACCAGGAAGACAGAATATGGCCAGTTTCAGGGCCTTCGTCTTATCCAAGGTCATTCTGACTGAGACAACATTCCCCTTGCCTAGAAAGGCCTACCTTGAATTAAAACTGGACAATAAGTAACACCATACCAAGTTCACCCCAAAGCAACATCAACAGCCTCTTCGACCTGGCAAAAAAATTAATAAAGGACCAGGCATGGTGGCTCACACCTATCATCCTACCACTCTGAGAGGCTGAGGTGGGAGGATCACTTGAGGTCAGGAGTTTGAGACCAGCCTGAGCAAGAGCAACAGCTCTACGAAAAATAGAAAAATTAGCTGGGCGTGGTGGCACATGCCTGTAGTCCCAGCTACTTGGGAGGCTGAGGCAGGAGGATTGCTTGAACCCAGAAGTTTGAGGTTGCTGTGAGCTACGATCAAGCTACTGCACTCTAGCCTGGGTGTCAGGTTGAGTCCCTGTCTCAAAAAAGAAAAAAGGAGAAAGAATATTTTTATAAGGACAATTCAATTTGTTGGGTCTTTAAGACTCAAGACAATTCATTTTCAACCGAAACACTGCTCTGATAGCTCGATCTCAATATTTGTGCTTCTACATTTCAGTATTTTATATGTAATTAGAAGCAACTTCCTGGCCTCTTTTTCTAAAAAAAAATTTTTTGTCTTGTTTATTTCACTCAGCATTGCTATTTTGAAAACCACCCATGTTGCTGTATATGTCAACAGTTTGTTCTTTTTCAATTATTTATTTAGTTATTTTTGAGAGAGGGTCTCACTCTGTCACCTAGGCTGGAGTGCAGAGGAGAGATCATAGCTCACTGCAACCTCCAACTCCTGGCCTCAATTGATCCTCCTGGCTCAGCCTCCCGAGTAGCTGGGAGGCGCACACCACCATGCCCAGCTAATTTTAATTTTTTTTATAGAGGTGGGCGTCTATGTATGCTGGTCTTGAACTCCTGGGCTCAAGCAATTCTCCTGCCTCAGCTTCCCAAAGTCCTGGGATTGCAGGCGTGACTCACCTGTGCCTGCCTCAGTTTGTTTGTTTTTATTGCCGGGCAATATTCAGTTATATGGATATACCACAATTTGTTATCTATTCACATACTTACTGATGAACATTTGGGCTGTTCCAGTTTGGGGCTATTACCAATAAAGCTGCTATCTGTAGGTCTCTGTATGCACATACATTTAACTTCTCTGGGGTAATTACCCACGAGTACACTGACTAATTCTAACGTAGGTTCAGAACCTTTTTTCTAAACTGGCTGTACAATTTTGAATTGCACGAGCATGATGGGAAAGTCCCATTTGCTCTTCATCCTCATTAAGGTCTTCTTGATCCTAGACATACTGACGGATTTGAAGGGGTATCTAATAGTTTCAACTTGCATTTCCCTACTGACTAATGGCACTGAGCACCTTTTCATGTGCTTATTTGCCATCCACATGTCGTCTTTGGTAAAGTGTCCAAATCTCTTGCCCACTTTTTATCAGTTATTTTATTATTGAGTTTGTTACTGGCCATTTTTAAGAAGTCAAGCTGTTTTTTCCCAGTGATGAAACAGTCTTAATTTAAAATGAGAAAGCATTACTACTGAACTGTATACTTAAAAATGGTTAAGATGATGTTTAAAAAAAGATGAGACTGATCCCAGACAAAAAATGAGAAAGCATTTCATTGCAAAGGTACAAAATTTGTGACATCAGACTTTTTTGTTCAACTCCCCACAAAACTCAAAATAATCCATTTGTGCAAAGAAAATCACTACATCATGAGAGAAAAAAACCAATGACCACAACCACTAACTCTAACCTCAGAACTGAATATTACTGAACAAAATAAAATGCTCCTTTATCTTTATGTTCCGCCGACAGTGATTCCGTGCAGTTCAACAGAGTAGCCGCTAACCACATGTGACACTGAAACATTTGAAATGTGCTGTAAATGTAAAATACACACTGGGTTCAAAGACTTACCATGAAAAAATGCAAGCTAAAGATCTCACTAGTGATTTTTCTGTTGATTATATATTGAAGTAATAGTCTGGATAAAGTGGGTTACATTACTAAAGTTATTTTACCTGTTTTTACTTTTTAAGAAATGTTTAAAATTTTAAAGTAACTGACTCACTTATACGTGGAAGCGAAAAAGGCTTCCATCTTATGGAGTAGAGAATACAATGATAGTTACGGGGGAGGGTGGGTATCGGAGAAAGGTTGGCTAAAGGGTACAAAAATACAGGTAGTAGAAGGAATGAGTTCTAGCGTTTGACAGCACAGTAGAGTGACTATAGTTACTAACAATAATTTATATTTCAAAATAGAAGAGATTTGAAATGTTCCCAACACAAAGAAATGATAAATGAGGTGATGGATATCCTAATTACTTTGATCATTACACACTGTATACATGTATGAAAATATCACATGTATCCCATAAATATGCAGAACTATATATCAATTAAAAAACAGAAAAGAGACAAGCCCCGGACCAGACCAGACCCCAGAGGTTTCTCAGGCTTGTCAGTTAAAAAAAAAAAAAAAAAAAAAACAGAAAAAACTGACAAACAATTGTATATATTTATGAGCCAGGAGCAGTGGCTCACACCTGTAATCCTAGCACTCTGGGAGGCTGAGGTGGGCGGATTGCTCGAGGTCAGGAGTTTGAAACCAGCCTGAGCAAGAGTGAGATGCCGTCTCTACTATAAATAGAAATTAATTGGCCTACTAATATATATAGAAAAATTGGCCAGGCATGGTGGCGCATGCCTGTAGTCCCAGCTACTCGGGAGGCTGAGGCAGGAGGATCACCTGAGCCCAGGAGTTTGAGGTTGCTGTGAGCTAGGCTGACACCACGGCACTCACTCTAGCCTGGGCAACAAAGCGAGACTCTGTCTCAAAAAAAAAAAAAATTGTATATATTTATGGAGTACAATGTGATGCTTTGATATATATATATATATACACACACACACACACATTATGGAATGATTAAAACAAACTAATGGAACATTTCACTTTTATTTTTTTAAAGCTACTACTACAAAATTTAAACCTACATACATAGCTTGTATTTTATATATACATATACAAAATATATATATAGATTTTTTTTGGTAGAGACAAGGTCTTGCTCTGTCACCTGGGCTAGAGTGCAGTGGTGTAGTCATAGCTCACTGCAGGCTTGAGCTCCTAGGCTCAAGTGACCCTCCCATCTCAGCCTCCTGAGTAGCTGGGACTATGAGCACATACCACCACACCTGGCTAATTTTTGTTTCTTTTTTGTAGAGACAGAGGTCACACTATGTTGCCCAGGCTGGCCTCAAACTCCTGGCTTTGACTGATCCTCCTGCAGGCGGTGAGCCAATGCACCATGCCTTATATTTTTATTGGACAGCACTGATCAAAAAATTTTAAAGGAGACTGTGAAAATAATATATCACTAACTGATAAGAAAAAAGATACCTATATATATTATTTTTTCTCACCTTCTCTGAGGTGTTAAGAAAATGGTATTGTACAAAAAGGTTTAGAACTGGAGTCTTCTCAAGTTCTATGTACAACTCTGTTATTATCTGGTTTATGTGACCTTGAATAAATCACTTGGCTTCCCTATATTTAAGTTTCCTGACTTTTTTTTTTTTAATTCAAAAAAGTCAACAAAAATGTTATTAAGCTCTGTGCCATGGTATCAGCCTAGCTCATAGCAACCTCAACGTCCTGGGCTCAAGCAATCTGCCTGCCTCAGCCTCCCAAGTAGCTGGGACTACAGGCATGTGCCACCATGCCCTGCTAATTTTTTATATATATATTTAATTGTCCACCTAATTTCTTTCTATTTTTAGTAGAGATGGGGGTCTCGTTTTTGCTCAGGCTGGTTTCGAACGCCTGGCCTTGAGCGATCCTCTGGCATCAGCCTCCCAGAGTGCTAGGATTACAGGTGTGAGCCACCGCACCTGGCCAAGCTCCTGTATTTTACAAAGCAATTTTTTATTACTGCAGATCTTGAGCTTACAGCTTAATTGGAGGTGGGATCCAAACATACTAACAACAAGTATACAGGCAAAATAAAGAGTGCTCCAAGAAAGGAGACAAGCCTCTGCAATTGTTCGGCATGTGCACGTGTTTACACGTTTTAAAGGAGAAAGAATACCTTAAAAGAGTTGGGGAAAACGCCAGCACTTACAACATTCCTTCTAACTCTAAAATTCTATCCTCTTAAAAAACATTGACCATGCTATAATAAGCACCATCATATGGCTCAATAACATGGGATGGTGATACTTGGTCAAGCTTTCCCTGTGAGCACAATGACACACACAGTAAGAAATAATGACATGCCATATTAGGGTTCTGCTTTACTTGAAGAAACAACTCTGCAGAGCAGTTCAAGTTGAACCAGGTCCAAATAATCTCCAGAAAGCGTAAGTTTTCTTTTTTTTAATAAAAGGTAACTTTTGGTGATAGGCACATACGAGAAAAGTGGTTTATTCTTTAGCAGAAACCACTTAGCAAGTTAGGCTAGAATGCTGATAGACTAGCCACAGCACTCCTCCTGACACCAAACACAAAATAAACACACCATCTGCTTCTCTCCCTCCTCAATCTTTAGGGGTGATGATTTACTTTGACTGAAAGATCAGCCACGGTTATTTCAGTGGCACTTCCATAAACCGTCTGTACACGACAACTACTGCATTTAGGTCACAAACTCACACAAGAAAAATCCATCCTAAAAGTAAATTTATAATTATGTCGCATCATGTACATAATCCGAACTTACACCCAAACTCAAAGAACTCTACGTACAAGGACTCGCTCACAGCATTCCTTCAAGAGGTGGAACATCACCATTTTAAGAGTAAAAAAAAAAAAAAAATTGAGGCACAAGCACTGAATTTACCTGTTTTTCTTGAGATAAGGAAATCAAACAGCATAAAGTCTGTTAGGAAACTAATACTATAGTTTGGTTAAAAAAAAAAAAAAAAAAAAAAAGGCCTAACCTATGGTTCAAGCAGCCCAGGTTCTTACCTGTTAAAGGCAGGAAAGGATTTATGACAGGATGCTGTCATTCTCCCAGAACAGTAAGTGCAAAACACCTGGCAGGTGCACTCCAAATCATTTCCGTTTCCCTTAGTTACTCTTCTTTATTAAATAGCCCTGAATGCTTTCTACATCCTTCACAGCTTGTTCTTATTCTCAAACCTTGACATTTCACTCTTAAGGGGGTCAGAATTTTCCCATGTCTCCTAAAAACTATGATCAGAACTTCCCGTTTGGCCCAAACAGTTCTCAAACCAATTTAAGACGTAACCCCCCAGTTTTATCATTCTGGGCTTTGGTGAAGAAGGTTCTACCCATCTCAGCTCCTCGACCTGGAGGGAGGGCGGCAGGCACCTGGACGCACGGTGGGGACGCCCGCGGCCAGGTGGGCCTCTTCCTACCTGCGCGTCTGCAAAGGCCACTCGACTTCTCTGGGCCTTGCGGGGCTCAAAAACAGAGTCAGAAAAGGCTGGACGAGACGACCTGGAAGTTCTCGTCCAAATCTGGAGCACCTTCTGCTGGGACCTGGCCCCCCGCGGCCTGCTCACTTGGCCGGCCCTCCCTGGCCCCCCGCTCCACGCGCGCCCCCGCGGGGCGGACGCGCGAGCCAGCCCGCGCCCCGAGCGCGCGCACCCGGCCCCACGCGACACCGAGCCTCGTACCCCGAACCGGAAGCCGCCGCCGAGGGCCGCGGGGGGACACGCACCCGCGCTCGTGCGCGGAGCCGGCCGCGGGTCCCCCCACCCCCACGGAAAGCGCTTCCCGAGAGGCGCGGCGGCCCTCAGGTGCGGGCGGCCCTCAGGTGCGGGCGGCCCTCAGGTGCGGGCGGCCCTCAGGTGCGGGCGGCCCTCAGGTGCGGGCGGCCCTCAGGTGCGGGCGGCCCTCAGGTGCGGGCGGCGTCTGCGCGGCGCGAGCGGGGCGGGTTCTCCGCGCGCGGCCGGGACGGCGGGGAGCGACCCGGAAACGCACCGGCCCCGGGGCGCGGGCCGCCGCGGAGGCCCCGCGAGCACAGGCCGGCCGCGCGGCGCAGGCCCCGGAGCGCGCGCAGGGAGCGGAGGGGAGCGTCTCGGGCCGCCCCGCGAGAGCAGCGGCGCCGCGAGGCAGGACGGACGCGCCGCGCGGGTCGGGGCCGGTGTGCGCGGGCGGCGCGTTCTGGCGGCGGCGGGGCCTCGCGGCGCGGCAGGGCGCCCCTCCCGCAGGCCCGCCCGGCCCCGAGCCCGCGGCCGTTGGCGAGGGCCGCCGCCTACTCACCGGCCGCGCGGCGCCGGGCGCGGGTCCCTCGCTGACTGGCCTCCCGCCCGCGCCGCCGCCGGCTGCGTCAGGGCGTGCGCGCGCCCGCCTTTGTCTACGCCGCGCGCGCGCGCACCGGCCCGGCGGGGTCGGGGGGTCGGGGGCGCGCCGCGGCGGGCCCGGCCGGTGGCGTGCGGCGGGGTTCTGCGCCTCAGCCCGGGACCCGCCGCGCTCGGGAAGCGCCGGCCGGCGTCCCGGTGACCGTCCTCGGCGGCGGCGGCGTGTCTGCGTCTCGCGGGGCCGCCTCCGCCGACCGGAGGCGTGCGGGGCGCGGGTGTAGACAGGCCGCAGCTCCCGGGGCCGCGCGGCTCGGAGCCCCACGCCTCGCGCGGCCCAGCGACCCCCGTAAGACTGGTGCTGTTGGAAAGCTCCCACCTTCCTTTTCCCTCTGCCCGAAAGAGACGGGTTGCCGCCGGTGCCAGGCCTGGCGCAGGTCGCCCCCAGCACTGCTGGCAGCTTGTCCTTCCGAGCCCAATACGCGATGTGATGGTGCCCTCTTTAGGGCAAAGTGCGCCTTCTTACGCCCTGAAGTGTGTGTCTGAGAGCGACAGCTCTGCGCCCAAACACTGGGCCTCTTGTCCCCGCTAAATGCTACCACACCCATTTGGGGCTTACTGCACTTTTATTAGCTCAATCGTTTATCCACGCGTTTAACAGACCTTCACTGAGCCCTGGTCGCATTCCCAGCCTTTTTGTTTATTTATTTTGTAATGTTTGTTTGTTTGTTTTGAGACAGAGTGCATTGGCATCAGCCTAGCTCACCGCAACCTCAGACTCCTGGGCTCAAGCAATCCTCCTGCCTCAGCCTCCCGAGTAGCTGGGACGACAGGCACGCGCCACCACGCCTCGGCTGATTTTTTGTATATGTATTTTTAGTTGGTCAATTAATTTCTTTCTATTTTTAGTAGAGACGGGGTCTCTCTCAGGCTGGTTTCGAACTCCTGACGTGGAGCGATCCGCCCGCCTCGGCCTCCCGGAGTGCTAGGATTACAGGCGTGAGCCACCCACGTCCTGCCATCCCAGCCCTTTTAGAGAATCCCAGTGATACGAGGTTGAACACTGCATGGCCATGTCTAATCTTCAACTAGATCCAATTCCCTGAGAGAAGAAACACACATTTGCGTGTTCTTCACGGTGCTAGCCATAGGGTTTCAACGTTGCCGCCGTCCTCTTCCTGCTCTTTGGGGTCTTATATCTGGCCCCCAGAACAAGTCCAAGCTTGAAAGTGGCCCAGCCGTCTGCTCTGCCCTCCCGGCCCCTCCGGCTCACGTTTCTCTGTTTCTCTCGGTTCTCATTGTCTACTGCAGTGCTCTGCATATCTTGAAATGCAAAAAGGTTTCACACTTATTAGAGGCTCAACAAAAAATGGTGTTGGTTGAATCTTTGCCCAACAAAATATTAGACTCAGCTGTTGGGTGTCAGCACAGGTGTGCAGGCAGAAGTTCACTGGCATGTTCTCTAAACTTCTTTAGTGCAGGGGGACATACTTCTCTCTGAAGAGGAGGCCAACATGCGAAGTTTTGTTTGTGAAGGTCCGTGATCTGGGCAGATCTTTGTTACACTCACCGCTAGGTACAAGGAATATAAGTGGGACAGATAAAATAAGTAAGGCTTGGAAATCTAGACACAAAGCAAATGTCCCCGTGGAGAAGGCCACCGCCCATAGCATATCCAGGCTTAAGTCCAACGCTGAATTTTTTGTCACTACGAATTTGGACTGTCTTTAGATTATTGTTGAAGGTATTTTCACATTCTAGAATGAAAATATTCTCGTACTCCAGAAACCAAGCAATTTTAAAAACCTCATGAAGAGGCCGGGCGCGGTGGCTCACGCCTGTAATCCTAGCACTCTGGGAGGCCGAGGCGGGCGGATTGCTCGAGGTCAGGAGTTCGAAACCAGCCTGAGCAAGAGCGAGACCCCATCTCTACTATAAATAGAAAGAAATTAATTGGCCAACTAATACATATATAGAAAAAATTAGCCGGGCATGGTGGCACATGCCTGTAGTCCCAGCTACTTGGGAGGCTGAGGCAGGAGGATTACTTGAGCCCAGGGGTTTGAGGTTGCTGTGAGCTAGGCTGACGCCATGGCACTCACTCTAGCCTGGGCAACAAAGTGAGACTCTGTCTCAAAAAAAAAAAAAAAAAAAAACCTCATGAAGGGTAGTCCATTAGAAGAAGAAGAGCGCGGTGTTTTAAGGTCCCCGTGAGAGGTTTAACAGCCCCTACCTACCCCGTTCTAACATCGAACGCATTTCTCAAAATGCACCTCTACAATCCCTGTGTCCTGTGTCTGCAGCACACAGTGCTACAGGCCTGGGAGGACACTCCTTCCGTAGGAAAATAACACCATGCATGTGCCACATGACTCTCTTCCTTCCGCGTCACCTTTTACGTGTACGAAGCCTTGGCCTTTCCCTAAGAGGTGCATCCACAGCTCTTTACTCGCAACCAGCAATTTCAATGCTCATTTCCAAGCACCAAGAGAAAAAAATCAAATAAAGCAAAAGAAATGTTATATATATATATATTTTTTAAGTTTTTAATTGTGGTAAAATACATACAAAATTTACCATCTTGACCATTTCTAAGTGTACATTTCAGGGGTGTTAAATACATTCACATTGTTGTGAATCTTCAGAACTTTTTCATCTCAAAAAACTAGAATTCTATACCCATTAAACAAGACTATCCGTTTCTCCTCCCTCCAGCCCCCAGTAACCACCATTCTACTTTCTGTTCATGGGAGTTTGACTGCCCTACCTCATGTAAGTGAAATCAGTATTTGTCTATTTGAGACTGGCGTATTTCGCTTGGCATGATGTCTTCAAAGTTCACCCGTGTCGTAGCTAGCATGCGTCCGAATTTCCTCCCTTTTTAGGACAAATGTTCCATTGTGTGAGGAAAAGTGCTGAGCAGAGCTGAGCAGTCATGATGCGTGACTTCGCCTAGGACCAGGCCGCAGAGTTCAGGAGGCCCTTCCAGCTGTGGCACCAAGCGGGCTGGCAAGGTCCTGTTGCAGCCAGTGTGGGGACGTGGTGGCTGTACACCTGGTGGGACCAGAGCCCCACCAACACCCAGGTGCTGCAGTGTTCCGCATGTCTTGAAATGCAAAGAGGTTTCACACTTGATTAGAGGCTCAACAAAAAATGGTGTTGAGGTCCTGGGAACGCCCAAGAGTGATGAGATGAATTTGGAAGTGCTGCCCTTTGAGCACCTCCTGCCCATGCTGCGGGCTGCAGCCACGAGTAAGGACTAGGGCACCTGTGAGGGTCATGTGGAAGGCCCTTGGGTGTTTGACAAGGGCCCTGAAATCTGGCACATCCTTGTCACACTGGGTGAGGAGATGATGGAGGAAGAAGAGGAGATGTCGGTGGCCGGGCACAGGGACAGCCAGGGTCTTACCAGCTATGAAGAGTTCATCCATACAGTACGGAGTGGCTGAGGCCCCCGAGCCTGGTGAGCCTGTGCGCCTAGCCTGAGGGCTTCCCAGGCACCCTGCACAGCTCCTTTCCTGCCTTGTCTCTCTTGGATGATGCTTAGCTGTCAGCATTCACCAAATAAAGTGCTCTCTGTGCCCCTCCTAAAAATATTCTGCTGTATGTATACACTTTATCCATGTGCACATGGGCATCTGGGATCCTGTCTTGGATTCTTTTGAATATATGCCGTGATGTGGCATCGCGGATCATATGGTAACTCTGTTTTTAGTGTTTAGAGTCTGGAGTTGGGAGGAGAGCTCCAGCTAGTGACATAAATTTCAGGGGCCTCAGAGTATGGATGAAACACATGCTGGGTCAGATTAATACAATGCAAAACAGTGCAGATGTAAGTAGAGACTTCGCCGTTGGGAGCAAAGTGGAGAAGACAGGTCGTTTCAGTCTGGATCCACACCGGAGTCCTCAGTTTGGAAATGGACCCACTTTTGCCAATTCATGGCAGGATGGTCTGGTGATGGGGACCCAAACCCACAAGAGACACTAATAAAAAGAGAAGGCTTAGTTATTAATTTGGGTGGATGACTGGAAATCTAGAATTAACTGGAATGATAGGATTGGTAGGTCAGCTTACGCTTTTGCCAGTAGGAAACCAAATCACCATCAGTAGGCTGTTTGTTTGCTATGGAGTTTTTAAAAAGCAAAGAAGGAAATGTACAGTCCCAGGGCTCTGGCAATGCCCTCGACCCCCAAAGCCCCCTGCACCTGCCAAGCAGTTGGTAAAAGTTGGCTGAGCAGAACATCCTCTTGGACGAACATGGTAAGCCTTTCCTTTGCCCAACTCTCCATTTTCCGAGATTCACTCCCGCCTGCCCAGGGCCACCTCTGCTGAAGCAGCGCCTGCCTTCCTGCGCTCCTCAAGGAAAGAAAAGAGGAACTCCTATTTCTTAATTTTTTTAGTAATTCAAAAAGTCTAGTATAAACCACACATCTACCTGAAATAAGGCCATCGAAGCTGATGAAATGTAATTTTTGGCAAGTATCTACTCATATTTTAGGGACTCACTTCAGGGGTGAACCCCAACACAGGCACCCCCCCCCCAGGGAGGGGGCTCATTCTCTGACACTCTCTCAGTGCCCCTGACGGTGTTTACTGTTATTATTTATTTCTAGGTCTGGCTGGTCCCTCCCTCAACTGGACCGTGAATTTTGTTGTATTCATTTTCTATTTCCAATTGGCGTATAGTAGTTGTTCAATAATGTTTACCGAATGAGTGAAAACTACATGATGACTACCAATATTTCCAAAATCGACAATTTTAGCAGAAAAAGGGGGCAACAGACACAATTGTGCTATTTACAAGATGAGGCTTTTATAAAAAAATATTAATTCAAAGTGCACCGCAGGCAATGTGGTCTGGCAATGAGACGCAAATGTGAAACTCAAAGGTGAATAGTGAGCAGCCTCCTTTTCCAACCCTGGGAGTGATCGCTGTGGCTGTGGGAGCAACTTTGTTTGGAGGTCATGTTGAAAGGCTGGATCCCAGGCCCTCTCTAAGTGTGACGCCTGCCCCAGCTGCTCCTCCAGCACTTCCCCTTCGGATGCCGCCCTTGACCTGCTGTGTCTCCTGTGATGCTCGTGACAAGATAGAATTCAGAAGCTCTAGTTTCACTAGAAACAATTGCCACGCGTTCTAGGAGTAAGTCAGCTTCACAGCTGGCTGCTGATGTCTTGTGTTGATTTTGACCAGCTTTAATTTGAGAGCGACCCCGATTCTTACAGTGTGCCCTGTGGGTCCACCTGCCTTAATGGAGTCAGGACCTCTGGAAGGTGCAAGAGATTGGGATAGGGAGGAGACAGAGGTGCTCACGGCGGCATCCCTTAGCAGCTGTGTTCACCATGCCCCTGGAAGCCTGTGTGTTTGACTACTTCTCTCTCGACTCTGTTGTTAATAATTGCCTGGCAGGGCACCCTGGCTGGTTCACACAGAGACTCAGGGCAGGCCCGAGAGGAAAAAAAATAAATAGAGCGAAGGTTGCCTGCTCAACCTGCCATTGGCACAAACAAATGAGGCCCAAGAAGTCAAGGATCAGAAGAGATAAAGACTAAAAAATATATTTTGATTTAAATGTGTCTTCTATGAAAAATAATCTGAGAGGATGAAGAATCTCTGAAAATAAGTTAAAATCTCCCAATGCCCAAAGCTCTCAGAACTTTGGAAATCGAAGCCAGAGGCATGCCTGGCACAAACGCTCCTGCATCACTCCAGCCTGAACGTCCTGATCTCCTGGGCAGCCAGCCTGGGCTGGCTGTGTCCAGGGCCATCTGTCCTGGCCTCCCCACACTCAGAAGGAGGCAGACCGTTCAATGCACTTTCAATCCCGCCACACGTACACATCAGGGAAGAGCGGGTGCTGGGAGCAAGCTGGGTCTAGCCAAATCACACTCAAAATAGCACACTAAACCTTCAAAAACAAGTGGTTTTTTTAAGTATACTTATTTTCAGGTGGACAGAGACGGAGTTTACCGACTCTTACATGCTAAACAGGGGGAAAGAGTGTTCATAACATGAACTGCTGAAGATGCTTTAATGGGTATTTCGTTGGGCATAAGTTGAAGAAGCAAGACCATTACAAGAGAGCAGAAACCAGCCCTTCCCAGTCAGAGAGGGAAGGAAGGGAAAGCAAAGTTCTGCACAAACCCCTGCGCTAGGCGGCTCCTGCCTTCCCACCTGCCCACCTGCCCACATTCCTTCCCAGCTTCCTTTCCACCTTCCTACCTTATTGCACACCTTCCTTCCCTCCTTCCTTTCCACCATCCACCTCTCTTCCCACCTTCCCATGGACCCACCTTCCTTCCCACCTTCCCTCCTTCCTTTCCACCCTCCACCTCCCTTCCCACCTTCCTTCCCACCTACCCACTGTCCACCTTCCTTCCCACCTTCCCTCAAACCTTCCTTCCCACCTTCCCTCCAACCTTCCCTTGCACTTTCCTTCCCACCGTCCCTCCCACCTACCCACTGTCCTTCCCACTGTCCACCTTCCTTCCCACCTTCCCTCCAACCTTCCCTTGCACTTTCCTTCCCACCTTCCCTCCAACCTTCCCTTGCACCTTCCTTCCCACCTTCCCACCTTCCTTCTCACCGTCCCTCCCACCTACCCACTGTCCTTCCCACTGTCCACCTTCCTTCCCACCTTCCCTCCGACCTTCCCTTGCACCTTCCTTCCCACCTTCCCACCTTCCCTCCCACCTTCCCAACTTCCTTCTCACCTTTCCACCTTCCCACCTTCTTTCCCACCTTCCTTCCAACCTTCCTCTCCACCTTCCCACCTTCCCTCCCACTTTCCCACCTTCCCACCTTCCCTCCCACCTTCCCTCCCACCTTCAAATTAATCTACTTAGAGAACAGCCTGATTCATGGTAAACATTAAACATTATTATTGCCTGCAGAATCCCCGGTGTATTCCTTGAATTCTCCCAGTAGCTATTTTTCAGCTGTGGAAGGAATATCCAATTTTTTAGAAACAGCCAAGGTATTTGAAACCAAATGTGTTAAATAAGTACAAACTACTTATTTTGTTTTTTAAAAAAATGAAGGTTTTTTTTTTTTTACAATATGAGAGTACTTTCACAGCTAGTTGATTAGCTACATTTAAAAAAAATCAATTCTTAAAAAGAATTCCAATGGTTTGGAATGTTTGGCTTCCCAAGATAAATCACTTAAAGAACACTATATATAAAGAATTTGTATATAATGTGTTTGCTTAAAAATATACTCTGGGCCGGGCCCGGTGGCTCACGCCTGTAATCCTAGGTCTCTGGGAGGCCAAGGTGGGCGGATCGCTCAAGGTCAGGAGTTCGAAACTAGATTGAGTAAGAGCGAGACCCCATCTCTACTATAAATAGAAAAAAATTAATTGGCCAAATAAAAAATATATATATATATATATATATATATATATATATATATATATATATAAATTAGCCTGGCATGGTGGTGCATGCCTGTAGTCCTAGCTACCTGGGAGGCTGAGGCAGTAGGATTGTTTCAGCCCAGGAGTTTGAGGTTGCTGTGAGCTAGGCTGACGCCACGGCACTCACTGTAGCCTGGGCGCTATATATATGTGTGTGTGTGTGTATATATATATATACACACACATACATACACATATACTCTGAAAGCTTCAAGGTAACTCTTGTACATCGCAGAGGGAAGTTCCATGCCTCTGAGGGTGGCACTGAAGCCACGCTGGCTGCCGGGTCTTGGGCAGAGCAGACTCTGCTGACAGCGATTACTGTGATGGGAAAACCCACACACAGACCTGCAAGCGCTTCTCAGGAGCAGCTGCCTTGCTAGGGACAAGCGCGTGCTGAAGGACGATGCCAGTACTGGACGACATGTTCTGCCATGCATCAGTGGTGTCTCTAACAAAAAAAGCAAAATACTCGCCATAACTGGGAAGCTAAAATCAAAGCTGACCAAGCCACATCATTTCCCTTCTACTTGGTTTTGAAATTCAACTTCCCCTTGTTTTTTTTTTTTTTGAGACAGAGTCTCGCTTTGTTGCCCAGGCTAGAATGAGTGCCATGGCATCAGCCTAGCTCACAGCAACCTCAAACTCCTGGGCTCAAGCGATCCTTCTGCCTCAGCCTCCCAAGTGGCTGGGACTACAGGCATGCGCCACCATGCCCGGCTAATTTTTTTTATATATATTACTTGGCCAATTAATTTCTTTCTATTTATAGTAGAGACGGGGTCTCACTCTTGCTCAGGCTGGTTTTGAACTCCTGACCTCGAGCAATCCGCCCGCCTCGGCCTCCCAGAGAGCTAGGATTACAGGCGTGAGCCACCGCGCCCGGCCCCCCTTGGTTTTAATGAACGGCATTTCTAAACCAGCCTTCCTTTACAGAGGTAGCTCACGAAATGGAGCAATCCATTCTGCGGCTTTAGCAGGGGACGCAGCGAACACCTCCGGGAGGCCGGCACCCGGGGAGCCGCCGGCAACGTGAGGACACAGCCCTGCCGCTCCTCGTGTCCTGGGCTGGCAGCAGCTGCACAACCCGGGGACCCCCCAGAAATGCAGAGCCGTGAGCCCTGCTCCTGGCCGAGTCAGGGTCCACATCTTACTGTGCTCCCCGCGTGACTGGTATGGACACGGAGGCTTAAGAGAGCACTGTTCTGTTTTTCATTTTTCTAGTCCCTGATTCTAGCCGGGTCTCTTCTCTTCCGGCTGCTTCGCATGCACAGTGAGAGCCTGGCCGGGGAGGAAGGAGACTTGTGTTCTGATCTCAGACGCCCACTAAGTTATCTGCTTTGGTTCCACCGTTCACACACACCAGCCCAGCCTAGCCTCAGGACTGCTGCGAGGACCAGATGGGATCCTCGCTAACAAGGGCCTAAGCGACCTTACTCTGCACCACTAGCCACAAAGACCGCAGGCAGGGCTTGTGTCTGCCTCAGGGCCTTTGCACAAGCTGTCTCCGTTATGCTACCTGGAATGCCCTTTTGATCTTGGCATGTCCTTCCTGTTACTCAGATCTCAGTCTAAATGTTCTTCTCTCCAGGGAGGCCCTCCCAGACCCCCGGTCCAGTCTCTCTGGTAAGTCCCCGACGGGGTTTGGATGTTTGGCCCCTCCAATCTCATGCTGGAATCTGAGCCCTGTGTTGGAGGTGGGGCCTGGTGGGAGGTGTTTGGGTCGTGGGGGCGGATCCCTCGGGAATGGCTTGGTGCCTTTCCCACCACAAGGAGCTCTCACTTTATGAGCTCACGGAGAGCTGGCTGTTCAAAGGAGCCCGGCACCCCCTGCCCCTTTTTTGCTTCTCTCACCATGCGACCACCGGCTGCTCCTCCCCCGTCACCTTCTGCCAGGACGGGAAGCTCCCTGGAGCCCTCGCCGGCAGACCCTGGCAAGTTGCTTCTTCCACAAGGCTTCCAGTACAACCCGCAGAGCCCTGAGCTGAAAAAACCTCTCTTCTTTATAGATTACCCAGCCTCAGGTATTTCTTTCTTTCTTTTTTATTTTTGAGATAGAGTCTCGCTTTGTTGCCCAAGCTAGAGTGAGTGCCGTGGCGTCAGCCTAGCTCACAGCAACCTCAATCTCCTGGGCTCAAGCAATACTCCTGCCTCAGCCTCCCGAGCAGCTGGGACTACAGGCATGCGCCACCGTGCCCGGCTAACTTTTTTCTCTCTATATATTGGCCAATTAATTTTTTTCTATTTATAGTATAGAGACGGGGTCTCACTCTTGCTTAGGCTCGTTTCGAACTCCTGACCTCAAGCGATCCACCCGCCTCGGCCTCCCAGAGTGCTAGGATTACAGGCGTGAGCCACCATGCCCGGCCTTCAGGTATTTCTTTATACAAGCAAAACGAACTAACACTGCCACCCCATTCTAACCCTCTGCAAAGCACTTTTCACTCTGCCCGAGTGGGGACAGTGACTGTCCTGCTCTCGGCGCAGCCCTGCTGCCTTGAACCTCGCTTGGCGTGCTGACGCTCATGTGCAGCTGTTTAGTGAGCAGCTGAGGAGGCTGAAGACACTCTGGAGAAAGAAAGCAAGGCGCTGCATGAATGCCAAATCCTTTTATCAACGAATAAAGTCTTCCTTGCTTTCGCCTGATTTCTCTTGGAAAAGATAGCAACGTTATACTGGTTACTCTCGTGGCCTGTACCTTGCGAGTGAAGATCTGCTGGCTTCTCAACAAGCAAGGAAGGAATGGAAGGCAGCTTGCTTTTCGTCATGTTTCAAGGAATGATAATGCGTCCACTGAGTACACGTCCTTCCTGCGGGTCTCACAGTAGGGCCGCGCCAGCCATTTCCCTTGAAATAGCGAAGGGCTCGGAAGGGAAAAGCAGCTTGAGGGGTGACGACACGGAAGGGACGTCAGCCAGGGATGGCCAGATGGCCTGGAGGCTGGCTTGGCGAAGCTGCCCGAGAGCCGGGTGGCCACAGGCGACCAGCGGGGAGGAACTCGCGTCATTAGACAACACGCCGAGCGCCGCCCAGAGGAGCCTTCTGCCACCAGACCGAATTTAGTAATGGTTTATTGGTTTAGCTGTGATTGTCAGTTAAGCATGACAGAAATGGGTTTTAAGTCCAACATTAGGGGATCCCAAAGGTTAGTTCACAAAATCTAACGATGTGTTTATTACAGAAGACGGCCACAGATGTCTTCTTTAATCTATTTACAATCTTGCTATCGGAACGGTTAACTGAACTCTCCTAGAAATACCAGGTCAGGGCTAAATACCGTCCCCTGATGAGAGGCAGGGAGGCCTTTCACGAACTACCTTTGCTTTACTTTCCTTAGCTCCGGAAAGTGCCGTGGAGGGAAAAGGTGCCCAGAATGTGCGTCTCCGCTTACTTGCGTAGAGAGCACGACAGACGGAGCAAGGGCCCCACCTGCTGACTCCGGCTGAGATGGCAGACAGGAGGAACCTGCCTTGAGCTCCTTTTCAAGGCCCAAGTAATCCACAGCGCTGCCAAGAAAAGAGTGACCTCAGGAGAACTACTTCCTCATTGCCCTCAGGCACAAAACGACTCGAGTGGTCTCTAAAATACTAGAATATTACTTTCCCTAAGCTTCTGTGTCTTCATTCTTGTTTACTTTTAGTTTTAAATGAGCTGTACGGCTCCAGAAGCAACCAGAGGTGCAATGGTTTTATACCGGATCAAGTGCTGGGAGCCCTCCTCCAGGTCAATCACGTAGTCCCTGGAAAAGGGGGAAAAAGATTTATTGGCAGAGCGTGGCTGGTCCCCACTGGGAGGAATGTTCCCACTGTGGATGACACGCACACACGCACACACACACACACACACACACACACACAACGCACCTCTGCTCATCTGTTTCTGGTTCTACCAGTATGTTTTCTTGCCGTTCTCTGACTCTCAGAAACACGTATGAATCCAGATCTGGTTTGGGAACTGCCAGGAAAACATAATTATTAGAAAACGCCAAGCTTCCACGGCCAGCGTGGGAAAAGTTGCTGCTGGGATTGATGGTAATGGACACGAAGGGACCCTGATGCAACAGCATCTGGGGCCGGTGATCCGAGGCGAGCCCTGGCGCGTTCAACGGGCAGCGAGCACCTGCTCTGCGCGGGGGACTCCGGCACTCTGCGGAGGACCGGAACCAGCGAGCGGTGGCCTCTGTGGATGAGGCTGTGACCTGGTGACCCTGAGGTAGAAATACGCATGGCGTTTCGGGAGGACGCCGTACGGATCTGGTTAGGAACACTCTTCCGTTGGCGGAGCAGGAGGAAAGACTAGTAAAAAGACTGGGTCATGGGCGGGCGCGGTGGCTCACACCTGTAACCCTGGCACTCTGGGAGGCCGAGGCGGGCAGATTGCTCGAGGTCAGGAGTTCGAAACCAGCCTGAGCAAGACCGAGACCCTGTCTCTACTATAAATAGAGAGAAATTAATTGGCCAACTAATATATATAGAAAAAAAATGTAGCCGGGCATGGTGGTGCATGGCTGTAGTCCCAGTTACTTGGGAGGCTGAGGCAGGAGGATCGCTTGAACCCAGGAGTTTGAGGTTGCTGTGAACTAGGCTGACGCCTCGGCACTCTAGCCCAGGCAACAGGGTGAGACTGTCTCAAAAAAAAAAAAAAAAAAAAAAAAAAACCCAGAAAACAAACAAACAACAACAAGAAAACGCCCAACATGGCGCAGACGCCGCAGAGTCTATGTTTATAACGGCAGTCCCAAGAGTTGACTGAACTGAAGAACACAAAAGTGACGCTAAAATGGCTATTTTTGTGTCTGTCCCTAATAAATTTTTAAAACCACAAAGAACCCTTCCTCTTTTCTTTTTCCTATCTACATATTTGCTTTCCATATCTGAGGGAAAAAAAAGAGCGAAGATGGAGAGCTCCTGCGATGTCTGAGGAGAAAGCTCTGCTTACCCGACCTCAGCAGGTCCACCTTCTGCAAGTTGGGAGGCATGTGCTTTAAGGCGACATTCTTAAGGTAGGTGTCCGTGCTGGCCATGTACCTGGAAGACACAGATCCCAGGCGCTGCGGCACAGCTGACTGGTGGCCGTCGCCAGGGCTATCAGACCACGGTGGCCAGGCCGAGACGGGCTTCACGGGCGTGGCCGCCCAGGCTCAGGCTATAAGCCGGGGAGAAGGCAGGTCCCACACTTGCTGCTTACTCTTTTTTTTTTTTTTTTTTGAGACAGAGTCTGGCTTTGTTGCCCAGGCTAGAGTGAGTGCCATGGTGTCAGCCTAGCTCACAGCAACCTCAGACTCCTGGGCTCAAGCAATCCTCCTGCCTCAGCCTCCAGAGTAGCTGGGACTACAGGCATGCACCACCATGCCCGGCTGATTTTTTCTCTATATGTTAGTTGGCCAATTAATTTTCTATTTTTAGTAGAGACGGGGTCTTGCTCAGGCTGGTTTCTAACTCCTGACCTTGAGCAATCCACCTGCCTTGGCCTCCCAGTCCACCCGCCTCGGCCTCCCAGAGTGCTAGGATGACAGGCGTGAGCCACCGAGCCCTGCTTACTCACTCTTTGGCGAAGGCAAACTCTTCTGGAGAAAGGCTGGAAGGCTCCCCCTCGGGGCGTGTTTTCTCCTTCTCAAGGACATGAGGGAAAAACTTCTCTATCTGTGAGGATAAATGAAAGCCATCATGAAAACATCTGTCAGAGAAAAGGACATGGTTAACGTGAAGAAGGGGGTTTACTCAACCCCGCCTCCCCGAAAAGGCTATGAGGCCTGCAGATGGGGATGGGGTGGAGAGGCATGCTGTAAGACATGGGACCACGTCTCTGTGACACCCTTGTGTCACAAACCTGGGCTGGGGGGACGGTAGAGACTGGGAGATTCATAAATGGCCGAACACAAAATATCGACTCAACGGGTGGACATCAGACTGTAGGGAAATCTCTGGTGAAATTCTCTTATTGTTGCCCCAGTCTGATTAATGAATCAGGTAAGATTTTTTTTTTTTTGAGACAGAGTCTCACTCTGTTGGCCAGGCTAGAGTGAGTGCCGTGGCGTCAGCCTAGCTCACAGCAACCTCAAACTCCTGGGCTCAAGCGATCCTCCTGCCTCAGCCTCCTGAGTAGCTGAGACTACAGGCATGCGCCACCATGCCCGGCTAATTTTTTCTATGTATATTAGTTGGCCAATTAATTTCTTTCTATTTATAGTAGAGATGGGGTCTCGCTCTTGCTCAGGCTGGTTTCGAACTCCTGACCTCGAGCAATCCGCCCGCCTCGGCCTCCCAGAGTGCTAGGATGACAGGCGTGAGCCACCGCGCCCCGGCCTGGGTAAGATTTTTGATGGCATGTCTACCAAAATTGCTGATAACATAAAGTATTAAGAGATGGTTAGTATATTACACAACAGGATCCAGAGACCAGGGAACAGCCCAATCTAAAAAGACAGAGTTTTAGAGGGATAAGTTTCAAGCCCCACACTCAGGGATCAAGACTGAAGCCCTGTAAACGCAGGGCGGTGACTGGACGGGGTGACGATAACTGCTTCGGGAGGGCTGCAGTCAACGGTGGGCGCGGGGTAAACTCGGCATGATGCACCTGTCAGGTGTGCTGCTACAACGTGGGTGGCATTACCACCACTTCCATGCCCAGAGTATGGAAAACGATCATCCCGTTTTTCATAAAAGTGGCCAAACTACAATGGGATACTGTGCTTTGGTCCCAGCAGTACAATTTAAGAAGGATACCGGCACGCTAGAACCTCTTTAGAGAAGAGATCAGGACAGTGAATGTATTCAAATGGCTGAAAGGTGTAGCTGAGAGAAGACTTCGATGAGACCTATCTTCAGGTATCCGAAGCACTCTCGTGCAGAGGAGAGGATGTATTTCATTTGTGTAACTAAGGAGACAAATGGAACCAGATGAAAAGAAACTTCAAGGAAGTGGCAATTTTCCAAGGTTAAAACAGACATCGTATTTCAAAAGTCCATTTCTGCGAGTTAGGTGGTCACAGAGCGGCTCTGCAGAATGCCAAGTCACCCTGCTCCCTTTGACACTGACATTGCTCTTTTGACAGGTGCAAAGTAAATTTTTGGGACCAGTTCTCCTCCAGTCACTACTACCCTATTCAATCCATGCGAACAACTGCACCCTCGGCAATGCCCTGTCGTGACTCCAGGGGGCGCCATTCACGGGGCAGTTGCGCGTATGGTGTCATCAGGGTGGCGCAACACATGCTCCCCGTGCTTCCCCGGGACGGTCTCGTGCCCTCCTCACTCTTTAGCTGTGCTGCTGCCGGGCTCTCAGCAGCATCTTCAGGCCTCCGACCCTCCCAGGCCCCGGCCCAACCTCCCCCCAGGACGCTGGGTCTGCACTGCGTTCCCCACGGCCTGGACACCCACAGCGGCTCCGCGCCACACCTTCGTGAGTCTACACCGCAAGTAGCTGGTGAGGACGTAGCGGATCCTCTCCATCTCCATCCGGTGGATGCTGACCTTCAGATCCTCCTTTTTAACTCTCCTGAGATTTTCTTCCTATTAAAAGAGAAACTAAAGCTTTTATATATATATATATATATATATATTAAAAAAATCATGTTTAAAGACCAAGGACCTTCATCACTGGCAACACTGAGACCCAAAAGACTACGCTTCGGTCAGAGGAAAATGAAAAAAACAAAAACTCATGCTATGAGGGTTCTCTGTTGCTTTTAGTTTTTTGATTGCATAAACAATATATGACTTCGGTCTCGCTGTATGAAGGTCAAACAGAGCTCATTTGCTTTTAGAAAATGACCATTTGAGGAGAATCTGAATCTACTCAGCCAGAGGGCCCAGGAGAACTCCAGTCCGGTTGCGAAGGAGATAATACAGAGCACAGAGGTGTCTGCTGGGTCTAAAAGCAGTGTCAGAACACCAGCTGGAGACCTGCAAAGCACCAACACTTTAACCCTTTGCACTCGGATGTTGAGCGTGACTCAACACGGCTAGCAAAAATTATAGAGATTAAAATGACTCTTTGAATGTATCGATAATCTGAAATACAAAAAAAAAAGATCCAAATAAGTAAGTCTGTATGAAAAGAAACTCCAGTTTTTTATTCTACTGCTGCGCTTTGTAAAATCTGGGGTATTTAAAACATTAAATCCCGAGTAGAATAAAGGAATTGAGAAAACAAGCAAGCGAGTACAAAGGGCTAAAGCTACTCTGCAGGTGATAATGAGTTGAGCCCAGATCATCTACGCCAAGGATCACAAACTCAAATGTCTGCAGGGGCCACGCGGGCAGGGTGCGGGAGAAGGATGGGTAGTCAGGGACCCTGCTGCAGTCGACTGTTCTCACGCAGAAACGTGGTGCCGGCGACGGCAGGTTTTTAGATGTTTCAAGGGAAGCTGATGTCCAGACGTTTACAGGAACTCTCACGATTCATAAATACAGATGACTAATTTAGTACGTAAAAAAAAAAAAAACAAAACAAAACTGGGTTGAACCAAACTAAACGGATTTGCTCTCAGACAACCTCTCACTATGCTGACCAAGTGCTTCTAACTTTCTCCTCCCTGGCAACCCTGAGACAAGCGGCTCTTACCATATGCTCTAGCTGTTCCATGACACATTCCACAATCTCAGACTTGCTCTCCAGCAGCTCCGGGGCAAACTTTTCATTCATCCAGGCCTAAAAGACAAATGCCGAAAAAAACGAGCATGGCTCACTCACTAGAGCAACACGACCCTGTGAGTTAGCACAGACCCCTGAAAACCACGGACAGCCCGGGCTGAGAAAACTGTCTGCCTGCCGGTGGGAAATACTGACGATGCTTTGAAAACAAACTACGTCATGACACTTGCTTTTCCTCGTGTTCTTTTAGTGGGGAGGCTGTGTTCGCAACCTTATATTCGACCAGCGTTAGAAAAGAAGACCCGCCGTGTGCTTCAGGGGTCGGTATGACACCTAGCGCTGAGAGCGCCCCAGCCGGCATTTGCAGAGCACCTTCTGCCACGCAGCATTAGCGTGTTCCTATTGATACTCCTGCCCCCGCCGCTGCCCGCCAGGCACATTTCCACAACACGTTGAGAGATGAAGTCACACCACGTGTGTCGTGGCCCGTTTATAGGACGGAAGATGAACACAGAACACAAAACACAAACGCAGAACACAAAGAAAAACGCGGACACACGTACAAACGGTTGACTTGAGTAACAATACACCGGATCAGTTTTATTTTTATACTCTAAAAGATTAAAGTTAGTTCCTTGTACATAACCACCCAGGTGTGCCAGCAATAGCCATAAATTCCGGAATGTGTAGCCTTAGGGAAGCAGATATCCCTTGATTCATAATTTCAAGGTGGTTGCTCTAGGCACCAGGCATAGATAAAGGACAGATTAGTAAGGATGGGCAAGGTGAGCCACAGGGGGCATTTCTCATCCCCAGCTTCTCTTAGGGTGACCCCCTAAGATCTTCGGCTGAACCCCGGCGGCTGTGCCTGGCTTAGGTCGCCCCTCCCTTGAGGGGTCTTACCCGTCATTGACTAACCAGGCATCTTATGGGGTGTACGCAGCAAACACAGGAACAATATGTTTATCGTGTGGCCTCCAGACCCCCAATGCTGTGGGGCGGGGTAGCTCTTGCTTACTTGCAACTCAGGTCCTTTGCTATGCCTCTAGGCAACAGCCTTGTTTATCACAAGGACCTTGTCCAACAGATTACTTTCAAACGCTCTGGGCAGAACGCATACATTACTCACTAACTTTAATTCTTAAACTAGGAAAATATATGTCAGTCCCCTATAACGTGAAACTGCACACATCCTCGTTCCTGAAGCTCTGAGCACTTTACCAATACTGTTTTCATTTGTCGTTATAATATCTGAGAGGAAATGGATATAGTGATCTTCACCTTATGGATGAAAAACTACAGATGGGGTAATTTACTAACAGTCCCAAAGCAAAAAAAGGGGTCAAAGCAGAAGTGACCTCATCCACCACACAGCTTTGGAGCAACAGGTCAAACCTCCGCCTGGGACAGTTCATAGATTACCTAGGCTTAGAGAGCTGAAATATTCGTATGTGACTGAGGAAAGCTACGCCCATCTTACAACTACAGGAAATTCAGTTTTAGCACAGCTTAGAATTACAGGCCAACCGTGCTCAAACTGATTTTTTCTGGCGTCCTTCTGTCTCTGCTTCTCCAGGTACTGCCCAGACACATCTTTAAACACTGGGCGGCACTGCTGCCATGAACTGTTTCGGGTGCTCGAGCTGTGCTGACAGTGCTGCAGGTGTATAAAGTTAGCCAGAAACGCAGCCTGAATACAGAGAATGAGAGAAGATAAAATTTTCTGGAGGACTTAGAAAGCAGTTTTTCTTTTTAACTTATTTGATTAAATACTGAATAGGTACAAAAATATTTATGAAATACACATTAAACATGAAGGACAATGCTACAAAGACTTGTGTGTGCACAACTTCATTGAGGAATGTCACCGTTATTTTCAAAGCCCCTGTGTGTCCTTTCCTCCTCAGAGGGGATCACTGGCCTGGATTTAGTGTTTAGTTTTCTTTACAGTTTCACTGTATTTGTTTATATCTCTACATAATGCTTCCCAACCTTTTCACGAGAGGAAATTCAAAGAAAATGATGGTGCTTATATGGTACACTGGGGGAAAATGGAGTAGATTTGGGAAGATCATTCATTTACATTATGAATTTGCGATAATCAAATATAAAACATTAGAGGAAAATTCATATTAGTATAAAATGTTCAAATAAAATCTTTTCAAAAGATTTCAAAATTTTTAGTGAGAAACTTGCATTAATCCATAGTCTTCTAAAAAATAATCAGGTTCTATGTTTGCAATGGCTGTATCTGTCTCTGTCTCCTGATAAAAAGTGTTTTTTTTTTTTGAAAGACAAGGTCTTGCTCTGTTGCCCTGGGTCTAGTGCAGTGGTGTCATCGTGGCTCACTGCAGCCTCGATCTCCTGGGCTCAAGTGATCCTCCTGGCTCAGTTAATCCTCCTGAGTAACTGGGACTATAGGCACCTGCCACCATGCCTGGCTAATTGGCCAATTTTTTTTGGTAGAGATGGAATCTCTCTGTGTTGTTCAGGCTGGTCTTGAACTCTTGGCCTCAAGCAATCCTCCCCCTCTAAGGTATTGGGATTATAGCATGAGCCACTGCGCCCAGCCCTGATCAAAATTTGCAATGACAATTTGTTCATCATTGTTATGGGCTGAATTGGTCCCCTCCAAAAATGCACCTAACTCCTACCACCTCACAATGTGACTGTATTTGGAGATAGGGTTTTAAAGGGATAATTAAGGTAAAATGAGGCAATGAGGCAGGGCCCTAATCCAATATGACTGGTGTCCTCATAAGAGGAGGAGATTAGGACAAAAGGCACACCCAGAGAGAGACCATGGGAGACACCAAGAGAGAGATGTCTCCTACAAGCCAAGGAGACAGGCCGCAGAAGAAACCAACTGTGCTGGCACCTTGATCTTAGCCTCCAGAATTAAGAAAATAAATTTCTGTTGTTTAAGACACCCAGTCTTTGGCCTTTTGTTCTGCAGCCTCAGTAAACTGAAACAATCGTTATACTGCGAAACTTGGCATGTAAGGTGGTAACTTTTAAATCATGTTTCACAGGCATAAGGGTATCCTATATATGCTCCTGGAGCTGTGCTCATCATTGGCCCGCATGGTGGCCCCACCAGGCTGCCCCTCAGGCTGTGCTGGACAGCATAAGAGTCTGTACCTCAGAAAGGCCAATCCCTTGAAAAAAAAAAAAAAGAAAGAAAAAATTTAAATTATAGAAAAACTTAAAAAAAAAGAAGAGTCTATATCTGGCTGTGCAGGTGGTAGCTCACCTCCTTGGCTGAACTCAGGGCACTGCACTAGAGTGTCTATCAGACTCGACTACCCTCAGGCTGCCTTCCAAGGGCTGCTGATGCCGCCCACCCAGGAAAGCAACCAGCCCAGGGCTCTGGCTGTCCCAGAAGGTGGAGAGGTTGCCATTGTGAGGTGTTTGCAGCACACCAGAACTCCCCATGATCCAAGGTGGGCAAGCTGTGTCTTGAACAATAGTTTTGCAAGTTTTGAACTTTATATACATTGTTTCTTTGGCAACTTGTATTTTCCCCCTAGTGATCCACTAGCAGAAGCAACCTGTATTTTATCGCTGTTACTGTTCTACATTATGGGCCTGTTATCCACGCTGTTTCAGGAGCCATTTTACTTATTTTCACTGCTGTTTTTTTCCCCACTGTGTATGCATCATAACTTTTAAAAATTCATTCTATTGCTGGTGGCTATCTGGGTTATTTTGATTTTTAACTATTGCAAGCAATGCTATGAACATACTGTGCCCATCTCCTGGAGTACATGTTAAAATTTTCTCTAGGTATGTACTTGGGAGTAAAATTACTAGGCCACAAGTTATATGTACCTTCAACTTTACTAAACAATAAATTAATTTCTAAAGTGACTGTACCTATTTATATCCCTACTGCATTATATAAATGTACGAATACTCTATATTCTTTTTTATTGTTCACCTTTTTCATTTCTGTCAATCTGACAGGTATGAAATGACATCTCAACGTGACTTTAATTTTCATTTTCCTGATTATTAAAAAGGTTGAACATCCTTTTCATATGCTTATTGGCCATACTGGTTTCCTCTTCTGGGAGATGCCTGTTAAGACTTTATTTTTCTATTGGGCAATCTGTAAGGATTGTTTATGTACTGCGGATAATTGTTTTTGGTCAGTTATATATTTTATAAATATCCTCTCCCAGTTTTGTGGCTTTTCTTTTTATTCTCCTCAAGGTGTATAAACAGAAGTTCTCAATTTTAATGTACTTGAATGTACCTGTTTTCTTCCTTTATGCTTTGCGCTTTATGATTTTTGTTTAATGGATCTTTTCCTAATGAAGCAGTAGTTCATCAACTGCATTCCACAGACTAGGTCTGTGGGCAGATTTCAAGTCTGTGAACTCCCAGAAATTCTGCATATGTGCATTATTCTGGGATGAAGGACCAGAATTTTCACCAGCTTCTCAAAAAGGTCTGTGATATAAAAACAGATTAACAATCACTGCTAAATATTAAGGATTATCATATAATTTAAAAATTATCTTCCTTCAGTTTTGTTGCTCATGGTAGCATGTTTGGCAGTAAAGAATGAAGGATACTAAAGCAGAAAACTTGAGAGAGTTCTGGAAAGGGGCAGTTAATTAGAGAGAGTCAGGAAATTACTGATAGTAGTAACAACTAATAACTAGTGAGTGCTTATCATGTGTCAGACAACATGCTGAGCACTTTATATACATTATCTCATATTATCTTTACAACAAAACCAGGAAGTAGCTACTGTTATCATCTTCGTTTTACAGTCAAAGAAAGGCTTGAGATAAACTACAGAACTTGTTTCAGGTCACACAATAGAGGATTGGCATGAGAGACTTGAGTCCAGATAGCATGAACTCCTAAATTACCAGAGCTCCAAAAGAACTTAACACGGTTAAGTTACTGGCACTCAGGAAAAGGTTGATAAATCATAGCTATTATGACAAAAAGAAATACTTTTATTTTATTTTATTTTATTTGAGACAGAGTCTTGCTCTGTTGACCGGGCTAGAGTGCCCTGGCATCAGCCTAGCTCACAGTAATCTCAAATTCCTAGGCTCCAGTGATCCTCCTGCCTCAGCCTCCCGAGTAGCTAGGACTACAGGGTGCACCACCATGCCCGGCTAATTTTTTCCAGTTTTTTAGTTATTTGGCTAATTTCTTTCTATTTATAGTAGAGACGAGGTCTCCCTCTTGCTCAGGCTGGTCTCGAACTCCTGAGCTCAAGCAATCCTCCTGCCTCGGCCTCCCAGAGTGTTAGGATTACAGGCGTGAGGCATGAGCCTGGCCCAGAAATGCTTTTAGATAAGCAGTGGAAACAGAGAGAACGGTTGACTCAAGAAAATAGATGGGAGGAAAAGGAAGAATATGACTCTGAAAGTGTTTCAGCATTTTCTTGCTAACCAACCCATTTTCCAGGGAAACAGCAGATGTTTCAGGGACTAAGGTATAAAAATCACAAGTCTCACCACACCTCTACAGTCCCTGCAAATACCAAGTAGATCCTTGCTCTGTGAGTTGTTTTCAATGTGCCCAAATCTGTCCCTTATCTTACTGACTCCACTGAGGATTCTGTTTGATATTTTGAGGTTTCTGATAAAGGATGTCTCCCTTACTTCCTATTTCTGTGTAGGTGGTAAGATCCAGTCCCCCTGTTCTCTTGAAATATGCCTTGAATTCCACTTCCTTATTTTCTGCTCCCTGACATTTACACAGATGGACTAAACAAAAACGCTAAGATTGGAGAAAAGGGATTCTGCCCGAAATGCTCACCTGCTCCAGCCTTTCAATGAGCTCTGCAGGAGTTAGGACCACCTCCTCACTACTCCCATCAGAGTCCTGTCCCATGAGATCCAGTTCCTCTGTCATCTTCCCTGAAACCAGAAACCTAATGAGAATAAAAGAAGCAATTAGCCTGCAATGTGTTTTCCATTTGTTTGCAAGAACAGATCTGGAGCAGGGAAAGGTTTACTGGGGTGGCAGGGGCCCCCTGACAGTTGTTGAACCACAGACTTTAGTTTTTTAGTGCTTTGTCTCTTCCTTCCAGGCGTAGGTCAGGTATCAGTTTCTCCAACAGGCCGCCCCTTCTGTTTCCACAGCGTACACCTCGACATGAGCACCTATCTCGCACCAGACAGTAACTATTCACATCTGCCTTTCCAATACAGGTCGTTTCCCTCAGTGGCTGTGTTCGCCTCGGTTCAAATACGAATCCAACCGCGGATCTGCTCGGTGCCTGGCACGCAGTACTGGGGCGGCAGTGACCTGTGTGGCCCCCGCACTCAGCACGGTCCTCAGAGCCAGCAGGCCCGGCGACATCGACCGGGCGGTGATCCCAAAGGCGTAGGAGGTGGGTGGCGGGGCCGAGGGAGGACCCCGGAGCCTGAGGGACGCCGCGAGCAGATCCCTCCCTCCGCTCTCCTAGGGGCCTGCCCCCGCGGAGGTCCCGCTCGAGGCTCGCCCGGGCCCGGGCAGGCAGAGCGGCACGCCGGAGGGGCAGGGCGAGGACAGCAGGCTCGTGGGGAAGCCGCCGACCCCCCGGCAGGGAGCTACCGGAAGCGCGAGGGCAGCGGAACCATGCGTTCGGAACCTACCCGGCGCGCACCCGACCCGCCGGCTCCTCAGCTCCCGCGCTCCTCTCGGAAACTTTCCGTCCAGGCACGACGTCACCACGCACGGGCACCGCTAACCAATCACGGCCCCGGGGGGAAAGCCCGGCGGCTTCCATGACCCGCCCACCTGAGGGGGCGGGGCGGGAGGCTGTTCCGGGTTAGCCCCGCCCACCCGGCCGGCAGCTCGGGCTTGCGTCCCCGACTGCACCGCCAGGGCCGCCGCGAGGGGGCGCTCGCCGCCGCGGCCGGGCGTGGCGCCTGGGCGCCTGGTAGCTAGCCTGGCGCCGCCTGGCGGAGCGGGGCTGTGGGCGCCGCTTCCTTCGTCTCCGCCGGCCGGAAGCGCCGGCTCTCACTCCCGGAAGCGCCGTCTCTCACTCCCGGAAGCGCCGTCTCTCACTCCCGGAAGCGCCGTCTCTCACTCCCGGAAGCGCCGCACCCGACCGCGGGGGCAGCGCCGGAGAGCGGCCCGGCCGGGCCCGGCCCCAGCCCGCCGGGCGACCCCGCTGCCGCCGAGCTGACCCAGTGCCTCCCCGAGTTACCCGGACGTGCGGGGGGAAAGCACAGAAGTTACATACGTTTGTCTTTTCCCTCCCAGCGCGATGTTGTCGGTTTTGGTCCCTGATGTGACTTGCAGGCGCTTTCCTCTCTGCTGCCCTGTTTTCCGTGCAAGGGCCGCTTCCGGCTTCCCTCAAAGGGCCTCTCCCCCGCAGTCTGAACAGACTTTTAGCCACCGAGGGTAGGAGACGACACTGAACTGTGTGTCTGCACAGACTCGGGAGCTTTACCTGAGAAAGGTGCTTTCAAAACACAAGGTAATACCGTCGTTGTTTTTCTCCTGTCACTCCCCTCGCTGGCTGTTGGTTACCAGCCGTCCTCAGCGTTTCTTTCCTCTGAATCTCAACACATTCTTGGTCTCACTGCCCCAAAGACCAAAGCGTTAAGGTTTGGGAGCGTGTAGTTCAGCAAAGTTTGACCCCAGCTTTTCCGAGTGCATGAAGATTGGGCCTAAGGACAGGAGAGAGGACAGCTTGCATTTTTAAGGAAGGCGGAAAAGTGCTCTCAAGACTGTTTCCTTTTAGCCTCATAAGGAAAGCTGTTGGCTGGATGAATTTGCAAGTATTTTTCTGGCCAGTGGTATAAAGCCCAGTCAATACCCGCTGTGTACGGCCAGGGCCAGGCCTGGGTCCCCCTTACAAATGTAAAAGATATGCAATTCACACTAGATCTTCCCTGAAACACTGTGAGGAGATAAATAAAAGATCCGTGCCCTTTGCTTGTTGCAGAATATACAATGACCGTACATTTAAAAAAAAAAATCAAATCTATCATCTCAAACACTCTGGCCAGTATAGCATTTGGCGTGTTGATTAAAATGATTTCCTGAATGAGTCATGCAAATAGAAAGGTGACCTTCCCTAAAGAAGTACATGTGCCTTTATGTCATGGGCATCTTTGATGAAAAGCTCATATGCCTAAGTACTGGGAAGTTTTCCATAGAATACTTGAGGCAGTTGTCCTAAGATCAAAACAAAAACCAGGCCAAACTCAGTATTTCTAAATGCTTATAACTTCGGGCAGTGCTTTCTCTCTCGAATATAGTCATAGAAAAAGTTGAATATAGTCAAAGGAAAAGGCTAACAAGAATGTGCCCTGTTTCAAAATTTCATTTATTGTCTTCCTCCATTTTGTCTTTCTTTTCTTAGTGTTAATGGATCATAGACATGGGCACCATTTTGAGAACTTTAGACTACACTGAAATAGTTTTTTTTCTGTGGGACAACTATTAGACTACAGTTCAGAATCACCTGTATATAGTCAACCCTTGAACGACACAGATTTGAATTGTGCAGGTCCACTTAAACGTGGGATTTTCTTCAGTGACAGTTACACTGAGGGTGCCTACCTCTCCTGCCATCCTTTCCACCTCCTCCATGGGAAGCAGCAAGACCCTTCCTCCTCAGACTACTCAAGGTAAAGGTGAGGATGAAGACCTCCGTGATGATCCACTTTTATTTAATGAACGCTAAATAAATCATTCTTTATAGTTCTTAACAATATTTTCTTTTCTCTAGTTTACTTTAAGAGTAAATATAAAATATGTATAGCATATAAAATATGTGTTAATCGATTGTGTGACCATAAGGCTTCCGGTCAACAATAGGCTATTACTAGTTAAGTTTACAGGGAGTCAAAAGTTATATACAAATTTTTGATGCACAGGGGGGTCGGTGCCACTAACCCCTGAGTTGTTCAAGGGTCAACTATAGGTAATGGTTTTCTTGAGCTGACAAAGTACAGTAAGATTTATAGAAAATTCTTCTTAAGTTCCAAACTTTCTAATTAAGAGGTGGAGCTATTGTGTTACCATTATTACTTTCATTTCTACATGTAGCATCTATAAATTATACATCTTTCGAGATGTCAATACTTAAAATCATAAGGAATAAAGGCTTGGGTTGATTGAAGAAAATTGTGAAATTTTAAATTTGTGACATCTTAAAACCTTCTGGCATTATGTATAGGTTTATTCACTGAAACACTTCTTACAGGTTTCTCATAAGTGAAAGTAAACATCTTAATTAACTGAGTTCAACATTCACCCTCTATTTATCAGACTCGCTATAGCATAGGATGGTTATATTCTATGTCACGTGCCATTTTCAGAGTATATTACTACTAAGTTAGCTCAGAACAGATAATGTAATAATTCCACCCTTAGAGTAAGTATCCTTAAGTAATAGAAATTATTAGATTTTTCAGTTTATGTTCAGTTATGAAAGTATTTTCAACTGAAAATACTGAAATCTAGTCATGAAATTGTTGCTTACTGGTATTTTTTGAAACAAGAACCAGAAGCCTTGGGTCATTTGGTCTATTATTGCTGATCTTGCTTTGAACAGCTGTCACTCTGTAAGCTAACTTGTTAGAATGTGACCCATGGAACTCTGTGAAGACTGCAATT
This sequence comes from Microcebus murinus, assembly GCF_040939455.1. Classification (NCBI taxonomy): domain Eukaryota; kingdom Metazoa; phylum Chordata; class Mammalia; order Primates; family Cheirogaleidae; genus Microcebus; species Microcebus murinus. The sequence goes on from NC_134127.1 coordinate 1,254,831, forward strand.
GCCTTGATTTTTCTCTGTGGAGAAGTAAGATTGTGAGTTTCCCGGTTATTCTGTGCTTCATCTTAGACATGTTTACTTTAAGTGAGAAATTCAGCTTGACCCAAACTTTACCTTTGGTTATATGTTGCTTCTAGGCTAGAAGTGTAATTCATTTATTTTAGAGATCTGCTGGCATAGTTGTAAGCAAGAAAAAGCCATTTTTCCATATTTTCATCTCTCTCTGTTTTGGGGGGTATAACTAGAATTAGCAGAGCTCAGAGTCTAGTGCTGCTAAGGATCAAGGGAACCTGAAGGCTTATTGGAAACTGAATTGGAGCCCTGGAGAGTACTATCATCAAACCGTTTACTCCAGCTCTGGGGAGGAAGGAAAACAAAACCCTTTATACTTACACATGTGCAGATTGCAGTTGGTCACTGTGTAATGGTTACATTTATTGATGTTTATGTTCCTTGAACCTAGCACAAATGAGGATGGGGACCACTTTGGCCTATTTCAGCTGCTATATGTACTATAGTCTCTGGTGATGTTAGATTATAAACCTGTGATACATTTTATCCGCTAAGAGTGACAAGCACAGTTTTGTATCATTCTTGTAACTGATTTTACATAGAGAAATTTAGTAGCAAGGACTCAAACGAGTACAAAGTATTATTCATGCTTTACTAGGTCCTTCGAGAACTCTGAAAAGTGGAAACTGTCTAAAAATGAATTTTTAGGCCAGGTGTGGTGGTTCATGCTATAATCCCAAGTACTTTGGGAGGCTGAGGTGGGAGGATCACCTCATGAGTTGGGAGACCAGCCTGGGCAACACAGTGAGAATCGCTGGAGTCCAGGAGTTTGAGGTTGCAGTGAGCTTTGATGAGCCACTGCACTGTAGCCAGGCGAAGGAGTGAGACCTTGTTTCAAAAAAAAACAAGAAACAAACCCTTCTTAGGGAGAAGCAAAGATAAATAATGTAACCAAAATGTAAAAAAACAAAACAAAACATTTTATCGGGTGGTGGGCAGGCGGGAGGGGCAGAAGGGGAGGGGTGTATACTTACATGACTTGTGTGGTGTGCACCACCTGGGGGTTGGACATGCTTGAATCTCTGGCACGTTTGGGGGAGGGAGGAGGGGCAGGGGCAATATTTGTAGCCCTAACAATATTTGTACCTCCATAATATGATGAAATAAAAGGGAAAAAAAAGAAACAAATAAAAATAAACTTTAATTAGAAGATTAAATAAATGAAAAGAATTAAGGAGAAATATACTTTAGGATGTTTTCCAGTTTCAATCAATCATAGCTAGATTTAACGTCACACTTTAGTGATGTCAATGACATACAGAATAAAGGATGAAGTGTGAGCAGGAGGTTCCTTAATTATTACATTACCTACCCCCCTCAGAGGTTTGAGTGCAACTCCATTCCTTTCCTTTGGGATTCTTATCTAGAAAAGAAAGGTCACAGGACTCCTCCAGAGTGGTCTCCAGGCTGAGGTCCCACTCGACCGGAGAACAAGCCACAGGTGTGTTCTCCCGGTTCCAGAAGGCAACTTTACAAAGGGAACACACAAGTTACTGTCAAGTCAGGCAACCACCTTACTAACGCAGGTATAGCAAAGCAACTGTTCCGATGTTAATGACCTGGTGGTCAGCTTAGCTCTCTCGCTCACTCACTCCACAAACACGTGAGCGCTGGGTGTGTGCAGCACTGTGCACGGGCATGCGTGGAGTCTGGGGAAGATGCAAGGATGAGAAGCCACGTCTGCTCTCCTGGAATTTACAGCTCCCTTTGTCTCAGAGAGGGGCGGGGGAGGGGGGAGGCTGGTAAGATGGAGGGAAGTATAGCACCAATAAATACTCTGACCTTCTTTGACTTAAAAATAAAACGAACAAAAAACAAAGCACGTCACTCCTGAGAAATTATGACTTCAGTGTATGCGAGGTGCTAGAGTCCAGTGGAAGTGGAAACAATATGATTGGGTGTTATGACCTCTTTTTTGACTACTGGCTACATGAGTATTATTTACTATTAGTTTCATTGGATAGGAAAAACAATGAAAATTTTACATAGGAAAATAATTTTATATAAGAAAACTCACAAAAGAGAAAGTCAGAATATAGACTGTATCTTGTAAGTTAGTATTCTCTCCAAATCTACCTCACTTAAAAAACCAAGTCATCAGACGATCTAATTGATAGCATTTTCCGGAAAAAAAAAAAAAAAAAAAAAAACATTCCAATCTCTTATTTCTTTAAACAAATACTTTTTTTTTACTACTAGGGACTATTTCTTGGATTTTTACCTATGCTACCATGTCTGCTCTTTTACGATAAAGCAGTTAAGAAACTGAGAGTTGTAACATACTATATAAATCTAAGATGTTTGTTTAAAAACACTAAGCTATCCTATCCTATCCTATACTACAATTCTAGTAATTTGTCCATCTGCCAAATTTAATGCCACATCACTTACCACTTTACAAAATCACACCAAATATGACAAACAGACGATTTGTTTAAGAAAAGTTTTACTAATGTGTTAATATTTCAGCAAAGTTATTGCAACGGGTTTAAAAGGCAGACACATTATCACAGGCTGTAAAGTAACAAAAGAGTTCTTACACAATTATACAATATCACACAAACTTAGGGGATTTTTCGAGTAACTAACAGACTCATAAAAGAAATTAAATCTGGAAGAGTAAATCCAACATTAGCACCTACAATATCTCAAAGTAAAATTTTAACTGTTTCACTTCCCCAATGTATTTCTTAACTTTTTTTTCCAGAATACAGTGCTCTCAAACCCCAAAGACGAGTAAAAGGCGTAAGAAGCCCTGATGCTAAGAACGAACAGCCAGAAGGAGAGCTAGAAATACTGACTCAGACTGGAGAGTTTTACTTAGAAATAACTTACTGTACTTAACCCAATCGTAAGATTTCTGTGTACTGAATACTGTATATGAGGAAATTCTGTGGGTTATAAGGTTTGCCAGGAGGGATAGTTTAAAAATTAGTAATATACAGTATTATTCCTATCAAATTTTTTTCTCATAAGTTATATTTATAACAAAACTATAATTAAAATATTTATTGTACTTGCTCATTACACATTCAGGGACACAGCAGGGACATTTATGTGTTTGATGGTTTAGCATCCACTTTATTGTGCTTACTTATTTTTGTAATGAACAAGCAACACATACCACATTTTCCCAACAGTCAAGGTAATGCAATAATAACATAAAAATTCTCCGAATAATTGGAAATTGCATTAAATACTGCTTTAATTAGAAATAATTGCTATAATAAAACAAATAACATTATACATTTTTTTAAATGAGCTTCAGTTTGAGAAACTCAATAGCAGAAACAGATCTTAAGATCTGAGTTATGGCAAAACTGGTAGTTCTTTGAAATCTGGGAGATGCACTAGCCAAACCACAGACACAGCCAACCCCTCACCAAAATCCTGGAGAAAAACATTTTGTTAATTTTGGGGAATAAGACTGAATACTGGCTAAGCTATGACATGATGAGGCCCAAAGCCACCTGAGAAGCTGGCCCAAAGAATGGAGAGAACCAATGGTGCATACTGGTGGCAGAGAAGAAATAAACTTTGCATTGGGCTGGGCTGACCAACTGCGTATTTTTTATTTTATTAAATGGCTTTGAATAAAAAAAGTGAAATGCTTCATTGTGTTCTCTCAGGAACGAATCAAAAGGTCACAGAGTCCTACACAATCTGGAGACACAAAGTGGATGCTGAGCGACTGTAGGTCGCTCCAGGTGTGGAATTTTAGAAAGTTAGTCCTTGGAGTAAATGGCACCGTGGCTCTGGCAGCAGATACAAAGGAATGATGCTCTGGAGAGGAGGTAGGGACGCTCTGCGATCGGCCAGTGGACACACGAGGATCCCAGCTGGAGGCGGGATCTGCAATCAGAGGGGAAAAAATAAAGGCTTTAGAAAGGAACACCAGAAACAACTTCTAAAACCGTTTCTCTGACTCAACTGGTATGAGCTTATGGTATGTGGGCTATGTTCTATTAACCTGGGATTCTATCTAATAAAATCTGTACCACTTGTCTGAGTGCGTATATAGCTCAACAGTTAGAAATTTAAGTTCTATATGTTTGGATCTCGGATCAACCACATCACGAGAGGTAGGATGGCAAAAGGCCAAGTGCCAACCACAGAGCCAGGCTGCCTGGATTGCTACCTACTAGCTGTTTAACCATGGACAAGTAACTCCAGGTCTCTGTGCCCCAGTTTCTTCATCTGGAAAACAGAGATAACAGTATATACACATCACAGGGTTGTTGTGATGATTAAAATTAAGCATTTAGAATAGTGCGAAACGGCTGTTTGTTGTTATAGAATAATCATATGCTCCATTTTACATAGAGATGACAGAGAAAACACCAACAATGTATCTAATAATAAAGATATATGTAAGATAGTAACAAAATTAAACTTAAAAAAAGCGAAATATTTTTGTTTAAAGTTCCTTTTAAAAATGAAAGCCACCCCATGGTTTGTGCATTCTTTTGTTAAGTCACTAATTTGTATATACTGCTCCAACCTGCAGACACCTTGCAGACTTAAGAAATTATTCTTAGAGTTTCCCTCCCTTCTACAAGATCGTAGTCCATACTGGACCCTAGATCTAAAGAATACATAGCTCTGAAAACTAAATTATGTTGAACAAAAATATGTGCATTCATGAAACTATCCACAAGTCCTTCCTGTAAATCTTTCCATGCAGACTGTCGCAGCTGCACGAATACTGATAGATCAGCCTCTGGTGTGTAACTGCTCAAAACCCCACACTCCACGCCACCTCAGAAAACATACTGTCACATGGTAATAGCTGCAAAATGAGCCAGGACAAATGGGCTGTGCCAAGTCAACGCAGCTGCAACCGATAAAACAAACGTATTCCAATGGCACATCACAAAAACCACACATAAGGTTCCCGGTTGCTCATTTGAAAAGTATCAGTTTGGAAATTGTACATGAGAAAGAGTATGAACAAGTAACACTAAGTGTTCCAAAACAAAGTATTTTAAAGAAATAAAACATATAGCAGAGGATGTCATTATTACAGCTTTGGCTTTCAAGAATTCAGGTGACACACTAACGCTAAAGAAGGCAGCTTTGAGTGTCGGGCGGCTTGTAGGATTGAATAAATGGTACAGGAGCCGACAAAATGTATTCTTTTAAAAAGTATTGAAAAAGAGCAGAAGGGGAGAAACATCCAGAATAATCTGAGGAACTCTTCCCTTCTCCATGTTCCTGCTGCTGTAAATACTGAGAGGAAACATGGTGTAAAACACAGAGGTTTTATGGGCAATCAGAACTGAGCTCACACCCCAATGCTCGTGGAATCCACTTGTACCGTGGTTTGCTCATCTATGAAACAGGGAAAACACTTTGCAGGGTTCTTTTGAGACTTAGAAGTACCTTTGTACCTAGCGCATAGTAGGCACCCTCAAAATGGCAGCTATTATTATTGACTTTGCCCTAGAAAGAGGCATGCCCACTCCAGCACATTCTGTGTCTGTGCCGTCTGTTCATCAGAGACGGACACCTGCAAGCAAAGCAGAGCAGGGAAGTGCAGCAGCGGGACACGCGGAGTGAGCGCGTCACTGGGACCGGCAGAGGCCACGGCGTGCTATTCGCTGCCACTCGCAAGGCTATGATTCTGCCTATAGATTCTTATTAGTGTTGATTAGTCTCATACCTATTAAAGGGTATTATTTGCATATGCAAGAACATTAACATTTTAAACAGAGGAACAAAACTTTTGGTTCTACCCAGTAGGTAAGTTTTCTTCTACAGGGCTCTGAAGCCACTTAAACATAACAAACGAAATATTCAGAATCTCGCCCCTCCCCTCGGGAATGTTCCTTTGCTTATTCAAGTCATTTGTCACGTAGGTAGGTAAATATCTGAGCTGATTCTTATATGCAAAACCCAACTGTTTAAATGCTTATAATAGTTTCAAGATATTAAAGCAAGGCAAGTATCACCCCCCCCTTCACTCTCCCTACCAACAAAAACAATATGGGGGGAGAATCAGGATTAAATTCTGTATTACCAAATAGAACTTAGGTTAAATACACATTTTAAATATCAAGCTAATATGGTGATTAGCTTAAGCTAATAGAGTCAATATGCCCCTATTTAACTACATGATTTACTGATTTATTTACCATACATTGAAGACAATTCATGTATACTCCAAATTTACAAAAACTGCATATAAACTATATAATTTCATATTTACCTTTAATTTTATGGTTTATCTTCCACTGCTTATGCTTCTGTCTTCATAAATGGTAATTTCAATCTAAACAGCATGGCTGTTAAGAAAACACACTACAGAACATAACACATAAAAGAGACTTGGCAAGATGGCATGTATGATCTGCACAAACTCTGTTTTCAAATTGCTTTATGTTTAAATTATTAAAACTTTTTCCTATTAAAGTTAAACATGATGCTTTCTCCTTGGTGAAAATTTTAAGAAATGTAATTACTTCTATTAATAGTATTCCACATGTAGTTCCTTCCCAACATGGATGACTTATTTTTTGGAAAAAACAATCTGAAAAGGATGCTTTATTTGTAGAACTAGGGGGGTTTCTAACTGAGGATCCATGCAGGTAATGAATTCAGGGATTCAAAAATGCCCTGAAATCTTTATATGAAATCTTTTTCTTGGGACAGGCTTCATGACCTCTGAAAGTTTAAGAACCATTGCTGCAGAGTATAATAAAACTGCTGAAATCATTATCAGCTGGAAGGCCTAGGATTATGTGACCTAGAGGTTTTGAAAAAATTTATTTACCCATTATTCCAGTTATCAAGCTAAATTAGTTTTTTGCAATTTTATTTACCAAATTCACTTAGTGATTTTCAAAGCCCACTGCCTCCAAAATATATGCACAATATGTCAAAGGTAATGAAATTACACATCTGGCAGCTGTAACTGATTTCAGCTCCTCCGATGAACCCCAGGAACTGCACTTCATTTGGAGGACAAGTCTCACCAACATTATGAGCTCATGCATTTCAAAGGGGCGTTCGGTGTAGTTTCTGCAGCTGAAATGCATTACTCCTGTCACCCCTGTTATTGTTACAAGATGCCCTCAGAGCCACCGAGAGTGGGTAAGCAGAATACCACACAGTCCACAGAGACCTGCACAGTGCAAAGGACAGAGAGACGTGCTCTGAGAAAAAATGCTGGCGAAAGGAGGCTTATGGTAAGCGTGTGATTCACATAGTAACTTCCTAAGGCAAATATAAGAGATGGGAGCACATTCTCTCTAGCCAATGCCAAATAATAACAAATATTTCCTTTTATAAATATTTAGACCTTGCGATCTGGACTAAAAAGATACAACTCGAAGTCCTCTCTCAATAGGATCTGTCAGGAGGAGGCCTTGAGGAGCATATATCTTCTCATTCTGCTCTTGAATGTATTTGGAGACTTTCTTCAGAACCTGACAGAAAGAAACACCACAGATTTTTTACAAATTTTATCAGATCTCCCTTTAGGTGTCAGCTAGATCTCAAAATATTTAGGCAGTGGAATTAGTTTTCAAGGCAAGTCATGGGTATATTCATATGGCAGAGTACAGCTTGAGTCACTGCTCACGCCAGCTGCATACAACACGCAGCACAGCGTGGCGGCCCCTCCAAGTCAGAGGCAGCCTCACCGCAAACGCACACGAGTGCCCAATGAGGACCAACCCCCGCCTGCTAACCTCCCCATCGCCTCAATCCTGGAGGTGGAGACATGCACAGACGCTTACACGTACAACAGCTAGTTGTGCTCCCCTAGCCCCAGCCATAAAGTGTTGTTCTGTGACATCTAAAATCAAGGATAGTTAGTTAGTTCTTGGCCTTTTCTTCTAAAAAACTTAAGGAAACATTTTTTCTCTCCTTTGTACATTTTTATCAATTCTAGTAAAGATATAAGGCTGGCCTATAACAAAAGGTGGCTCAGTCATTTTAGAATTGCAAAGTTTATTTCCTTTGTGAAGCATGTGGGCATTAGCAGCCGTGGAGTTTCTGATGACCACAAGCGTCTTATATCATTTCCATTACCGCATGTAGTGCTATTCTGAGGTTTGTTCGTTTCCTAGACAGGAACCTCAATTTATAAGTTTAGTATTATGCTTGTAAAAGTCAAAGCAAATGTAGACAAAAACCAGATAGGATACAGAGGAACGTCTGGAAATTGCCAAATCTCCAGCTTTAATAAGGGCAATTCTGAGACAGATAAGCTAGAAGAAAATAAATCTTAAAAGCTATATCCGAAATCAAAGAGTTACATGCTTTACTTCAGGCTCAAAGTCATCATAACCCCTCTCTGGCTCTAATGTTCAAAGAGGCTTTGATCCAGCTCTTTAAATTACTATATATTTCCTTAAATTTACACTATTAGCAAATGATAAAGTCACAAATGTGATCACGACATAAAGGGAAAAAAAGAACTATATGAAAATAAAGTTGGAAATTAAACAATGATTTAGTAAGTGTGTATAATGTACCAGACCAAACTAACAAATTAGGATGTCACAATTTAGATGCTTTTGTATGTAGACTGATTTAGAGTTAAAAACGCTGTATGGTTTGTATAAAGAATTTTCAAGCCCTTATTGAAGGAGAATAATTTAAATAGTTTATTAAGGTTACAATTTTGGGGCTAATAAAATCTCATGTTTTGCACTTTTTTAAAAAGAGCATGATATTACTGAAAGAGCAATCTGCATGATTCTTTACATAGTAAATTAAGAATACTATTTCTAAAGAGATTTATTTTTTCACCTAATTACCTGAAGCAATGTGTATATCATTCTCTTATTTTCAGCTCTCAAAGAATTTGAGCTGTGCTTGGTCTTTATGAACAACAATAACAACAAAAATCCTTAGGGACTATCTTTATATAATATCAGAATTTGTCAATCATCCTAAAATAATGAATAGGAGGAAGTAGCCCATAAAGGTGCCCAACTCAGGACTCAGTCTTCTCTCCAATTTCCTTTGCAGCTCACCTGCCAGAATGGGAAATTGGACACTCAGCCCCAGTCCATAACTCTAGGGTGGCACTCAGAAAAGTGCCTGCATGGCTGGTTTCAAAGAAAGGATTCCTTCAGAGCAGCTTTCCTCCTCCTTTCAGGTTACTAGTCAAGAAATAGCATTCCTGTATTTGATTCAAACATAACTTTGTTTTGCAACATTTTTATTTAAACTTTAATAACATTCATGTGCACTTGGATATCAGTTCAGAAAGAAAACAATTAGTTTTCTTTTTGATTAAGCTCCAAATCCTCTTATACTATTTTGGTAAAGGCAACACTGTCCTCAACAAGATGCTTTTAAACTCTTAGTCTCTTTAATAATAGAAAAGCATTAATATCAGTAAACTCATACTGCAATCCCAGACAGGACAATGCACCATTCTCACCCCACGAAACTTTATGTTGACATTTTATTCATACTTTAGTTTTGGTAAATTGATGTCAAAACAAGCCATAATATTTATCAAATTCATCTGTTATTCGCAAACCTTCAACAAAACCTCAATTTGTATAATACTGACAAAATGAAACACAATCAAACCTCAGGAGAAACTACTATTCTCCCTGAGAATAGTAAACTGGGGACCTTCAAGGAAAATAGCCTGATAGAGGCTACGTGAGAACACCAGGACCTTAGTATTTTAAAACATATCCAAGTTCTCTCCTGTGTTTGTTTTAGAAATTACAGCACATAGGCAGAAGGGATGTGTTCTAGTTGATGAACAAGGCAGAGAGCTACTGAGAGGAGAATCTTCTACAACCCCATTTGTTCCCTAATTATAATGGGTAGCAACAATAGAGAAATAACACTGAAGTCTTTATCTTCATTTTAATTAAATCATTAAATAGCACATTATAGGGAAAAATGCATGATTGTTCTAGTGAGTTTTAAAAGGCCTATTTGCAATTTCAAAAAATTTAACACACATGACGAAGTATAAGCACTATTACATTTGGCTTACTGTTCGTAGACTAGGGGTTTTAGTGTTTAAAACAAAAGAGACTAAATGACTCAACCCTGTCCTTTCATAAGTAGGAAATAATAGCACAGAAATTCCTAGAGAACAAACCGGGGAAGGGAGAGGGCAGTTACCCTTATATTTGTATTGTTTTATCAAAAATACAAATACACATTTAAAAAGTTTTCTTTTAAAAGTGTGGTACATTATATCCTAATTATGACCATTCCAGTTATTAATTTTGCGCAATCTAGTTATCCATGTCCAGTTTCTTTAAAAAAAAACAAAAACAATCACCTATTTGAAAAATGTGGCCATGCCTTAAGTCTTGGTTTCTTGATTAATTTTATTTGGCTTTTACTTGCTTTATAATATTTGCTTTATAAAAAGAAAGAGGGAGTCTGTCTGAACATATTCTGGTCCGGGGGTTTGCCCATAAAAATTAAAAACAAAAACAAAAATGAAAGAGACTTTGATTAGGCCTATAAAGTAGTATCTCATATATTATCTATAAATGCAAGTTAAAACATTACTTAAAACCTATCCCACAATTCATTAATTCTAAGATCCATTTCACAGTTGAGAGAACTCAGATTAATTTGTCCAAGAGCCCATAATTAGTATATGACTTGGCTGGCACCCAATTACCAATTTCTTTTTACAGCTGACATCAGTAGTTGTATCTATTTCAGCAAATATACATAGGCAAATAAAAGTTAATGTATTTCTACCTTAAATTATTAATATTATACACATCTTTAAATGACCATCCTGGATGACCACGTTTCTATCCGCACAAATTCAGCCTCCCCTCCTACATTCGGCTCCTAATATCAACATATCCCTTCCTCCATCTCCACGGCTCCGTTGCTGGTTCAAGCTATACCATTTTTCATCTGGAATCTGGTGGAGCTTCCTAACTTGCTATGCCTTTTTCCACAGAGCAAAGATATCTCTTTAAAACGAAAATCTGATCATAGTACTCTCCTGCTTAAAATCTTGAATATCTTTCCACTGCCCTAAAAATTAAATTTAAACTTCTTTCCATGGAATACATACTCCTATATGATATGGCTCCTGCTTAATTCTCCAAATCCACCTCTAGCTGTTCAGGGCCCCTCCTCTCTCCTGCTGAATGGCCCTCTCTCAGTTTCCAAGACCCGTGAGCTCTCTGGGCCTTTGTGTATGTTCATCTCTCAGCCTCAGTGCCCCAGGATTTTCATCCTTCAAGTAGCAGCTTAAATGTCACGACGCCAGAGACCTCTTCTTACCACACGGTCTAAATTAGGTCCTGCCTATTTTCTATCATAGGCCAGTTTGTTTCCTTCCAGGCACCTACCACAACGTATAACTTTGTTGGCTTTGTTTCCTTGTTCTTATCAGTTGGTACCACTAAATTATAAACTCCACAAGGTCAGCAACCACGTTTGCCTTGTTCAGTTATGTCCCAGCACACTGCTTAGCACATGGCAGGCTTTTAATAAATATATATCGAATGACCCTCCTGTCCCTTCCCTCACCAAGTACACTAGAGAGAAGATACTAAGACTGAACACAGACTGAAGGCTGATACTGATCCTCAATAACTTATTTTGCAAGTCACACAGGAATGAAAGCTGCTTCTCTATGTGATATGGAGAAGGATATAAGCTACTATACTTAAATATACCCTTTTAGAATAGATAGAATTATAATAACAATCAGGATGCTAATGCAGAATACAGCAGCATTTTCAGCTAACACATCAAAATATCTTAGGAGCAACTATATCCACTCTCTACTGCATGGAGTGCAAGACATTTCTTTCAGGTGGGGTATAATATATTCTCACAGCATTTCATTTTCTACACATTGTGAGAATTACTGATATATTAGGGGTTTACTGTGATTAACTTAAGCACCTAAGTACCTTCTCTTTCCAGCTGCCTGCTAGACCCAAGAGTTGCTGGCTTCTCAACTTAAGATGTCAGAAGTCAAACCTCCCACCTCCCCATTTTGTTTAATAGCACACCTGCCTTTTCAATGCCATTTTCAGGTATGGGGGATGAACAGTGAAAAGTTATTCAGTTCCCAAAGACTGAAATTTAACACACATCCATTTAATACACAGTCAATGAGTGCTTGACAGACAATAAAAGGCATGGTGTTAGGCATTAAGAGGGATACAAAAATGGTTAAGGCACTGTCCACGAGAAGAATACACACTCGAAGGACAAATAAGACAAGAACGTGAAATGCCTCATCCCAAAGTAGAGAGAAAAGTGGCAGAGAACAGATGCAAATAAAATGTTGTAGGGACACGAGAGAAAAGCCAGGAAGGTCTCTGACTTAGCAGGAGTGGCAGGGAAGTAAGGCTGTGCTTTATTAAGACAGCAGCGGATAGTTTGGAAAAGGTAAAGGAGGGAAGAAATGAGATTAGTCAGACAACTTTAACAGTCTAGGAGAGAGATGATAAGGGCACAATCTAGGACAGTGGCAGAGGAAATCAGGCAATCAGAAAAGTTAATGAATGGGAAAATTGAAGCTATTTCAGTCTTTGGGAGAAGAGATGAAAGGAACTTAGGTGGGAAAATAAGACCGAAGATAGAAAATTGGGAAATAAAACCAAAAGATTCTCAGAAAGCTGGGTAGAAAGAAAACATATAGATTTTCTACATCCTTCTTAAGTCTAGGCCAATATGAACATCAATATGTCAATTGCAGATGGACATACCAATTTTGACCTATTTCTGAAAGACTCAGGAATTTCCTATGTGCTTTGGAAATAGAAGCAACAAAATTTGAATTATTACTAATACAACTGCCCCTAAAAATTTTATGGCAATTGTCACCATGTAATCATCTCTTTATGATTTTGAGAGATTTTGTGATAAGATATGTAGTCTTACCTTCTCATAATGAGTTTCCATGCATAAGAAAATGGTGTATGCTGTTAAACAAGCCAAACAGCCTTCAAGATAGGATTGGCCCCCAAGCTTCTCAGCTTCTGCATACAGGTTATTTAGAGTTCGAACTGTTTCTTCAAACTGCTGCCTATCAATCTGCAGGGAAGGAAAAATTTAAAAATAAATTTTTGGGGAAAAGATAAGCAACTTATTAATCCTTGCTATCACTAACTTATCTTGCTGTTTTGCCAAAATTCTTATCTAATAGTTGTCAAACAAAATTTCGGTGATTAAATCTGGACCTAAGTTACTGAAACTGCTTAGGGTTTAATTTTATCCCTTTTATGGGCATTGGATATCTTTAAGGCTCTGAATTTCAATTACACTTAATTATACATTCTTTTCCTCTTTTTTTTTTTTTTTTTTTGAGACAGAGTTTCGCTTTGTTGCCCAGGCTAGAGTGAGTGCTGTGGCATCAGCCTAGCTCACAGCAACCTCAAACTCCTGGGCTCAAGCGATCCTTCTGTCTCAGCCTCCCAAGTAGCTGGGACTACAGGCATGCGCCACCATGCCCGGCTAATTTTTTATATATATATTAGTTGGCCAATTAGTTTCTTTCTATTTATAGTAGAGACGGGGTCTCGCTCTTGCTCAGGCTGGTTTCGAACTCCCGACCTTGAGCAATCCACCCGCCTCGGCCTCCCAGAGAGCTAGGATTACAGGCGTGAGCCACCGCACCTGGCCCTTTTCCTCTTTTTATTTACTTATATTCACATTTACTGAGCACCTACTATTAGATACTATGACAGGCCTTAGAGAAATGAATAAGGCACTGTCTTGAAACTTTCAGAGTTTATAGTTATACAAGCAGAAGAGATCCATAACCACAAAAATGCAACGAGCTGACAGCACTCTAATAGAGGCATGTATAAAGTACAGTGAAGGCCCAAAAGGAAGAAGTTCCCTTTATCTGGGGACAACAGGTAATACTAAATCAATTACCTAAACACTGGAATTTACTAGGCATAAAGGAAAGACATTTTAAGCAAAAGGATTAAAAAAGTGCAAGTTCTGTATTCTGTTTACTCAATCTATCTCTTTTCAAGTAACTATTTTGTTACTAATAGCTCACACTGAATAAGGTAAAATCTCAAACACACAGTTCTTCATACCATGTCATTCCTATTAACCTCTTTCTATTCGGTGACACCCTTATCTTACATTTACACTACTATTACAGGTTGAGCATCACTAATTTGAAAATCCAAAATCAAAAATGCTCCAAAAATCCGAAATGTTTTGAGTGCTGACATGATACCACAAGCGGAAAATTCAACACCTGACCTCCTGTGACGGGTCACAGTCAAAACACAGGTACACGACAAACAGTTCATTCAGTGTACCCAAGTGGAAAAGGCCCTCCCAATACCCTTCAGCTGCCATGCATCTTATCTTTCCCACACACACCCAGATTTCCCCATGCAAGCATGCCTACAAAGGGGATAAAATGGTTCAATGTATTTAAGAAACCCTTTTTTTCATCCACAAAATTATTAATATTTATTTTTTAAGAGACAGAGTGTTGCTCTGTCACCCAAGCTGGAGTTCTGGACTCAAGCAATCCTTCTACCTCAGCCTCCTGAGTAGCTGGGACTACAGGCACGAGCCACAATGCCCAGCTAATTTTTAAGATTTTTTTTTTTACAGACACAGGGTCTCCATATGTTGCCCCGGCTGGTCTCAAACTCCTGGGCTCAAGTGATCCTCCCCCATCAGCCTCCCAAAGTGCTGGGATGACAGGTGTGAGTCATTGTGTTACACGCCCATGCACAAAAATATCGTATAAAATTACCTTCAGGTTATGTGTATAAGGCGTATATGAAACAATGAATTTTGTGTTTAGATGTCGGTCCCATTAACAAGATAGCTCATCACATATATGCAAATATTATTCCAAAATCTGAAAACCATTCGAAATCTGACACCCTTCTGGTCCCATGAATTTTGGATAAGAAATACTCAACTTGTACTGTGATCTGTTTTTTCACTCTAATCATCTGCTATTACTTTCTTCTTCTGATAGTACTTCGTAGATTTCAAACCTCATTACTTCATCCTAGGGTTTTCAAGGTCCATTGGGAGAGTATTTCATCCAATACTGACACTCTTAATCTGTCCTCACTGTAGGCCTTCTTTGATGTAAGGCTTCCCTTACTTCTAAAACTACTTACTGATGAGTTCTCTCTTTTATGAAGTTTTTCTTAATATATATTAGAAATAGACTCAGAAAAAAAATAATCAAAGAACCCCAACATACAGTATGAGACAAAACATTCCCAAGAACATAATTTTTTAAAGTGTAAAACAATTTATGATCACCCTTAAACTATTAAAATCCCTCAGGTTAACTAGTACAACCTCTGTGGAAAGCAATATGGAGATACAAGTAGAACTACCATTTGATCCAGCAATCCCATTACTGGGCATCTATCCAAAAGAACAAAACACATTCTATAAAAAAGACATCTGCACTGCTCAAATGTTTATAACAGCACAATTCACAATTGCAAAGATGTGGAAACAACCTAAGTGCCCGTCAATACATGAGTGGATTAATAAAATGTGATATATATATATATATATATATGTATGCACACACACATACACACCATGGAATTCTACTCAGCCACAAAAGACAATGGTGATATAGCACCTTTTGCATTATGCTGGACAGAGCTGGAACCCATTCTACTTAGTGAAGTATTACAAGAATGGAAAAACAAACACCATATGTACTCACCACCAAACTGGTTTTAACTGATCAACACTTAAGTGCACATATAGGAATAACATTCATCGGGTGTAGGGCAGGTGGGAGGTAGGAGGAGGGGGTGGGTATATTCACACCTTGCACACCTAATGCGTGCTGTGCACAACGTCTGGGGGATGGACACACTTGAAGCTCTGACTTGGGTGGGGCAAAGGCAACATACGTAACCTAAACATTTGTACCCTCATAATATGCTGAAGTAAAAAAAAAATTTTTTTAAGTAAAAAAAAAGAAATCAAATCCCTCAGGGTAGAAGACATTGTAGTCATTGTTTTGTTCTTCGCGTGGAAAAGTCATGAGGAGTCAATAAGCTGGTGACATGAAAAAATTTAACGTAACCTTTAAAGTGGTGGCAGCTCCACCTTGTTCTTCAAAAGGAATTACTTCCAGGAATATACAAGAGGTGCTATATCACCATTGTTTCTTAAAGCTGAGTAGTACTCCATGGTATACATACACCACATTTTATTAATCCACTCATGTATTCATGGGCACTTGGGTTGTTTCCACAGCTTTGCAATTGTGGATTATGCTGCTACAAACATTCGAGTGCAGATGTCTTTTTTATGGAATGTCTTTTGGGTAGATTCTTTTGGGTAGAATCTTTTGGGTAGATCCCCAGTAATGGGATTGCTGAATCAAATGGCAGACCTACTTGTATCTCTTTGAGGTATCTCCATATTGCTTTCCACAGAGGTTGCACTAGTTTGCAGCCCCACCAGCAGTGTAGGAGTGTTTCTATCTCTCCACATCCACGCCAACATTTGTTGTTTCGGGACTTTTTGATAAAGGCCATTCTCACTGGAGATAAGTGATATTTCATTGTGGTTTTGATTTGCATTTCCCTGATGTTCAGAGATGTTGAACATTTTTTTCATATGTTTATTCGCCATTATTCTGTCTTCTTTTGAAAAGTTTCTGTTCATGTCCTTCCATTCTACTAAGTGAAGTATCCCAAAAATGGAAAAATAAGCACCGCATGTACTCACTATCAAATTGTTTTTAACTGATCAACCCCTAAGTGCACATATAGGAATAACATTCATTGGGCGTTGTGCAGATGAGAGGGGGAAGGAGGGGATGGGTAGATACATACACACACATAATGAGTGCGATGAATACCTAATCTTGGGGAAGGGCACAGCTGAAGCTCTGACTGGGGGTGGGGGACAAGGGTAAAATACATAACCTAAACATTTGTACCCCCATAATATGCTGAAATTTTAAAAAAAAGGAATTATTTCAAATTTCTCAGAATGTTAGAGTTTGGGACAAGGGCCAGGTACATGGAGGTGGTGCTAGGAGCAGGGCAGCATTCCCTCACTGACCTGGTCCTTAAAAGATGTGTTGTCAGGACCGGCCACCTGGGTGCCCTAAGTTACAATTCTTATTCCCGGAAAACAGACTTAGGAGAAAAGCTCCAGTGAGTGAATATTAATGGTAAACTGTTATATTCACCTAATTATGCCTATGCTAATGCCTTCAGTTTGTCCACTGATAAATCTACGAAAGTCTAAATAATTGATTTGCCTATGTTATGATCTGATAAGTCCTTTGAATTATTTACATTTCTTTATATACAGTGTGATTCAAAACCATGGGATCCAACCCAGAAACACCTTATTTCTTTCTGATTAGAATTACTGTTCACACCAGAAATACTAACTCTTAAGAGTTATTCCGAGATTGCAATGACTTACAGGATGGAGGCAAATAGTTAAAAAAAAAATCCAAGGTCAAGGATTTATTTAAAAAAAAGGTTATTAACAATAAAGAGGGGATAAAAGGTTAAAAAAGTAAATGTCAAGAAGTTTTGGGAGGTTATTAAAGGTTATTTTCTTTTTTAAAAAGAAAAGGGAAATAAAAGGTAAAAAGCATGAGATAGAAATGACAAACCTCACTTGCAAGGGCTCAACAGAACAAATCAGGTGTTTTTATCTCACTGCCTTTAAGAACTATAAACAACAGCTGCCATGAGTGTTCTCCATTAGGTACCTGTACCCGGACACTGATATAAAAGCTACATCAAAATTCAGAGATACGTGAAGTTGGAGCCAAATACGAATTTCGACTCGTAAACGTTCAAAGTCAGAATGGAAAGAGGAATCAGGCTAATTTTCCCAGAATTTCTGTTTCTTGTTGAACTACATGGTAGAAAGCATGGTGTTGAAACTTAACGTGATCACTGACCAAGGGTGGGAAGTCAAAGGTAACTGCTACTGACCAGATTGGAGAAACATAGTTTTAAAGGTATGTAGGAGAACAAATGCCTTAATTATAGTTCACTCATTTTTTTCTACCCAGACCAAGGGTGACTAAGATACTTGTAGTTTGGCTAAAATGAGAATAAAGCTTCCTTTAAAGAGTGTCCTGACAACAAAGCACTTAAGCATCAAAGCATGACATTCTAAAAGGCAGCGGAGAAAGTAAACTTGTGAACAGAACGTGTCCTCGCTCCCAAATTAAAGGGCACAAATGTGTATTTTTAAAAATGCTTTAAAGTAATACATAACATTTGTATATTAGTTTCTTTCTCTATTAAGTTGCCAAGCGAGATGTTCTCACAAAAGGAAAATCAGCCCAGTGGCAGAGCAATCAGAAAATTTCTAGGGTAAGCAGTAGAGAAGAAAGAAACCTTTTAATTTTCCATGAAACAAAGCAAGGAAAATTTAAACCTGTAATTTAAATTTAATCTCAATCTCAATACAGAAAAAAAAAAATCAAAGCTTTCCCAAGTGGTTTATAGTATAAACTAGTGTTTTAACTCAAACATTTAAAGAGAAAAAAAAAATTCAAAGGCACAACTGAATAGCACCATGTAACATTCCATGTAGTACTCAGTATCACGAGCAGTTCTGGGCTAAATGAAATCAAAGAAGTAAAAGGACTCCAGAATTTAGAAATATCGATGTCCTGTAAAAATCAGTGGAGTATTGTTGACTACATCATGCTTCTGTATTTAGACTATAAAATGTAAGGCTCTACCACACACAGTGAAAGGCTACTGTCTGATTCTGCACACGTATATTTAGCTCAAATATATGAGGAGGAAATTTGACTTTAAAAGCCTACAGGCTGGCACAGTGGCTCATGCCTGTAATCCTAGCACTCTGGGAGGCTGAGGTGGATTGCTCAAGGTGAGGAGTTCGAAACCAGCCTGAGCGAGAGTGAGACCCCTGTCTCTACTAAAAATAGATATTAATTGGCCAACTAAAAAAAATATATATATATATAAACTTATATGTAACCTTAACACTTATACCCCCATAATACGCTAAAATTAAAAAAAAAAAAGAAAATAAAAAAAAAAAGAAGAAAAACTTAGCCAGGCATGGTGGCACATGCCTGTAGTCCCAGCTACTTGAGAGGCTGAGGCAGAAGGATTTCTTGAGCTCAGGAGTTTGAGGTTGCTGTGAGCTAGGCTGATGCCAGGGCACTCTAGCCTGGGCAACAGAGTGAGACTCTGTCTCAAAAAAACCCCCCAAAAACCTATAAACAAAGGAATCTTGTAACATCCAAGTAAGTGAGGTGGAAAAGAATAGTTTACATTCTGATTTTGAAGTACATAAACTGTGTAAGTTATGGTTTCCATAAGAGGCTTAAAAATAAAACATTTGATAGATTTCTCATAAGTCTTATCATGTAAAACATGTTAACTGTGATATTAAATTATTTTAAAAACAACATTCAGTAACTTTAGCCAATTAACATCTTGCTGAATTTCTACCTCTTCAAACTACTGTGTAAATGTCCATCTATTGTCACACAGCGTTTACTTGTAACATTGCTGACAACACACTGCAGCATTTCAACAACAAGCTAATTTACACACCAGCTTTTTAAGGTATGTCTGAGCTTTAATTTGCAGAAATATATTTGGGCCACTAACCTCTCCACAGTTATAAACCAAGCTGAAGGAAGCTATAATTGATCATTGTTGATTTCCTAACCTTTGCAATCAGGTAGAGCAACCCACCTTGATACAAACTGACTAAATGACTGCTACACATTTCTCTAGCACAGACTCATCTACGCCTACTTATCCCATGACCAACATTTCTTAGCCCCACACCCACGCAACGCCTAATCACCTCTCAGGCCCTCACCCTGCCTGTAGAAGAGCCACAAAACCTGCTCCAGCTAGCCAGAAATTGACCTCTGAACAGGAAACAGAATCTAAGTAATATGGCTCAAGACCAAAAGAATCTCTAGTATACACATACGGGCACCAAAACACCACACAAACACATTCCATTGTACCTTTACAATAAGATACAATGATTTTTTTTTTTTTTTGACAAGTCGGAAGGGGAAACAAATCCTATTCTTCCATTTCTGCATGCAAGGGTGCCCAAAGGACCTATATCCTGGTAACAGTTCTACCATGCAAGACACAAGAGGCGACTCCCAGTAAGAGTGACAAGTTTAGGGCCTTGTTCTAGGATATTTTCCTGTCCAGGTCCATCTAATGCTCTACACTTTTTAGGGTCCAAGAAGGCCTGTCTGCACCGCCTGGCACAGCAGGACCAGCGCTGACCACAAACGCCGGTCACGGGAACGATGATTATTTCTCTTGCATGGACTCGGAGGAGAATACTGCCTACAACCCGCTCAGTGAGGTGGCCCGGGGCCTCAGGAATGAGCTCCTCATCACTGCTGTCAACACCCCGCGGTGGGGATTCGGGGGGCAGCAGAGGACCAGGACTGCTGGGTGTAGACTCCCGGCACCCACCGGCAACGTAAAGGTATGTAGAGTCATCACGCCCCAGGCTGGGCCTCCTCCCAACGCCGGGTCTTGCTCGGCGACCGTCCTCCTAGTGCGCCTGGCCCTCGCCGGAGCCGTGGCCGCTCGGGCCGGGAGGCGGCCCACACCCCGCCCCAGCCCCGGGGAGTCGCCCCCTCGCTCCCGGCCGGGCGGGGGAGCCAAGCGCGTACCCGGTTCTCCAGCTCCGCGGGGAACTTGGTCTGGAACTGGCAGCGGGTGCCACTGCTGTAGTCTCGCTGGATGAACACCTTGCCGGACACCGGCGCCTGCTGCGGCCTCATGGCGAGGACCGGACGCGCCGCGCTGCGGGTTCGGGGGAACACCAACCACGGGTCAGAGCCCCGGCCCGGACCCGGGACGCCAGCCCCGCGGGCCCGCCCCGCCCAGAGCAGCCCACGGCCTCCCCGCCGCGCTCCCCTTCGCCCATGCTGTCACGGCGGGCTTCCGCCGGCGCCTCGGCCCGGGCCCCGCGCCCCCCACAGCCCGGTTCGGCCCGGGGAACACGAACCCGCCTCCTCGGCCCTCCAGCTGCTGTCGCACCGTCTTCGCCGTCACTTACGTCCTGCCGCAAAAAAAGTCTCTCCCCACCCCACCCCACCCCCGCCCCTCAGCTGGGCCTCCTTCCTCCGGCCTAGGACCCGCCCTACCCTCCGGCCGTAAAGCGCCCCCGCCGAGGCTGCGCGCTGCGGAGCGCGGAGGGCGGGCGCCGTGGGCGGGGCCCAGAGCCGACCCCGCCTCCCCGGCGAGAGGCGTCTTCCCGGAAGTAGGGGGCGCGCGCCCTCTGTGGGGACTCCCGTGGACGCTGGGTCTGAGGCTCTGAGTTCCCCCTGGCGTCTTTTGCCCCGTTGATTGTGGCGGGGTGGTTTCTAATCACTGAACGCGAGGGGTTCTTTTTATTGTTGATTGGACTTCCCAGCTTACGTGCGGGCTACACCTCCCAACTCAAATGCAAAACACAAGACCCAGAAAACGCACAAAAACAAAAGAAAGCCCCCCCAACCCCACCCCTCAAACGCAAAACAAATCGCTGGCTCGTCTGGTGCTTCTTGGCCAATACAATTTGTTTGTTAGCACCACTTTTTTATATATTTAATATGTTTTAAACATCCTGCTCTTTTATGTTTAAACAATTTCCTCTCATTGTATTTGTAAACAGCTTTATCGAGGTATAAATGGCATACAATAAGCCGCACATATTTAAACTGGATTAATTTGATCCATTCGGGCATATGTGTACAGCATAAACCACCATTGCAATCAAAATAGTAAACCTTCATCACCCCCCAAAAGTTCTCTTGCTCCTTAATAATAATCCCTCCTTCCTGCTTCTCCCAGCTGCCGGTCCCCAGGCACTATCTATATTCTTTCTGTCACTGTAGTGCATTAATGTGCATTTTCTTGAATTTGATATACGTTGAATCATACGGTGTGCATTCACTTTTTTTTTTTTTTTTTGATCTGGCTTCTTTCACATAGACTAATTATTCTGAGGTTCATCTCTTGTTGTGTTATCAACAGTGCATTCTGTTTAGATGCCGGTAGTTATTTCGTTGCATAGATACTCATGGTTTATCCATTCACTTGTTTGAGTTGCTTCCAGTTTGGGGCTGTTACAAATAAAGCCTCTGTGGACATTCGTTTATTTACAAATCTTTGCATGGATGTATGTTTTCATTTCTTTTAGGTAAATATCTAGGAGTAGAGTGGCTGGATCATAGGGTAGGTATACGGTATATGGTATAACATTTTAGGAAACTGCCAAACTGTTTTCTAAGTGGTTATACCACTTTACATTCCCCACAGCAGTGTATGAGAGTTCAGTTGCTCCATATCTTTGCTAACACTTGTGTAGTGGTATCTCCTTGTGGTTATAATTTTCATTTTTGCATGATGAATGATTTTGAGCATCTTTTCCTGTATTTATTTGCCACCCATAAATCTTCTTTGGCAAAGTGTCTATTCAAATCTTTTGCCCACTTTTTGTTTGTATGTATTTTCCTGCTACTGAGAGGTGTTTGTTTATTTGTTTTGATTTATATCTTTATTGGCTGGACTTAAGGTCTGTTTTACATTTTTAAGGAACTTTATTTCTTGGGTCCTTGTATGTGTAAAAATGTTTTCCTGAGGCCTTTGTATTTGCCTGAGAACTTAGCTGGGGTGTTATCGGGTTTTGAAAGTTCTTTATGTATTTCACAGAAAAATCTTTTACCAGGTATATGATTTGAAAACATTTTTTTCATAGTCTATGGCTTATCTTTTTACTTTCTTAACATATTCATGGATTTGCGGGGGATGAGAGTGTGGACATATTAGGGAGGGCATTATTCTGCTGCCCACGGGGATGGATTGAAGATATTCCCACCCCCCCCCCCAGCTCCATATTATTATCCAATTGTTTCTGTGCCATTTTGGAAAAGACTCTCCTTTCTTCACTGAATTGCCTTTGTAACGTTGTCAAAAATTAATGTGTGTATGTGCATATTTTATGTGTATGTGTGTGGAGGTTTTGTGGACTTTCTATTCTGTTCCATTATCTGATCCTGTTTTGCATTAAATGTCTACCAGTGTTTGTCTCTAAAACTGTAGGTTCCTTACTGACTCAGTAAGATCTCCTAAGAGCTGTTTCCCACATAGTCAATATTTACAGTTAAGAACATCCTCAAACAGGTAAAAGTCTCTTCCCTCAAAGTTTTGGTTGAATGGAGTAGACAAAATAATTTTCATATATTGTGTATTTGGGGTTTTTCCTGCAGCCCTTGGCCACTGAGACTAGGTGGTAAAACAGATTTTTTTTTTTTTTTTTGCTCCAGGAAATGGCAGAGTAAATGCAACCCAAGGAAGCTCTCTTGGTGTTTGGGAAGAGGCTCCTGGGCGAAAAAGAAATCGGAAGGACAGTAAAGCGTACGGTCATTGTCTACACCCATCCCTAAACACACTTTTGTACGTTCTTTTGTGAAGAGCCTGGTGGGCGAGGGGCTGAGGGGCAGTGTCCAGAATGCCCGGGAAGGGCGTCATGCTCTCTGCCTCTCAAGGATTGCACCAGAAGCCCGTCTTTCGGCACAGAACCGGGAGCCAGAGCAGCCCAGGTGCCATCCAGGTGGCAGCTTGGAGACGGCCAAGGCTGGAGGGTTGGAGGTGGTGCCTCCGAGTCTCCTGTTCTGCAGTGTGTGCCTGTGACTGGGTGAACCAGTGTGGGAGTGCCCAGAGGTCCTGTGACTTGGAAGAAGCCTGGAGTGGGGATGAGGAGGTTGAAAAGTGTGAGGGCACGCGGATTTCTACACTGCTGTCAGCGTGGTGCTCGAGAGGGCCAGGTGGGACCTGCCACACACCAGTGAATAACAACCCAGCATCCCCAGAGACTAGGCAGGGCGAGGCAGACTCTAGAGGACATCAGAACAAGCAAGAGCCCAGCTTTCCTTCCTACAGATCCGAATGACATGCACACTCCTCTAGAACTTGGGCTCCTCCAGGACAACGGGGAACTCAGAATTGCCTGAGCTTAAAACCCAATCTGGTTTAAGAAATACTTGAAAGAAGTTTTTTTTTGAACAGACAAATTAGAAGTTTCCTTTTCCCCCTTGCTACCAAGTAGGAGTAAAGAGGAAATAGAGTTGTATTTCTTCAGTCCACCTGTTGCGGCCTACTCATATCACTTCACATAGCCACGTGTGGAGAGGAATCCCCAAGGGGCTGAAATCGGATCTTCATGTGAGTGGGTGTTAACTGGGGGAGGTGGGCTCTCTCCTCCACTTATGAGTATTTTGGGATTGGTCACTGGGCTTGAGGGAAACAGGTGTGTGATTCTGGACTTGCTTTTCTCCAAGCAGGATTGGATAAGACTGTATCGGTGAACTACTTTTGCCTAGTGGCTCCCAAGCTGTTTTTCTGCCTCTGTACACCCAATGGGCAACAATCCCATTTAAGACACACTTCCATGGATGTGCCTAGATCAAGGACTGTGGTATAGACGAAGCGTTTCTATTTCTATCAGTCTTTATTCTAATGTTTTCTTCTCCCTCTGCTTTTTCTCCTCTCCTTTGTGTCTTTTTTCAATTGATTTTACTCTTAGCGATATCGAATGGTTTGACAACCCCAGCCTATTCTGTGCATTTGAGCACATTTGGAGTTTTTTACTGCTACTCCATATTTCAATTCTAGTTATCAAAGAAACCCATCCCCATGACATGGAAATGGTGTTGAAAAATAATCCTAACTCCCAGACCCTCAGAATATGATGTTATTTGGAGCTAGCATCTTTACAGAGACAATCAGGTCACAATGAGGTCATTAGGGTAGGCCGTAATCAAATATGACTTGTGTCCTTATGAAGAGGAGAAATGTGGGCACACAGGCACATACACAAGGAGCATATGCCCCGTGATGACTGGAGTGATGCTGTTGTGAGCCAAGGGACTGTCAGGAGCCGGGGAGGAGGCCCGAGCAGACCCTGTCCTAGCACCTTCAGAGGAAGCATGCCCACTGACACCTTCATCTTAGACTTCCGGCCTCCTCCGGAATTGTTGAGACTACATTTCTGTAGTTTAAGCCACCTAGTTTGTGGTTCTTTGTAAGGGCAGCCCTAGCAAACTAGTGTAATACAGCGAGGCTCTGTCTCATCCTTCCAATACTTACTTCATTTATCCATGCAGCCAAAATGTGTTGAGAGCTAATACTATGCCAGATACTGGGCTAGACTTTGGGATACAGTTGGCACTAAGGCAGGCAGCTCCTGCTTCGTGGGAATCATGCTCTAGTGAGGGCTACACACGTGCGGGCCGCCAGAATGCAGCGAGAAGTCTCTGGCTAGTACAGTGCAGAGTGCACAGCAGCAGGCACCAGAGCAGTGCCTGGAAGGCTAGAGGAAGCCTCCTGGAAGAAGGGACAGCTAAGCTTGGTCGTAAAAAGAGCCCTCCCTCTCCTGCAAGATGTTTTGGATGAGCTATGAGAAGAATGGCAAGAAGTCATCCTCTAGACTGTTATACACTCTCTCAAATGGGCTTTCCAGAACTGTATGAGAAGTCTGCTTTAGCACTTTTAGCCACACCTTGGCTATATTTGCTAGAACATAAATACCAAGACAGAAGTATACTATGCTTTGGCTCCTCTTCTCCCCCCACCGGCCACCCTTCCATTGTGTTCCCTTTCGGGGCCACGCTTTGTGATTTATTTTTCCCTTCAAGGTTGGCTTGTTCGTTTTAACCAGATGTTGACTATTTTCGAAACATGGGGAAGAGAATGAGAAGACAAGCCACAGATTGGGAGAAAATATCAGCAAAAGATACATCTGATAGAGGATTGTTACCCAAAATATATAAAGAACTCTTAAAATTCAACACTAAGGAAATGAACAGCCCAACTGAAAAGACCTGAGCAGACACCTTGCCAACGAAGACACCAGATGGCAGAGAGGCAT
Source organism: Microcebus murinus (assembly GCF_040939455.1). Lineage (NCBI taxonomy): Eukaryota > Metazoa > Chordata > Mammalia > Primates > Cheirogaleidae > Microcebus > Microcebus murinus. The sequence continues at coordinate 1,280,763 of NC_134127.1, forward strand.
ATGAGAAGATGTGCAATGTCACATGTCAATTATAGCAACAGTGAAATGCCACCACACACCTATTAGAATGGCCCAAACCCAGAACACTGACAGCACCGGCACCAGGGGGGGGGGCATGGAGCCACACGGACTCCCTTCCGTTGCTGGTGGGGAAGCGAACTCGCACAGACCCTCCGGACACCAAACGGCAGCTTCTCACAAAACTAAACACACTCTTACCATACAGTCAAGCATTATACTCTTTGGTATTTACCCACATGAATTGAAAGTCTATGCCCACACAAAAACCTGCACACAGAGGTTTATAGCAACATTATTAATAACCGTCAAAACTTGGGGACAACCAAGATGTCCTTCGGCAGGTGAACGGCTAAATCAACTGTGGTGCATCCAGACAAAGCAGTGTCATTCTCTGCAAAAAAGAAATGAATTCTCAAGCCATGGAGGAGCCTTAATCGCGTGCCACCAAGCGAGGGACTCCAGTCTGAAAAGGCCGCGCAGGTCGGATTCCAACTACCTGGACATTCTGGAAGAGGCAAAACCATGGAGACAGATCAGCAGCTGCCCGGGGTTAGAGGAGGGAGGGATGAGTAGGCTGAGCACAGAGGATTTTGGGGGGGGCAGGGACACTATCTGTGTGGTGCTGTACTGGTGAATATGTGTCCTTATATGTGGACGAGCGCCCAGGAATGAAGGTGCCACACCAAGGGGGAGCCCAGGTGTGGAGTGTGGACTCCTAGGGACGATGACTTGGCAGTGCGGGTTCACTGACGGCCACCGGCCCACCTCTGGGTGGGGGCTCTGTTCTCCCTGCTCGGTTTTGCTTTGAACCTAAAACTGTTCTGAAAAATAAGGTTTAATGATTAAAAAAATAAAAACAAAAACATGGGTTTTGTAGGGCTGTGGGCAAGACCCGCCATCTGCTCCAAGTTTATGCCTCTTCCTCTCGCTCCACAGCCCTTGGTGGCACTCCTGACCCTTTCTCCTCTTGCACTTCTGCCTTCTGTTTTCTTCTGTTCCTTACCTCCTCTTACTCTGTCACAGTCTACAGAATGTCAGTCTGTCAGTCGTCCCATTCCCACTGCAGGTACTTTCAACTTTCCCGGGGCCCAACACACTTAAACTCCCTCCTCAGATCTTTCAGACCACGGACTCGCCAGTCCTCCCCGGTCAGGAATTTAATGCTGCGTAATCGGGTCTGTCCTTCATGCATGGCCACGCGGCTTCAATACCTATGTTTTCAGTATCTCCTAATATGTTGTCTCCTAGACCCAGAGCATTTATATAAAGATGTTGCAAATGGAATTTAATTAAAAACATATGGATCCTCTTCGAAATGCTTCCTTATTAAGGATAAGGATACCCAGCTGCCTCTCTAACTCAATCCCAGAGAGGACAGAGACCCTCTCATCTAACGCCTTCCTCTGGCAGGCGAAGAAACTGAGGGCCGGAGATGTCACTGTGACTCCCCAAAGGTCACGCAGTGGGACAGTGACTACACCGTGCTCGGAGTCAGAAGACCTGAGTTCTAGTCCCGGTTCTGTCTCTTCCGGCTTCTCTGCTCCCCGCTTGTGGGGTGTGTCTGCAGGGACCCCACCGTCAGCGCCCCCTGGTGGGTGTTCTCGCCCCTGTTGGCAGTGAGTCCTGCGTGGGGCAAAGTCCACTCATTTCCCACTGGGTTTCTTCTCCTCCTCTTTTTTTTCCTTTTTCTTCTCTTGGCTGGGTAAGGCTTACATCCGTGTTTTTCAAGATCTTGTATTTTGTCCTTTTGAAGAATAAGAACAAAAAGCTCAGTGCAAACACTTAGGTCCTTGAGGGTTGAATTCACTGGCCCCAAGCCACACAGAGGGTGGCAGATCCAACTTTGCAGATGATTGCTCCCCACCGTCCCTGGCACAGCCTGATCCCGCACAAGCGTTTTGTTTAGCAAAGGGCGGGTGGGAGTGGAGGTGGGAGCATCAGAGGCGCTTAGGCAAGATCTAGAAACACAACCATCATTAATTTTGTGTGAAGAGCATCCAGTGCTTGTGAAAACATGCCCCCTGGGTCAGAGATAACACTGTGGTCCTGGATGGCTCAGAAGATGAAAAGCAGAAGTTTGTATTGGCGCAGTCTCCAAGTCCACAGAAAGGAAAGGTCCTTCTTTGCGTGTGTAATGCTGCATGGATCTTCAATTTCGTTGTGTTTTCCTAAGAATTTGAGACAGTGAGAACATATTGGCCTTTACTCACACATTATTTCTCAGTTTATTTTGCTGATAAGTATATTATCAGTTCCAGACCAATTAACCTTTGACCTCCAGCACCCTGCCTTAGCCAGACACAAGGGAGGTCGTAGTTACTCTGTTTGATGAGCCGTTAGGATGGTTGTTACTCAAACTCAGCTGCTCCAGCATGTCCTGTTTCAGTCCCTTTTTAATATCTACTTTCAGAGTTTTCCTTTTTAAAATCAGAACTCATCGGAGTTTTATAAAAAAGAAAGCCAATGTGATTTACTTGTGAATTATGGCATTCCGTGCTAATAAATTTGAACACGAGATTTTAAGCTCAAAAATAGCATCTCCTAGAAACTTCCCCGTACCTTGAAGACATTTTGGGCCTTCTTAATGCTTAATTAATGTTAAAGTGGAAAGCTTAGTTTCTGTTTCCTAATCACCTTGATTTTCATCAAAATCAAGTGGCAATTTCAGCACTTTGGAGCAGGGGGAGTGGTATGGGCTGAACTGTGTCCCCCTCTAATTTTTATGTTGAAGTCTAACCCCCTGGTCCCTCTGAATGAGACTGTCTTTGGAGACTGGTAACGAGGTAAACAAGGTAAAAGGAGGCACCTTGAGTTAAAGATCTTTAACTGAACTACATTGGCAAAGACCTCATTTCCAAATGAGTTCACATCAACATGTACCAGCAGGTTAGGGCTTAGACGTGTCTTTTGGGGGTGCACCACTCAACCAACTATAGGGTCTGATCCAAATATTGCACAGTTCAGCACTCGTGCCTCCCCGCTGGCCTGAGTAGCCTCTTGCTGCCACACGCTTCCACCGGCCTGGAGTCTTAGCGGTGGGACGTGGGGCGTGCCACCTGCCTCCTCCGGCCTCAGTCTGTTCAGCAGGAAAGAACTGATTGGCTTATAGCAGTGCTTCTCACGTTCTGCTTCACATAAAAACTTAAAAATCTTGTTGTTTAAGCCACACCAATTAAACTAGAATCTCTTGGGGTAGGACTCAAGCATTACTTTTTTTTTTTTTTTTGAGACAGAGTCTCACTTTGTTGCCCAGGCTAGAGTGAGTGCCGTGGTGTCAGCCTAGCTCACAGCAACCTTAAACTCCTGGGCTCAAGCGATCCTCCTGCCTCAGCCTCCCGAGTAGCTGGGACTACAGGCATGCACCACCATGCCCGGCTAATTTTTTCTATATATATTAGTTGGCCAATTAACTTCTTTCTATTTATAGTAGAGACGGGGTCTGGCTCTTGCTCAGGCTGGTTTCAAACTCCTGAACTCGAGCAATCCGCCCGCCTCGGCCTCCCAGAGTGCTAGGATGACAGGCGTGAGCCACCACGCTGGGCCGGCATTATTTTTTTTTTTAAAACCTCTGATCCAGGCGATGCACACTGAGTTTGAGACCAGTGCTTCTCAGCTTCCCGAGTGCACGTGGATCCTGGGGTGGAACGCAGATTCTGGGCCGGGGCCGGGGATCTTGCATGTCTGTCCATCTCCGGGTTATGCTGATGCCCCCGCCACTGGTCCGAGGTCCTCGCTGAGTATTCAGGGCCCAGATGACGTCACGACAGCCTCCCAAGAGCTTGTATGATCCCGTTGACTCTCACGCCGCAGTCTGTGACGGAGGGAGAAGGAAGTAACATGTGCAGCAGGAAACAAAAAGCTTTTGCTAAAAGTTCAGTTCGGAGATGGCTTATATACTGGGAAAATCCATGTGCCCTGACTCTCATGACGTTGTTTAGAAACTGTTCAAATGAGACGAGCAGCCCGCCCTGTGCACCCTTTCCAGAAGACTCTGTTTCCCGGGGGGAAAAAAAAAAAAAGAGCTATTATTAAAAAAAGAAAGAGCGAGCGCCAGATCTTGGAATATGGTTTCAAGTTACACAAACACTGGAAACTGAGGCTACAAGTTAAGGAACAACCTGGTGTGTGTGTGTGTGTGTGGGCGGGGGGGTCGGTTCCCAAACACAACGTCACAATTGCTTGGAGCCAAGGACCTGCCTTCCCTCGGAGGGAGAGAAAGTGCCCTCCCTCCTGTGTGATGATCCCAGCGGGACCCAGGAAGGCCTGGCGCTCGGGGCTGAAATCCCATTGTCGCCTGTCAGGACCACAGTTTATTTCTTTAGGTTACAAACTTGAAATGTGAGTAATCCAATAAGCGTGTTCGTGTCGGCGTGCCGCTGAGCGCTCTGTGATTGACAGCCAGGATCTGGACTGGGGACAATGAGACAAGCCTTGGAGAGAGCCGGGGATGACAGGTGGCAGCCTGCGGGCTTCAGAAAGCTGGCTGCGAGGGCCGCCAAAAAGAGAGGGCTGCAGAGGCCCCGCGATCAGCGAAGGGCTAGTCTTCAGGGAACCTCCGTGTCAGCCCGGCGGCGGCCAGGGCCCCTAACTCTGGGGTGCCGTCCTGAGGCTCAGTCTGCCCCGAGCACTCCCCATCCATTAAGAAGCGGGGCTCAAGGTGTTCCACGTGGGGCCCACTTTTGAATTCTAGAACTCCTGCGGTCCTCTCGGAGGGATCAGTTTGCGTTCGCTCTCACTGCCTTCTTTGGACCTCTCTTTGCTGTTCGAGTAGAACTGCTTCCTGCCGCGGCCGTGCCTTGAGTCACCCAGGACACACGCTCTTGCGTGCTCCAGGCCCCAGGTGGCACTCAGAGCCTTACCGCGTAACTGCAGACCACACCCACACGTGTGTCGCGCGAGCTCCTTAGCTCAGAGTTCCACCACCAGGGACTGCTGTAACGCTCTGTCCCAGATACACGCCTACATGTTGATCAAAAGTTGCTTGCCGCGGTTTGAGGCCTGGGCCCGCCCCACGACAAGTGACAGGGCGACAGACCCAGAACCACCACGCCCCCCACGCCATGCGCGCTGCCGAGTGCCCATTCAGGTTTAGGTTTTCGTCTGTTTTATATCAAGCCTGTAATTCTTCCCATATGCAAGGCTGGACTTAGGTTTTCCGGCGAATTCTCTTCCCTTCTCTGGGCTTCGAATTTCTTATCTAAGACAAAGAGACCGAATCTCTGTTTTTTTCCTACCTTCCGTGGTTTGGTTATAATTTAGGGTGGGAAAGTCTGGTCTCTGTGATAAGAGTGTGAGCTCCTTAAGCCAAGAGATGCTAAATTATTTTATGGTTATGTCTCTAACACCTCCCGGTTGTCTTTGCTGCAGTCGGGTATGGGAGGGAGGAGGGGAGTGTTTTCAAGCTACCTCCTACTTTCCAGAATTGGAAAAATGTTATCCCCCTCTTGATTAAGAACTGCTAATCTATAAGGTAGTCATTGATTAATTGATTGCAGTATTTTAACTCTGTGCACTCACCTTATTTTGAGCTGTGTGTGTGCCTCCAAAACTTTCTTTGATAACTTTTTGGTTGGAGCATTGGCTTTTTCTTTCTAGACTGCATCAGAGTAACGAGGGTCCCCCAACGTGTCCCCATCCGTCTTCTTCATTCTCTCTTTGTCTTTTGTTTTGAGACAGAGTCTCACTTTGTTGCCCAGGCTAGAGTGAGTGCCGTGGCGTCAGCCTAGCTCACAGCAACCTCAATCTCCTGGCCTCAAGCGATCCTCCTGCCTCAGCCTCCCGAGTAGCTGGGACTACAGGCATGCGCCACCATGCCTGGCTAATTTTTTCTATATATATCAGTTGGCCAATTAATTTCTTTCTATTTATAGTAGAGACAGGGTCTCGCTCTTGCTCAGGCTGGTTTCGAGTTCCTGACCTTGAGTGATCCGCCCACTTCGGCCTCCCAGAGTGCTAGGATTACAGGCATGAGCCACCGTGCCCGGCCTCTCTTGGTCTTAAGACAGCCCATGAGGCTGACCGAGACCCCCTTTTGCAGAGGAGCTTCTGGGACGCATTCAGGGCCGGTGGCGCCGGGCAGAAGCCAGCGGGGCGCTGCGCCTGCGAGATCTCGTGGGGTTCAGCGGGATCGCAGCCGGCTGCTGGTGACTGGCCTGGAGGTCAGCAGGGCAGATGCTTCCTCTCCCTGGGCTCCCTCCCCACCCCACCAAACTCCCTGCTGGTGGAGGCCGGTGGCCAGTCCTGACACCCCATCTGTCTGCTCACCGCAGCCCCTCCTCCCTCGCTGTCCCCGCTCTGCGCCCCCAAGCCGGGGGCGCCGGCTAAGGCAGCCTCCCCCAGGGCCTGGCAGAGACTGCGCTCCGACCGACGGCGGCGGGGCGGACGGCTCGGCTCCTGGGCACCTGGACAGCAGCCAGGGCTCTCCACACATTCCAGGGCGGGGCTGCCCATCCCCTTCAGGGGGCCTTTGCTAACAGGGGCGTCCAGGAAGGACATCCATCTTGCCTTACTCCGAGGCTGGCCCGAGCATTATCTCCACGGCGGGGCCCGGCTGGCGTCGGCTGGGAGCGCGTCCCGAGGGAAGAAGACCCGGGCGGCGGGCAGGGGCAGAGAGGCCGCGAGGGGGGCGGACACTGATGGAAATCTGCGGCGTGTTGCCGCCCGGGGCGTGCTGACGGGTCAGCCAACACGTTGTGCAAACCTACATCGGGCCTCAGAGGGGCTCCCGGCTCCTGACGCCCAAGGTCTGTGTCCGGCTCCCTGAGTCCGTACACTGGGGACGTCATCCTATGGGGACAGAAGGATGGGGGGAGGAAGAGCAGGAGGCAGGTGGCACAGGGGAAGGAGGGAACTGGCTCTTTCCCAGCCTCTCCACCGCAGGACATTGTTTGGCATGTCTTCCGCCTGGGAGCCCCAGCAAGGAGCCACAGGTGCGCCCAGACGCGTGGCCTCCCTGCCTTCCTTTCTCTCCTCCTGAAGCTCCCCCTGGAGACTTCTGCTTGCTGCTTGCACTCGTAAGAAGCTTGAAAGTTGTTACTCCGTCCGAACGAGTATAGAAGCTGACCATACTGAAAAAATCGACAACCGTCGTTAGATGCATGAGAGAACTGAGGTCACGGGGTGACCTGCTGCCCCAGAGATGGAGAGACAGGCAGATGCGGAGGGTCACAGCTCACTGCGGAGGGACCCACAGGCAGGACCTCTGCAGGAGCCGGCACCCGGACGGGAACGCCCGAGCTCTGCTTGGTGACCCGCCGGAAGCTCCCTGAGCACCACTCAGAGAGCTAAAACTCCAGGGGACCCAGCCACCGGGGTTGGGGACAGCACACGTTTGTAAGTTTTACCTCCAGGAATTCAGCCTGGTTCCCACCGCGAATATCGGGGGACCCCCTCGTACGTCCGGCAGAGGGCAGAGAGGAGGGTCCGCTTCGAAACACACCAGAGCAGTCTCTTCCTCTCAGCAAGGCCTGCGCTCAGAAGGAACTACTGAGTCAGAGCCTAGCTGACCTGCAGGAAGGGAAAAGTCCACCCCTAGCCCACTCTAGCCATCCTGTGCCCCAAGGGTAGGGGCATGGAGAGCCCCCAGTGAAGTTCACAGTCCCCTGGCGTGAGCCGGGAGAAAGGCTGAGACCCCCCCCCCAACCCCACGTTACTAAAGGCCTACTTGCCTCAGCTCCTGTTACCCAATACGTCATGCCTGACTATCAAGAAATAGCTGCAAGGCATACTAAAAGGTCACAAATACAGCCTGCAGAGGGACAGCAAGCATCAGGGCCACGCTCAGATGCGACAGGGCTGTTGGAATTATCAGGCTGGGAATTTAAAGCAACTACGATGAACACGCCGAGGGTTCTAGCGGACGCGGCAGACAGCGGTGAGAACAGACGGTCAGCGTCCGCACAGGGACGGGGATTCCAAGGAAGAGCCGCAAAGAAATGCCGGAGATCAAAACACCAGGGTGGAGGCGAGGAACGCCTCTGGCAGGCCCGAGGGTGGACCGGACGCGGTGGAGGGAAGAATCTTTGAGCTTGAGGATATCTTAAATAGAAACCTCTTAAACAGAAAGCAAAGAGGAAGAGACAGAACAGGATACCCGAGAACCAGGAGACCACTGCACAATACGTAGCACATGCAGAATGCAGAGGGAGAAGAAGAAGAGGCAGGAAGAGAGGAAGCACAGTCCTGTGCTGCATGCGACATTCTGGTCAACGGTGGCCTGCGTATGCAACAGCCCCACAGGGTTATGCTGGAGCTGAGAAATTCCTGTCGCCTGGTGACACGGTCACAGTGTCACAGCACAGCACGTCACCTCTTCTGTGTTTAGCTTGTGTTACAGTCGCCTGCAGCATCCGGTACAGTGACAGACCACACAGGTGAGTCGGGGGCACCAGGTGTGCCCCCCAGCCTGGCCGTGCAGTTGGCCAGACCACCTGGGCTGTGGGAGAGCGCCTTCTGATGTTCACACGGTGACGGCATTGCCCAAAGACGCATCTCTCGGAACACGTCCCTACTGCCATGCGAGGAATCTCACTGTCCTCTCCATTTGTGCGTCTGCGTCCGTGCGTCGGCGATTTTCCAGTCTCAGTCACAAAGGTTTAAAAACACGGAGGAGCAATTTATTTGAAGTCATCGTATTCAGCCAAATATGGTGTGAATGATAGGCCCTCCATTTCAAATTTCACATTTCTATGAAACATATCTGAGAGTGGAGAGCAACGGAGTGGAAGTACGAAGAGAAATCAACGGAGAATCTTGACTTGCGCCCGAGTAGTGGTTGCTGTGTGCTTACCTAAGCGAGCCACTGCGCTCTCAGTTTCTGCACGTGAAAAAGAAAAAGATGAAGCGACTGCACTAGAATGCTGGTGCCCTGCTGGATTCCGTGGCCCCCGCCTGCCCACCACCCTCCCTGTCCCCTTTCTCGCTGGGACCAGGAGGGCCACAAGGATCAGACCCGACCCATCAGGACATTTCCTCCATCCTGCCAGAGGAGTTGGTTCAGGATGGGCACACGATGAAAGTCCTACCTGCAAGACTCAAATTTAGGGACTTTAGTGAACTATTTGTGAACTATTAGTCCCAACTTGGCAGATGCTATTGCTGTCCCTCCAAAATCCATTTTCTCTGCCTTCTTTAGTAATAGAACTCTTTTTTTTTTTTTTTTTTTTGAGACAGAGTCTCGCTCTGTTGCCCAGGCTAGAGTGAGTGCCGTGGCGTCAGCCTAGCTCACAGCAACCTCAAACTCCTGGGCTCAAGCGATCCTCCTGCCTCAGCCTCCCTAGTAGCTGGGACTACAGGCATGTGCCACCATGCCCAGCTAATTTTTTCTATATATATTAGTTGGCCAATTAATTTCTTTCTATTTATAGTAGAGACGGGGTCTCGCTCTTGCTCAGGCTGGTTTTGAACTCCTGACCTCGAGCAATCCGCCCGCCTCGGCCTCCCAGAGTGCTAGCACAGGAGTGAGCCACAGCGCCCGGCCGTAATAGAACTCTTGATTGTTAGCTGGGCTCATAGGTGGCCAAGAACAGAGACTGTACTTCCAGCCTCTGTTAGAGTGAGCTGTGAGCATATGATTAAATTTTACCAAGGACATGAGAGGAAGTATCACATATTATTTCTCCAAAGTGTCCTTGAAGGAAGGGGGAGGGATTCTTTTTCCTACCTTTTTCTTTCAAGCTGGTTGGAATACAGACAAGATAGCTGGAGCTCAGGCAGCCGTACTGGGCTATGAATTGGAAATCACCTCTGGCAGATAACAAAGCAACAAAAAAAAGGAAAGCCAGGATGCCTGATGTTTGTGGGGCAACCGCATAGCCATGCACTGCCCGCTGCTAGATTTTGTTTGTGTAAGACAGAATGAACTTCTAGCTAGTTTAAACAATTGTCACTTTGAGTTTTTTTACTTGGCAGCTTAGCCGAATCTTAAGTGATGGAGAGCTGTTGGGGAGGACACCCAGCGGGCTTCTGAGATGAGGGGATGGAAGCCCACACCGGCCGGGTGGTCATGGTGCCACTGCATGGGAAAGAAGTGTGGCCTTAGCGGAGCCAGCGCGGAAGGAAGCAGGGTGGCCAACACGCCCTCCGTTCTGCTGACATCATTTAGGCCACGTGTCCAGCTGAGCCTGCAGCTCATAGCCTTTCCATTTTCACTTATGCATGTCACCATTTTTGCCCAAATCAATTTTTGGGTAAACCAGGGTCTCTGGCTTTTGCAACTGGACCCCTCTCCGAGACAAGCAGCAAAACCGCTTCTTCGGACGGAATCCTACGCAGAGCCCCAATCCGATCAGCAGGTGGCCCACGCAGCTGCTGCAGCACAAGCAGGGTGGGCGCACGGAGCCCGCGATTGCTCGGGAATTCCTTGTTCTCCTCTCGGCACCGTCTGGAAACCACACAACTAGATCTTGTGCAAGAACGCAGCTCATTCTGGGTGTTTATGTCTCTAACAAACGCCGCCTCCTTTTCCAGAATCCCTGCAAAGCAAGTTATTGTATCGTTGCTACTTTCTTTTCTTTTCTTTTTTTTTTTAATTTCAGCATATTATGGGGGTATAGATTTTAAGGTTTCAATAAATGCCCTTTCCCCCATCCTCCGACAAGTCTGAGTTTCCAGCATGACCGTCCCCCAGATGGTGCACATCTCACTCATTATGTGTGTATATACCCACCCCCTCCCCCTCCCACCTGCCCAATACCCTATTACTGCAGTTCCTATGTGTCCACTTAGGTGCTGCTCAGTTAATGCCAGTTTGCTGGTGAGTACATGTGGTGCTTGTTTTTCCATTCTTGGGAAACTTCGCTTAGTAGTATGGGTTCCAGCTCTATCGTTGCTACTTTCTAATGTCTTTTTCCCCTTTGTCAGTAATGTTAGAGCAAGTGGACGCCCGCGTTGAAACAGACCCAGCCCTCTCTCAGCCAACTCAGCACACTCAGTGCCCTAGTCTTCCCCGCTTGTTCTTAATCGAGATTCAGCAGTGGGGTCCTTTAGCCCTAAATAATTCGTTTATATTTTCATTGGTGAGCCTTGGGCTTAGGGTTAGGTGGACTCGTGGGGACATTAGCCCTCGTCTGGTTAATTCTGCCCTCAGTTGGGTTTTTGGCATTTTGGGATTTGTCCAGTTGGTTGCCCCAGATTTAATTTGCACGTGCTTGGTAAGATCTTGAAAAGGGGGTCAGATTCCAAGCCTGGATCCCAAGTTTCTACTGCTTCTGGAGAGACCTTTTCTAAGGCACTCACGGGTCCCTCTGGGAGGAGAGGGCCCCACCTGCCTCAGCAACTCCTCTGCACACAGCCTCTCTGGAGCTGGCAGGTTTTCTAGCCCCGTCGGACCTCTCAGTGTTGGGAGGGGAAGTGTGTTCTCTCCCTCTGCCCGGCGAGGGCACCTCAGACCACCACTGACCTGCTGCAGTGCTGGTGCCCTTTTTTTTTGGGGGGGGATGAGCATTATCCTCTTGATCTGAGCATTGTTGACATTTTCATCAGCAGCCCAGCCTCGAAAAGCCACGGCTTGGCAAGGGAAGAGGTGGAATCTCACTCATGACTTTGATCCAGGTGGTCCCCTCTGGGACCCAGGCTGGAGGTTCTCCTTGGAGGCACTGGAGCACCAGGTCAAGGGACATCGCTCCATCCAGCTTTAGGGAAGAAGGGCGCAGCTATCGGACGCTGCCTTTTTCTCTTCCCAGGGCCTGTGTTTGCCCGTGCTGCAGCCCCAGGGCATGCTGGGACTGGACTCTGCATCACATCCCACATCCGGGGCTTGGGAGAGTTCTCCAGCTCCAGCTCCTCGTGCGAGAAAAGCAGCAGGAACACAGCCATTTGCAAAGCTGCTTTTAGGGTCTGGCCTAACCTGGCCAAATTGCTGTTGCTCTTCCAGGATCTGATGTTACACAGTGTGAGTCTCAGCCTAAACCAGTCGGTCTTCAAGGGGACGGAGCGAGACCAGCATGAGTACTCCTCTCCCCGAAGGCAGAAGGATGAAGTTTGCGTTTATGACAACCCTTGAGCTGACAGCCACGCAGCACCCCTTTTGTTGTTCGTAAAATACTTTGCTCGATCGGCATGTATACACATAATTTGGGGGCACCTGTTTTGTGCCTAGCCACCATGCCTCGAACTCAGGAAGTCTCGAGGAAGACTGCCGATGTGGTCTCTGGCTCTGTGGTTCCGTGGACGCGGTAAGACACAGAGCTCTTACAAACCCCAGACCACAGTGGCCGGGGGAAGAGGCGGGGGATTCGGCTACTTGGGGGTGCAGGCAGTAAAGTGAGATTCACCCATGGCTCAAAGCTGGGCACGCCCTAGATTTTGTCACACTTCAAACGAAGGTCTGCTGGACTGACTCTCTAGCAGGATTTCAATTTCACGAGAACAGGGTCTTTATTGGACGGGTTCTCGGTTGTGTCCTCTGTGTCCAGGGAGATGCCTGGGGAGCAGGGGCGCTGGGTAAGCAGCTGCTAAGTGCAAGAGTTGAGGAGAGTCGGAAGCAGACCCTGGCTCGGAAGCCCACGGCGCTCCGGCCGCCCCTGCACTCGTGTCCGAGCCCGTCGTCGGGGAACGGGGTGGCCCCGCTCTGCTGTGTCAGCAGGACCCAGGCCCGGGCTCCCCGCACGGGCGACGTGCGTCCCAGCGTCTTGGGGGTGCGTTTCCAGACACTCTCTCCTGAGTTTCTCGTCGGAGGGGACTTCGGAGAGCTTTTCCCAGAAAACTTAGGGGAGAGAGAACCGAGCCTTTGCTGGTCTCTGGGAGACACACTCGTTCCCCTTTGCTGTCTCTGGCGGCTGTTATCTGAAAACCGTCTAGACCGGGGGTTGGACCTGGGCGATGGAGAATGAGAGTGAAATGTTTCTTCACTCGGGAGTCGGCGTGGACACGATGAAATATGCCCTTCCCTGACCCTGGGGCTGGCTCCCGCCCGGCCGGCTGGGGCCCCACAACTTGGGGAACAGGGCTTGCTCTGAGCGCGGGCGGCGTCGCAAGGAGACTGACTCTGCAGGGAGATCTCGCAGCGAACTTTTCCACTGCGTGGGAAGGGGGCAGGAAAGCCTTTAATCTCGCCCTTGCGTGGCGTCCGTGGTGGGGCTGGGCGATCGCTCCCAACTGCTTAGAGAGCTTGTGGTGGTACGGTGGGAGGTGGTTCCAGCCCCTTTTTGGATCCATGTCTAACCGTTTTTAACAAAAGGAAAAAAAACCCACCAAAACCCTCCTCTTATCCCAAAGCTCATCATGCTAGCATCCAGCCAAAAGTACATTTTTTTGCAGTTTATGAAACATGTTGTCTCTTAGATCTTGTATTAAAATCTACTTCCTTCTGTAGGGGACAAGCTGAAACCAGAAACGTTTGCCTTGTACTTTTTTTCGCCTTGATTCTGCTGTTTGGAAAGGGCACCTCCAGTCCGCAGTTGCGGGTGTGTGTGTGTGTGTGTGTGTGGGGGGGGGTGTTAACTCTTGATTTGCCGCCCGCTGGGGCAGGGGGGCACTTGGGCGTCCTCCACTGTCTGAGCCCGTGGCCCTTTCTGCACGCAGCTTTGACTAGAAATCGGCCAGCTGAGTTAGAGGACAGCACGTCGGCTGTGGAAATTAAGTAGATAAAACTCTTTCTTAATCTACTGCACAATCAGATAGAAATTATTGTCTGCTTTTTTTTTTTTTTTTTTTTTTTGAGACAGGGTCTCACTCTGTTGCCCAGGCTGGAGTGCCGTGGCGTCAGCCTAGTTCACAGCAGCCTCCAACTCCTGGGCTCAGGGGATCCTCCTGCCTCAGCCTCCTGAGTAGCTGGGACTCCAGGCGCGTACCAGCACACCAGGCCTTATTTGCTATTTTAGACCCAGAAGGGATTCTCCCCGCTCTGTGGGGTCTTCCTTGGGCTCTCCAGCCTTCAGGGTGCCCCCCACTCTGGCCTCCTGCAGAATCTGTCTTATAGCAACAGACACTGCAGGTCCTGGAAACGTCCGCTGAGAAGAGAACTCAGTTTCTCCTAAAACAGCTCTTCCCACCGCAGACCTCTCTAATTGTGCACAAGTGCTCCCGCATGCCGGGGTGAAGCCTGTCCTCCTCCCAGGCATCGGTCCCTGTCCCAACGGCTGGAGACAGCCAGTCTTCCCCCTGTGGGGGAAGAGCCAGGACCCTGGTCTGAGAGCCCAGGACAGGAGCTGAGAGCTCCAGTGCTCTTCCATGGCCTGGGATGAGACCCGAATTGGCGGAGCAAGCCGGGTGGGTGGTTACGTGGCCAGGGACAGCCTCAGTGCTGGCAACACATGGGAGTGACATGTCCTATTTCCAAAAGGGAGAGTCACTTCTGCCAATCATTGCTGGGTGGGAATGTGGGCCCGGTGTCCCCGAGCTTGCAAATTTTCAACAGAAGCCCCCAATTCACATATTTAATGGGAAACATCTCGCTTTCTAAATGCTGGCAATGAAAAACTCAGCACAGAGTAGCAGAACGGTCCCTGTCTCCCAGGAATGACTAGCATGCGGTCATTGGAGTGCTCACATGCAGAGACAGCGAGGAAGGGTGCGGGAGACTGCGTCCCCGTCGAAGAGCCGGTGGCAGGGAAGGCAGCTTCAGGCGCTGGTGTGAGTGGCGGCAGGAGCTGAGGAGGAGGGAAAGCAGGCAGAGGACTGGCGCCCGGAGCAAGGGAGCGAGGAGAGCATGGTGCCAGCCTGGCCGGATAGAGTCTGGGAGAGGCCCCGGCTTCCTCTGGAGCCCCATGGGAATCCCGTCCCCCTTAACCTGTCCAGCTAGGCAGACGGGAGCTGACCGGGCAGAGGCCTGGGGCTAGGATGCAGAGGCAGCTTCCTGGGCAGGGGTGCAGGGAGGGTGGGCTCAAGGGGAGCCAGGGGGGCCAAAGACGGGCTTCACCGAGGTCAGAGCCGCAGGAGCGGCTGCATTATGGGGGCGTGGGAGGGTTGTTTCTTGAGCGTTTCCTTGCTGGTGCCTTGGCTGAGATCCTTCTTTCCTGATCTCTCCCTGTTTTATGAGTTGTGGGCATTCTTACTCTCTCTCTATATACCCAGCACACAGTGAGCCTTCAGGGATGCCTGGATGCCTGAACGAGTAAATGCGCGCGCGTGTGCGCCGTGCGTTCGTGTGCGGAGTGTGCAGCACCGGTCACGGTGGAGCTCTGCGCACCCTGCTCAGGACACCTGGGTGTCGACTCCAGCTCCTCGGGACTTCAGCCTTCACCCAGGGCTCACCCCTGGGAGACAGGCAAGAGCTGCCACTCTGGCCTTGGGGGGCACCAGACTCAAACTTCTGTATGAACTTTAGAAGGCACCATGGGCTTTTGTGGGGAGGAAGTAGATAGGTAGGAAAAAATTACTGGGACGTCATGGAATGAATGTCGACCGTGGAGAGAGCACAGAAGCCTGGTGGATGCTCGTTGGTCGTGGTGGGAACGGGTGGTGTGAGAACAATCCCTGGGGATTGTCTTAAGTCCTCCAAGGAGTGGAGATGTGAACAGGAAGGTGTGATGGTGTCAGGAGGCTGAAAGAACTGTGATCACTCAAAAGGGCTCAGTCCAGCCTCATAGCAGGGGCAGAGGCAGGCAGCAGGTGGGGGAGGCAGGAATGACGGACTCTGTGGGGGGCAGAAGGCCAGCTGCTGCCCAGATGGCCAGCTGAGCGTGCCTGCAACCTGTCTGCTGCAGGTGGAGCCCAAAGTCTCAGGTTATGCCAGCTGTGTGTATGAAGGGAGAAACATGGGTGTCACTATCTGACATACATCTGTCTTTCCATCTATGCATCCATCATCCTTCTATCCATCTATCCATCCATCCATCCATCCATCCATCCATCCATCATCCATCCTTCTATTCATCTATCCATTTCCATCCTTCTATTCATCTATCCATCCATCCTTCTATCCATCTATCCATCCATCCATCCTTCTATCCATCTATCCATCCATCCATCCATCCATCCATCATCCATCCTTCTATTCATCTATCCATCCATCCATCCTTCTATCCATCTATCCATCCATCCATCCTTCTATCTATCTATCCATCCATCCATCCATCCATCTATCCATCCATCCATCCTTCTATTCATCTATCCATCCATCCTTCTATCCATCTATCCATCCATCCATCCTTCTATCCATCTATCCATCCATCCATCCATCCATCATCCATCCTTCTATTCATCTATCCATCCATCCATCCTTCTATCCATCTATCCATCCATCCATCCTTCTATCCATCCATCCATCCATCCATCCATCCTTCTATCCATCCATCCATCCATCCTTCTATTCATCTATCCATCCTTCTATCCATCCATCCTTCTATCCATCTATCCATCCATCCATCCATCCATCCATCCTTCTATCCATCTATCCATCCATCCATCCATCCTTCTATTCATCTATCCATCCTTCTATCCATCTATCCATCCATCCATCCTTCTATCCATCTATCCATCCATCCATCCTTCTATCCATCTATCCATCCATCATCCAGCCAGCCATCCTTCTATCCATCCATCCTTCCATCCATCTATCCATCCATCCTTCCATCCTTCTACCCATCCTTCCATCCATCATTCATCCAGCCATCCAGCCAGCCATCCTTCCATCCATCCATCCTTCTATCCATCATCCATCTGTCCATCCAGCCATCCTTCTATCCATCCATTCTTCCATTCTTCTATCCATCCTTCCTTCCATCATTGTATATATCCATCCATTTATCTATCCTTCCATCCATTCATCCTTCTACCCATTCTTTCACCCATCATCCATCCATCCATCTGTGTGGGGTGGGGTGTGGGTGTGGGGTGTGGGGTCGGGGTGTGGGGTGTGGAAAGTGCTGTGTGGGGTGCAGGATGTGGGGTGTGGGGTATGCTGTGTGGGGTGCGGGGTGCGGGGTGTGGGGTGTGGGGTGCAGGGTATGCTGTGTGGGGTGCACGGTGTAGGGTGTGGAGTTCAGGGTGCAGGGTGCGGGGTGTGGGGTGTGAGGTGCAGGATGTGGGATGCGAGGTATGCTGTGTGGGGTGTGGGGTGCAGGATGTGGGGTGCAGGGTATGCTGTGTGGGGTGTGGGGTGCAGGATGTGGGGTGCAGGGTATGCTGTGTGGGGTGCACGGTGTAGGGTGTGGAGTGCGGCGTGCGGGGTGTGAGGTGACTGTGGGCGGGGGCAGTAGCCCCCAGTGGGGGCCTGGGGGCAGGGCGGCAGGGTGTGCGGAGCGACTGCCCAGTCCCAGAAAGAGGCCGCCCTGGGGAGGGCGCACGGAGCCTGCTCCTGCTCTGGGGACTGTGGTGGGGCGCTCCTCCGCCTCCCTCGCATCCATCGGCCCACCGCCTGGCCTCGCCCTGGGGTGGTGCCCAGCCCGCTGGGGTCGCAGCCAGGGCAGCCCACCCTGGCTCGGGAGCTAACGACAGTGTAACAGCAAGTCTTTCAACACCTCTCAACGCTCTCTAGGAGTCTGGGTTTTTATTTCTTCATGGATCCATTTTTGAGAATTTTCATTTCCTCTCAGTTTACACTTCTGTTGTTACAATGTTGCATACACTATTCTCTGACAAATTTTTTTAAATTCTTGTTTTTGTCGGATTATGTGTCATTATCAGAATGACTGACTTTATCCATAAGTATGCTCTCTCTTTTTCATTGACAGACTTATGAGAGGTTGATCTATTTTACTGGCTTTTTACAAATCCAACTTTTTGGAAATTAAAAAAAATTCTACTATTTTTTCTTGTTCCATCAATTTCAGCTTTTACCTTTATCAATTCTTTCTCTATAGTTTTTTTTTTTTTTTTTTTTTTTTTTTGAGACAGAGTTTCGCTTTGTTGTCCAGGCTACAGTGAGTGCCATGGCGTCAGCCTAGCTCACAGCAACCTCAAACTCCTGGGCTCAAGTGATCCTCCTGCCTCAGCCTCCCAAGTAGCTGGGACTACAGGCATGCGCCACCGTGCCCGGCTAATTTTTTGTATATATTTTTAGTTGGCCAATTAATTTCTTTCCATTTATAGTAGAGACAGGGTCTCGCTCTTGCTCAGGCTGGTTTCGAACTCCTGAACTCAAGCAATCCGCCCGCCTCGGCCTCCCAGAGAGCTAGGATGACAGGCGTGAGCCACTGCGCCCGGCCTAGTTTTTTTGTTTGTTTGTTTATTTATTGTTCTTTTTCCAATTTTTGTAATTGAGCACTTAACACCAAAGTTTTTGCCAGGTTTTGTGGAAATTGAAGCTTTTATAATTTTGGGACACTTCTTCAAGAAGAATGTTACAAAATTATGAATACAAAATTAAGTATAAGGGTCTCTGTAAAAATGAGCTCTGAAGCCACATAAGTGCTATAGTACATTCACTTATAACTAACTCCATTTTCTTCATACTTCTCTTTTAATAATGAAAGTATTTAAGGCTGTACATTTCTATTAATAGCTTTTTGTGTGTTACATAATTTTTGGTTAAAAAAAAGTAGAATAATTTGCATAGAGTACTGAAAGAAAGGGCTTCCAAGCAATAATTCTATACCTAGCTAAGATATCATTCACCTGCAGAGAAAAATGTTTGTGTATAGACAAGAATTCATAAAGCATGTCACTCATCTACCATGTATGAGAAAAATATTTAGAAAAGATCCAGATAAAACAATAAAGGAACAGAGGGAAATCTCAAGGTGGAGGAATGTGAGAAAAATTATATATGTGTATATATTTTTATATAAGTAAATTGTCTGGAATTGTGTAATATAAGTACAAGAAAAAGACTCTTAAAAAGAAAGTAATTAAATTATCTTACCATAATCTAGAGTTTGGTGTTAGGGGAAAGGGGTAAGGAAAAACATTCTAAATATTTCAAGAGGAGTTGGGAGGGTAAAGGAAATGATTTTTAAAAGCTTCTTCTTATTTTTTAAAAATAAGGTTAGCAAATTGAAAGATAAAAAGAGAAAAAGAGCATGTTAATATGGAAAATAAAACATATTTGTCACTTCTTTTCGCCTCCCTCAGATGTTTTTACCATTCTTTTGAATTTTATAATTATTGTCCTTTTTGTTATGGTTTTGATATATATGTATCTCTAAGTAATACATTGTTTAATTTTGCCTGTTGTGTATATACATAAATATATGTACACATATTTTATTAAGTAGGCTTTTTCCAAATTCTGCTTTTCCCTCTCATAATTATTTTTTTTGAGAATCATTAGTATTAATGTTTGTTCTTTTTCAAACTGATTTGTATTTCACTAATTTTCACTCCTGTAAAGGGTTCCATTGTATGATTTCTCTATAATTTACGTATAAATTTGCCTGTTTATGACATGACATTTGGGTAGTTTTTTTTTTTTTTTTTTGCTAGTAAGAGTAGTGATGCTATAAACATTGTTTTGCATTGCCTCAGCATGGAACGACTGAGCCACAGGGCATACACATCTTCAGCTTATCTAGATAACTACAAACTTTCCAAAAGGTTCTATAAATAAACCAATCCACACTGCCACCAGCAGTGCATAACCTTTTAGATCCACATCTTCCCTGTATTCGATTCCTATTGTTGCTCTGACAAACTACCATGAATTTAGTGGCTTAAAGCGACACAAATTTATTCTCGTAGTGCTCTGGAGTCAGAAGTCTGAAATCAGTTTCCCTGGGCTGGCCCCTTCTGCAGGCCCTGGGGGACAGTGCATGTCTTTCAGCTGCCTGGATGCCTTGAAAGTGCGTCCGTCCACTGTCTGCTGTCACCATCGTATCACCTTCTCGTTGGCTGCCTTTTAGGACTCTTTTGTGACCATATCACTGGGGCCACCTGCATTATCTAGGGTCATCTCTCCATCTCAAGATCCTTAATTTAATTAGACCCAAAGGCAGAGTCCCCTTTGCCACGTGAGGTAACATATTAACAGGGTCAGGGGATTGGGATGTGGACACCCAAAGAAGAGGCCAAGGGGTGGGGAAGCCGCGAGCACCGCAGGGCTTAGGGACATCTTGCTGAGGAGCCGTCAGGAGAGGGTGGGGTGGCTGCCGCGAGCAAAGCCCTGGGGAGGCCCGGGTGCTTGGGAGCCTGGCGGTGGGCAGCTGTGCGGGAACCAGGGAGCGGTCTTCCCCCTGCAGCGTCTCTGCAGCACCCTCTTCTGACCAAACTTCATGCCTACTGCCGTGGGGGGAAATGCTTGAAAGGCCCGGATCTATTTTTCACGGAGCAGGCTAAAAGGATGAACGTGGGACTGAGAGGCAATAAATTGATAATAGGCATACTGTGGAATTACTAAATTTGCATATTAATTCCAGTAGTTTTCTTTTGTAGAATCCTTAGGATTTTTTATGCAAGCATTCCATCTGGAAATACAGTCTTAATTCTTCCTTTCCAATCTGCATGGTTTCTTTCTTTCTCTCTCTTTCTTTCTTTCTTTCTTTCTTTCTTTCTTTCTTTCTTTCTTTCTTTCTTTCTTTTTTTTTTTTTTTTTTTTTTTTTTTTTTTTTTTTTTTGAGACAGAGTCTCACTTTGTTGCCCAGGCTAGAGTGAGTGCCATGGCGTCAGCCTAGCTCACAGCAACCTCAAACTCCTGGGCTCGAGCGATCCTTCTGCCTCAGCCTCCCGAGTAGCTGGGACTACAGGCATGTGCCACCATGCCCGGCTAATTTTTTATATATGTATATCAGTTGGCCAATTAATTTATTTCTATTTATAGTAGAGACGGGGTCTCGCTCTTGCTCAGGCTGGTTTTGAACTCCTGACCTTGAGCAATCCGCCCGCCTCGGCCTCCCAAGAGCTAGGATTACAGGCGTGAGCCACCGCACCCGGCCTTCTTTCTTTCTTTCTTTCCTTCCTTCCTTCCTTCCTTCCTTCCTTCCTTCCTTCCTTCCTTCCTTCCTTCCTTCCTTCCTTCCTTCCTTCTTTCTTTCTTTCTTTCTTTCTTTCTTTCTTTCTTTCTTTCTTTCTTTCTTTCTTTCTCCTTCCTTCCTTCCTTCCTTCCTTCCTTCCTTCCTTCCTTCCTTCCCTCCTTCCTTCTTCCTTCTCCTTCCTTCCTTCCTTCCTTCCTTCCTTCCTTCCTTCCTTCCTTCCTTCCTTCCTTCCTTCCTTCCTTCCTTCCTTCCTTCTTTCCTTTCTTTCCTTCTTTCTTTCTTTCTTTTCTTGATGTTTTGCACTATGACCTTGACCTAGACTGTCAAGTACAGGTGGTGAGAATGGGCATTGTCTTATTTCTGATATTGGACAGAAAACATTTAATGTTGTACTACTAAGTATAACGTTGGCCATAGGTTTTTTTGTGTGCATGCCCTTTGTCAATTTGAGGAAGTTCCCTTCTACTCCGAGTTTTCAGAAGGTTGGGTTATTTTTC
The DNA here is from genome assembly GCF_040939455.1 of Microcebus murinus. Classification (NCBI taxonomy): domain Eukaryota; kingdom Metazoa; phylum Chordata; class Mammalia; order Primates; family Cheirogaleidae; genus Microcebus; species Microcebus murinus. Next base: position 1,302,067 of record NC_134127.1, read on the forward strand.
CTACTCATTGGGGCTGAGAAAGTGCTAAACTTTGGGATTCTTGCTTTGTATAAAGGTCTCATGTTTGACCCGCCAACTGTTGACAGCACACACCTTGATTCTGCCGTGAGGCTGATTACACCTGAACTTCTAGGGTACCAGAGACTGGCAGGTCCTCCCAGGAAAGCTGCGAGTGTGGGGGCCTTTTGAGGACTCTCTGGATTTGTGCTTTTTGAGTCATCTTTGGCCTCTGACAAATTCCTTTATACTTTTGCCAGCTCGGCAAGAAATTTTAAAATGATATTTTAAACAGCATTTTAATTTATTTTGCACTGGGAGGCTTTTTTTTAAAAGTTCATCTCATCTGCCATATGGCTGGAAACAGAAGCCACTATAGAGCTTTTAGGGTTGAAGGGGCATTTAGGATTATTCTAATCTAGTGCTTTTATTTTGCTGATTTATAAATCAAGGCCCTAGGAGTTCATCTGGACTCATTTGACTTGCCTGGGGTCCCGGTTTGTAAGGGGAAGCGGCAGCGCTCCAAGGCAGGGCTTCCGGCTCTGAACACAGTGTTCTTTGCACTTCAGGGTCAACAAACCACAGTCATAAAGCCAATTTGGTTTGCTGATTGTTTTTATTTGGCCTGTGAGCCAAAAATGTTTTTTATTTTAGTATTTAAGTAGTTGGGAAAAAATCAAAAGAGTAATAATATTTCATCAAATTTAAAAATTATATGAAATTCAGATTTCAGTGTCCATAAATAAAGTCTCATTGGAACAAAGCCACTCTCATTCATTTATGTGTTATCTCTGACTGCTTTTGTGCTCCAGTGGCAGAGTTAAGTAGCTGTGACAGAAATTGTATGCTCCCCCCAAATCCTAAAATATTTACTTTTAACTTTATAAGAAGGCTGTGTGTCGTAGACAGCAAGCACATTGTCTTTGCTCAGGGAAGTCAAAACGCCAACTTCTTTACGGGGCAAATGGAGTGAGTTATTCATGAAGTGAAAAGTGGGCAATTTAAAACACCTGTACTGATTTTGCAATTACTCTCTATGTCGGTATAGCCACGCTTGTTTTGAAATGATGTCAGGATGCTTTTGTGTCCTTACATGACAAAACAGAAAGTTGTGACTCCAAGTCAGTTTGTGTTTTTGTTTTATTTTTAAAAAAATCTACTGGTCTGCGAAATCTCTAATTCTGACAACCCTCGTCTAGATCGTGGGGCCCCGCCAGAAAGCTAAACTGGGAGGGTCCCGGCCGCTGCTGGAGGAGCGTTGGGGGTTTGGGAGTGGGCGAGGCCTGACGCCCAGGGCACCCTCACTGGGCACCCGAAGCCCACGGAGCCAGCTGGGGGGGACGCAGGAGGAAGGGGGCTCAGAGTCGCCCCGCTGAGGTGCAGAGCCTCCGTTCTCCCCGCCCAGCCAGCGGGAAGCCGTCAAGCCGCCAGAGCACACACATCTCTTGCCTTTCTCATCTAGACGTGTGGCTGAGACCCAGCTCGAGGCTGCGCCGGGTGAGGGCGGTTGCTGTCTGCGCCCGCACCAGCTGGCTTTGGTGCTGGTGACACACTGGAAGTCCTCAGGAAGGAGGTTCTCAGGACAGCCAAGCTCTGGGGTCGAAGGCCAGTGTGTTGTCACGGGGAATAACAGTTGTGTGACCGAGCTGATCATCGCGTCATCACGCGGACACACATGCACACACGGGAACAGACTATTCCATAGAAATTAAAAAATTTCACGTCGAGGTATGAAGAGCCCACAGGGAGAAGAGAGATGGGGTCGGGGTGCCGGGCCCCCGTCTCCACCTCCCTCTCACCGTGCTGTCGAAAGCGGCACCACGTCCAGAAAAACGAAAGCTTTAGGAGCAAGACGGAAAAGTTGAGATTAAATTATAAGTAATTCCTTAAAACATGGCCTCCGTATTTCTTAAGTGACGTTGTTCGCTTAAAATATAAAAATATAGCATCTATGAGTCGTTTTGCTCAGCATTACCACAAATTTGCTATGTTAATTTCAAAACGACAGTGTATTCAGAAGTCACCAGTTTTAGATTTAATCGTATTTAAAATGTTCAACATGTTTGTTATTAATGCAATTACAGTTTTCTGAGCTCTAAATAAGTAAAGCTCTCTTGCACGTTTTTATTTTATTTATTTATTTTATTTTTATTTTTTTCTTGAGACAGAGCCTCGCTTTGTTGCCCAGGCTAGAGTGAGTGCCGTGGAGTCAGCCTAGCTCACAGCAACCTCAGACTCCTGGGCTCAAGCGATCCTCCTGCCTCAGCCTCCCGAGTAGCTGGGACTACAGGCATGCGCCACCATGCCTGGCTAATTTTTTCTCTATATACTAGTTGGCCAATTAATTTCTTTCTATTTATAGTAGAGACGGGGGTCTTGCTCTTGCTCAGGCTGGTTTCGAACTCCTGACCTCGAGCGATCCGCCCGCCTCGGCCTCCCAGAGTGGTGGGATGACAGGCGTGAGCCACCGCGCCCGGCCTCTTGCGCATTTTTAAAAATTGTTTAAGTAACGTGGATAACAATGTTTCTCTGGCGCTTAAAAATTTTTCTAGAGATTGCGATATAAACGTTGTTGAAATATAACAGTTGTTATGCTTTGGGGGCACTTAGTATTTCTCACATTGTCAAGTAGATCTGGAACGCTTTCACATTCAGGCAGGAAACTGAGAGAAAAATAGAAATTATCTTGTGAGTCTCTCATCTATATTACTGAATTCGACTTTCACAACTTTTGTCTAATGCATCTCATGTCCAAGGAGCCACCAGCAGTGGTCTCCCTTGCCCAGCGCTTACTTTTCAGTCAATAAGCTTTTGCAAACAGACTGGTCCAACTTTTCAATTTTTTTTACCCTAGATTATTTATCTTTATTTCCAAGTTATCTGGGATAACTGCAGGGGGTGGAGAAGCACAAACAGGAGAAATGGCAGCAAGAAAGAGGGGCGGAGTCTGTGACACAGGACAGCCACACGCAGAAAGAACGGGTTCATCGGCACCTTGGACTTCCCTGGGTCGTGTATGTGCAGATTTTCTCAGTTCTAAAGATACGGAATTTTCTTCTCCAACATCAAATTCTTGGTTCTCTAATCTCGTCATATGCCGCAGTTTTGATGACATAAAACGATTCCTGGACTTGGCAAAATAAACCACCACCAAATAATTTTGTCCTCTGTATCAGTCCAGTTCTTTGGCTTTTCTGTCATTATAAGTGGAGCTACAATCTCGGCCTCTCTAGGCAGAAGCGCGTCTTTTACCGCGACACACGAGAATTGCACAGAGCAGAAGCTGAGGAACTGCAGGTCCTTCACAGTGAAAAAAGGATTTCTGGTTACGGAGACTTCCAGGAACGGTTTCTAAAACTCCTCCTTTCTAACTTTGAGCGACATGAGCAAAGGAATGTAACAATAGAGGGCAATGTAGAGCAGCTCAAACTTGGGGACATTCCTGCCAGACCTAGCACAGAGGGACGAGGTAGAGGACAGAAGGCTCACTCCAGGTTCCACTCCTGGGAAGGAGGAAATGGGAATTAGGGATGCTGGCAAAGTCTCATGAACATGGCCCTGTTAGGAGGGAGACAGCTGGCTGCCAGGTAAGGGGCCCTCCCGCAAGGCCCACCTTGTCTCTATGGAGCAGCATCTGGAAACCAGCTGTGCCCGGAGCCATGCCCAGGAGCTCATTACAAAATAATATAGGGGGGGGAAAGGGCATTTTTTGAAACTTTAAAATTTGTACCCTCATAATATGCCGAAAAAAAAAATATATATATAAAAGTACCAATAGGCTGACACTGATATCATATGCAGCATCATATGTAGTTTTTCAAATAACTCTTAACATCATTATATGCTCAAGGTAGACAGGATCATCAAGAATGTAGCTCAGGGGTCCTCAAACTTTTTAAACAGGGGGCCAGTTCACTGTCCCTCAGACCGTTGGAGAGTGTGCACTGTGGGCCCGGGACGAGTCGGCTGCTAAGCAGGACAGGCAGCGGCGGCAAAAAAAAAAAAAAAAAAAATAATAATGATAATAATAATATAGGACGAAAGAGTAGGATCATTCAATAGAACAAAATCTATGGAGTCATCAGTAGGTAAAAATTACTTTGAGTTTCTTGGATGCCCCCTGAATTCTCCTCATTCTAGACCTTTGCACAGGCCCCCAAACACTCATCGGCCCCTTCCCCCACTTTGTTTCCCAGCCAGTGCACTGTCAGCTTAACGCAGGGTCAGCTCAGGGTCCTCAGCTGCAACGCCAGGTCCCCTGAGGGCTTCGTCTCCAACCTGCCCACAGACCCCTGCCTGGCCGGCCTGGATGCGCTGACTCTGCGCTCTCGGCCCCCTGCCCTTCTGAGTCTCCTCACTGTCCTGCCCGGGGCTGCATGGCCTCCCTAGACCTGGCCCAGTGCGGTTGAGGGACGGTCTAGCATATCACAGACCATCGCGAATATATTTTATTGAACCGATGTATGGAAGGAAATGTATAATTTCTCTACCAGTTCCCCACACCCCCGATTTTTTTTTTTCTGGGAAAAATATTAGCTATTTCTGCCTTCCCTACACACCACCTCTTCATTCCTTCCTACTTTCACACCCGTTTACTTTCGCTGCTGCCCGGAAGTGACTGCTCTGCTCTCCCTGAGTCTGGTCCACCCCTCTGAACTTGTTACACAGCATTGTCCTCATGGAGCTTTTTTTTTTTTGGGGGGGGGGGGGAATCATTAAAGTTGAGTGTATTTAGACTACATAGAAGTTTCAGAAACAAGCATTAACCTTCTCATGGAGTATCTTGTGACCCACCCATGGCATTCTCTGCTTCCATTGAGAAGTTCTGAGACTAGTTCTGAGAATGTATAATCATGAGAGAAAATAAAGACAGAATATACATTATTTTTATATGTTTATAACATCTTTATAAAAAAACGACCAAAATAAAAACAATAGGGTTTTTACAGGACACATTCTCTAGTCATGGGCCAATAAAATTAGAAATGAACAATAAAAAGAGACCTGGCAAATGTTCACCATTTGAAAATAAGAAACACAGCCTTAGATAACACCGGGATCAAAGACAAAATTAAAAAAAAAATTACTATCTAGAAATAAAGAAGAATTACTGAACTAGGAAACCAATAAAATGTAGAACAGAAAATAAACACATCAATAAATTAAAATGGAAAAGCCATATGATCACAACAGTAACTATTGCAACAGCATTAGATTAAATGATTAAAAGTTTCAGCCATTCTTAACAAAAATAGGAGTAGAAAGAAAGAAACTTTTGGATATAAAGATTACCCAAAACCAACAGGAAATATTATCCTTAAATCTAAGACACTAAGATCATTTGAATTATGATTTAAAAAAATAGAAGAGGAATGACTACAATCATCATTATTATTTATGTTATTTAATATCTCAGAGGTTTTAGCAATGTAATAAGGGGAGAAAATTGAATAACTTGCACAAGCATTTGAAGAAAATAGGTAAAACCATCTCTTTTTGCTACTGATAAGATTGTATACTAAGAAATTCCAAGGAGTCTTAGGGAAAAAACCCTATGGATTTAATAAATGAATTTGGATGTAAGACAATTTTATAAAAATCAATATTTTTTGCTATTCCGGCAATAAGGACCCAGTACTAGAAATAGAAAAATTACATCATTTCAAATAGTGACAAATGTATTTAACAATAAAAACTCAGAATCTCTCTAAAAAATCCTAAAATATCTTATTAAAAGACATAAAACATGAATAAAAGGGGAGGCATGTAACATTCTTGAATGGGAGGATAATATATTAACAGTAAAAATGGCAATCCCCCAAAGTGACATATAACTTATTACAATATCAATTTCAAATTTTGATGGGGTTTTTCTTAGAACTGGATGAAAAGATCTTCAATTTCATATGGTGGAATGTTCAAGAACAACTAAGAAAATTATGAGAAAGGAGAATAATAGGGGATAACTTGCCTCATCTATGATAGACACAATAAAGCCTCTTTCATAAAACCAATATGGTACTTACATAACAGACAAGCAGGTCTGTGGAGCAGAAATGACAATCCAGAATGAGATGTCAGAATAAATGAGCATTTACCACAAGTGTGGTGGTTTAATTCAGAGGGAAATTAATGGCAGTGGCATAACTGGATGGCCATCTAGAAGAAAAGAAAATGGACTGCAATCTCAAATCAAACTCAAAAATAAATTCTAGATGGATAAAAAACTAATGGAAAACTAATAGAAAAGAATTAAAATATTGCAGGAAAGTTCAGACCACAGAAGTTCGGGAGATCATCCTACCCAAGTTGGGAAACCCAGAGGTGATGAAAGAAAAGTAAGACTTGGCTGCACAAAAATTTAAGGCTTTCGTATGGAAAACATTTCCATAAACAAAGTCTGTAGATAAATAATAGATCTGGGAAAATACTTGTAATGAAGATGTTAAGGAGTTAATTTCTATAATATACAAAGAGCTCTAACATTGACAAAAGACATACAAAGCGGTAGAAAACTCGGCAGTTGTGTTTGAATAGACAATTTACAGAGTGAATGGAGAGTGAATACTGTATGAAAAGATGCACTAATTTACCAGTAATCAGGGAAATGCACAGTAAACAACAATAAAATACCAGTGTGCATGTATTAGACTAGCAAAATTAAAAGGAACTCTCAAACACATTGCTCTCAGTGGGTGAGTGAAAGGCACTTTAACGACTGTGAAATGTTATATCCTTCTTGGAAAGCAACTGGGGATGTCTATTAAAATTTAAAATATCATATACCCTTTGAGAGCTAGCACTGCACTTCCAGGCGTTTATTGCATAAAAACAAATGGATCCAACTCACAAGGGCATTATGTTTGTTGCAGCATTGTTTGTAGTGGCCAAGAACTGGAAAAGAAGAGAATTTCTTGTCAATAGGGAAATGGCTGAACAACTAATGATACAGTGACATCAGGAAATATTGTGTAACCATAAAAAAAAAAAAAGATCTAGAGTCACATCACATTACTTAGAGCTATCTCCCTGAGGAAATGTTTGAGTGACTAATGTAAGATGCAGAAACGTGTGTATAAAACAGATGTTACCAGAAAAAAAGTCCTGTGTGTATGTGTGCGCTTATGAATGTGTCTGTGCACATATGTGTGTGAACACTATCTGATTGTAGAAAAAAATGTGGAAAGACACCTATAAGTTTTAAAATCTGGCTTATCTGGGGGATGGAGAATTGGACATGGGATACTGAAGAGGGGCAAGGGACATAGCAAGCTGTCAAGGAACAATGGCCTGTATGTTATTTTCCTATTTATGCCAAGTTATGTGAGCAGACTTGCTTTCCATGGTTCCATGGCAACAGACTGAAGTGAGGGCACAGTTCTGATTTGCGTTGAGTTTCATGTATGTACGAATATAAAAAAAGGAAACACTCCCCCAATAAAAAAAAATGCAACAAAGAGCCAACAAACTTACCCCCCAAAAAGGTTACAACTCTAAAAATAAATGAATTTGGGCCGGGCCCGATGGCTCATGCCTGTAATCCTAGCTCTCTGGGAGGCCCAGGCGGGAGGATTGCTCAAGGCCAGGAGTTAGAAACCAGCCTGAGCAAGAGCGAGACCCTGTCTCTACTATAAATAGAAAGAAATTAATTGGCCAACTAAACATATATATATAAATATAAAATTAGCCGGGCATGGTGGCGCATGCCTGTAGTCCAAGTTACTCAGGAGGCTGAGGCAGAAGGATAGGTTGAGCCCAGAAGTTTGAGGTTGCTGTGAGGTAGGCTGGCACCACGGCACTCACTCTAGCCTGGGCAACAAAGCGAGACTCTGTCTCCAAAAAACAAACAAAAAAAAACAACAACAAAACCAAAAAACACCTTCATGGAGCGCTACGAGGTGGCATGCCCTGTTCTAGGTGTTTATATATATTATATATATTATCTCATTTCATTTATTATCTCATATATTATCTCATTTCATTTATTATTAATCCACACCTGGTGCTGTGCTGGGCCATCCTGGAACCTCAGGCAAAAGGAAAAATCAGTGCTACCAATTCTGTCTTCATTTAATATTTTGTTCATTGTGGCTCTTTTTTGCATTGATTTGGACTTTTAAAAATATTGCATTAAAATATCACTTACCTGATGGCCCCTTAAATTTTGGTGGCCCCTTAAATTTTGTGCCTGAGGCAACCCATCTCACCCTAGTCTCAGGTCTGCTTATGATTGTGTGAGGTAGGTGTTATCCTAATCCTGTTTCCGAAAAAGAAATTTCAGCTTGGGGATATTAGCTAGTTTGCCCAAGGTTACAAAACTAAGGGGCAGAACAATAGTTTAGATCCAGGTCTGGGTGACTCTTCGCCCTTTGCAGCATGATGTCACCGAGTGACGGAACGTGCAGGAAATTCTGCTAAGGTCTACAAAGTGCTGCTTAGTGTCACCGTTTTAAATCTTGCATGCACTTTCATTGTGTTTTAGTTTGGATTAAATGCTCCTGTAAGTTAGATACTGTTATTTTCTTTATCTGACATAGCACTATCTACGGATGGGAGTTTGATTAATAACGATTCCACATGCGTCAGTTACGCGCGCTCTCCCACGCACGCTATCTGGGTGCTCTGCAGTATCTAGTGAAATAGGACAGATGGATATATGTCTCCACCTTCTGACTAAGGAAACTGAGGCCTGCAAAGAGGTAATCACTTACGGAATTCCACGCACTCACTTTGACTTGGTACACAAAGTTGTTGTTTTTTTTTTTTTTTTGATGCTAATAATGGTGTGGGTGCAAGACCCCAGGGAGAAACAGCACATTATATCAACAATGAGGTGAGACAAGGGGAGTCTGAGCACGCATCGGCTTGAGTAGAGGCAGAGGCTTGAGATCCCGCCACCCTGCTACTCACAGATAGGTACCGAAACCCCAAACGAGCGTGTCTGAGCACCTTCCTGTGGACCAGTCATCTCTGGGGCAACTCGCAGCTGGTAAACGGGTGTATTTATCCTCATTGTGCGTAGGGCTAGCATTACTTACCCTACGTTGAGAATCCCCCCACCAGGGGGGAGGAAAGAACGCGTCCTCAGTTTCCCCAACTTCTCTGGTGTGGCGTGTGAAGCTCTAGGCCAGCAGAGGGCGCTGGAGACAGCTGGCAAACCTCGGGGGTTAGTTGCCTCCTGACACCAGCCAGGGTTTCAGGTGACCAGCCAGGTGGTGCGGCCTTCGGGCACAGGCCTCGTTGGGGTTTGGGGCGAGTAATGAGCACAGAAACCTCCGAGCTGCCCTGTCTGTCTACAGTCCTGCTCTTCTCAAACTCATTCTCCAAACCATAGCCAGAAAGATCTTTCTCTACCTCAATGGCTTCCCACATTCCCTTAGGGAAAAATCTGCACCAGAAAGAAAAGCTGTTGGCAAACATCTCCAGCCTCATTCTTCACAGCCCCCCGGCTTCACAGGTTATAGTTCAACAATGCTGAGCCGTTTTCAAGACCCGCATTCCCGGGGCCTGTCATCCTTCTAGAGCTATGCACAAGCCACACATTCTGCCTTGACCCTCTTGCTCCTGGAAGTCCCTTCCCGACTAACTTCTCTCCCTTCAGCTCCCAGTTTAGATGTTGCATTTTCTGGGAAACCTTCCCTGTTCCCCTAAGGTGGGAGTACAAACCCTTCCCACGCGCTTCCGTGCCCTGCTGGGCACCGGTGTGGCCCTTGGGTTAGTGTGCAGCAATAGTGTGATTCTTTTCCCTCTGTTAAACTGTAGGCTCTCCGGTCCTCTGACCCCGGGGTCTCTAAGGTCCTCCCTCGGTCTCCTCCAGGGATCTGCCCTATTTCAGCCACTTACACCCCTGCACCTCTGATGGCTCCTTGCTCCGTACCTTCCTCAAGGCACGACTCGGTAGGAACTATTTGGTCAATGACAGTTATCAAACGATTTACTCTGCAGCTCTGTTTATGACTGTGTCATTCGTGAGACACCCGTGGGCCTTGTCAAAACGCAGGTCCCTGGGCCCCGCTCTCAGAGACTGTGCTAGATCTGGGCTGGGGCCCAGGAGTCTGCATTTTAACAGCTCTCTAGAGTGATTCTTATGCATATTGAAAATTGAGAACGGCCTCAGTTTCGTCAACAATGGAGAAAATCCTCTCTGTCCTTGTGTTGCCACCACTGACTGACTCCAGACAAAACTCCTGTCCAGGAATTTCTCAGAGCATGGGATGTCCTCCAGGGGAGGCTGAATGGGTCTGGTGGCCTTTCCAGGACAGGTTCTCAGTGCCGTCTAATCCTACCCACCCGAGACCCATCTTCCAAGGGAACCGCCTCTTTGCCTCTGGCCTGGTCACCGTGGGACAGACCCTATCAGCTATGGGTGTGAAGATGGGACAGTGGGCTTTGTTGCCGAGGGAGAGAGGCTTCCTGTGTGGAAGCCAGCCTCTGTCCCAACTTCCTTGGCTTTTTTCCTCTCCATGTGTGTGCCAAGCACTTTGCAAATGTGATAATGAAGGGTCTAATTTGCTGTGCTAACAGGTAAGACAAGGCAGCTGAGTGGTGGGGCTCCCTGGGAAAGCAAATGTCAGCTGTTGCACATGCATATCAGTCCCTCATTTCCCCTTCCTGGGCTGCCCCCCACTCAGCTTGAATTAATTAGGCTGCTAGCACTCCATAATGAAGGCTAATAAATGGCTAATGGATAGTCTTGAACAAACAAGCCCTAAGCAGTATAGCAAAACCTGGATTCCCTGCCCCTTGGGAATGAGGCCCGTGCTGGGAGCCGGGACAGGTGAAATGACTCTCAGCAGCTGCCCAGGCACCTGAAGCTAGAGCCTGGGTCATGGGGCCCACACGGCCACCCATGGTCAGGATAGGCCTTTACAGCTAAGGCTCCTAGACTGGCCACACCTTGTTAGGAGAGACGGGACAGCAGCTGCAACCAGTGAGCCCATCCACCCACCCCCCACCTGATAAGAAGAGTTGGGAGAGGGCAGTGTCAACCTCCCCCAAGGCACTCTTTTGTACTCTCAGAATAATCTAGTTTCAAAGAAGAGAACAGATGGATCACATTTTCCTAACTTTTAGCTGGTTCCAATGTGCAAACAGTTAAGATCATAATGTTAACATTTTCTCTGTGTTTTATGTGCATATAAAATATTCCTGAAGAATGTGCTTTTGAATGCAAAGTTTGATCCAATTACAATTTTATAGAGTTTATAAAAACATAAAAAATATGTTTTCTGGGTGTCTGAGACCCTGCTGGCCTTTACAGTAAACTTGGAAGCTCATAGGGAACCTAATTGCCGCCATGTCAAAGGGGGCCCCTATGGAGCTTAAAATGATGAGCCCATTATGTAAATATGGAAACATCCCATAGTCTCTTGGGGTGAATGAGATACTGATGAATGGAATTAAAAACAATCTTGTGGTCTTGGATCAGATTGGAAATGGTTGTTGTTTTCTGTCTTTGAAGAGCCGTAAAAAAATTAAAAAAGAAAAGAATCTTGCAAACTTAACTTCTGTGGTTTAGAAGCCATAAGGTGGCTCCATGCAAAATCAGGCAGTGGGGCAGAAGAAACAACCCCGTAGCAAAGAGCACAGATCAGAAAATCCCTTTTCATCATGCACTGTGAAGTCAGCAGGACAGGCAGGAAGCTTGTACTGGAGGGCGAGGACGGAGAGCAAGGGACTGCTCCCAGGAATGGGGGCCCCGACATTCGCAATCTCATTTTCATTGTGCCTGGGCAAATAACTTAGCAATTTGGGCCTTGACACCTTCTTCAGAAAAAAAGAGGGTTAGGTTTGAGATCTCTCTTCTAGATGCAAAATGCTGTGACTGCTCTCTCCCCACCCTGAGGACTAATTACAAGCTGCTCCAATGCAGGAGACAACCAGCAGTAGCATGTCTGGAAGGAGGCATCCATTAAATTAAAGGATGTCCAGAACCGGGTCCCCAATCAGAGGACTTCGTTCTTGGAAAATAAAGTTGCATAACAAGCCCATATGTGAGCAGGTTTGCCTGCTTTATTTTCTGTTCCCATGTGTAAGTAGTTTGTATCACATTAACAGCCCATTCACATTAAGAGATGTTGATTAGGAATAGCTCCTGATACCACAGTGGGAGCGTGCACAGGATTGTAAAGAATAGTTTTGTTAAGTAAATGTGGACTGGATTTCTTTCCAGGGACTGGTCCAGTGCCAGCAGCTTCCCTGTGGCATTCAGATGCTGTACAAGGCAAGAATTTTTCCCATTGTACACATCTGGGGCAGGTCTCCTAGCTCTGGAGGAACCCAAGGTTGTCCAAGGAGAATTGCTTTCATTGCACTGATTTGAAACAAGCAATATCATTGATTAGGAGCATTCTCAGCTCTCAGAACTGGAGGAAAGGTAGAGATTGTCATGTCTTGTATACAAAGAAAATGCACGAGGCTCAGAGAGGTCAAGAAACTTGGGAAAAGTCAAACAGACTCTCAGGTCAGGACACCTGCTGGCCTCTTTCATATACATATGTAGAGTTTGAGGAGAACCAAGTGGCTGGAGCCAAATGAGGGAGGTGGGCATATAGGTTTCTTAAGGCTGCTGTACCAATTACCATAAACTTGGTAGCTTAAAACAATGGAAGTTTATACTCTTCAAATTCTGAAGCCTGAAAGTCTGAAATCAATGTGTCAGCAGGGCCACATTCCCTCTGAAGGCTTTAGGGGAGAATTCTTCCTTGTCTCTTTCAGCAAGTGTGGCCCCAACCATTCCTTAGCTTGTGGCAGCAAAACCCTACTCTCTGCCTACCTGTTTTTACGTGGCCATCTTCTATGTCTCTCGGTGGTTCCTCATCCTATGAGGACACTAGTCATTAGATTTAGGCATCACCTTAATCCAGTGTGATCCCATCTCAGTCCTTAACTAATGACACTTGCCCCTTTCCAATTGAGGTCACATTCTGACGTTGTGAGTGGACATGAATTTCGGGGGAATGCTATTCCACCCACCACAGGTGAGTGGTAGGAAAAGAAGCCAGAGAGAAAAGCAGGGTCCTAGCTGTTTCTGAAACTTGCCAAGCACCTTCCCTCTGCACAGGGTCGGCACTAGATGCTCTTCCTCCAGATGTCTGTGTGACATCTCCCCACCCCCTTCGAGCATTCTTTGCAACCCATTTTGGGTCTTATTCTATTTGAGAAAAGAAGTCTTTAGAGGATTTTGAGCAAAGGAGTCACATGGTCCGGTTGCTGGGTAGAAAATTAGCCGCAGGAAGTTAAGGGTAAAAGGAGAGTGACGTGGCTTTTGTCCTCCATCAGGGGAAAGGGTGGAAGTGCTGGAAACGTAGGATTCTGAATGTATTTTGAAGTTCTAGCTGGAGTTTTGGCCATTCAAATTTGAGAGGCCTACTGGACGCCCGGCTGAGGTGCCGACTAAGCAGTCGGGTTTCTAAACTGGAAGGGCGGGCAGAGGTTGCAGTGGGGATGCATCTGGGAGTCACAGCAGTTAGCCTGTATTTAGAGCCCCGTCAGCAGACGAGGTCGCCCTGGGAGCAGAGTGGCGATGAAGAGCGGGGTGAGGACTGTGTGCTGGGACCCTGCTTCCTGCAGAGGCCAGGAGGACGAGGACCCCGCGAAGGAGACTGAGGCGAAGCGCCCGGGAGAGAACGCGGACAGGGTTAACGCCGGTCCTGGAGGCCGGCCGGAGGGAGGCTTCAAAACGGAAAGATCAGCTATGTCAAAATGGGCTAACAGGTGAAAAAGAAGGAGGCCTAATGATAGTAGGGCCCGCGGTGACCCTGACAAGAACAGTTCCGGTGTGAGGACTGCGGAAGCGCAAGCGCGACTGAAGGACTGCCCTGTGGGATTTCCAGGTCAGTTAAGTGTCCCAACCAATCAGCGAGCTCCCTCCTAAGTGTCCCAACCAATCAGCGAGCTCCCTCCACGCGCCAGCTGCTCTAGGGAACAAGTGACCTCACCTCGGGCAGGGAGACCAGGGGAGCTGGCTGAGGGGCTTAGGGGAAACTGTGTCCTCGTGCCCGGAAAGGGAAAGCTCCTTTTTCTCTTGGCCTGTGGAGACGACTCTGGCTTAGCCGAACACGGGGAGGGCCGCCGCCCGGCCTCTGCCTCCCGCCCACCCCGCAGGCCGACTCCCTGCCCCGGGTCCGAGTCAGGGGCCCCGGGCGCATAAACCTCCGGCAGCCCATGGCCTCCTGGTGTGCGGCGTCAGCTCCAGCCACTCACATCTGGTTCCGGGGTCGCGCTTCCTGCCACTTCCGGTTTGAAAAGGGGCCTCTTCGCGCAGGGAAAACCCCCCTGGCCCCAGGTGCTGAGGGTGGTGTGGAGGAGTCTCGGGCCCCACGGTGGCCCAGGAGACGCGTTCTGGAGGGACGGGGTCCAGCCAGGGGCCTCAGCAGCAGGTGGAGAGAACCGGCCCCTCCTGCCCCGCAGCCTCCCCGGAGGCTCTTGAGACCCGAGGACTTCACAGGCCATGGCGACGCTTTCCACGCACGCAGGCCAGCTACGTGGCGTGAGCAGCGAGGGGTGAGAGGTTTCATTCTGAGGGAGGAAGCGTAGTGGAGGACGGGGCGTCTGGCCCGTGATGACACGATAAGGAGCTAATGGATGTGAGCTGTGTCAGGGACGCTGAGATGGCAGCCGGGATAAACCTCCAGCCAGATGGTGCTCAGACAGTGCAGGAGGGTCCCTGGGCTCCAGCCAGCCTCCCTCGCTTGGGAGGCGTTCCCAGTCTGTGGCCTTGGGAGCAGGTGGGAGGGGGACAGGGAACTGGAAAGGAACACGTGCCACGGGGAACGTGTGTTCCTCCCCTCGGCTCCTCCTGGGGCAGTGGGGTCAACAGGACTGACCTCTGCGGGAGGTTTGTCTGGTCCTTCAGGAGACTGACCCATTCCCAGGTGCCACGTCAGGAACCCAGGCTCCCAAAGTGAATGAATTTCCAATGAAGTGACACAGTTTACTAAAAGTCAGTGGAATAGCCCACATTGAGAGTTAGGGGCCAGTAGGAAAAAAGAATAATGGGAAGAGTTCCTCTCCCTGAAGCTGGACGTGTGCAGCCTCCGGTTCAGCTGGTTTCGAGCAGAGCTTGGCGGAAATGTGGATTTGCTCTCTAGAAGCAAGGATGGGCAGTCTGTGTGTGCTTGCTCAGTAATTTTAGGAAACAAGTCTTGGTTACTTGTGGCACTCCCGCTTCCAATTTGCTTCTCCTACCTGAAACAGGTCATTTTTTTTTTTTTTTTTAAGAAAAAAACGGGTCATGTTGGCTGAAAGCCAATGCCGTCCCTCTCTGCACCCTGGGGAGTGGGGGCTATGCGGGAGAGAGGAAAAGCCAAAGAAATGCAGTAAGTGGATTTACAGTATGTGTTTGGCAGCTGCCGGCATCTCAAGAAGCTATCAAAACAAGCATCTTTGTGGAGCAGGACAGATACTCTCCAGGCCAGAGCAACTCACCAGAATTCTTTTCCCAAAAAGATTCTGGGAGAGGGAAGCTCCTTAGTGTGATGCTCTTTCTTATTCTCTTGCTCAGATCCGGCCCCCCAGGCCCTCCCACCTGGGTCTTTCTTCCTCACTGCTTTTCTGTCCCTGCAGTGCATTGCTCTGCAGTGACAGGAATGGCAGAGTGATCATCCCCTCCTCTATATCACTCCATCCAGTAACCTTCCAACTCCCCCCCTACTCCCAGGCTCCCACACTGAGCTCTGGAACACTAGGGTAATTTGAACCTGCATCTGTGGATTGTTCGTCTGTGTTTACAGATAGAAGACAAGCTGCAAGAAACAGGATTGGATTTGTTATTTGTAAGTCAAACCAGCTGTGATCTCCTGTCTGTGGCTGCTTCCTTTGCAAACACCAAATGTCACTTGTGGTTGGAGCTACTTTTCTTCCCAGAGAATAGTGTTCCCCTCATGTGGTCAGCTTTCTTCCTGTGCCTCTTCCCCCACCAGCTGCTCCCCCGCAAGGTGTCAGTCTGCTGGTTCAGCTGGGTCACTGTCCCAGCTGGCTCCAGGAGCTAGGGCACCCTTGGAAGGCTGTTCGGCTTGGGTACCTTTTCTACCTTTCTTTTAGAAATCAACTAGAAGTTCATTTCCCTGAAGTCCTAAATCAAGAATCACTTTGAGAAGAAAAAAAAAAAAAAAAAAAAGAAACACTGGCCCAATTCACCACTCATTGGAGGGAGTGTCAGAGTGAGTATATACATTTAGGAATAACTGCATGTCAAATTATTATTTAAATAGTCATACAAAAAGCTTTGCATTTAAGTTGGTTGGTATTCATCTTGTTCTCCATTGGATGGAAGTTTCTTGGGAGCTGGGACAGGGTTATGTTACCTAGGAAGTTTCATATGCAAATTTCCATTCAGTAAGTATTTGGTGAACTCCTGTTTAGTCAGCATGTGTCCTCAATGAGCACACAATCTACTTAGAGGAATGTAGAAGAAAAGCATATATTCATGCACAAAGACTGGTTATATTCCCTCATACTATCAGTCAACGGCCTGTTGAAGCTTATAGATAGTGCAATGGGAACTCAGTGCAGGCAGTCACAGTAGGCTGGGGGTGATCAGGGTAGGCTTCATGGTGGAAGCAGGACTTGAACTAAGGCCTGAAGGAGTGGCCCGATGCTGATAATAAAGGGATATGGAAAACATGGGGGGTGGGTGTTGGTAAAAGTTCAACAATTAACTCCTTCCTACTTCCACCAAAAAGACCTAATGTCCCTTGTGTTGGCCACTTGTGTTTATAGTGCTGGCCAATTTCCATGGTGTAAGTACAACCACCATGCCTACTTTCATGGTCAATTTCAAGATACCAATGTGAAGTTACTGAATAAGGAGTCAGGAAGAGATGTTGCTGTGGTTTGAATGTGTCCCTCAAAGTTCATGTGTTGGAAACTTGTTGCCCAGTGTGGCAGCGTTGAGAGGTGGGGACTAATGGGAGGTATTTGAGTCTTGGGGGCACCACCCACATGAGTGGATGAATGCTGTTATCTCAGGAGTAGGTTCCTTATAACAGCATGTGTTTGACCCCCTCTTGTCTCTCTCTCATCCTCTCTATGCCCCTCTGCCATGTTATGACACAGCAAGAAGGCCGTTGTCAGATGCTGGCTCCTTCATCTTAGCCTTCTCAGCTTCTAGAATCATGAGCCAGTAAACTTCTGCTCATTATGAATTACCCGGTCTGTAGTAGTCTGTTATAGCAGCACAAAATGGACTAAGATGTGTAGTAGTGCACTATTATGTAGCATTTTTTGCCAGACAGATACAGTAGAAGAGATATGAATAAATGGAGTAAAATAATTAGTAAGTTATCAGTTTTCAGTATAATTACCTTTGCTTTTAATATCATTTATATAATCATGAGTGTATATAACTTTTTAAAAATGATGGCTTGGCTTAGTAATCAGCTCACAAAATTCCTGAATATTTATTTAATGACCGGCTCCCATGAGCTGGTGGGAGACAGCTCCAGCACTCCACTGGGGGAGCACACAGAAGCAGGGCATGGTGATTCATTTGGGGAGTATGGTGGGTATAGTGCCTAATGAAAAGGCTTTGATAGCACTGACGATTTGTCTAGCCAAATGTTCTTGCTCACATTCTATTTTCTTCTCAGCTGGATATAATCCTAACAACTCAAGTTGCTAGAAATCCCAGCTGCCTGCTTCCAGAGCTTGATAGAAAAGTTTTATAAATAGAATTTTTAAATTATTATTGAGACCGCACAAAAGATGGCTATTGAAACATCTATGATCAAAAGTCACTTTTTTGGATAAAGAGGACTTCCTTAACCACTTCAGTACTGTGCAGCCATGAAACCTTGCCCACAGCCAGCACTCATAGTCTGGACGATAGTTTGTGCTGTACATTGACCAATGAATCCATTTTGCTCTTGTGTGATGAGGAAAGCTTTAAAGCACTGAAAGCTTGTTTTACTTTACAGGCAGCTTGAGGAAAATAACTATAATAACTCCTACTAAGGACTTGTTAAAAGGTCACAGATTCGTAGTAACTTATTAGCTGAACCTACACACTGCAACTGCAGAGATAAAAGCTGTACAAATAAAAGCTTTTGACTGTCGACTAAAGTCGATGCTTGGTTGTGTGCCTTCATATCAAGGCTGTTGGCTAAAGTTGACACTCGGCTGTGCGTGTTTATCTGTGGCTGTCGACTATAGTCGATGCTCGTACAGAAGTGGCTAAGGAAACAGGCCCCAACTTCTGCGCCCTTTTTCTTTGGTCTTATGGCTTACTGTGCTGGGACCTGATAGAACACAGTTGGAGGAAAGGGTCACCATGCTCCCACCTTTCTGAACATGGGGAGAGAGGCCCCAGGGTGGCTGTGCTCACACTGTTCCGGGAGGAGGGGTCTTAAACGAGACCTGTGCTCACTCTGGATTCTCTAACCCATTTAAGGTGACTTCTGGACATCATTACATGGATGTTAAGCCCAGAAATATGAGTACAGATGGCACTTTAAAAGAAAAAGAATGGGCCGGGCGCTGTGGCTCACGCCTGTAATCCTAGCTCTTGGGAGGCCGAGGCGGGCGGATTGCTCAAGGTCAGGAGTTCGAAACCAGCCTGAGCAAGAGTGAGACCCCGTCTCTACTATAAATAGAAAGAAATTAATTGGCCAACTGATATATATATAAAAAATTAGCCGGGCATGGTGGCGCATGCCTGTAGTCCCAGCTACCCGGGAGGCTGAGGCAGAAGGATCACTCGAGCCCAGGAGTTTGAGGTTGCTGTGAGCGAGGCTGACGCCACGGCACTCACTCTAGCCTGGGCAACAAAGCGAGACTCTGTCTCAAAAAAAAAAAAAAAAAAAAAAAAAGAAAAAGAATGAATTAGTCTGTTTAGACATTAATCCATGAATTGTTTCCATGTTCCAATTGCTGTCCCAATTGCTATGTGCCTCTCTTAGGATGGGAAGGGATATTGATGGAAATGATTTTCCAGGGTGACCAGGCTGTGCTTTAAATCCTACCACTAGAAGGTTCTGTTGGAATTCTGAAGGCCTCTCACCTCAAGCTCTTCTGAAGCCCCTTAGTATTGCATCTATAGGCACTGGTCACATTCCCCCTTGCAGTATGGTGCATTATTTCCATACTGATTGTTTTCTCCATTGCAATGGTGGGAGAAGAGCCAGCACTAGGTTCTGGTGATGAAAAGAGAAGTAGAGTATAAGTGGGGCAGAGAAGAGGTCTGAGGACTTAGCTCTGGGGCAGATGAGGAGGATCCCACAAAGAGACTGAGAAGTGGCCTGTGACTTAGAGGAGAATGAGGAGAGATGAATTCTTGGGAACAAGCACAGAACATTGTTAAAGAGGGCTGGGTGCAGTGGCTCATGCCTGTAATTCTGGCACTCTGGAAGGATCACTTGAGGTCAGGAGTTTAAGATCAACCTGAGCAAGAGTGAGACACCATCTCTACCAAAAAGAGAAAAAAATTACCTGGGCCTGGCGACGCATACCTGTAGTCCCACCTGCTTGGGAGGCTGAGGCAGGAGGATCCCTTGAGCACAGGAGTTTGAGGTTGCTGTGAGCTAGGCTGACACCACTGCACTCCAGCCAGGGCAATAGAGCAAGACCCTGTTTCAAAAACAAAACAAAACAAAACAAAAACCTCTCCAAACAAACAACCAGAACAACAATAACACTTTTAAAGCGGATGTAATTCAGTTTTGTTAAATGCTGGTGGAAGTTGAAGTAAGAAGAGTACTGAGAATTGACTTTCAGGCTTGGCAAAGTGAAGGTCACTGGTGACCTTGTGTATTAGTCAGAGTTCTGTAGAAAACCAGAACAAATAAGGTGTATGTGTGTGTGCTTGTATATGTATAAACAGAGAGAAATTTATTTTGAGGAATTGGCTCATGTGATTGCAGAGTCTGGCAAATATAAAGTCTACACAGTGGGCAGACACCCAGGGGAGACCGAGGGGATGGGTCCAGTCTGACGGCTGTGTGCTGGAGGATTCCTTGTTGCTCAGGGGAGGTCAGTCTTTTGTTCTATCCAAGCCTTCAACTGATTGGAGAAGGCCCACCCACATTAGAGGGGGCAGTCTGCTCAAATCAAAGTCCACTGATTAGGTGTTAATCTCATCCAGAAAGACCCTTAGAGAAACATGCAGAATAATGTTTGGCCAAATATCTGGGCACCGTGTTCCAGCCACATCCACACGTAAAATTAGGCACACACCTTGACAGTAATAACTTTGGTGA
Organism: Microcebus murinus; assembly: GCF_040939455.1. Lineage (NCBI taxonomy): Eukaryota > Metazoa > Chordata > Mammalia > Primates > Cheirogaleidae > Microcebus > Microcebus murinus. Next base: position 1,322,259 of record NC_134127.1, read on the forward strand.
GGTCCTGGGGGCAAAGGCCTTATTGAGTGGGTTCAGGAGAGAATGGGAGGAAAAGAAAGGAAGGTAGGGAGTAAGGACAGCTCTCTCAGGAATTTTGCTGTAAGGGGAAATAGAGAACTGAAGCAGCAGCAAGAAAGAATTTATTTGGAAAGAGGAAAGTGATCATAGGATTTTGCATATTGATGAGAATTTTCCAGTAGGAAGAAAACCCGCTGACGCAGAAAAGAGAGAGGAGAACTGCAAGAAAGGAGTCTTTGATTAGATAAGAGACAACAAGATTTGGGGATGGCTGCAGGGGTGGCCTTAGGCTAGATTTGGTAGCAGGGACATGTGGAAGTCCTCTTCTGATTGCTGTAGTTTTGTAAGGGAACTCACAATCAAAATGATTTTTTAAGGATGGGCTGGGAGATGTGGGGAATAGTGTAATATAGAAATTGGCAGCAGAGACTGGGTTGCAAACTCAGGAAAATAACATATTTGGAATTGAGTAGACTGAGAAAGTGAAAAAGGCAGTGGGTCTCCGTCACTGCTGCAGCGTTCTCAAAGGGAAGAGTAGGAGAGGAAAGATGAGGTGAATGCAAACTCAAGCACTTCTTGGCCAGGGGAACGCTGAGGGAAACACTGACACCCCATCAGAGAGGAGCGTCAATGAAACAAGGTCCCAGGTTGTAGGGACTGAAACCTTTTCCTATCGAGCATTGTAGTCAATGGGGAACTTGCATAATGTCCTACTTATTGTAGACTCTCAAAAATTTGAGCAAATGTGTAAGTGGTTTTCTTTATTTAGTGATATGGGCCAGGTGCCGTGGCTCACCCCTGTAATCCTAGCACTTTGGGAGGCTGAGGAGGGAGGACTACTTGAGGCCAGGAGTTTGAGATCAGTCTGAGCAAGAGTGAGACCCTGTCTCTACAAAAAAAAAAAAAAAAAGAAAGAAAGAAAGAAAGAAAAATTAGCCAGGTGTGGTAGCATGTGCCTATAGTCCCAGCTACTCAAGAGGCTGAGGCAGGAGGATTGCTTGAACCCAGGAGTTTGAGGCTACAGTAAGCTATGATGACACCACTGCACTCCAGCCGTGGCGACAAACAAAACAAAACAAAACAAGAAAACCCAACAACCAGAATAAATGTAGGGAAATAAAATCTAGGCACATCACAGACAAACTGATAAAACCAAATTTAAAAAAATAAATGATACAGAAAAAGATGTAAGTCTAATCCACTAAACGTATTCATCACCTGCTATGTATCAGAGGCCATGGACTCAGGGAGTTCTAAAACTGAATTAAACTGATGCATTTTTCTCCAGATTTTCGAATATAACTAATTGATTTCTTTCTGCTTTATCTTTAGCTCACTTAAACAGCTCTGTTGTTAGTCTTGTAGAAATTATTTTTTAAAAATGTAGGCTGATAATCAGGAAGTTCTTTAATAATTTTTATTAATAGGTTTCAGTGAGGGCTCAAAATGTGGCTGAGAGGATTGTACAAGAAGATGGGGGAAGGTGTAGATGGGCTGGAAGATTTAGCGTGGGAAGGTAAGGAATGGCTTCAATTTTCATAATGATCTCCATTTGTCAAATCCACTCAACATTTTCAAGTCTTCATTTGATCCAGCTTCTTAGCAGCAATCATAATTGTTAACACCTCTCTCTGTGCAAGCTCAAAACCTTCTACATTGTTTTTCAATGTCCTCAAAGCTTTGTCTTTAGTCTTTCCCCTCTTCTTGACATATATATTTTCACTAGGCACAAATGCCGTCTGTAGGTGGATTAATGTAATATATCCAGACCAGACATCTCTTTGAAGCCACAAATCCAAATGTCTGCATGGTAACTCCTCTGCAGTTTTCCAAAGTACATGAGATTCAAGCCTCAGAACCTTTTCTGATGGCCCAAGCTACAATGACTAGTTCCTCCTCGGTGCTGCCGCTGCATTTTTGTTGCAGTTATATCTGTGGTCTCTGTGAGCCTGGGAGTCCCTACAGAAAGAAACCTTATTCATCTGTGAATCCTAGTTCTGACCCCAGTACTTGGCAAAGGGAAGAAAGGTAAATGAATAAATAAATGAATGAATTCTCATCCATCAGTGAAAACTCCTATGATTTTTCAAAAATTCCAACATAAATAGTTAATGAATGCATACTATTTGGTTTCTGTCTCCACTATTACTAAACCCATTGCTATCAAAGTCACCAGCAACCTGTGCATAGCTAAATTCTGTGGACACATTGTGTCACTCAGCACAATTCACCCTTCCTCTTGGCTTTCGTGGCATTGCATATGCATAGTTTTCTATCTGTCATTGATACTCTTTTTGAATATTATTTGCTAGATTCTCTTCTCTTCAGCCTCTGAATGTTGGTTGGCCTCTAAATCTTGAAGGATGACAAGATTCCAATCTGGGGCCCATTTCTTCTTTCTCTGTATGTCTCTCCTGGGTGATCTTACCCAGTTCCATGACTTTCATCATGACCTATTTACTGCTTATTAATTTATATCCCTGATGACTTTTTAAAGCATCAGGTTTATACTCTACTCCTTGCTTGACCTCTTCACTAGGAAGTTTGATAAGCGTCTCAGGTGTAGCTTGGATAAAATGAAATTATTGATTTCCTACTCCCTCTCCCAGCTCACGTGTTTTCCCTTAGTCTTCCATATGTGGTTTTCTTTACTGTTGACTGAAGCCAAAGAACCTAGAAGGGGAGCCTCGACTTCTCTCTGGTTCATCTCCTCACATTCATTGTTTCATCTCTACAATACGATGCTTTGCCCAGAGTGACAATCAACAAATACTTGTTAAACTAATATTTAATAATTTAATGCACGATAAAATGTCTTCCTAATTCCAAACAACTTACAAATGGACTTCAGGGAAATAATGTTGCTGACAAGTTTTTGGCCTTTTGGTTCCAGACACGGCTTAATTATTATATCTACTTAGGATCTTTCTTATTAATGCCCATTCATAGTCATGCAAGGCTTTCCATTCATCCCATGGAGGTCCTGTTTCTTTCCCAGGTTAAATACATGAAAAGTATCCTCGTGTATTTACTGCTTTGCATCATTCCAGAGTGTGCTGACCTGGGCCCGCATCATCACCAGTCCCTGCACTGACTTTAAATGGTCTAGCTGGTGCAAGGGAGATTTCTCTTGAGCTGTGATGCTTCGCTGATACTTCCTTTGCCTTTTTGATAACACACAGTAGTGCAATGCATGTCTGAAGTGATGTGAAAGCCTGGGACAAGATCCTGGTCTTTAAATAGCTGAACAGTCTATTTGTGGGACAAAACACATACACACACACAACAACAAAGTGCCTGCGGTGGCTTTGTACCACATCAGCTTAGCTCAGCTGACTCTTTGTTTCTCACAATTATGTTTCCTGTAGAGTTTCAGGTAGGCATTGGCCACAATTAACATTTTGTGTAAAATTTAGTAGGTGAAAGGGAAGTTGTTTTTAGAACAGTTTTAGATTTACAGAAAAATTGCCAAGATAGTACAGAGTTCCCGTGTACGCTGTACCCAGTTTTTCTGTTAGTGACATCTTATATTAGTGTGGTACATCTGTTATAGTATTGAGTCAAGTTGATACATTATTATCAACTGAAGTCCATATTTCATTTGGAATTTCTTAGTTTTTGTCTTGTATCTTTTTTTGTTTTCCATGGTGTCTTCTAGTACACCACATTGCACTTGTCCTTTTTCCTCAGACACCTTTTGGCTGTGATAGTTTCACATGCCTTCCTTGTTTTTAATTGCTTTGGGGATAGGTCAGGTATGTTGTAAGTTGTCATTCTATGGGAATTTGATATTTTTGTAGTGATTAGACTGTGGTTATGGTTTGGGGAAGGGGAGACAACAGGGGCAAAGTGCCATTCTCATCACATCTTACCAAGGGCACGTACTGTCAACAGGATTTATTACTATGGACGCTGACCTTAATCACTCTGCTTGTGGTAGTATTTGTCAGATTGCTCGACTATATAAAGTTAGTTTTTTTTCTTCTTTCCATACAGTACTCTTCGGAAGGAAGTCACTATGCTCAGTCCTTACTTAAGGAGTAGGGAGTTATGATACCCCTTCAAGAAGGTGGAGTATTTGCATTAATTATTTGGAATTTTCGTATGTGGGAGATTTGTCTCATCTCCCTCATTTATTTATTTATTCAGTCATTTATATCAGTATTGGATATTCATTTTATACTTTGTTATAATCCATACTGCTTTATATATTTTATTGCTCAGATTGTTCCAGCTTTGGCCACTGAGAGCTCTTTCACTTGGCTCCTATGTCCCTCTGTCACCTTTGACATACATCAGTGTGTGTATGTGTGTGTGTGTGTGTGTGTGTGTGTTTTCCTGTGCACTTCTTTACTTTTTGGCACCAAAAGATGCTCCAGGCCCATCCTGCATATTTCCTGCCCTAGTCTTAGAATCAGCCATTTTCCAAGGAGCTATGGTTCCTTCTATTGGACAATAGTGTTAGAAACATCTGGGCACTAGGTGTGTTTATGGCTACTGTAGTGGAATTGTATTCAGGCCCTCTTAGCTGGCAGAGCAAGCAAATATATGTGTGTATACCAACCCTTTTACATATGAATATCTACAAATATTTCTATATGTAACCACGTGATCTACATTAAACTAAGCAAGAGTTCATACTGATGTCTCCAACTCTAATCTGTCACCACATGGATCATTCCAGTTTCCTCCCTTATCTGTAAATTTCTACTCCAACAATGAGCAACACGGCTCTCACCATCCATCATGCCTCTACTTCATTGTTCAATTCCAGTATACACATAAAGCAGTATCAGAATTGTTAGTCTATACTACTGTGAAAACCAACTTGATCAAGTAGAGTGCAGCATTTATGTGCAATTTCTTTTGTCTTTAGATTTATAGACTCCAGTCACTTCCAGAATTCGTTAAGTCAACATTTCTTCCCACCCCCTTCAGTGAGATTGTTTCATATACAGTCCTTCCTCATTGCCCATGGATACCAAAATCTACTCGTACTCAAGTTCAGCGGTTGGCCCTGCAGAACCCACAGATATGAAAAAGTCGGCTCTCTGTGCATGTGGGTTTTGTATCCCATGGGTACTATATTTTCCATCTACTTTTGGTTGTAGATGGAGAACGTGCTGATATGAAGGGCCGACTGTATTTATTTTTTTAAAAAAAATGTGTGTATAAGTGGACCCACACAGTTCAAATGCGCAGTTCAAACCCATGCTGTTCAAGGATCAGCTGTATTTATAATACAGTTAGTTAGAGTCTTTTGTCACAGTCTGCATTCCTTCCTGGGATCCCCTAACCTCTTAAATGATTTGATTTTTTAAAAAAATCTGTGTACATTGAGGTTTATTCTTTCTGCAGTCAAATGCTATGGGTTTTTACAAACGTATGTCATGTATCCACCATGATTAACATACAGAACAGTTTTATTGTCCTAAAAATCCCGTGTTTCACCTGTTCAGCTTTGTTTCTGTCTTCCTGAACCCCTGGCAGCCACTTATTTTTGTTCACAGAATTGGCTTTGCTCCTTTGTTAAAGATCAGTTGGCTATATTTGTATAGGTCTGTTATTTCGGGCCATCTATTCTGTTCTGTTGATTTATGTGTTTATTCAGTCACTAATACCACACTGTGTTGATTACTATAACTTTATAATAAGGCTTGAAATTATGTAATGTCAGTCCTCCATCTTTGTTCTTTTTTTTTTTTTTTTTTGAGACAGAGTCTCACTCTGTTGCCTGGGCTAGAGTGCAGTGGCATCAGCCTAGCTCACAGCAACCTCCAACTCCTGGGCTCAAGCAATCCTCCTGCCTCAGCCTCCCGAGTAGCTAGACTACAGGCATGCACCACCATGTCCAGCTAATTTTTTTTTATCTATATTTATTTTGTAGTTGTCCCACTGATTTCTTTCTATTTTTTTTAGTAGAGATGGGGTCTCACTCTTGCTCAAGCTGGTCTCAAACTCCTGAGGTCAAGTGATCCTCCTATTTTGGCCTCCCAGAGTGCTAGGATTACAGGCATGAGCCACCATGGCTGGCCTCCTTTGTTCTTTTTCTTCAGTGTTATATTGGTTATTCTGGATCTTTTGCCTTTCTATATTTATCTTGCAATGTTTGTCAATATCCACAAAATAGATCGCTAGGATTTTGATTAGGATTGCACTAAATATATAGATCAAATTGGAAAGAATTGACATTATAATAGTATTGAGTTTTCTAATCCACAAGTGTGAAATTTATTTAGATCTTCTTTGATTGTGTTTATCAGAGCTTTGTAGTTCTACATATAGATCTGTGGGGATGAGGAGAAGTTTCCCCTTCACCCCCAGAAGGTCTGCTGGAAGATCAACTCATAGTAAGGGAGATTAATAAGAGAAAGAGATTACAAATTTATTTACTGTGCACATGGGGAGAATCACAGAGTGATTACCTAATATTCCAGTGGGGTCTAGAAGTTTATATAACCTCATTTTAGAGGGGAGAGGGAGATGAGGAGTATAGGTTAATTCTGTTTAGGGGGCCAAGCATGGTGGCTCACATCTGTAATCCTAGCACTCTGGGAGGCTGAGGTGGGAGGATCACTCAAGGTCAGGAGTTCAAAACCAGCCTGAGCGAGACCCCGTCTCTACTAAAAATAGATATAAATTAATTGCCCAACTAAAATATATATATAAAAAAAATTAGCCGGGCATGGTGGCGCATGTCTGTAGTCCTAGCTACTTGGGAGGCTGAGACAGGAGGATCACTTGAGCCCAGGAGATTGAGGTTGCTGTGAGCTAGGCTGATACCACGGCACTCACTCTAGCTTGGACAGAGTGAGACTCTGTCTCAAAAAAAAAAAAAAAATTCTGTTTAGGGGCAATAAGTGGTTACTAGGGAGGATGAATAGGCACTTAGGAGAATGAATGGATGGGGGAAAACAGATTGACTTGTAAATGATTTTCTTTCAAAATTAAATTAACCTGAGAGGCAGATATTATATTTAAAATAATTTGGGCCAGGTCTGGTTGTATTCTTAATCTTTTTTCCTGCAATATAATAAGATAACAGGGGAAGGGAAGTTAATTGTTCTTTTTGATGGGTCTTGATTTTTTATGAAGGAAGAGGGAATGCCCCTTCCAAGGACTGTTGGTTTTTAAGGGCCTTTAATTCAGAATACTATTGATACCAAGGAGTGATATTTTGGGGTTAATTTCCTGAGCTTCAGATCCTGTATATATTTTATTAGATCTATACATAAACATTTTCATTTTCTGGTGCTGTTATAAATTGTATTGTGTTTTAAATTTCAAATTCCAACTGTTTATTGCTTGTGTATAGGAAAGCAACAGATTTTTGTGTATTAACTTTGTATTTTTGACCCCTTGATATGCTTGCTTATTAGTTCCAGAATTTTAAAAAATGTATTTAAATATTTTTCTACATATACAATTGTGTGTCATCTGCGAATGAAAACAGTTTTTTTTTCTTTCTTCCAAATTGATATACCTTTCATTTCCTTTTCTTGTCTTACTGCATTAGCTAGGAATTCCAGTACAGTGTTGAACAGGAGTGGTAATATACAACATCCTTGCCCATTTCTGCTGTCAGAGGAAAAGTTTCCAGTCTTACCATTAGGTATGATGTTAGCTATAGGATTTTTGTTGTTCTTCTTCTTTTTAATACTCTTTATCAAGCTGAGGAATTCCCTCTATTCCTAGTTTTCTGAGAGTTTTTAATCATGAATGGGTGTTTGATTTTGTCAGATGCTTTCTCTGATGTGATTGTATGAACTGTCTTCTTCAGACTGTTGATGTGGTAGAGTACGTTATTTAATTTTCAAATGTTGAACCAGCCTAGCCTACCTGGAATAAATCCCACTTTGTCATGATGTATGTAAGTCTTTGTATACATTGTTGAATCAATTTGCTAATATTTTTTTGAGAATTTTGGCATCTATGTTCATGATGAACATTTGTCTGTATTTTTCATTCCTTATAATGTCTTTAACTGGTTTTTGTATAAGAGTAATGCTGGCCTCAAGGAATGAGTCAGACATAGTTTGTTCTGCTTCAATTTTTGGAAGTGGTTCTAAAGAATCAGTATAATTTCTTCCTTACATATTTTGTAGAATTCTCCATTGAAGTCATCTAAGCCCATTGCTTTGTTTTTTGGAAGGCTATTAGTTATGGAGCCAATTCCTTTAATAGATATAGACCTATTCACATTATCTATTTCTTTTTGTGTGAGATTTGGTAATTTGTGTCTTTCAAGGAATTGGTCCGTTTTACCTACATTATCAGATTTGTAGGTGTAGAGTTATTTGTAGTATTTCTTTATTGTCTTCATAGTGTCTACGGGGTCAGTAGTGATGACCCCTCTTTCATTTCTGATTTTAGTCATTTATGTATGTCTTTTTTATCATTTAGTCTAACTACAAGTTAATCAAACCTATGAGACACCCAGAGCTAGAGGAACCAGCTGAGTCATGCTCGATTTCTGACCCATGAAACTGAGAGATAATAAATGCTGTGGTAAACCACTAAGGTTAGGGGTGGTTTTTATAAAGCAATTGATAACGAATATATCTCCTGACCCTTTGCAGTCAACTGCTTCCAACCCTAATTTCAGGTATCCACTGTCTTCTAGATCACTCTGTTATTATAGATTTGCTTTATTTTCTCCTAGAATTTCAAATAATATAGCATTTATTTTTTTGTGATTTATCCATGTTGCATATATTAGGCATTTGTTCATTTTTTATAACTGAATAATATTCCATTGTATGATTATACCACCATTTGTTTTTTTCATTCACCTATCAATGAACATTTTGGTTGTTTCCAGTTTGGGGTTGTTATGGATAAAGCTGTTATGAACATCCATGTATAATCTGTGAACTGAAATAAAATCCTAAGCCACCTAGCCCGCTGAATGAACTCCCCCTTGGCCAGCAGGACCCTGAAAACCTTAAACTGAGTTGCCGGCCATGAGGGGAGAGGAGATCAGACATGCTCATTATACACTCTTCCCTTTTGGAGTTACTCTTTGTAACACTAAGATACTAAATCATTAACAGGACTGAAAGCCATGCATGACAAAGGCTAATCCACACCTGTAGGCCATCAATTTACTTAACAGAACACTCTGGTATATGTCCAAGTGGCTTGCCTCTGACTAATAGACTTCCTTATCTTAACTTAAAACATTCCAAGCCTTTAGACAAAGCTTTATTTCTTTAGCCAATTACAAATCAAAGACCATTTGAACCCACCTATAACCTGTATGCCCCCGTTTTGAGATGTCCTGCCTTTTCTGGCCAAACCAACCTTCTGTGTACCTTCTGTTTCAACTTAATGATTTTGTGTGCAATTCCTGTCTCAATGCATGTAGAAAACCAAACTAACCCAGCTTCCTTGGGTACATTTTCTCAGGACCTCTTGAAGTCACGGGCTCCAAACCATAGTCACAAACATTTGGCTCAGAATAAACCTCTTTAAATTATTTTACAGAATTTGGATTTTTTTCCATTAACAAATCTTTATTTCTCTTGGGCAAATACCTAGGAATAAAATTGCTGGGACATATGGTAAGTATAGGCTTGTGTGTTTATCTTTTAAAGAAACTACCAAATTGTTTTCCAAAGTGTTTGTATCTTTTTGAAGATTTCTCTTTTTCTTTGGCTTTCAACAATTGTCAACAATTGACAATTATATACCTTGGTGTGGATTTTTTTTTTTATATATATTTAGCCTGTTTGTGGTTCTTTGATATTCTTAGACTTGTATGTTAATGCCTTTCTTCCAATTTGGAAAACTTTGTTACTATTTCTTTAAATATTTTGTTTTTCTCTTTCTAGGACTCCAATTACACATATGTTGGACTGAGTGATATCTTCCACAAATCTCTTGAGCTCTTTTCTTCAATATTTTGTATCATATCTGTTATTTGAAATTGATTGTTTCTACTGATTTATTTGCAAGTTCACTGATTTTTCCTCCATTTTCATTTTGCTGTTGAACACATATAGTAAATTTTTTATCTCAGATATTATATTTCTCAGCTCTAGAATTTTTAATGGTTTCCATTTCTCTGGTGACACTGTCTCTGTTCACTCATTAGGACCATATTTCCCTTTAATTATCTGTACTTTATTATTCCTCCCCTCCCCTCCCCTCCCCTCCCCTCCTCTCCTCTCTCTTCCTTTTCTTCCTTTCTTTCTTGACAGAGGCTCACTCTGTTGCCTGGGCTAGAGTGCCGTGCCATTAGCCTAGCTCACAGCAACCTCAAATCCCTGGGCTCAAACAATCCTCCTATCTCAGCCTCCCGAGTAGCTGGGACCACAGGCATGCACCACTATGCCTGGCTAATTTTATAAATACATATTAATTGTCCAGCTAATTTCTTTATTTTTTTTAGTAGAGATGGGGGTCTCACTCTTGCTCAGGCTGGTCTTGAACTCCTGAGCTCAAATGATCCGCCCACCTCGGAAGAGTGCTAGGATTACAGGCGTGAGCCGCCATGCCCAGCCTAATTATCTGTATTTTAAAAAATAACTTTAAACATATTTACAAAAATGATTTGTAATCTTTGCCAAATCCTACATGTGGGGCCACTCAGAGTCAATCTCTATTGCCTGACTTACTTTCCTATTTCTTTGCATATCTAGTAATTTTTGGTTGAATACTGAATTGTGTAGAATAAATGTTATAGTGATTCTTGATTCTATTATTCTGAGGGGTTTTTTCATTCTAGTACACATTTAATTGCCTTGACTCAAGCTGTGAACTACTTTCTCTGCAATGTGCAGGAGCTTATATATCCTCTCAGTTCTTTCAGAGAATGTGTATGTGTGTGTGTGTGTGTGTGTGTGTGTGTGTGTGTGTGTGTTTCTTTGGTGTCTGTGTACTTTGATGGTTAGTCAAAAATCTGCAGAGTGTACACCCAGATTTTGGGGCATACACTCTCTGCAGCTTCTTTTCTTCTAAAGTTTCCTCCTAAATTTCTGGCTGCTCTGTCATCTCTGAGCTCAGCCCTCTGACATTTCAAGCCAGTAAGACTTCACCTTTTTGCTCCTTACCTGTTTGTTGGTTGGGGAGTACACTGTGAAAAAATGAGCAAACTCACAAATTCACCCAATGCGGCTTATGTCTCTTAAGGGTAGGCACTTCTCTGGCTTCTGTCTGTTTTTTCTAAAGTGTCCCGACCTCCTTCCACGTACACACACAGTTTTATGGCCATCCAGGGCTTTGGGGCATAGTATGCACTCAGATTTTTGGCCTCACACTTTCTTCAGTTCACTCACTCCGGGGATTTTAACCCCTAAATTTCCTTTGCTCTACCACTCTTGAAAGCTTTTCTCTGCTGCTGTGAGTTGGGAAGGCTGATTTTTTCCTGCTATAGCCATGAGGATTGGCGAGTGCTCTGATGCACAAAACAAACAAAGAAAATAAAAAACAACAACCATAAACTTGCAATTCTTACTTGAAGCAGTTGCAATCTTTAAAGGGTAGGCTCTTCTCTGATTTCTATCTACCAGTTTCTTCAAATAGTTTGGTTATTTAAAAAAATAATTTGTCCAAATTCTGTTATTGTCTTCTAGGAAAGGATTCACCAACTACTTGACTTTGCCATTACTGGATGTGGATTTGGACAGTGGCAGTGCAGCCTTTGTGACAGTTTTGCCGTCTTCCCATGACTTCGGAAATGGCATACAAGTGCTCCTCAAATCCAACTCCTTAGTACTCCTCGTTCTCTCCTTCAGTCTCTGATGGGGACTCATGGAACCCAGTAACTTGATTTTTCATTTTTAAATATTATTTTTTCACATAAAGAAGTTTTATATTTTGATATAGTAATTCTTAATTTTTTAAATTTGTTTTTCTTTTGTTTTAATGCTTAGAAATTTCTTTTCTAACCCCAGATGGGATATATTTACCTGTAAGTGTATTGATTTGTGGTATAATTCCTTCCCATTTTGTGCTTTAAATCCATATGTAATTTACTTGAATATATGGTGTGAAGTACGAATTGAACTTTGTTGTTTTACCAATTAGTTAACTACTTTCCCCAGTACTATTTTATTGATTTACACATCCCCTTCTCATTAAGATGAAATATTCCATGATAGAGAAATTGTTCTTCCTATTCTAGATGTTTTCCTCCCAGGTGGGGGAACCCCACTGTTTGACGCTTCTAAGTTCTATCCATTTCTTCACTCCTGAAGAGGTTGAGTGATGTATATATAGTAAATTGGGGAAAAACAATCAAGCATACTTGGTTTGGTTGTCTTTCCTGTTGAAATCAAGGTGTTTATGGGGAACAATCTTTCTTCTCTAAATGTTTTTGGCCCATGTACCTAACTTGGGAGGGGGGGTTCTGAAAGGCATTTCTCTTCTTCACATGAGGGTTCAGAAGAAATTGGGATGATGGAAGCCAGTCTTTATTACTGATAAAGGTTAAATTGAAGAGTGTAATTTAGTGTGAAAGCTAAACACCTGCTGATGGAATTGTCAGTCTGGCAGATAAACCCACTTAATGGATGAAAAACTAGAGAAGGGCAGCCCTCCCCGTGTGCAAGGAGAACCTGCTCTGGCAATAGGGGAGATGGCCTGCTCCCCATGGGCACTCAGAGTTAGGATGGGCATTCCCTGTACCTTTCCAAATGTACTTGTAGATCTCTTGTTGCTTACCCTCTGCAGAGCAGGAGTGAGTGGAGAGGTGTAAAGAGACCGGAAACAGTGCAGCTTTCTCCGCTTGGAGGGAGATACCAGAAGTAGGGAGGAAAGATTCCCTTAAACACACCTTTATTTAATTCTATATTTATAAAGAGAGGTACTTTCAGGCACTGATACACACAGATTTGGGTTCTGAGCTTGCTTTTAGGTTTTGTTGGCTTGCTTATTTATTGTTGTGCCATTACCATTCTTTTAAAATATTAGAGCTTTATGATCCATGTTAATATTTGGCAGAGCAAGTCATTCCTTATTCTTTTTCTTTTCATTTTTTTTTTTTTTTAGCTCACTCTGTCATCCAGGCTGGAGTGCAGTGGTCTCATCATAGCTTGCTGTAATCTTGAATTCTTGGCCTCAAGAGTTCTTACTGCCTCAGCTTCCCAGGTAGTTAGGACTGTAGGTGTGTATCACCATGCCTGGCTAGTTTTTAAATTTTTTTTTTTTTATAGATATGACATCTTGCTATGTTGCCCAGGCTGGTCTTGAACTCCTGGGGTCAAATGGTACTCCTGCCTCAGCCTCCCAAAATGCTCACATTACAGACATAAACTATTTTTCTTTTTCAAACATTTGTAGTAATTGCTGATTTTTTATTTTTTGAAGTATATCTTAAAAATAATTTTGTTAATTTAAAAAATCTTATAAGGTTTTTTTATTGAGAGCATATTATGTTCATCTGAAGAGAACTGATATATTCTTAAAACTGAATTTCTCATCTAGGATGCTGTATTTCTCTTGATATTCAAGATTTTTTAAAGTTTTCAATAAACTGCTTTATTTACAAAGAATTAGAACATTCTTTTAATTAATAAAAACTCAAGAGGGATTGTTTTCATTATGTGCACTTTACATAATATTAGTGGAGCTTTTTAGTGTTCCTCAAGGTAGCTTTTGTTTATAGAAAAAGATTATTTTCAGAATGTTAGTATTTGATTTATTAAAATCTTAAATTAAAAAATTAGATTGTTCTTAATCTTTTAAGTTCAAGTTACAAACCTATTCATAAAATTAGTAAAATATAAACAAAAATTTTAAATTTTCTTTTGATCAAAGTTTAATTAATGCAAGGTGAATAGAACATATCCTCCTAAACAGTCAGTCCCATTTACAGCTCAACTAATTAAATTCCTTCAATCATTAAAACTATATTTATAAATTTAACATAATTGCTTTTCTTTTCAACACTTCACATGCCTCTAACAAGCATAAGCCTTCCCAAGTACTTGACCAACTCTATTAAGTCTGATAGAACAAACTGATAAATATGACATAACTTAAAAAAAATTACAGTGCTGGTTAAAAAATTAGCTAAAGTCTCATAACTTTCAACTTACAACAATAAAATCAGTTACTCAATTGCATGTTGTAAAATGGAATTATAGTTCTAATTCTTTAGATTCTCTTGTATTCCCAAAAACTCGTAAACCCTACAATCACTTTAAATACCAAATATACACAGATTGTTCCAATGATTACCCAAACTGATTCCTGAATGTAACACAAAAGTATTTATAATATAATACTTAGTTTAATTTATTTCCTTATCTCTATATTTACTTCAAAAACTTCCTAGGGATAAAAGCCACCCATGAAGGAAAAAATTTTACCATCCCAAGCCAAGAGGAGCTATTTGCCTCAATCACATTAGGGAGAGATTTCAGCAGAATAAAGTGCTATGGGCCAGAGATTTTTGGCCAGATACTAGATCTGTTTGTCCTGGAGCTTCTCAGTAACACATTGGCTTAGTTTTTAATAGTCACTAAAAACAGGGACTCCAAGTCCATGTCCTTTGGAAGGGATTTATCTTTCCTGCGTTTAAAATATACCATTACTTTACTGTGCGAGAGGAAGACTGCACCCTCCCACTCAGTTAACTTCACAGTGTAGTAAAGTCTCTTTCTTGCCTGAATCCACTCTGAATTCTTTGCAGATTCTTTTTTTATATCTTGGCCACACTTCAATTACTGTTTTGTGACACCCAGACTGAAGTCATTTTGACGACAATAGAGAATGTTATACAAGCATGCATTTATGCAACATCAAACTTCATTGAATCTTAACAATTTACATTTACTTCAGGTTCTAAAAAACATGCAAACATTTCTGATAGTTGAAGCCTCCAGTGTACTCTTTTCTGATTCCATTTTCTCCCTCCCCAGAAGAACACTGTCTTGAATTTTGTGTTTATAATTTCCAAGCATCTTTTGATTCTACCATAACATGTAAATGTGCCAATACAATGCATTGTTTTGTATGTTCTCAAATTTTGTGGACATATTATTTTGTAGTTATTCTGCAACTTCCTTTTTTGGTAATCCACATACTTTTGAGAATTGTTAATGTTGATACACGTAGCTCCAGTTAACTGCTGTATGATAGGAACTTTTTTTATTTATATAGATTTAGGGAGTACACATGCAGATTTGTTACAGGGGTATATTGCATAGTGGTGAAGTCTGGGCTTTTTGTGTAACCAATACCTGATTAGTGTACACAGTGCTCATTAAGTAATTTCTTATCCGATATTTCCCCCAACCCTCCAACCCTTCTGCCCTTTCGGATCTCCAATGTCTGTTATTCTACTCTCAATGTCCATGTGTGCCCACTATTTAGCTCCCACTTATAAAGGAGAACATGTAGTATTTGACTTTCTGTTTCTGAGTTCTTTCACTTAAGATAATGGCCTCTAGTGCCATTCATGTTGCTACAAAAGACGTGACTTCATTCTTTTTTATAGCTGAGTAGTATTCCATGGTGTGTATGTGTGTGTATGTGTATTACATACCACATTTTCTTTATCCAGTCATCCATTGATGGACACTTATTATTAATAAGTTGATTCCATATCTTTGCTATTCTGAATAATGCTGTGATAAACATATAAGTACAGCACTATTTTGATGTAACAATTTCCTTTCATTTGAGTAGATACCTAATAGTGGGATTGCTGGATCAAATGATAGTTCTATCTCCACACTGTTTTCCATGGAGGTTGTACAAATTTACATTCCTACCAACAGTGTAAAAGCAAACATTCCCGTTTCTCTCTGTCCTTGTCAACATCTAGTGTTTTTTGACTTTTTAATAATCGGTCATTCTGACTACTATAAGATGGTATCTCATTGTTATTTAATTTGCATTTATTTGATGATTAGTGATGTTGAGCATTTTTTCATGTTTTTTTTTGCCATTTGTCTTGTTTTGAAAAATGTTTGTATCCTTTGCCCACTTTTCAATGAAGTTATTTTTTTTCTTGTTGAGTTGAGTCCCTTGTAGATTCTGCATATTAGTCCTTTGTTGGATGCATAGTTTGCAAATATTTTCTCCCATTCTGTAGGTTGTCTATTACTCTGGTTTTTAAAAAAAAATTTCTAATATTTTTTATTTCAGCATATTATGGGGGTACAAATGTTAAGGTTATGTATATTGTCCTTGCCCCCCTCTCTCCCTTTGAGTCAGAGCTTTAAGTGTGACCATCTCCCGGACGGTGCACATGACACTCATTATGTATATATATACCCATCCTCTCCTCCCCCCTCCTACCTGCCTGACACCTGATAAATGTTATTCCTATATGTCCACTTAGGTATTGCTCAGTTAATACCAGTTTGCTCATGAGTACCTGTGGTGCTTGTTTTTCCATTCTTGGGATACTTCACTTAGTAGAATGGGTTCCAGCTCTATCCAGGAAAATACAAGAGGTGCTATGTCACCATTGTTTCTTATAGCTGAATAGTACTCCATGGTGTACATATACCACATTTTATTAATCCACTCATGAATTGATGGGCACTTGGGTTGGTTCCACAACTTTGCAATTGTGAATTGTGCTGCTATAAACATTCGTGTGCAGGTGTCTTTTGTGTAGAGTGTCATTTGATCTTTTGGGTAGATGCCCAGTAGTGGGATTGCTGGATCTACTTGTATCGCTTTAAGGTATCTCCATATTGCTTTCCACAGAGGTTGAACTAGTGTGCAGTCCCACCAGCAGTGTAGGAGTGTTCCTATCTCTCCACATCATGCCAACTTTTATTGTTTTGGGACTTTTTGATAGAGGCCATTCTTACTGGAGATAAGTGTTATCTCATTGCAGTTTTGATTTGCATTTCCCTGATGATTAGAGATGTTGAGCATTTTTTCATGTTTGTTGGCCATTATTCTATCTTCTTTTGAAAAGTTTCTGTTCATGTTCTTTGCCTACTTTTTGATAGGGATGTTTGATTTTTCCTTGTTGATTTTCCTGAGTTCTAAATAGATTCTAGTTATCAGCCCCTTATTGAATGTGTAGTATGCAAAAATTTTCTCCCATTCTGTGGGTTGTCTGTTTGCTCTCTTGACAGTCTCTTTGGCTGTGCAGAAGCTTTTCAGTTTGATAAGGTCTCATTTATTTGTTTTTGTTGTTGCTGTGATTTCCTTTGGGCTCTTCTTCATAAATTCTTTGCCTAGGCCAATATTTAGAAGAGTATTTCCAACATTTTCCTCTAGAATTCTAATAGTTTCATACCTTAGATTTAAGTCTGTTACCCAATGCGAGCTGATTTTTGTGAGAGGTGATAGGTGTGGATCCTGCTTTAGTCTTCTACATGTGGCTATCCAGTTTTCCCAGTACCATTAATTGAATAGGGATTCTTTTCCCCAGAATATGTTTTTGTCTGCTTTGTCGAAGATTAGATGGCTATATGAAAATGGTTTTATATCTGGGTTCTCAGTTCTGTTCCACTGGTCAGTGTCCCTATTTTTGTGCCAATACCAAGATAATTTAATTACTGCAGCTTTGTAGTATAGTTTGAAATCTGGCAAATTGATACCACCTATTTTGTTTTTATTGCCTAGAATTGCTTTTGATATACAGGGTCTTCTCTGGTTCCATACGAAGCATAAAATTATTTCTATATATGTGAAAAATGATGTTGGTATTTTAATAGGGATTGAATCTGTAGATCGATCACTTTGGGTAGTATAGACATTTTAACAATGTTGATTCTGCCTACCCTAATCCATACCATCTGTTTACATCCTCTGCTGTTTCCTTCCTCAGTGTTTCATAGTTCTCGCTGTAGAGGTGTTTTACCTCCTTAGTTAAGTATATTCCTAGATACTTTATTTTCTTTGTTGCTATTGTGAAGGGTATTGAGTCTTTGATTTGGTTCTCAATTTGACTGTTATTGGCATATAGGAATGCCTCTGATTTGTGTGTATTGATTTTGTATCCTGAGACTTTACTAAATTCATTTATTAATTCCAGGAGTCTCTTGGTTGAATCCTTGGGATTTTCTAAATATAATATAATATCATCAGCAAATAGTGAGAGTTTGATCTCTTCTGCCCCCATTTGGATGCCCTCATGTCTGATTGCTATAGCCAGGACTTCCAGCACTATGTTGAATAGGAGTGGAGATAGTGGGCAACCTTGCCTGGTTCCAGTTTGAGTGGGAATGCTTTCAATTTTTCTCCATTCAGTATGATTTTGGTTGTGGGTCTGTCATATATGGCTTGTATCATTTTTAGTCAAGCCCCTTCTATGCTTATTTTGTTAAGTGTTCTTATCATAAAAGGGTATTGAATTTTGTCAAATGCTTTTTCTGCATCTATTGAAAGGATCATATGGTTTTTGTTTTTGCTTCTGTTTATATGGTGAATTACATTTATAGATTTGTGTATGTTGTACTATCCCTGCATCCCTGGGATGAAACCCGCTTGGTCGCGATGGATTATTTTCTTGAGAAGCATCTGGATTCGGTTAGCTAGGATTTTGGGAATTTTTGCATCTGTATTCATAAATGATATTGGTCTATAGTTTTCTTTCTTTGTTGCATCCTTTCCTGGTTTTGGTATCAAAGTGATGTTGACTTCATAAAATGAGTCAGATAGGATTCCCTCCTTCTCAATGTTGTGGAACAATTTCTGCAGTATAGGCACCAGTTCTTGTTTTTAGGTGTGGTAAAATTTGGGTGTGAAACCATCTGGTCTGGGACTTTTATTTTTAGGAAGGTTTCTAATTGCTATTTCTATTTTGGCACTTGATATTGTTCTGTTCAGGAATTCTATTTCTTCCTGGTTGAGCCTAGGGAGGCTGTGCATTTCTAGGAATTTGTCCATTTCCTCCACATTTTCCAGTTTGTGTGCCTCAAGGTTTTTGTTGTATTCATAGATTATATCTTATATCTCCGTGGCATCAGTTGTAATATCTCCTTTTTTATTCCTGATGGAGCTTATTAGAGATTTCTCTTTTCTGCTTTTCGTTAGTCTAGCCAAAGGCATGTCAATTTTGTCTATTTTTTCAAAGAACCAACTTTTTGTTTTATTAATCTTACGTATAGTTTTCCTGTTGTCAATTTCATTTAGTTCTGATTTGATCTTGTTAATTTCACTTCTTCTGCTGGATTTGGTGTTGATCTTCTGTTCTTTTTCCAGCTCTTTAAGTTGATTCATTAGGTTGTCTATTTGTGATCTTTCTGACTTTTTGATATAGACATTTATGGAAATAAACTTTCCTCTCAAGACTGCTTTAGCTGTGTCCCACAGAACTTGATAACTTGTGTCTCCATTGTCATTAAGTTCAAAGAATTTTTTGATTTCTATCTTGATTTCCTTGTTTATGAAGTAATCGTTCAGCAGAAGGTTGTTTAATTTACACGTTTTTGTGTAAAAATGTGAGTTTCTGTTAGGGTTGATTTCTACTTTTATTCCACTGTGATCTGAGAAGATACATAGTATAATTTCTATTTTTTTAAATTTTTTGAGACTTGCTTTGTGTCCTAGGATATGGTCAGTCTTAGAGAATGTCCCATGAGCTGATAAGAAGAACATATATTCAGTGGATTTTGGGTAGAATGTCCTATAAATGTCAGTCAGGCCCAATTGTTCTGGAGTTTTGTTTAAGTCCATTATTTCTTTATTAATTTTCTGTTTGGAGGATCTGTTCTGTGCAGTCAGTGGGGTGTTGAAATCCCCGGCCATTATAGAGTTGCTGTTAATCAATTTGTTGTGATCAAGTAGGGTTTGCTTTATGAATCTGGGTGTACCTAAGTTGGGTGCATATATGTTTAAAATTGTTATGTCATCTTGTTTAACTGTACCTTCATCATTATATAATGACCCTCTTTGTGTTTCATTACTTTTGTGGTCTAAAAACTAAGTTATCTGAAATCAAAACTGCCACGCCAGCTTTCTTTTGGCTTCCATTTGTTTGAAATACTGATCTCCACCCCTTTACCTTTAGTCTACATGCATCCTTGCAGATTAGGTGTATTTTCTGAGATAGCAGATACTTGGCTTGTATTTTTTTATCCATTCAGCCAGCCTATGTCTCTTGAGTGGGAAATTTAAGCCGTTCACATTTATTGAGAGAACTGACAGGTAGGGCAGATATCTGTTCATCCTGTTGGGTTGGACTTTGTTACTTTGTTTTCTCTCTTGAGCCATTGTGGTATCTGGCCTTTAATCTTTAGCTTTTGAGTGGTTTTACATTCGTGAGTGTTTATTATGCTGATCTGTGTGTAACACTGTTTTGAGTACTTCTTGAAGGGCTGGTCTTGTCTTGGTGAATTCCCTCAGTCTTTGCTTGTCTAAGAATGTCTTTATTTCTCCTTTATATATAAAACTTAGTTTTACAGGGTACACGATTCTAGGCTGGGCATTATTCTGTTTCAGAAGAGTGAGAATGGGACCTCAGTCTCTCCTTGCTTGTAAGGTTTCAGTTGAGAAGTCTGCCATTACTTGGATCAGCTTTGCTTTGTATGTTACTTGCTTCTTTCACCTTACAGCTTGTAGAAGGGCCTCTTTAGTTGATATTTTGGTTAGTCTGATGACTACATGTCTTGGTGTCTTCCTGTTTTCATTGAATCTCCCAGGAGGCCTTACAGCTTCTTGTACCTGGATGTCTAGATTTTTAGCATGTGTAGGAGACCGAGATCTATTCCTCTTTGGGAGCAGGAATCCAGGAGGTTACCTTTACTCTGCCATTTTTTCTCCCTACTTTTTTGATTATTTCTTTTGCTGTGCAGAAGCTTTTTAGTTTAATTAAGTCCCATGTAGTTATTTTTGGTTTTGTTGCCTTTGCTTTTGGGGTCTTAGTCATAAATTCTTTGCCTAAACCAATGTCTAGAAGAGTTTTTCCTATATTTTCTTCTGTAATTTTTATAGTTTCAGGTCTTTTTATAGTTTGAAGTCTTTAATCCATCTTGAGTTGATTTTTGTATATGGTGAGAGAGAGGCATCCAGTTTTATTCTTCTGCAAATGGCTATCCAGTTTTCCCGGCACCATTTATTGAATAAGGTGTCCTTTCCTCAGTGTATGTTTTTGTTGACTTTGTCAAAGATCAGTTGGCTGTAGGTGTGTGGCTTTATATCTGAGTTATTTATTTTGTTCCATTGATTTGTGTGTTTATTTTTATGCCAGTACTATGCTACTACAAGACTATAGTCTTGTACTGTGTTTCCCTGAAAATAAGACCTACCCATAAAATAAGCCCTAGCAGGATTTCTAAGCATTTGCGCAACATAAGCCCTACCCCGAAAATAAGACCTAGTGATGGGTGAGGCTACGCAGCGTAACTGCACAACCCATGCCTTTCGTCGCAGAGCGGTAAAGAAGACGAGCGGCCCTTCTCATCTGCCCCATCGTGACAGCTACCATCCCAGAGGTGACCGGAAAGGTGCAGGCAGCCCCACCAACAAGGTCGGCTCCCCCTGTCTGTCAGGTCCCAGCCATCCTGTGCGTGTTACAAGCTGAGGCTTTGAGGGGAAAATAACACATCCCCTGAAAATAAGCCTTAGGTTGTCTTCTTGAGGAAAAATAAATATAAGACCCTGTCTTATCTTGGGGGAAACACGGTATTTTCCTATTATAAACTCTAATTGGTAATTGCCAGTGGACAACACATTGGACAACCCCTTTCTCCTCTGTCTTCCCACTCTATCATCTTAAAATTGTTATTTAGAGAAGTGTTGTTGAGAGCTTCATATGTAATTTAAAATTTTGTAGTAGTCAATTAAAAAAAAATAAAAAGAAATAGTGGAAAGAATTTTAATAATATATTTTCTTTACCTCATATCCAAAATATTATAATTTCAATATAAAAAATCATTAATGAGATATTTTAAATTCTCTTTTTATACTAAGTTTTCAAAATCCTGTGTATATTTTTCACTTTATCATATCTCAGTTGAGACCAGCCACATTTCAACTGTCTAATGGCTACATATAGATAGTGGCTACCATATTGGGCAGCTGAGGTCCAGAGTTTTCATTTTTGCATATTTTAATCATAAAAATTACCTATAATTATTAGTTGTAATACATATGGTTAAATTTACCAACCAATGTATCCATTTCTGTGCTCACTGTTGTTTTTTTAAGTGCCATAACTTTTCCTTTATTTGCATTATCTTTTTTGTGGAAGCACATTGTTTGTAGTTCTTTTAGTGAGGGACTTTTAGATATAAGCTTTCAGACCTTTGTAGGTTTGAAATGTTCTATTTTGCCCTCACTCTTGAATAATGATTTAGCTCCTTACAATCCTACATTAACAATCATTTTCCCTTAGGGTTAGAAAGATATTACTCTATTGTCTCTTGCCTTCAAACAGTGAGCTGGCTTCTGCCCCTGTCTTGTTTAGGGCGCTGTTACTGCCTTTTTTCTTTAGAGAACTGAATGCTGGAGTCACCTGCCTGCTAGAGCGAAGCCCAGTGGGCCCATTGCTTCAACTACTCACTGCTTTGTATTTATCTTCAGTTTCTGATCTATAGTGAGGCTTCTCTTATTTTTGAACTAGCTATAGCTACTAGTATTCTGTTTTACATTTTATCTATCATTAATAAGGGTGTATCAAAGTATGAGCTTATAGAACCATCTTGTCTAGAAATCAACAACTTTGTTAAAGTTGAATCTTAGCTATTTTATTTATTATTTTGTTGTATCTATAGTATCTTTTGTAATATCTATCCTTGTATTCATGGTATATAGGAAAAAGATTGATTTTTGTACACATATTTATAATTACATGCTTTCCTTTCTAATTAGTTCTGTTTATTTTAAAAGTTACTTTATAGATAAAAAGTAATTTGTAAAAAATTGATTTTCTCTTCCTCTAGTCAGACATGATTTGTATAGATTACTTTCCTAATTTGATTGCATAGTTTAGAACTTTCGTGTTAGTTAACAGTGATGATAGCTAATATCCATGTCTTGTCCCTGACTTTCAAGAAGATTTATCTAATGTCTAATCTTCAAGTATATGATAGTGAAATTTGATCCAAAATATTCTTGATTAGGTTAAGGGAGTAGTTTTTTATTTCCAGTTTACTGTCTTTAAAACAAATCAGAAATAATTGTTAAGATCTTTTAAATATCTTTGAGTTTCCCTCAAGATATTCATATGTTTTGACTTATTATTTTGCTAATGTATATTGATTTAATAAGATTGAATCATTCTCTGTTCCTGGAATAAACCTTATTTGGTCATGGAGTAGTATTCTTTTATTATACTGCTGGATTCCATTGCTAATATTTTAGTTAGAATTTTAGATTAAAATAACAAGTGATATTAACTTGTAGTTTTTCTTTTTGTGCTTTCCTAAGTTTTGGTTTGAGAGTTATGGAAACTTTGTAAAATTAACTGGGAAGTTGTCCATCTTTTCATATGCTCAGGGAAAGTTTAAATAGCATGGGAATTATCTCGTCCTTGAAAGTTTGAAAGAATTCATCTGTGAAACCATCAGATTATTGTTTTTAAAATTGTTATCTTTACATTATGTATCTTCTATTTCCAAAGTAATTTTTAACATTTGCAATTAGTTATTTAACCAGACTTGCAATAGTTATTCAAACTTAACCCTTTGTTTGTCTGGTTCGTTGTCATCATTTACAGCACCACATCACCACCCTGGAACTCTGATTTAAAGGATTTTTTTTTTTTTTTACCAGACAAGGTCTTGTTCCATTGCCCAGGCTGGAGTGCAGTGGTGTCGTCGTAGCTCACTGCAGCCTCCAACTCCTAAGCTAAAGTGATCCTTTTGCCTCAGCCTTCCAAGTAGTTGGGATTATAGGCACGTTACCCCCATGACCAGCTAATTTTTAAATTTTTTTGTAGAGACAGAGTTTTGTTAAGTTGCCCAGGCTGGTCTGGAACTCCTGGCCTCAAGGGATCCTCCCACCCTGACCTCCCAAAGTGCTAGGATTACAGACTTTAGCCACTGCAGCTGGCCTCATTTAAAGGATATTTTAAGACTTATTAAGGAACTACATATAGTCAAATCCCTTGCTCATATGATCAAATCTTTCCTCTATATTAATACATGAAAGATAATTTTCATAGGAATAAATCTTGGGCCACAAACTCTTCTTCTCAAAACCATGTGAACTTTACTTCTGGCATTTAGTACTGCAGCATACAATTCAAAACCAGTCTAGTGTTCCTTTGAAGATAATCTGTTGCCCAGGCTCATCTTGAACTCCTGGGCTCAAGTGATCCTCCTGTCTTAGCCTCACAATTAGCTGGGATTACAGGTGTGAGCTACCATGCCTGCTTGAAACTATATTATTCCCAGATCTTTAGAGAATTTCTATCTGTATCTGATAATTAAAAAATTTCTAAGATATGCTTAGACTCGGGTCTCTGCTCAAGGATATTTGGCTAGAATGTGATTTACTCTTTAAATGTACATTCCCACATCTTTTTTGCTTTTTAATGTATTTTATTTGCTGATATAATATATTTTATTTGCTGATGTACTTTGTTTCTTTATAATTCTTTCTTATCTCATCCATGTGTATTTTTTCCTTATCTTGTTATCCTTTCATCTGTTTGTATTTTTCTTAAAAATGCTTGCTTCTGTTTTTGTATTCTTTTGAGAATGCCGAAAAGTTTTATGAATTAGTTTTTTTGAATCTTGCATTAAATAATTTTAGAAGTATGTTCTGTTCCTGGATCTTTGGATTGTTTCCTCTCATTCTGCTGCATTTTTACATGAACCTTATGTTGGTTTGTTTTCTTTACTCTGGAATCCTTGTGAATAAGACTTGTGTTGAGGCAGAGCTTTCCAACAGATTTGGAGAATCGCTCCCAGTGCTCTCCCATCCCCTCATCAGGTCCACTGTCAGTGGACTCAGGGCTTAGGCTGTGGTGGAAACGAACTGCTCTCCCTTCTCAGCAGCCCTCCCTGCCCCACTGGTCTTCTGGGAACTGACTCTTCCCTACTCCCTCCATAGGGCCAGGTTTATACCACATGACCCCACCCTTCATCCTTGAGGGTGAAGCATCTATATTTGGAATTCTTATGCACGAGTCTCTTTTTCTTTTGGATCTGTTTTCTGGGGAAAAAGTACTCAAGTTTATATTTCAATTCCTATATTGAGTTTTTCATTTCTAGTGTCATATTTTAAATTTTCAAGATCTGGTTTTTTTTGTTTGTTTGTTTGTTTCTTCAAATGTTGCTGCTTAGATTAACATTCTTATTTCATGGGGTTCTCTTATTCATTTTGAAGTTTCCTCTCTGACAACTTGCCAAGCTACTTTTACCTGTTTGTTTTCACCCCTATCTTTCATATGGGAGTTTTTAACAACCAGCCCTCACCCCCCTCCTCAGGGAGCCAGGGAGCTAGTGCATTAAAGCATTAATCTAGTGGAGGTACCCGCCCCCCGCCCCCCATGCCCAGACACCTCCCATTAGGCCCCTCCTCCCAACACTGCCACTCTAGGATCAGATTTCAATATGAGATTTGGTGGGACCAGCAAACCTTATCCAAACTATAGCACATTTCCCAGTGAAAGCTTTTCTAACTTTCTTCCTGGAGAGGTACATGTCTGTCTGTCAGTGATCTGAATGGGGAGAGGGAAAAGCACAGGGGGCTCAGCATTTAGAATCTAGGTTTTCACTTTAGCCCCCCCCCCTGTTTTCAGAATGGAACTTCCTCGCCCCAATGTGCCTTGCTTGTTCTGTGGTCTTGAGACCCTAACTGTTACCCACTGTAGGGAACAAATCTCTGATTTTCTTCCAGCATCAGGGGAGAGGCAAATGCTTGGTGACATCCAGAGGTCTCAGAATCTCTTAGACTTCCCTTCTGGTTTTAGTCTTGTTTTTATCCCTACTGGTGCTAATTCCTGGGCATTCTGTGGTATAAACTGGATTGTTTACTGTGTTAATATTTCTCCACTTTTCTCATAATGGTCAACTTTTTCTGGACCGGTAAGCCAGTGTATACTCATCCATCTGCTTTCTGGTTTCCAACATTTTGTCTTTATTCTCTGTCTCTTATGCAGACCCCATGCCTACAACTAATCACTTATGCATACTGCCCTTTCCAGGATGCAACAGACTTCCAACCCACTCCCAGGTTTCGGGCTGTTGGCTTCCTGGGTCCTGATGCTTTTTGAATGGATCTAGAAAGTTTGGACAGGATGGAAGGGGTGGAGGGGAATAGTGTCCTTCCATAAACCAAAGCAAACCGAAAAAAAAAAAAAAACCAACAAAAACAGGAACAAAATGAACCCCAAACTGCACTTGGAAGTTAGAGGAATGACTTTTATTTCCCAGATGTTAGTCAATTCGGTGGAAGACAATATAGGTTGATAGGAAGTTTGTCAAGCTTTTCTCAAGAGATCTTTATTTTTATAAGGCAAAATCTAGGACAGAGTTGTCAGAGTTCTCAAAAATATGGATCATGTGTGTGCAGGAAATACGTTTTTAGTCAAAATAATTATTTAAACATTTAAACTGATAATTCATCCCTTCTAGAAAGAATTATTTCACTGCATGTGAACCTCACAGAAAAAAATGCTGAAAACTTGAGTAGTGCACACTTCCCTCATGCGCACACTATTCTTTCTAGGGAAAATTCTTTTTATACTTTCACTGGAGATAGGGATGTAGAAACACTAAACAATTTCTACAAGTAAAGTCAAGAAGAAATACACCAGGCATACTTTTCAAATCCATAAAAATGTTATTAATAATAAAAGACATTTTCAGTTTATAAATCTCCATTTTGCTGGGGAGGAAGCCAAATTCTGTCCAGTCCTCTAACACTGGAGAAGGAAGTGTCCCTCTGCTCCCCGCTGCTCCTAAGATTAGTAGAGATTGCTCCAGACTGTGATGGGGCCTTCAGGAATGACTTATTTCCTGGTGATGGTTCTCAGGGATCAGCCTGTGGAAACACTGGGGGGCACCTGCCCAGCTCTCTGCTACCCCCTGGGGCAGTCCCCTGTGATCTGGCCAAGAAAAGGCCTTTCCAGGCACTGGAGGGCTCTCTAATCCCTTGCTGAATGTTAAGCAACCTCTAACTACTGATCTGGGCTGTTAATCGCAGCTCAGGTGAATTAGAGAGCTTGCATAAAAGCCTTCCTATTCTTTTTTCAGTTTGTCAGATTCAGACGTTGCAGCTATAGTTTTCTTTTTAAAAGCATTTCATCAGTAGGATCCTTTTTTTAAAAAAAGTGGTAACCAAATAATAGTTTTCTGCCTCTCTATGATTAATTGATGAGTCCTCTACCCAATTAACTAAGGCAAACTTCAAATTTGCATTATTGCTGCCCTTTCAGAATCCAAAGGCACTTTTTTAAAAAAAAGCGTTCAATGGCTCATTTCAGCTCAACCTAAATGTCCTTACAGCACAAGCATTATTTTTGGCTCAGGGCATATGCTTTCCACTATCTCTCCAAAGCGTTCTCCCTCCCAGCCTGTGGAAACCCAGCTTTGCAGTCTATTCAGGCCTCTGCATTTGCATGTCTATCAGTGGCCTTTCACAGCCCGGGGCCCCAACAAGTGCTCTCCAATAGCAGCATTGTTCTGCAGAACCACCCCAAATCCCAGCTTCCAGCTTCCTTCTCACTTGCTGCTTCAGCTAGCTGAAATACCTGCTAGTTTGCAAGGAATCCTAAATCCTTTGCCTCCTTTTTTACCTTCCCTACTTGCTAAGATGGCTGTTTGCTGGGAAACGCTTGAATATTCCTTTTGGTGAAGCCACCTCAAGTTTTATGTCCACACCATTTGATCTTTCTTTTCTTACCATTCTTTCCTCTCCATCCAGGCTGCCAATGGATCAACACACGGATGAGAGAATGAAAAACATTTGCTTCTCTCTCTCTCAATGAATTTAAAATTTCCCTGAAGTTAAAGTCTGCATGAATATAAAGTGATTATTGGTAATATTTTGAAATCAACATTTCAGATTAGACTATAAAAAAAATCATCATGGCCAGGGTAATGAGTAAAAATGTACTTCAGATAGTCCCTCCAGGTTCCGGCAGGGTCCATGAGCCCATTTACAAAAGAGTTGGGCAAGAGTGTGTCTGAGTAGGTGTGTTTGTTCTGACTCACGTCATTACGTATGAGGTACATGTGTTTATCCCAATATAGGTTCGACTATATCCACATTCAAGATTACTTGTATGCTCTGAAGGCTAGATAATACTAATAGTCTTTCATTTGTTTGATTCTTTAAAATTTGTACTTGGGGTCCACACCAGGGCCAGCTCACCGGTAAATCCAGGAAGTGCTATTATACTACATACATGAATTTGACACTCACCGTGGGCCTGTGAGTAAGGCAATCCACTGATTTTTATTTCCACATTATGAATTAATTGTTATCTTTAATAACTTGTTATCAGTAGTAACTCACCTAAAGACATTCAACTACTGGAAGCAGACCCTGGACGGGAACCCAGGCTTGTGACTTCTGTGTTTCATACCACGCTGCCCTTTTCTCTGTTTCCAGCTTGGTAACAACCCCCCTCGAAAGCTACAATGACTGTATATCATCTTATATCATTTTTATTTAGGTAGAATATGAATAATAACAAGCAGATAATTATAAGACAAGTTATACAATTCATTTATCTGAGGTAATGCTGACAAAGACCCTCTGCTTGGCCAGACTTTAACCAGGCTTCTAAAGCTTCTCCTAGGCCCACCTGTGCACTTCCTTGTAAAACCCAGTTTTGGCAGAAGATCTCTGCTAGTCAGTTTAGAAAAAAATCCCTATCCTTCTTATCTGATTGGGTTCCTCATCCTCCACCGTCCCCAGGTAGTGTCTGACCACCCTGGCCTGTGTTCAGCAAGAAACCCCCTGGCCCCTGATGTTTCCTCTGAGTACTTCCCACTCCCTGACCCCACCCTGCTCCTTGGATGCAAATTCCCCCTGGCCTGTGCTGTGTTCCGAGTGGAGCTGGCTCTCTCCGCCCATGCAGCACTCTGTTGCACTGGCCTCTATAGCTGTCACAACCGTCCTGAATGAAGTCTTCCTTACTGTGCTTGAACAGGTATCATTGAATAATTTTTTCTTTAGCAGTTATGATGTGGTGACTTGGGTCGGATCACCACCGGACCCCGGGGCCTCTCACCCAGGCCCTCGTGAGCACCTCTGAAGCCTTGTGGTCACTCCTGGCAGACCGCTCTGGGAGCCACTGATGAGTCAGACTCCTGAACCGCTGCTCCGGAAAGGTGTGTGTAGAGCCTGTTAAGGACAGATTTTGATTCTCAAGGTGGGTGTCTCTGAGGCTGGGTTAGAGTCCTAGGCTTCTTTCAAAAGGTGCTTCCTAGGCTGGAAGTCCTTCTGGCTGTCTGCGAGGCCTCTCTCCTCTCTCTATTGGATCCTTCTTCTCCCATGGGAACTTCTCTGTCTCCTGAAACCTTCTTCACAACCCCCTACCAACTCTGTGCTCTAGCAACTCGGTGCATCCTGGCCAGACCCTTTCCCTTCCCACTCCAGCCTCTCAGTCACTTGAACTTAAGGCTCCCTACCTTCCACTGGGGCCTCTCAAGGGACCCAGCACCCCCACACCCCAAAGCAAACTGCTGAAGCTAAAAGGGAAAAAAAGGAACCATTTGGAAACTGCAAAAATGAAAAATCTTAAACGCTTTCTCCACAAATATTGGTAAAAAGCTTTAGCCCTTATCGAGTAAGTAACCTGAACATGTTCTGTTTCATTAGAAACACAATTTGGATAAAAATATAAAGTGGAAATAAACCAGTACGCTTGTATTACTCTGTTTTAATGCCTCATGACTAAATTCTTAACATAGAAAGCTATAAGGTCTAGTGACATCTGTCTTTATGTTGATGTATTAATATATGCACATGTGTGTTTGTATGCTAGGTATACGTGATGTTTTTCTACCTCTGATGGTATCACCAACCAAAATACCCAGATTGGCTTAGGGATAGTTGGGTACTCAAATGAATCACGTATTCATATAAGTCTCACAAAAATAGATACCCAGTTTTTTTTTTAAAGTTCATGTGATCTGGGATAATCTTTGATAAATAAAAGCTAGTTTTAAAGTTGGTGGCAAAATAAAAATAAGCCATGCACAGTGGCATGTGTTGCAGTCCCAGTTACTCAGCAGGCTGAGGTGGGAGGATTGATTGAGAGTAGGAATTTGAGGGTATGGTGAGTTATGGTCTCACCTATGAATATCCACTGCAGTCTAGCTTGGGAAATACAGAGACACCTCATCCTAAATAAATAAATAAAGGAATGTCTTCAGAATTGTCAGCATTAAATATAATACAGACATGCATTTTTGCCTGGGTTTGCTGGTCAGGCAAACCTGTGTTGCCATCACTAGATGTTAGGACTATAAGAGTATAAATCTAACCTAAGAGCAGAATGTACAATAAAAAAACTGGCTGACACATGTCAGTTGTGAAGGTTAAAAAAAAAAAAGAGGTTGTAAAAGAGTTATGAAAATCTTAACTTTGTGTGGTCAAAGCTGACAGATTAGATTCATTTGTTAGGCTTTATTAAAAATTAGTTTTAGTAGTACATTTTTATGGCAATGTAATTATTCACATAAGTTCAATATGTATCTGTTCACCTTGGACACGATTGGAATCCCTGGTTATATTATCAGGGCTTTGACTGGAACGTCATATTTTCAGGTATGACATGATAGTTTTAAGAAACTAAGGTTGATTTTATAAAGCCCCCGTTGGAAAAACTGTCCTGAGTATTCCCAACCTCACAGGTGAGTCAGTAATGTCATGTCCTGTCAGGCCCAGAAACCTCAAGATATTTCGGGGACCTTGATAAGAAAGGAGTTCACCCAAGTCTATAGGTGTTACAGATGCAGCCCGATGGCCAGTCCTTGGTTTGGCCTTGTGGCCTCGGGAGACTTTTACAAGTCCAATCTGAGATTCTTTAGGAAAAATTCTAGCAAAGCAAACTTAAAAATAGCTTATGTGATCAATCTAGTGATTGCTGCATTTATGTAAATAATCAAGCTAAGTTTAATGAGACTAAATTTATATATTTTTGCAAACAAATCAATCTTTGTTGTTTATCTTAACTTTGATTATCTTTGTTAGAAATGGGAGTTGACTATAGGGAGAAAAACTATCTTTTAGAAACAAACTATAGTATACCCAATATTAGGTTCCAGCCCTATTCATTCTCTTTGATGTTTTATTATCTATGTATAATCTATATTGGATCCTGAACTCTTCCAGTTTCCTCCATTATCAGGCTACAACTCTCCAAGTTAATATTTCCAGTTTCCTCCCATCCTTCTGGCTCGAAATCACTGAAATTTTAACTGCTTTTTTCCTGAAGCTCTGCAAGTTGCAGCTGGACAACTTGATATAAACTTCAGAGAGATCATCACAACAGCTTATTCACGGACACCCTTCCTGACAGTCAAACTGTAAACCAGGAAAATCTGTCATTTGACTGTCCTCACTCCAGCTGAAGATGCTTCATGCCCAGCGTCTAGAAATCCTCTTGACTAGCTGCCCTCTGAACTCAGAAACCGAGTTTGTAGTTTGTTCTATTAATCTTTGTTTTTCCTTTGTTTTCATAGAAATTAAGGTCCCCTTATTAAAGGCCTGTTGGCTCACACCATACAGGAGATCTCCTCTACTGCCAAGTCCCAGCACATGGTTCACCAGATTCTCAATGAACAAAAGGCAACCAAATAAGAGAATGAACTTATATTGTTCAAAGAAAAGAAGATGCCGGGCGCGGTGGCTCACGCCTATAGTCCTAGCACTCTGAGAGGCTGAGGCGGGCGGATTGCTCGAGGTCAGGAGTTCGAAACCAGCCTGAGCACGAGCGAGACCCCGTCTCTACTATAAATAGAAAGAAATTAATTGGCCAACTAATATATATAGAAAAAATCAGTCGGGCATGGTGGCACATGCCTGTAGTCCCAGCTACTCGGGAGGCTGAGACAGTAGGATTGCTTGAGCCCAGGAGTTTGAGGTTGTTGTGAGCTAGGCTGACGCCATGGCACTCACTCTAACCTGGGCAACAGAGTGAGACGCTGTCTCAAAAAAAAAAAAGAAAAAAAAAAAAGAAAAGAAAAGAAGAGGCCAGGTGTGGTGGCTTATACCTATAATCCTAGCACTTTGGGAGGCTGAGGTGGGAAAATTTCTTGAGGCCAGGAGTTTGAAACCAGCCTGAGGAAAAGCAAGACCCCCATCTCTACAAAAAACAGAAAAATTAGCCAGGCATCATGGTATGCACCTATAGTTCCAGCTACTTGGGAGGCTGAAGCAGGAGGATTGCTTGAGTCCAGGAGTTTGAGGTTGAGCTATGATGATGCCACTACACTCTACCCCATGAGACTGTCTAAAAAAAAAAATAAGAAAGAAAGAAAAGAAAAGAAGAAGAAGGCCTCTTCCTTCCTTGAACAAGAAGTGGATTGACACAAAGACTCTTTGCTTGACCAAACTTTAACCAGGTTTCTGAACTTTCTCCTAGGCCCATCTGTGCACTTCCTTGTAAAACCCAGTGTTAGTAAAAGAACCCTGCTAAGTTAGTTTAGCAAAACACTCCATACCCTGTCTTCCATATCTGATCAGGTTCCTTGTCCTCCACCATGACCCAGGTGATGTCTGACCACCCTGGCCTGTGTTCAGCAAGAATCCTGTTAGGTTGGTATAGTCAGAATTCTCCTTACCCTTGATGTTTCCTCTTAGTAATTTTCCATGCACCTCTTCCTTGGCTATAAATTACCACTCGCCCGAGGCTGTGTTCAGAATTGAGCCCAATCTCTCCCCTAAGTGCAAGACCCCATTGCAGTGGTCCCTGTACCTATTGTGATGGTATTGAATAATGTCTTCCTTACTGTGCTTTAACAAGTATCATTGAATAATTTTTTATTTTACAATGCTTGCTAGCTTAGATGTACAAATAGTTTTAAATGGTTTATACTGTCTGAGTTCAATGAATTTATGCGTGTCTTATAATTTTGCATTGTTATCCTTTTTAAACAATTTTGCTTCACAACCCTAGAAGCTTCATGCCATGTTTCTCAGAAGAGTGGAAAATTTGCATTTGGCTGGTTTCAGCTAACATATCTGGATAAAGTATTTAAGAAATACTTATTCTATGGAGTCACCCAAGAGAAATGGCACACATTCTGATTTTTGGACACTTTCTGATTAAAAACATAGAAAGCTAAATGGAGAAGAGTCGAAGGAAAAAATGGCTGCATTACCCAAAAGAATGTGGCATTGAGGCTGGTCCCCAAGTTCCTGGGTGTCTCAGGGACATCAGGGTGACCATTGTAGCGGCAGGGCACTTGTTCAAAGATTAACCTTATTTCTCTGGAATGATTTTCTTGACAGTTTGGCTGCAGTCCCTGAATTCACCACAGTGGGCAGTTGTCACTGTCCCCAAATATATTTTCTTCTTTCCTAGGCTTAGAGGGAGGTTGGCTGTGGGAAGGGAAGTCAGGGATATCTAAAGGCAGGGTGAGAGGATGAAGAAAGAAGTCTGCCGGAAAGACAGTGTTCCTGAGAGAGAAAAAAATCCCAGTGGCTGTGGGGAGCCCTTGGGAGACGCTCCTAGATGGTGCGGGGCCAGAGATGGGATCCGGACAGGCCTGGGCTGTGGCTGCACGGACGCTCATTCACCTTGGCTCTTTCTGCCCCTTTTCTCTGGGGAGCAAACGGAGAGAGGGCAACTGTGTCGCCACGTTTCCCAAGGAGCAAACAGTGGCAGTTGCTGGAGGTGAAAGGTTAAACGCTGGTGTCAACAAAGTGAAGGGAATTTTGGCGGGAGGGGCAGCAGGCCAGCCCCGAGGCTGGGAAAGGTGGGGGGAGGTGAGAGCCTGTCCCGGAATTGAGAGAAACCAGACTGGCGTTAGACCTACCTTTTGTCCCCTTCAGCCTGGGGGTTCAGCGCTTGGCCCAGGGCTGCAGCGTTGAGCAGGCGACCTTCACAGAGGACAGTCGTGTTTAATACTCTTGCTCCTGCCTAGGGTATGACTTCTCTAGAAATATTCTCCTTTTGGAATTGCTTTCGGTATTGGGATGTAGTTCCCCCACGTTGCCCTAATGGTTGCTAATTTTCCTAAACTAAGGATTATATTCTCTTTTTTTTTTTAATCTCTATACTAATTTTCCTACACTAAGGGTAAGCATGATTTTTGGGGAAAATCCCCAAATCAATCAGAATAAAATCTGAAAAAGGCAGAGAATGAAGCTCAGGCTCATTGAACATGAGCCCCCTTCAAAACATGGGTTACTAGGAAGTAACGCATGGGATGTTTTCGCACTGCTCTTATATATATTTTTTTTTCCCCTGAAAACATTCCAAATGCATTTTACTAATTGTTAATTCATTTGAGGTAAATATGTAGCTTCTCAAAGCGAGTGGTCATTTTGTAGGGCCAAGTTAACTTCCAGATTATTTGTTCAGAAAGGCCTTTTTCTTCCCCTTTCCGGTGATGGATTTTTCCTCGAGAGCTAAAGACAGGCTCTCCTTGCAGCTTGGGAGAAAAAAAAAACCCAGTCACCTCTTAGACGGTATGTGGGTCAGTTGCCAGGTTCCCTCAGGGGAACCCTGCCACCCAAGTCAAGCAGAGAAGAGAACAGTCTGTTCTGGACTGAACTGGAGGCGGGGACCAAGTCTACCTGGTGGATGTACATTTCTTCTTGACCGGGCAATGGCGAGATGGAAGACCCCACTCTCTGGTTTCCGCTTTCTTACCTGTACAGTGGAGAAACAAAGGTGATTTTTCTCTTTGTACACCTCAACACTATAGGGGTGACTGTGAAATTCTTTGAGCTCAAAAGGGGAAAAAGAGAAAAAAAGCCACACATTATAGGGAAGGGTGTGAGGAGGAAAGGGAGTGGGAAAGGAAGTAGGTGGGGAGAAAGCAGAAGAAAGGAGGAGAGGGGAAGAAAGTGAGGCGGAAAGAAGGAATGGGAGTGATCCCCTCAGATGAGAAGTCGGGGTGCACCTGTGCAGACAAGGCAGCGTTTGGCTTGAACTCTTTAGGGGCCTGTCTCCCCACATATCCTGGGGACAATTCCAACTCCTGGGAGACACCCGGTATGTTCTTTCGTGGTGCTGGTCCTGGGGCTGGAAGGAGGGGAAGGAAACCCTGCCCGGTGTGGAAAGTGCTGGACTCTGACTCCTGGCCTGGGCTGGGGGCACCACGTGGGCCTGCAGGAGGAGACAGGCTCTCGAGGTGGGGGGGGGGTTGGGGGTGGATTTGCAAGTGTCCAACGTGGGATAAAACTGCCCAGCATATGCGAAGTCATGGATGTAAATTTTAAAACGTGGTAACTGTTTGTTTGTTTTAGGCCACCGTATTAAAAAAATCACTATGGAAACAATGCGCTATGAAGTGCAAAATATAATCCTACCAGCGGGTGTCCGGTGGCCCCCAGCCCCCACCTCCATAGCCTGTGTGAGGACCCTTGGGAGTGGGGGGGGATCTTGGGCGTTGTGACTGGCACTGTCTTCAGCAACCTCGTGTTCTCAGCCCAGAGTGGGGACAGGCCGCCTTGCACGGTCTGAGAGTGGGCTGGGGCGTTACAGTGAGGCTGCCCTGGGAAATCGCCCTCGGTGATTCCTGGGGTGGAGGTCCCTGCTCCCCCTTGCATGGTCTGAGAGTGGGCTGGGGCGTTACAGTGAGGCTGCCCTGGGAAATCACAGTCGGTGATTCCTGGGGTGGAGGTCCCTGCTCCCCCTTGCACGGTCTGAGAGTGGGCTGGGGCGTTACAGTGAGGCTGCCCTGGGAAATCGCCCTCCGTGATTCCTGGGGTGGAGGTCCCTGCTCCCCCCCCCCCAGGGAGGAGGCCCTGTCCTCTGCAGGCTCTACTAACAGCCTTAGCAGTTCTGTGTCTGGAAGTGAAAATGAGGGTTGGCTTGGAAGGGTGATCTATTTCCTTTTTCTTTATTTCTCCAAGTGGAGAACTGTCAGCACCCGGCCCCCCAGGGGAGCTTCCTTGGGGCAGGGCGCCACAGGGGGTCCTGCCTTCCTCTTGGTGGCAGCACGGGGTGCCCCTCCCACAGGAGAGGGAGGGAAGCAGGGCCCGCTGGCTGGGCCAACTCAGGAGCTGCTGACCCAGAGTGAGCCTCTCGCTGCCCCGACCCCACTCCCAGCCCCTCCCCACCCCTGCGCTGGTAGCTGGTAACGCAGGGTGTAATCTTGCTCCTAACACAGAATTACAGAAAAGGAGGGGGGAAAAGCCCCGAAAAGAATAATTAATTTCTGCTTCCTCATGCAAATCCTTTGGCCAGTCATTTAAGGTTCAGAGCAGGACCAATTCAGTTCCTTGTGCAAATTCCAAACTGAAGGCATTTAGAAAAGAAGAGGGAGTGAGAGGGGAGAAACTGAATGGATTTACTTTTCTAAGACCCAGAATTAACAAAGGTTCCATTTTCCATGGTTATGGCCCCGGCTAGACAGCCTCGCTGACAAGCTCTCCAGACACATGTGCTGGCCCGCTGAAAAGGCCTCAGTGCTGACGGACAGATAATTGAAGTGACGGATTGTTTCATTGTGCTGGGCAGGGAGAGTGCTGTGTTAGGTAATGACGGAGAACAGAGGGGCTTTGGGGTCTCAGGTCGCAAGACATACCTGACCCTATTTTCTGAAAACTCTGAATAGAGTTCTCGGTCCCAGAGGACCTGAGTGTGAGGCTGGCTCCTTTTCTTTGGTTGTTGCTGAGGATTTTTCTTCCCTGCCCCTCCCCCCACCCTTCCTCCTGTCCCATCTGATGATTAAGAGCTAGAGACTACAGAGACCTCCAGAGCGGGAGAGCAGGCCCTACTCCCACCACTCTCCCAGTTCTTTGCTTTTAGCAAAACAACTTGCGGGTTTTTCTCCACGGTGGCAGGTTTGCAAACTCTTCCTCTTCTCAGCTGCCCAGAAGAGGCCAAATGAGTGGCTTCGAAGGGCAGAAAGTTAGGGTGTGCCCTGGCAGAGGAACTGCCCTTCTGCGCAGCCCTGGGACCGGGCTGTTCTGCCTCATCAGCCTGTCCTACCCTTGGTCCTCCTGAGGGAAGATCTGGGGCCAAAAGAGACCCCTGAGATGATTAGGCCTTAACAGCAGAAATGTCTCATTTCCCAGCTGAGGAGATGAGCCCTGAGTTTGCAGGTGGTAAAATAGCTCAGACCCCAGCTTGTGAAACTCCCCATCTTTTCCCCCAATCTTCTGGGAGATAATTTTAAAAATTATATGAGCGTAAAATACAAATAGCAATGTCTTCCTCTGCCTCCCTGGCTCCCTTGAGTGCTGTATAATCCTGCAAGAAACTGGAAGTGGCCTCACACAAACCATCTGTAGCCTCATGAATGCACAGGGCCTGGGAGTAGGGCAGGGGGGTCTCCGTGCTGGTGGCAGCTCTGGTAGGTTCTGCAGCCCTGCTCCTCCGCAGTGGAGAGTGGGGCAGTGATTCCCGAGGGGAGAGGGACCCTCAGAGCAGACGTGGCCCTGGATGGTTCAGGAAGGAGCTCGGAGCAGGCAGAGGGGAGCAGTGAACAGGCAGCCCACGGCCGGCCCTCGGCTGCCGGCGGGGGAGGACTCTCAGTGTGGCATTCTCTTGCTCTCTGCAGAGCTTAGATGCTTCAGAAGATCCACTTTCCTTTCAAACAGAAAGGTTGTAGAATTATTCCAACGCTCAAGGTTCATTATTTTATTAGTCAAGTTTTCACCTTTCCCTTCCTGCCTCTTTCTCCTTTCTTTTGACTACTTTTCACTCTGAAACAGAAGTCCAGAGGAGGACATTAGAAGGCAGTTTGCTGTTTGGTTTCCAATTCTGTTTTCTTAAACAAACAACAACAAAAAGCATACTGGGAGAACACCTGGAAATTTCCGGAGTGTGTGACAAAGTTGAGTTCCATAGACTTTCTCTGTTTTAAAAACCCGGACACAACAATGACAAAAAAGCTCCCAAGTGGTTTTTCAGGCGTCTGTTCTCTGGGTCAAAACCTACTGTGTGCTCCATGCAAGACTGGCGCTACTAGGAAAGCCGGCAAATCTCTCTTTGGCATTAACTGGGGGCTCGAGAGTTTGAGGAGCGGGGACTAGAGCCAGCACAGGGTTAGAGACGCACAACACAGCGTCAGAGCCTCAGAGTGAGAAAAGAACGTGGTCGGGCGGCGAGATCAAGTCTCCAAGCGCGCCTGTGCCAGTGCTCCTCCTGTACCCACACCCCTCCCTCCCGCCAAGACGCCAAGCGCAGAGTCCCACTCCCTGCCCTGGAATGGGGCTGGCCTTGCGGCCTGCCTGAACTGCAGCATGTGGGGGAAGTGACTTTCAGGGGCTTCAGAAGCTCCTTCGCAGTTTCTCGGGACACCCCCTCTTGGGACCTGGCCACCGCTCTGTGAGGGGCCCGGAGAAGCCACGTGGAGGTGTCTTTCTGGCCAGCAGCCGCAGCCGGCCTGCAGACGGTGCCATCGGCCACGTGCGTGGCCCAGCTTGGACGTCCGGTCTAGTCCAGCCTTGAGGTGACTCCCGCCCTGGCCTCCATCCATCTGTTCATAGCCCACTAGGGCCCCAGGCGGGGACTGCCGAGCTGACCCGGCCAACGGACCATGCTGCAGTGCGGCCTGAGCCTGCTAAGGGAGGGGCTTGTCACACAGCCATGGTTGACTAGGGCAAACGACAACGACGAGGGTTTTGTCCCCAAAGCCCTGTCCCAGGGGTGGTGCTGAAGAGAGAGGGGCTTGCCAGAGAGGAGGCAGAAGCAGGAGCTGAGCGTGTGCGCAGCGGCCCGCGGCGGCCTGGGAGGAGGTGGCGCAGAGACGGGCACATGTGACCCTGCCCGACACCGGCGTGGCCACGCGGCTGCCCACGTGCTTTGAAGGACAGGGGAAAGTCTTCGTTTTCTCCTTTTTACTGTTACAGAAGGACGCTTCTCCTCCTCCTTCACCGTAGCGGCAGCCCCACACCCCCTCCCCGTGCGGAATCGAGTATTGAAGGGTTCCAGAGAGAGGGGAGGAGGGTGGGTGGTGCTCGGGAGGGCAGGAGGACATCTTTACCAACAGTAGGTTATGAGCCAGGGCTCCCACCCGGAGGCTGGAGGGCCGATAGGAATCCAAAGGTCACCAGGAAAACAAGCCAGGGAACTTCTTGGCCTGGTCCCTGCACTTTTCCTGTAACCGGCCCAACACTGAGCTGAAAGCTGAGCGGGTAGAAGCAGCAGCATCAAAGGGCGTTGTCATGGGGTTTCAATTTCTCTTGCCCAGTGGGTGTACTGTTTCCTGTTTTCTCTTCCCTGCTACTCCACCCCATCGCCCCTCTGCCTGGGCCCTCCCTCACGGTTTAATGGCCTTGTGAGGACTGGTGGTCTCAGCGCTTTCTTTTTAAACCTCCCTTTGGGAGCAGGGCTCATGTTTGGGCCCATATGCAACTCTGGCTGGGCCTGGGTCCTGGTCTCCGGGTCTAGGGAGGGAGACTGCACCCAACCCCCCACCGCTACTGTCTGTCCTAAAAGAAGAGCAGGGAAGAGATGAAATTTCCTTGAGCAAGCCCAGTTTGAAAGGCTCCGACTGGACAGGTAGGTCAATTAGAGAGTTGTTTATATTGCAGGAAATGTTCCTTCAACTGTCCACTCGTACATTTAAACGTAATTTGATTAAACAAAATTACCAAGGCGGCATTTTTTTCAGGCTTTATTTATCATGTGAAGTGAGAGGGACAGATGTTTATAAGAAGGGGACTAGCAGAATATGCCTTAGTGTTAAGACAAAGAGAACCCTTGATTGATTTCTCACAGGAGGAGACATTTTTCTACCTTCCCGAGTTAAAAACAAACAG
This sequence comes from Microcebus murinus, assembly GCF_040939455.1. Classification (NCBI taxonomy): domain Eukaryota; kingdom Metazoa; phylum Chordata; class Mammalia; order Primates; family Cheirogaleidae; genus Microcebus; species Microcebus murinus. Next base: position 1,361,989 of record NC_134127.1, read on the forward strand.
CAAAAGAGGTGAACAAATCCAGGCTTTCTGCATTCAATTCATTGACTCTACCAAGTTGTTTTTGTTTTAAGAGCCCTTGTGTGCCTGGTGCAATCTGCGACAGAGTTGCAAACGAGTTGACCAGGCTGGGGAAAAGCCATTTTCAAGGGTATAACAAGGGAGTACCAGTTTTACTATTTTAAAAGACTGTACGACGAGAGGATCTTTGACTCTCTATTCCACACATTATTTCTGAAATAATGGGCTGACAGTCTTAGGTTTCAGGAATGGGAAATAGATTTTGCAGAATCATCTGGGGAGAAATGTCTGGATCTGGAAAGACCCTTTACATTCTAAGTTAAACTTTTGCCTCAAGCAAATCCATTCTGAGGGTAAGTCAAAATCAAATCCAAACGACCAAAATAAAGAAACTAACCAAAATAGAGAAAAAAAAAACACCAAAAAACAAAAAAAACCCTACCAAAAAAACAAAACAAAACCAAACAAAAGCAAAAGGAAAAAGGAGAACATTTTTTTAAAAAAAACCCAGAAAAGTTTCTGTGGAAGGAAACCACAGATTGGAGGGAAAAAGAACCTGGTTTGATTTGATTTGATTTGATTCAATCCAATCCAATGCAGTCTAATCGAATCCATATTTATTGAGCACCTACTATGTGCCAGTGCAGCGCTGGATTCTGAAGTCGTGGTGCTGAGTGGAGCACAGTCTCTGCTCTCGAGAAGCCACGTTTGCAGTGTCTGCACAGGATCAGATGTGCATTTGTACACCAGGAAAGGGCCCACGGCTCCTCTGGGAAAGCCCTGCCCTTCGTGACCTTGACTCTGTGCTGCCGGCTCAGCATGGTGCCTGCTCTCATCTGCACGGAGGGGCAGCCCCAGCCGCAGCTCCGTGTGCGGGGCCGTGGGCAGACGGGCAGGGGTGTCTGGGCAAGTAGAGCCATCTTTCCCAGCACATCTGCTGGGGCTTGAATTTCACTAAGATCTCTCTTTTTTTTTTTTTTTTTTCTGTCCCCACTGTCAGTCTAGCACAAATAATCATTAAAGCTCCTAGCCCACGATGAGAATGAAATACAGCCAGAGAGCTGAGGCACAGCTCGTCCATCGAGAGCCGAAGCTGGGTAAGACCAATAATTCAAAACAGATGATGGCACGGCTAGCACTGCGGGCTCAGTGTCCCAGGCTGACCCGACCTTTGAAACTTGCTGAAAGTTATCCTTGAAATTCCCCAGAACTCCTTGAATCACTTCTGTAAAAGGCTTATTTATCACAAAGTCATAAATAATATTCGCTAGGTATTTGCTCCATCTATCTAGAAAATGAATTAGGCTAAAGACATGAGCTCTGGCTGAGTTGGCGCGGGGGCGGGGTGGCCAGGCCAGGGGGGTGGGGGGCCCTGCTCAGTTGCGGGCGGGAACAAGGGAGAAGCACGGCTTTCCATCATCCTCGCTTGGGGGCCGGGGTGAAGGTAGGTCTGCTGAAGGAATTTCGCCCAATACGACAGACTCTAATCTCATTAAAGAGGTGGCTGTGGACTGCTGTCAAGAGATACAGCCCTGGCAAATAATTCGAGTGATGCTTTTATGCCAGACTGCTTCTGGGCAAGGGTCCCAAGGTTCCTGCCCGGAGAGCTGTGTGTGCCCCGTGACTGCCGTCTGTGAACGCTGGGGCTTCCTTCGTTCGCCCGCTCGTCCCACAGACCTATCCGAAGTTCTGTGGCGGGTGTGGCGATACGAGGGGTGAGTTCCATCTCTCCAGGACTCTGTCAGTAGGGAGGCAGGAATATACACGAGCACCTAGGACACAGCGTGTGAGACAAAGAGCTACCCGAGCTGGGACAGGGACGGAGGTGGCGCTGCAGGTCTCCAGAGGGTAGTGAGCCGCGGCCAGCTCCGGGGAGGCAGGGGCTGCGTGGGGCCAGGTGGGAGACAAGAGGATTCCTAGAGGAGGTTGCATTGCGCCACTTTGATGGCTGGGTGTGGGCTACGACAGGACAGAGGTGGCCCCTTCCGGGGAGAGTAAGAGTCAAATACAGAGACATGCAAAGCTTGGCCTGAAATGGGCTCTTGGTTTAAAAAGAGGGGAAGGCAGAGAAAATCGGGCCCGAAGCTCCTGACCATAGTCCTGAGAAGCGGCAAGGAAGCTGGTGCTCACAGGCACGAGGGGGAGGGTGGTCCACAAGATACTGCAGAGGGCGACAGGTGGACGCTGGCACCTGCTCGTGCGGGTGCTCGGGATGGGGCAGGGGTCCTCATGGGGCGGCACTGAGCTCTCCTAGCCTGAGCGTGTGATGCCGTCCACGCCGAATCTCCCAGTCTGAGCCTGGGTGGCTGAGGGTCGGGCAGGAAGAGATGCCGGCTTGGGAGAGAGCGCCGGGAAGGAGGGTTGACAGTGCCCATGCTGTTGACACGATGGCAGCCATCGGGGCAGGGTCTGGAACGGCGGCAGGCGGAGGGGGGAGGGGCTGGGGGAAGGAAAGGCTGAAGAGAAGGTGGGGGACAAGCCCCTAGTTGAGTGTAGAAGGAGGTGAGGATGTGGGTGCCCAGAAAGATTTGCGGGGGGGAAAGGGAAGCCGAGTGCGCCCCGTCCTCGTCCTGGTGAAGCCAGTGGGCTCGGGGCGACTCTGAGATCTCGGGAGGTGTGTGACGTTCTGCATTTGTCTCCACTCTGTGCCGAGAGCCGACAGGCTCCGTTGGCGGCTGCACGGCCACCTGCTCCCAGAGCCCCGAGCTCAGCCAGGTGTTTGTCTTTACTTGGGAAGCCGGACTCTGATGGGGGCCGGCTGGATAGCAGACTGGGGAGGCGAGGTCTGTGCGTGGCCGAGGCGCTCTGTTCTGGTCATGCTCTGCAGATCCTGGCCTGTTCTGTTTCTCCTGGGGGCCGTCAGCAGGTATCTGCTTTCTCCAGGGCACGGGACTGTGGGCAGTGCTGGATGACATCATCCGGAGCTTATCACGGTTCCGGGCCTTATCCTGGGGCTAAGAGGTGAGAGGGAGCTGAGAGGTCGCAGGGGACAGGCCCCCACCTGTCAATCCAGAAAGCCAGCCCTGGACCAAGTCCCCATCAGCTCCCAGCCGCGGGCGCCCTGGAGGATTAGGGAGGGGGCCTGGCGGTGGCAACCTGAGGGGTGCTTTCCCCCCACGTTGCAGAGGGGACCCTCATTTAGAGCAGCTTCCGACTGGCAACATCTCGAGTTTACTGCCAGTGCCTGGCACAGAGTGGAAACTCAGTATAAATGATTGTTGAAATGAAAAAGTGAGGAAATGAATTACATCATGATCAGACAAAGTGCAAACTTTGAAGACTTGGGGCTTTTGATTCTTAGTTCAATTTTTTCTCACCGTGCCCATAAGCTTCTTGTTCTTTAACGACTTTGCGTCTTAAAGAGCTGTACGTCTTTCTTACGTTTCTTCTCAAAGGGCCAGAATCTTGCCCCAGGCCTGAGGGCCTCCCATCGTTTAGGCACTTTGAGTGTCGCAGGCACTGGCTCACTCTCTCTCACCCCTTACCCGCTCGTTCCCGCGTTCCTACTTTTCACGCACCGGGTGCTTGTTCGTGTGCGCGCCTGTGAACATGCCGCTGAACACCTACCCAAAGCCGCGGACGCGGGGAAGAGATGCTCTTGCCGTGGGCGTCGTGGTGACAGGAGTGTGCTCGCGCGTGACGGGCTGCCCGGAGCCTCCCTCGGCCCTGGGGTGGGCCTGCCCCTCTCTGGCCGCACACCTGCCTGCACTGCCCCCTCCGAGGCCGGGCGCCGCCAGGTGACTCGCTCTGGCCCCCGCGAAGCAGGCAGAGGCTGCAAAGCACTTGTGCTGGGGGACCCGATCCCTCTTACTGCTGCTGAGACCCCGTGGCTGCCACCGTGTGCGGAGGCCCGGGCTGCTCCCGGCGATGAGGCGCGTGGCTCAGTCCCCGCTGTCATCCCAGCCAGCAGCCAGACGCCGAGCGGGGCCGCCGAGTCTGCAGCTGTTCGTGGCGATGGCTAACTGGCACAGGCTCCCCAGGCCGCTCTTGAGAGGCTGCCGTGAGGGAGAAGGGAAGGCCTTTCCAGCCAAGGAGCTCCCTTGCGCCGAGATGCGCCGTGTGGACGGCCCAGAAGTGACTCTGCAGGGCCAGCTGTTGACCTTGCGTATCGTGGCCACACCTTCCTGAAAGCCACTTGCCCTCTCACAGTCTCTGGGCATCGAGTCAGTAAGTGTTTACTGGGTTCCCCGTCGCAGATAAGACGCGCGGTGGGCGTGGGCCGTCCGGCAGGTCCCGGCCTGGAGGGAGTGGGCCGGGCGGGAGCACCAGGGGCTCCAGGGAGTCACGCAGGCAGCACCCACAGAGGCTCCCTCGGGACACCCGGGAGAAAGGGTGGAGCCGCCTATTCTGGCCGGCTCGGGGGCTCCCCAGTCGCCCCCCAAACCAGGAGCACCTTGCGTCCTTCAACGACCAGAGTGGCTTCTCCTGCTGCAGGTACCGAGGGTCTCGTGTGCCCGCCAGCAGTGCCGCTGGGTGAGCGCAGGGCCTCCGGCTCTAGGGCGGGCGGGGCCCAGCCGAGGCAGCTGTGCGGTGTGTGTGGAGGCCCGTCCCCAAGGCCGGGCGGAGTGGGCTCATGGCGCTCTGAGACACCCTCGTCCTGTGTCAGCGAAGGGGAGAGGCGGAGGGGAGGGAGGAACAAGCAGGGGATACGTGAGTGATGCCGAGAGGTGGCCAGCAATGTTGGGGTGCCCCTGCAGGATCTCATGGTCCGGAATGACTCCCCCTGTGGTACCACCATCGGACCTATCTTGGCTTCTCGGCTGGGGCTGCGGGTTCTGGACTTAGGCAGCCCCCAGCTGGCCATGCACTCTGTCCGGGAGACAGCCTGCACCACGGGAGTCCTGCAGACCCTCACCCTCTTCAAGGGCTTCTTGGAGCTCTTCCCTTCTCTGAGTCGTAACCTCTTAGTGGATTGAGGCCTCTTGGAAAGACTTCTCTTCCACCCTATGCACGTGAGGGGAAGTTCTCAGCTGAGCTGAAGCTGGCTTATTAAAGTGGATTTTTCACTCAAAAAAAAAAAATTGGCCAGTGAGACTGACAACAAGTCGTCACTGGTGACAATCGTGGTGGCACAACGCTGGCACTGGCTGTCTCGCGGTCACTGCATGGCGAGCACTCTACACGTGTTTCTGCTCGTCCCCTGCCTCGAGGCGCTCAGGTTCTCGACACGAGGGTGTAGACAGCGCCCAGCCTGTGCAGCAGGCAGGAAGCGAGCGCCCCAGCTGGAATCGGGGCGCTGGTGGCTGTCAGCGAGAGCGACAGCGCTCAGGGCGCCGCAGGGCTGGGCTTGGCAGGGGAACGCGCGTTTGCAGTGGGCCCCTCCTCTCGGGGCTCTTCACCCTGTGCTCCAGACGTCCCTCACCCAGACGCTCTGACGGCTCCCAGAACACCCGGCGTGTGTCTCCCCCGCCAGCGCCCCCACCCTCGAGTGTCCCCGTCCCCGCCATAATCTGTCTGGGCTCTGCTCTTTACCAGCAGACAGTTAAGCCCAGATAAAGGCGGCCCCGCAGATCTGTCTGCTGGCTCACGTGCTCCGTCCCAGATAACGTAGCTCAGGCTCTAGGAGGAGGTCGGCGGGCAGCGGCGCTCGGGCTGGAATCGGGCCTGTGCCTTGGGGGTCACGGAGGAGCCCGGGACAGACGGGCTTCACTGCTTCCCCCACTGCCGTGTGAGCGGCCGCACAGGCTTCCCAGGTGTGCCTGGCCCGGGCCCTTGGGGGCCGGGCAGTCTCACCGGCTGTAGAAATGGCAAAGTCACAACCTTTGGCATCGGTTGAGGCTCAATTTGCCTCTTATGAACTCAGTGAAGTAAGAATTTTAGTGTCCCACGACCTCGGAATTTCTCATCTGCAAAAGTGGGAAGATTCCGCCCGCCACATAGGCTTGCCGTGAGAACTCGAGGGCCTGTGACGCCGCTCCTCCGGCCTGTAGCCTCGAGCTGGACCCGAGCTGGACCCCCGGGGCCCAGCGGCAGGGTGCACCCGTGGCCCTGGAGCCAGCCCTGCCGGCTCAAGCGCTCAAATCCCTTATTAGATGCGACCTTGAGAAAATGACTCTTCTGGGCCCTGGTTTCCTTATCTGTTGGGGACAGTAACACTCCCTACAGCAGAGAGCTGTCATGAGGACTAAATGCGACGTTCCAGGCACGCAACAGGGCTGGCGCCGTGCCAGGGTGAAAGGGCGCTCAGAGCGGACAGGCGGGTGGGGTGGGGACTCTCTGGCGGGTGAGAGCGGCCAGGAATGCCGATGGAGGGGAGGGGGCTCCAAGCGTGGGGCCTCCAGCTGCGTTCTGGGACTGCTCGAGGCATTTTGGTCTACGCCGTCTCTCAGTGCTCACAGCAACCTGCTGGGGCCTGTCACCACCACGCCCACGTGGCAGGGGGGCCCCGGGGCTGGGCGGTCAGGGTCCTGCCAAGGGCACTCGGGTTGGAAGCGCGCATCTGCGGGGCTGCCCCGCTTGCGTCCTGTTCTCTGCGGCAGCAGCGGGGGCGGCGGCTGGCCGTGGCCTCAGTCACAGCACTATCTGCGCATTTTTCAGTTACCAGGGGAGAGAACTTGGTCGCCTGGGACCCTTTGGCGTGGGCTCTCGCGAACACGATCCATCGGTCGGCAAATCCCGGCAGCCACCAAGCTGCAGACACAGGCCGAGGGCAGCCCGGGCGTGGGGATGGCTGGGAGCGCTAGTGGGGCCCGCGCTGACATCGCCCCCGAAAAGCCAGATGGCTACGGGCTCCCGCCCTGTATTTTTACGGGAAGCTTCTCGGCTGCAGTTCTGGTGCCGGTTTGTCTTCTTGGGTCATTTCTCCTTTTCCTTCAGAGAGAGGGCACTGCAATCTAAGACAAAACAAAACAAAACGGGCAGAAACCTCTGTGAAATGAGGATTGCAGCGGGCGGGGCTAACTGGAGGGTCGGCACTGAACGTGGCTTCCCTCCCCGTTTCTGGGCGTTGGGTGGAGGCCGGCTTCTGAGTGTCTGTGCAGCGAGGAGGGCCTGTCACCCCCGCGCCGGCTGGGGACCCCTGGCTGAGGCCATGCGCGTCTCCTGCTGTGTGTGGTCACAGTTGGCTTCTGGGCGTCAAGGCCACCGCACAAAGGGCCCAGCAGGTCGGGCTGTCCCTCGATGATGTGGGGCAGTGGCCCTTGAGCAAGAGGATTTCATGGGGCAGGGCCACCCCTGGTCCGCCTTCGTGCACCGTGTCCTCAATGAGCACAGGCCCGTGTGACGAATGCCGCTGAAGCCAGGCCCCGGGGAGGGGTGGAGGGAGGAGGGAGGAGGGCCAGGCGCGGGCGCCTGCACTTTCTCCGTCCTGTATTCCGGGAGCCGGGCCTTCTGGCTACTGGCTAGGAAGCTGGCAGAGCCCCGTGGCAAAGGGTCTTTTGTTTATTCACTTATTCCTTGTTTCTTCATTCCTCCCTCTCCTCTGCTTTCGCCCACCCACCCTGCTTCCTTTCGGGCACCCACGCCCGTGTGCTCAGGTGCGGGGCCGGCTCCTCGCTCGGCGAGAGTCTCCTCTCCAGGAAGGGAGACCAGACGGCTGCGCAGGAACCAGACAAACGGTGGCGGGCACACGCAGCGCACCACTCGTCGTGGGCGTTTCGAGAAGGGATCCTGCCGATGTGGTCGGGCAGAGGGGCCTCAGTCACACCTGGAGGGCCAGGCGAGGGGATTTCAGGTAGCAGAGGTGACGAGAGAGAGACACAGCCAGGGGACAGGCTGGAAGGAAGGTGGGGAGCCTCTCGGCTGTTCAGGGCCACGTGAGTCGTTTGGGGGAAGCTGGAGGGACGGTGTGAGCCGAGTGGCAGAGGGCCCTGGAGTCCGGACGTGGGGCAGCAGGTGGTCAGGACCCACCGGAGGCTTCTGGACAAGCGTGTGGCATGCCCGGGGCCGTGCTTGGGGACGGCTGTACTGGCAGAGGTGGCAGCATCAGCAGCGATTCTTCCTGGCCCTTCTCAGGTGCGAGACATGGAGTCCGCACCTGCTCTCGCCGAGCCTGGGAAAGCCGGCGTCCCTGCTGGCTAGGGCAGCCTCGCTTCCTGCCGCCAGGCACCGCATGCCGCAGCGGGAATCCGGGGAGGAAGCAGCGCCGGGCATGGCCTCGTGGCTCAGTGACGGATGGCTGTTAGGGAAGAAAAACATTGGCCTGAAGGGCGTTCCAAATGCTCTGGGAGGCAGAGTTTGAGGCCATCCAGCTTTGCTGGTGGCGCAGAAAGCCGCCGGCACTCGGCACTCGGGAGCGTGAATGTGCCTGGCACAGCTGTCCTCTGGAACGAGAGGCTGGCTTGCCTCCTCGGGTGTTTTCACGAGTGTTAAGGGTGCCTTTTCCCTGATAATTATTCTCCCTCCTGCGCCCTGGCCCCAGTGCCTCACATGGCTGCCACTAAACCCTCCTTTGGTTTAGGTCAGGAAGTCCCCGTATGCAGATGCCTTGGCGCTGAGAACGTTGGGTCCCAGCATCTGGGTACAAACGCGTCTCTCGGGGTGGCACACCCCAATGCCGCCAGGTTGGGAGAGGCTGGCGCGCAGAACCGAAGGCAGTTTAGCCGACGTGCAACTCGCGACACCCAGGGTGCTCTGGGGCTGAGCTGGGGCTGGGAGGGGACGGCCAGACGGCACTGCAGACGGGCAGGGGCCCCACCGCCCAGCAGAGAGGAACACGCACGGGGGCAGCGTGGCTTGTCACGCATCCCTAGCCTCTCACACACACGGCCTTGTTTAAACGCGCCAACACCCCTTACGAGAGAGCTGCTGGGATGGCCGCCGCTTTAGGCTGGGCGGACTCGCTCAGAGACACGTGTGCGAATCGCGTTAGGAACCGCATGAAGGAGGGTGCAGGGAGACAGGTGACCGGAGAGGGGCCAAGCGCAGGCCCTGCCAGCCTCCCCCCTCCCTGTGGCGGCTGCTGGGCTCTGAGGAGGAAGGCCACCGACCATGCCACCAGCGGTGACGCCGGAGGGAGGAGAGTGGGTCAGAGTCCGAGGCGGCAGAGCAAAGTGGGCGGGGACCGGGGGGGTCTCTGCGCGTGGGGCCCGGCGCGGGTCAGCGTCTCGTGCACCCCAGCACTCCCGTGCCCGGCATGGGCGGCCCTCCTGCGTGGTCAGCGGTCGTCCTTCTTTTCTCGTAGGTAAATTCAGGGAGCAGGCCCAAAAGGAGCATCTCCGAAATCTTAACCAGACTGGACCCAGGCCCCGGCCGGCTCCCAGGTACAAGGGAGGACCCACCGAACTCCCCTCCTGGGACCGTGGGAGATGCAGCCCCACGTGGGGCTGAGAATAAAAAAAGCCTCCCCTGGCGGATCCTGGGAGGGTGTGTGTGCGTGTGTGTGTGTGCGCGTGTGAGAGCGAGAGAGTGTGTGTGCGCATGTGCGCGCCCACCCTGTGCTCCGCCAAGCTCTCCCACTCAAGGTCAGGACGCCCGGCCTCCCATTCACAGGTTGGGGGAGGGGCATCCATCTTCTTGACACGGCAGTGGTGGGGGAGGGGGCTTTGGGGCCGGAATCCCCACATGGGCCCTCCCATGAGCAGAGAGACCCTTGTCCTGTTTGGCCGCGTGCTTAAGTTGTAGTTGTTGAGCCCAGGGCATAGAAAAGTCTGGTGGGCTTCAAGAAAACCAAGCAGCGTTATAAAACGCAAACATCATCTCTCTCTTTCCATTGCATTCCTTTCCTGGGGCCTGGGCGGAGGTGGACGGGTCTCTGTGCCCATAGAGGGACTTTCTGAGGACAGACTCCCAGCTTCTCGGCGGGAGGTGGTGGAGCAGGCTGGCAAGGGCGAGGGGTAGCTCGGGCTCAGGAAGGGCAGGCCTGGCGAAGTCTGAACTTGCGAGCAGAGCATAATTCATGCAGCCAAAGGCTTTTACAAACTGCTGGCACCAACGGCTGCGGTCTACCTCCACCCGGAGGTTCCTGCCTCGGTGATTTCTCTGTTACTCTGCTCTCTGAAGCCATGGAGTGGGCTAATTGAGAAAAGTCAGAATTCAGAGGCCACATCGGCCCATGGGGGTCCCTCACCTGGAAGCCTTCCCTGAGGGCCCCGCACCCCCGGATTGCGTCGCAGACATCTGGGACGAGAGCAGCAGGATTGGGAGTGAGGAGAGGTGGGGCTTTAAAATGCCGGATGTGTCAGTTAGAAAGTCTTAGGACAGAGGTGCCTGCGGTTGCCACACAGCACACCGGAGCCCTGGTTCTGCTCCGTGCCCCAGCTCCAGCCTTGCCCCCCGGAACACCCTGGGGCGCCCCACACCCTCTTCCTTGCTGGCCTGGTGTAACCCACCTCGGCTTCCGCCTCCTTCCTGAACCTCTGGCCAAGTCTAGCCAGGTGTCAACCCCACATAACTTAATGCCTGCTTGTCCCCAGTCATTGCACGAAAGACATCCTGGCCCTCAGGGACTTGAACCTCCCTTAGGAGGTGGACACGGAGAATGCCAGCGCACGTGCCTGCCTTGCTCACTGCTGCGGCCCCTCGCCTAAATGGCACCTGTCACATCGTGGACCCTCCGAAAGATGTGTGCCGAACGAAGTGACGACCGAACACGTCCTCTGTACCCCTCGCCTGACACCCGTGCGTGCCTGCCACCGGGCTGGTGAGACAGCTCACGGGAATGAGCTAGAGGCAGCACGAGGAGGACAGCAAAGGACAGAGCGGGGCAGGGAGGGGGCTCCAGGCAGATCCAGGACTAGGATTTGGGTTTCTTGACTCCCCCCCCCCGGGTGACTCAGGGCAGGTCCCTCAGGCTGAATGACCCTTTGGGGTCACCTGCAGCCCTTCCCTGTGATTCTGAGATCTGCAGGGGGGAGCGTGGAGACCCTCCCCAGGGCACAGTGCTCTGCCTTGGCAGCGCCCCCCCCCCGCCAGCGCAGTGGAGCTGCCCCCATTAGCCCGAGAGCTGCAGGCTCCGTGTGGAGCCACCGGAGCAGGCGTCATTAGCAAGGAGGGGACGAGGAACAAAGAGGGCCCTGACCAACTATTAATAAGGCAGCGACCCCATCCATCTTAATGAGACAGGGCGAGAGCACCAGGGCCAGGCAGCCGGTACACAATAGGGCACAATAGAGACCTCGCTTTCTTTTTAAAAAGGAGGAAAGAAAGAGAGACAGAGAAAAGGAAAGGACTTGCAGATTGGAAAGCACTGCCCAAATGTCCACCTCCGCCCCCTCCTGGGAAGGGGCCCTGCTGTGTGGCCACCACGGTTGGAAGGAAGCAGAGCGTGCTGTGGTCCTGCGCTGCGCTGGGGGTGGCCGGTGGCGGGTGGCGGGATGGAGCCACTTCCCCGCACAGGGCACCGGGGCGCCCATCCCAGCAGGAGCCTGTGTCTCCTGGGCGTGGGGTGGCCCCGAGCGAACACGAGGCTCTCCCAGTGACGCCAGACCCGACGCATGGAACAGGGGCTCGGGAAGGTCTGTCAGCCTCGCGACCGAGGGCTCCCTGGCAGTGCCATCGCGGCACGTCAGAGCTTTCCTGAGCCTGGCTCCGGTTCCTCTCCTCGCTGGCCATGGGGCTCTGAGCAAAGTGTCTCCCGTCCCTTCTCGGTTTCCGCACAGCCGACTCTCCTCCCAGACGCGCTGAGATCACGCCGTGCTCGCGTGTGCCTGAGCGGGTCCCGAGGCGTGCATCCGAACCGGACCGGGGTCTGGGGTCACGTCAGCTCGAGGACAGGCGAGTGAGCTCTCCGGGGCTGCCCCGAGCGTGGATCCGTCTCCTGTTTACCTGGATCCCCCGGGACCCAGCACTCAGCAGTGACGGGAGGGTGGCACGAAGGCTGGAGCTATCATCGCTGTATTGAGACAGCATGTGATCAAGAGCTGGCCACCCCCTGGAACCCGGGGCAGGGTCCTTCCTTCTGGAGAACGACCTGGCGCCATGCTCCCCGTGCCCGAAGCACCAAGCCCTGCCCTCCCCTCTCTTGTCGGGCAGCCCACAGCGCGCCCAGCCTTTCCTGAGGCCGAACGCCTCCCGGCCTCTGCAGCACCCAGGGCAGCCTCTCAGCTCCCTCCTGTCCCGGGCAAGTGTCCAGTCCAAACGGGAAAGGTGTGTTTTGTGTGGCAAGTTGTTACAGGATGAATTCCTGCAGCCGGAAAGGGGTTCTGGCAAGCGCCGTCCTGGCATGACAGGTATATGTCCTTCCAAGCCTCTGCTCTTGGCATGGCCCCCGATGGGCGGGTCCCCCAGGCAGCGCCAGTTCCCGGCCGAGCAGGGCGGGAGGCTGCAGGGGCCCGGGGGGCGTTGTGGGGGGCCACCCCAGCGTCCACCCGGCTGACTGCGAGCCCTCGGGCAGGCTGCTCCGTGTCTCTGCGTTCGTTTCAACCGCCCGGGCTTCCCTGTCCAGAGCTGGAACAGGGGAAGAGACCGGACTCTGTTCTCTAAGCAGGGCGCGGGGTTGGTGAACGCAGGCCGGGTGGGGAGGGGTGAGCAGGAGAGGAGGGTGTGTGTCTGAGCAAGTGAGACAGACAGACAGAGAGGACACACCTCGGGTGCAGCTCCCGGCACATAGTAGGAGCTTGTTAAGTATTTGCTGACGGTTGTTGGCCTCAGATTCTCACTCCCTCGCTCGCTTCTGTGTGGCCTGGAAGAAAGATGGAGAACATGACTCCATGTGTGCCGCTGACCGGACAATGGCAGCGATTATCTGGAAAACGTGAGCCCTTGCGCCCCCCGCCCCGCCCGCCAAGTCCCTGCCATAGTTGCCGAGGCTGCAGGTGAGGTGGGGTTTTCAGAACCCGCGTGACTGAGGCTGGTCTCAGAGACTCACGGGGTTCCTTCTGCCCACGAGAAGACTGATGCTGTCCTTGTTTTCTATCTTCGTTTCTTCAAAATTAATAATCTTTATGCCTTTATCTTTTTTTTTAATTTTCTTTTGCAGAAATGACATGTCATCATTGTGGAAATGTTAGGAAATGAAGAAAAGCCGAAACAAGACAGTGGAAACACCTACGATCCCAGCACTCTTACGTAGCTAACATTTCAGCGCATCTACTTCCGGTTTTCTTAGCTGTCTTTTTGCCTTTTTTCCTTCCCTCCCTCTCTCATTTCTCCCTCTATCTTTCTGCAAAACTGGAACCATACTATACATATGTTTGCACCCGATATTCTCCACATCACATCGAACTTACCCCTCCCTCCTCCTCTTCCTCCCTCCCTCCCTCCCTCCCTCCCTCCCTCCCTCCCTCCCTCCCTCCCTCCCTTCCTTCCTTCCTTCCTTCCTTCCTTCCTTCCTTCCTTCCTTCCTTCCTTCCTTCCCTCCTTCCTTCTTTTTCTCCTTCCTCCCTTCTTCCCTCCTTCCTTCCCTCCCTCCTTCTTTCCTTCTTTCCTTTCTTCCTTCCACAAGCTTTTATTTATTGAGTGCTTACCAGGTACTAGGGCTCTGACCTGGGACATACAGCTAGGAACAAATCTGATAAAAGTCTCTGTCCTTGGGAAGCTTACTTTGTGCTGGTAGACAGACAACAAACAAAATAAGTGAGCAAACTGTGCACTGTGTGAGAAGGGCATGAGAAGTATGCAGGAGAGAGGGCAGAGAATGGTGGGGTGGGTGCAATTTTAAGTAGGTAAGGTCCCCCCGAGTGGGCGACCTCAGAGCCTGGACAGGCAGGGCAGGGTTCTCTCCTAAGATGCTCTGCGTTCAATGTCAAATCTTTGAGGGCTTGAAATGACTTTCTCAGGGTGCACCAAAAAAAAAAAAAATCTAAGTGATGATAATGCAATATTTGAAAGAAAAATGCAAAGACGAATGTTAAGATCCTGTGACTGAGTCCTGGGTCTGTCACTCAGGGTGGTCAGAGTCTGTCACTGCAGAGCAGACCGGGGAGGGGGGGGCAGGCCCTGGCTGGGGCAGCGTCACAGGAGGCTGCTCCTCACAGCACGCGTGTGCAGTGGGCTCTCCCGCCTCCCTGCTTTGACCTCCGCATGCACGGCAGGGCTAAAGATGCTGTCAGAGCAGCCCTGTCTTTGGTGCAGGCTGTGCCCTGCGCTCACTTATCTTGGCTCAAGGTCACAACACTTGCACTGGGCTTTCCTGTTTTCCGGGTTCTGTTTTCAGAGTTCCCCACGCAGCATGGCAAGTAAAGGAAGCAAGGTCAGAGTTTTCTTTCTGCATAGAATTTCCAATTTCCTGAAGTGACCAGGACCCGAGACTCGGAGTGGCAAAGAGGTCGCAGAACGTGGCTTGGCTGCTGCACTCCGTGCACAACTGCAGGCGCCTCACGCAGGTTGGCAGGATTACAGCGCCCTCCCCTCTCCCAGCCCCTGGGGCTCTTCCTAAGCAAAACTCCAAGTAACAAAGACCGTTCTGACCGCTGGCCCCAGGTCTCCCATGTTCAAAACAAAAGCTGAGCCCCCTGCCCCGGGGCGGCCCGGGTGGGTGGTGCCCCCCCAGGCCCCTTCCCGGGCACTGGGCTGTTCAGAGCACAGGTCACAGGACGTAGCCCGGTGCCCATCGCCAGCCCCTTCTGGAGCCCTGAATGTGGACCTTGTCTGCTCCTGAAGGCCTAAAGCCAGTCATTTGGCAAACATCAGCTCAGTTGCCACCATTGTTCTTAGAGAGGCGGAGCTGAATGGCCAGGACTAATGTATTCTGCGTGCCCCCAAGGCCTGAGTGTGGGCAGAGGGCTGCGTTCCACAGACCCACCCCGGCCCTGCTGGCCCTGCAGCCCCGGCCCTAGGGAGGGGGTCCTGGGCTCCTGGGAAGGCACTGTCTGGAGCTGCTGGGGGTGGGAAAGGCGGTGAGAGTGCCAAAGGGAGCATCGGGGCCTTGGGGTGTCCCGGGTGCCAGCGGGTAGCAGGAGGCAGCCGGTGGCTTCTCTGAGACAGGGCCCTCGCCGGGCTGCCTGGCCTCCCTCGGCAATCAGGCCATGTGTGTGTCTGCCCCCCGTCTGCCTCCCGAGGACGCAGGGCTCAGGGCCGCGCTGAGCAGCCGCAGTCTCTCATTCCAGGGTCAGGGGTCCCAGCCGGGGGACACAGCCGTGGGAAGAGCGGGTGGGGCTTGCTGACGTTGCTGGTCCCACTCCTCATCCCCGTCTAAGCACAAAGGAGGGTTCGTGTGAGTCTGGCTCGTACTCGGCCCGTGCGTTTTGCAAAGCCAAGTCTCCATCCAAGAGGCTCCTTCTCCGTGGAGAGCCTGGAGGGGAACCGAGCCAGGGGAGGCAGGAGGGGAGGTGGAGCAGCCCTGGGCTTGGGTGTCTTTGCTAGCTAGGCAGAGGGCTGGAAGTGTGAGTCCCCGGGCCCCAGGGCTGGGTGAGCTCATTCTTCAGGTCTGTCTCCTTTTTTGGACATCAGTGCTGCCTGGCTCCATTCCCCACCCACCCCCACCTATTACTAACGTGCTTGTTCTCATTGACAACAACGACCCAGACTTGGGGGAAACACCAGCAGGCTGAAGGCTGTCGTGACAGACGGGCAGAGAGGGAGGACATGCTGTCACGCTGTCTCTCAGCCCGACCTGCACCCAACGCAACAGGGAGAGGGGGGTGGCCTTCCTGGAGGGATGGTCCCGGGGCCACGTCCCCAATATGCCTGTCGCTTTCTTGGTTGCTGGGCAGCGAGTGTGTGGGCAGATGCCCCCGCCATCAGGAAGCACAATGTCCTGACTGGCCGTGACGTTTCCTTGGTCCAAACCCTTCCGGCTCCATTGCCCCCAAGCTTCCCCTGGGCCCTGCCGTCACTGGTGTCTGTCTTCCCTACCACCTGTGTGCTTCCTGGGGTTCGGGGACACGCCTCGGATGTTCTCTCTTCCTGGCACGGCCCAGCGCAGCACACGGGCGCAGCGGGCCAATCGGCAGGTGCCTGTTGGTTCCTGGCTGCGGGAATCCCAACCCGGCTCCGACGGTGCCTGCCACAGGCCAAGGTTATGTCGGAAGAAAAGCGGATGGAACAACACGCCAATCTGAAACCCCCATTCACACTGCGAGGAGGCAATGTCCTTGGGGGTGGGGATGGAAATAAAACCAAAAAAACTGGGGATTTGGATGAGTTAGATTCATGCAGGAGGCAGAGCAGTTTCATCTTCCAGGAAGAGTATTTTATTCTCTTGTCAAGAGGCCAAGGATAATGGCAATAAAAGAAAATACAAGTGAGGGTGGTGAGGGTTACGCGGCAGCTGGCTGTATGTTTATGGACAGAAATGCCTGGGAAACCCCTCACACCCGAGGAACTGATGCAGAGGTTGGAAAGCACTCCACGGCTGAGTGGCTCTACTTGGGACGTTGTTATTTATGGAGGTTTATACTGTGCATTGAGCGATTCGGCGGTCAGACTTACGGTTACAAATAAAGGGAGAAGAGAATGGTTTGAGGGACAGATTGTGCTGCTCTGGATTGGGGAGTGATGGCTTTTTTTGTGGCTCTGTCAGTGTTAGCGGGATTTGATAAAAGAAAACATTTGTACAGTGACAGATATTAAATATGATGGAGCGTCAAACTGCTAGGAGGCTACAGAAGCCTCCAGAGGCACAGCTCGCCTGTGTTACTGCGTGCGAGAAAGACAGCAAGGTCTGCTCGGCTCCTGGCTGCAGCCGGAGGCTCTCGGAGGCCCAAGGCGGTGCTTCCTCGCTGCCTGTCCCCGTGCCGGGGCACAGGGCCGGGTCTTCCCTGCGGCACCTGCTTCCTTAGCACGGAGAGTTGCTCTGTCCACCCTTTCTGCCCGAGAACCTGACTCCATCTCGCTGTGCAATGCTTCGAGCCCGGGGTGGCCAAGGAACCTGTCTGTGACCCTGTGACCTTCTTCTGAGAAGTGGCGTCTGCAGGACCCTTCCACTGGGAGGCCAAACAGAGGGGTCCAGAGTAATGTGGGCTGCATGGGTGTGACAAATCCAGTGACACCCGGGGAAGGTGTGTTCCACAGCTATAGGAATCAAAACGGGAGGGAGACACACACACACTTCCAGGGACAGGGAAGAGTCTCTCGAGACGGCGTTCCTCACCCTCAAATGTGCGTAGGATCCACCGACAAGTCTCATCAAAATGCTGAATTCTGATTGCACAGGTGTGGGGTGCGGCCCGAGATTCTGCGCACCTAACAAGTTCCCAGGGGGTGCTGGTGCCCGGGGACCACACTTTGAGTGGCGACCTGTAGGACGGAGTGAAAACTAGAGCCTGCGGCCTTTGAGTGTCCTGGCTGCTGTGAGAACTCCTAAATTGTAGGTCCCTGCCACTCAGGTTTGGTTTTAGCTGCGTGAAAGAGAAAAACCAAATGCCTCTGGATTTAAACAAGTGAAGGAGAGAGATCTTCGGGTCTCGCCTAACAAGAATGCGGGCCGGGCAACACAGGACCGATACAGGGATGACTCGTGACCCAGGCTCTTCCCGCCTTTTGCTTCTGCTGCCCCAGCGTGCCCGCTCTCGTCCTCATGCTCGTGGTGTCCCGGCTGCCAGAGAGCTGCCGAGCCTCTTGGTATCACGTCTGAATTCCAGGCGGGAAGCAGATCGGTCACAACGCATCCCAAGGCGCCCCACGCACCAACTTCCACCCACCTCTCCCGGCCAGAGCCCGGTTGTCACAGTCTCAAGCAGGAGGCTTACTCAGCAGTCACACCCCTTCCTGCCGGGCACCAGCTCTGTCTCGGGCACTGGAGACACAAAGACAAAGAAGATACGGTTTCTGTCCTCAAGAAGCTTCTAAAAGAACTTCAGACGTGCAAACAAGAAAAAGAGAGTTTGAGGAGGGGTGCTCTGAGGGCCTGGTGTACGGGAGCACAGAGAAAGCGGCACAAAGAGCACGGAGGGCTCAGACCTTCTGCTTGGGGGGCTCTGGGGAGAGACCGGGCCAGGGACGCCGGGCAGCTGCGCAGTGACGTGGGCCGGGAGGGTCCAGGTGCAGACAGAGGCTGCACGTCTGCTCTCCGCCGGCGTGCTCGGGTCCGGTTGGCACCCACCTGCCAGGCTGCAAAGGTGTTTGTCTGCAAACAATCTGATTAGTTGGTGCCATGCCGTGCTGGGTGTTAAATATTTTTAATACCACCCCTGGAAAGACCACGGAACTGTCAACATCTCCAGGCCCTAGAGAGGACGATAAACCTTTCTCTCTCGTGGAGATATATATATATATGGAGCCCTCCCTTAGCCTTTCCCGCCTGGAACATTTCTTCCGGGCGCCCACGTGACCACGGCAGGTCAGCTACACAGGGTTCGGGGCAGTTGCCCGCACGGGGCACTGCGCTCACCTCTGCAGCCTGGGACAGGCCGGGCGCTGTGCCTTGCAGCAGGCCCACGGCCTCCGCGCCAAGTCCTGCAGGCACAGCCTGCTCCATCCCTCCTCCGATCCACCACGAGATGAGACGGCTCCTGCACCTGCCCGGACCTTCAGACCCGACTCCCTGAAAACCATCTTCGCCTTCCTGGGAAAGAGTCTGGCGCGTGAACTCACCGTCAGATGTTCCTGTCCGCCAAAGGCTGTCCAGGTAACAAGGGGCTGGCGCAAAGCCGACAGGATTTGGAAGCGGACGGCTTGTGCTCCTGGCCTGAGACCACCTGGCCCGCTGCAGCGTGCTCTGGTGGTTGGACAGCTGGTGAGGGTCCCACCACTGGGAGCCTCTGTGTCTTCTTCTGTCAGATAGGAACAATAAACGTCTCAGCCAGCTCAGAGGCTTTTAGTGAGGCCCAACTGTGATGCTGCAGGCAGAGTGCAGGCCGGGAAAGACTTAACTTAAACTTAAGTTATTCATTTCAAAAAAACTCTGATCTCCCCACGCTGCCAGATGGTTGTCCATGAAAACTGGAAGTACGACGCCGGTTGCTTCATAGCCCCAGCTTAAGGCGGCATTATTTAGTCTCCTGGTTGTCCAGAGCTGACCGTCAGGCCACGCAGGGTCACCGAGGGCCCCCCAGGTGCCTACCAGGTGCCCTGTTCCCACACGTGGGGCTCCTTCCGCCCCCAGAAAGGCATCTGACCTTCGGAGTGCCCGCCTCCTGCCCTGAGTGATGCCTCTCCAGAAGGCAGCGGCCGTCCTGGTGGAGAAGACCCGGGGCGTGCGTGGGGTGAGGCCTCCCGCCCAGGCTGAGGCCGCCAGGCCTGGGGGGCAGGGAGGCCGCCCTGCCAGGGGGTGTGATGGTGGGCACCCTGCTCCCCTTGCTGGCACCTTGTTTATGCCCGCGTTGTTCTCGGCCCGAGCCCCGGAGGGAGGCGGAGGAGCGGGAGGCTGCCGAGAAGGGTTAGGTAAATACGCACGTGGCTCCTCCGGCAGTGAGTCCTGGCGCTGCCACAGCAATCTCAGCAGATTTATGGGCCTCCCGTCACCGGAGCCTGTGCCACTTCACTTTCACTTCCCCGGGCTCCCAGCGGGGAAGGGAGTTCCTGAAGGCCCGGCCTGTGCTCTGTGCGTCCCAGCCAAGCCTCGAGCCCTGAAGACAGGGCCCGGCACCGGGCGCCACATTGCCGACCCCCCTCTGTCTTTTTCACTCCCCTTGCCCCCCTCGTGCTGTGGAGGCTTCCAGGAAACCCAGCCTTCAGGTGCCAGTCCCTGCTTGTACACAGCGTTCAGGGCTGCACGAAGAGCGTCTATGAAGGAGTGGCTGGATGTTGCCACGCACCCACCCACGCAGCCACCGCTCCCACGCCCTGGAGCGACCGGCGGGCGTGCAGGCCCTGGGGGGAGCAAGCAAGTGGCCCTTGGCATCTGTCCCCAGGTCAGCTCTGGGACGGGAGGGGAGCTGGTTACGAAGCCCTGCACTCTGTGTACTGTCTCTGTGTGAGGCACCGATGATCACTTCCCTTAGAATTCAGATCTAGAGATGATTTCACTTTCCTGAAGACAAAGAGGCCACATGAGCTGCCCCTTGCTTATTGCCTCTGTCTTGCAGGAATCGCAGAGCAAAAGCAGTGCGGAGGGGACGGTCCCCGTTAGCCTGAGGATTTTGCAATGTGTGTGTCTCCCTCTACTACGTATTTATTTGCTTGTTGGGGTGAGGAGGGCTCACTGAGCGCTCAGTGTGTGTGTGGCATTGCACTCACTGCTGGCCGAGACGGACACGTGCTGCAAGGTCCTGGCCCCCGAGAGCTCACAGTTAGGCAGGAAGTGCCCAGAGGAGCAGGTGTCAAACGTAGACAAGAGGCTGCAAGGACGTGTGCACAGGTGCTCTGAGCCCAGGCAGAAGGGCGGCGTTTACCTGCCCAGGCACGGAGGAGGGAAGTGACAGTGGCGAGGAGGTCAGGCACGGCTGCCCAGAGGAGGGATGGGTAGGTGCGTTTGCCAGGTAAAACACAGGACCCCCAGTAAAATTTGAATTTCAGATGAACAAGGAATAATTTGCAGTCTAAATGCGTCTCATGCAATATTTGAGACATCTTTATGCTAAAAAGATTTCTTGCTTATCTGAAGTTCAGATTTTGCTGAGTGTCCTATATTTTTATTTGCTCACCTGGGCACCCTATGAGTAGGTAGGAGTTTGCACAAAGGGCATTGCAGACAGAAAAACAGCACGTGCAGACAGCACGAGCGGCTGCCAGACTGCGAGAGTGTGAGTGCTCCCCGAGTAGGAGGCCGGGCGAGGAAGAGGGAGGGCTGGGAGATGAAGCCCCGGGGAACTGGGAGGCGGGATCTTGATGTTCTCCTGGGGTTTTGTTTTTTTTCCTGTGGGCAAAGTGTCTGCCAGGGTCTTTTTTTTTTTTTTTTTTTTTTTTAAATGAGAGGGTCTCATTCTGTTGCCCAGGCTGGAGTGTAGCAGTGTCATCACGGCTCACTGCAGCCTCACACTCCTGGGCTCAAGTGATCCTCCTGCCTCAGCCTCCCAAGTAGCTGGGACTACAGGTGCAAACCACCACACCCAGCTAATTTTTTTTTGTTTTTTTTGTAGAGATGTGGTCTCACTATGCTGCCTAGGCTGTTCTGGAACTCCTGGTCTCAAGTGATCCTCCGGCCTCAGCCTCTCAAAGTGCTGGGATTACAGGCATGAGCCATCGAGCCTGGCCTGTCTGTGAAGGTTTTAGCTGGAGGAATAGTCAGTTAGATATTTTTGTCTCTATTTTAAAAGTCATCTAAAAATTATGCCTTTTATTTTTAGTTCCCTCCTTACTAGAAAGTGGCATATAAATCTACACTTTACATTTAAATTAATTAATACAGTAATAAATGAACAACTATTGTCAAGCCCAGCCGGGCAGAGCCTCCCGTGGAGAGCCGGTGGGTGTGCCCATCCTGAGCATGGCCTCGGGGCCATGGCCTCCCAGATCAGGCTGTGGCCAAGGGTATTTTCCCAAGGCTGCTACTGGTTATTAGGGTTGGAACCGACGCTGGGATGGTAGAAATGACAGGGAGCAGAGTTTTCCTTCATCCATGGAAGAACATTCTAGTGGATTGGCCTGAGCTTGGTGGCTGTGTCCCAAATAAGTGACAGGGATGCCCGGCCAGTCCCCGTCCAGACCAGTGCCGTGGAGTGCTTGCCCTGGGAAGAGGTAAGGCTGGGATTTGCCGTCAACTCCAAGATTTTAAGATTCTTCCCAGATACTCCCCAAGCCCAGAGGGGCTCAGGATGGCACATCCACAGAGGCGGGACGGAAAAGAGGCTTGTCCAAGTAAGCACATGACTGTGCCTTACCATGTCTTGCATGGAATACCACTTTAAACCTTTTGGACTTGACTGCCAACATAGCCACCATGTGCCTCACATGACCCCACATGCTGAAAACTCACGTCCTTTATGACACAGGGTGGCAGGACGGGCTTTGCTTTGCAGACGAGAATGCTGAGGCAGGAGAGACCAAGTGTCTCCTACGAGTCACCCGTCCTGTTCGGAGCGGAGCTGAGGCTGTAGCCGGTCTCCTGCCCTGGGGCTGGAATGCCTTCTCTGCATTGTGACTGACCCACAGCCACCGAGCCACGGGCAGGCCCCTCCTGCCCCCCAGAGCAGGGCTGCTGGCTAAGGGAGAGCATCGCACAGTCACACCTGATGTGACGGGGAAGGAGGGGGCGGGAAGGAGCCCCACGTGTGGGAAGAGGCCACCTGGTAGGCACTGGGGGGCCCTCGGTGACCCTGCGAGGCTTGACGGTCAGCTCTGGGCAACCAGGAGACTAAATAATGCCGCCTTAAGCTGGGGCTATGAGGCTTCGTACTTCCAGTTTTCATGGACAACCACCTGGCAGTGTGGGGAAATCAGAATTTTTTTGAAATGAATAACTTAAGTTTAAAGTTAAATTTTGTCCCTGTTTATTTAAACCATTCAAGAAGGAGGGAGGATGTGTCTCCTAGCCCAGTTCTCCCACTTCAGAACTGTGCTTTCTGGAAGCTCTGTCGTGTTGGTAGCATGTTTCAAACAGCCCTTGTTCTAGAACTTTCTCTTATATACACACAAGTGTATGTTCCTCCCTACCCCAACTTTTGCCATCAGAAAAGGGGGGACTGGACTGGATTTTGAAGTGCAAGTGTTTGACAGTATGAAGAAGGATGAAAATATTGCATATGGCTCTAAAATACGAAGTCTCCATGCTGTTCTTTCTGTCTGGTGCTGCCACAGTTTGGGGACCGGCTGGTGTGGATTAAAGTGCAGTGGATTAAAGTGCAGGCTGAGACCTGGAGCCCTTCCTTTGCAGGTGGGCCTTGGGAAGAGCCAGAAGCAGACTGGCTTTAAGATTCTGGGGTCCTCCTTGCATTAATACCAGCACTCCCTGTTTGACCTGCAGACACCCGTGGCCCCGGAGTGGCCCCTGAGGCTCATCTGCAAAGCAGCTCGACCACTGGGGCAGGGTCGGCAAGCGGAGGCAACCAAAGTCAGCGAGGGGCAAGCGGAGGCAACCAAAGTCAGCGAGGAGCGGCCAGACAGGCCCAGTCCTCCGGACCTGGGGCTTGTGGGGCTGGTGGAGGTGCCATCACCTGGACTGACTTCCAGAATTTTGCCAGTGGAAAGACCCAAGTCCTCCTACCATTTGGGAACACTGCAAACCTGGGTTCAGAGGTGAGAGGATGCTATCTGCGAACGCCAACCTTTCCAAGGAGTGAGTAAACAGACACACGTTTGGCTTGGGGCTGAGGGCCTGGAGAGAAAAGGACCCCCTACCAAATAGCGTTTTTCTCTGAATGTGCCTTGAATTGAGGCAGTTGCTGGGTCTCCTGCCTGTCTGTTCTGGTGAGGAATGTCTCCCCCAGCCTGCAGGCTGATCCTTACCAACTGTGTGGGATTAACCCTTGGCCACCCGCAGTCCTGCTCTCCCTTCTCCAGCTCCTGCCCCTCAGTCAGCTGGGCTGGCTTTGGGGCGCCTTTCACTGGCCTAGAAAATGACGGAGAATTTGCCCATCTGCCGAATCCCCCCTGCGCACCGCAGAATCCCAGTCCCGCCCAGGCGCGATTGCTTTAAGAAAATAGCCCTGCTTCTTCACAAACTCTGTTTTATTTGGATTCTGTCCATCTAGAAATTAGGTCTGCAGAGTCCAAAGCAAGCTTCCCTAGAGCTTTGCAAACAAGCTGCCCCACCAGGGCAGCGCCTCCGTGCTGTCTGCCTTGAGCTCAGATCTGCGGCGCGTTTGCCGCTTGGGTCGAACCCTCAGACGTGCTTTCGCGCCTCCTCCCCTCCCCCACCCACACTTGTGAACACAAAGTGTGCAGTCGCTGCAAACTTCGTGCGCTCTCGCGGCCGGCTCCCGGCTCTGGGCGTGGCCCTCTCTTCTCTCTCGGGGGGAATGTCTGAAACCTGCAAGATTCCCAGGACCTCAGAGGTGGAGGGCGAGGAAGACTCCTGCTCCTGGGGGCTAGATGGAACAGCGGAGCTGTCCTTTTGGCTTTTGCCTTGAGGGGGCCTTGGTTTCCACTGGAGGTCCCGGGAGGGGGTCTGAATGCGGCATGTGTGCCTGAGGCAGGGACTTGATATCCGCACAAACCGCGACGATACATGCACATGTGTTTTCAGTGTTTTGGCTTTCTGCACCACAAACATGTCGATGTGTGTGTGCATGCACCCACACACGTGCAGTCGGTTGAGCTGGGGCTTGAGTACGGTTTCTTACAATTTTTTTTTTTTAACTCTCTTCCCAAAACTAACACCTTTGTGAACAGTATTTCCCGCCACCCGGGGCAA
Organism: Microcebus murinus; assembly: GCF_040939455.1. Lineage (NCBI taxonomy): Eukaryota > Metazoa > Chordata > Mammalia > Primates > Cheirogaleidae > Microcebus > Microcebus murinus. The sequence continues at coordinate 1,385,996 of NC_134127.1, forward strand.
TATTCACCTGCTGCCTGCGGTGTCCGGGGCCACCGTCTGTGGTCCCGCCGGGAAAGGCGCAGCACGTTGAGCGCCGCGGACCAGCCGTGCCCGCACCTGCCCCAGCCCTCGCGGGAGCCCCGCCGGCCCTTCGCCTCGGCCTTCCTCGCCCGGTTCCTGGGAAACGACCTGTCTTTGTACTGTGGCCACGGAGAACAAAACCGAGGGCGGCAGCCGCCAGTCTGACGGGCTGCTACTTGAAATTAGGAAAAAGTGCAAAAAAAAAAAGTCTTCGTTTTCCCAGGGGTTTGCAAGTGCCACCAGGGACCCCGCTTTTCCCCAAGGCGACGCGCGTGAATTGCAGCGCGAAACCTTCCGTATCCGCCCCGCGCCTCTCTGTGACCCCCTTTTATTTGTCCCTCTCGCTCCTTTATTTATTTATTTCTGGTGGTGTTCCAGGGGGTGTTGACCTGCGCCCGGCCTGGCGCGGCGAGCCCGCGCGCGGGAGGCGATTGGTCCCCGCGCCGGTGACTGACGTGCGCGCAGTGCGGCGCGCCCCGCCGGGAGCTGATTGGCTGCGCGGGGCGGCTCCGAGGGCTCGGCCCGGGACCCCGCGCACTCGAGCGCGGCAGCCCCGGGAGTCGGTGCGGCCGCCCGCGCCCCGCTCCCCGCGCCCAGCTCCCCGCGCCCCGCGCCCGCGCGAGCTCCCGCCGCGGCGCCTGCGGCGGGCCGAGGGCCGCCACCGCCGGGACCCGGCAGGAGCGCGCGGCCGCCGAGCCGGGCAGGGCTGGGCACGGCGCCTTTTGTCCCCGGAGACCCCTGGAAGTGTGCGGCGGGCGCGCGGAGGCGGCGGGCAGCCCCGACGTGGAGGAGCCAGCGCGCGGAGCCGGCATGGGCCGCGGGCGCGGCGCGGGGGGCCGCCGCTGGGCCGGCCCGGGCGTGCTGCTGGCGCTGGCGGCCGCGCTGCTGGCCGCGGGCTCGGCCAGCGAGTACGACTACGTGAGCTTCCAGTCGGACGTCGGCTCGTACCCGAGCGGCCGCTTCTACGCCAAGCCGCCGCAGTGCGTGGACATCCCCGTGGACCTGCGGCTGTGCCACGGCGTGGGCTACAAGAGGATGGTGCTGCCCAACCTGCTGGAGCACGAGACCATGGCCGAGGTGAAGCAGCAGGCCAGCAGCTGGGTGCCCCTGCTCAACAAGAACTGCCACATGGGCACGCAGGTCTTCCTCTGCTCGCTCTTCGCGCCTGTCTGCCTCGACCGGCCCATCTACCCGTGCCGCTGGCTCTGCGAGGCCGTGCGCGACTCGTGCGAGCCGGTCATGCAGTTCTTCGGCTTCTACTGGCCCGAGATGCTCAAGTGCGACAAGTTCCCGGAGGGGGACGTCTGCATCGCCATGACCCCGCCCAACGCCACCGAAGCCTCCAAGCCCCCAGGTAAGGCCACCCTCGGTCCGCGGGGCGGCTCGGGCTGCGGCCAGGCGGGGACGGACCGGCCGCCCCGCCGCCCTCGCGCAGCGCCGAGCGCTCCTGCCGAGAGCGCGGAGTCCGAGGGGCGCCCGGGTCCGCCTCGCCGCCTGGGACCGAAACAAAGCCCGGGCTCCGACCCGGGCGCAGCGCTGCTCCGCCGGGAGGGCGCTGGGTCCCCGCCGAGCCTGTCGCGGCCGGCCGACACGGGCCCTCCGGTAGGAAGAAACCGAAGCCCCAAAGCGTAGAAAGCCCAGAAAGGCCGAGGGGTGCTCAGCGCAGCTTGGTTTATTTTCATAGGTTCGATGAAGACTTTAAAAAATAAAAAACATATATCTATTTAAGACTCTTTCCCTAGCTGGTCTTGGAGCCAAGTAGCCCCAGGGCTGCTGCAGACCTGGCTAAGAGCTCAGAGGCGCGGGGTTTCTGCTGCTCCACCCAGGCCCCTTGGAGGTGGAAGGTCTCCTGGCAGGCTGGCGTCCCCCACTGCTTCTCTGTTCGCACACATCCTCAGGTGATTAGAAAGATAAAAACGTAATTAGCTCATTGTTCCTCTCCTCCCGGGAGTTCAGCTCTGCAAATTGGAGACTTTCCCAAGCGGCCTGGGGGACTGGCCCAGGGTCCTCTCTGAAACCTCATCGGTTTAAAGGGAAATTCTTGAGTGGGGGGAAAAAAAATCCTGGAAAGGCAAAAAAACAAAACCAGAAAAACCCCAGCTGGTGACTTGACTGCTATAGGAGTGAGTTAGACTCAGAATTCGTGGGAAGCAGCTTCGGGGCTCCCAGGCGGGAGCGGATCTGTGTTGGGGCCACACCCCAGGTGCGCTGAGCACTGGGGCGGCTTCCTGGGGGCCTTTTCAGGAAGGGGGTGCGGAGAAGTGCAGCTGGCACACTTGGCAGTCTTTAACCTCCGTTCTTGGTTCTAAAAAGAAAGGTGTGCAGTCACCTGGCTCCCCCAAAGTGAGTTTTGGGGGTAGGTGTGAGAACAGGGGCATCCCAAATTTTGGATGCTCTTGCTTATTCTAGGGAGGGAGGAGATGGTCCGCAGTGACCGGCATTGTATGGCGGCCGGCTGGGTGGCTGGGTGGGAGAGGCAGCTGCAGTGGCCAGGTCAGGGCGCCCCTGCTCTTAGGGATGAGTTTCCGGGGACATGCAGCCCTTTGAGAGGAGAGCTGAGCTGTGACCTGAGCAAGCAGACTGTGCATGTGGGTGTGCACCCCATCCCTGCAGCCGGCAGGCTTCCCCCCTTCCTCGGCCAGCCGGGGCCTCAGCCCAGCCCTCAGCCCAGCCCTGTTCCCAGAGGCCGTGCCCAGCTCTGCTCAGCTGAGCTCGAGTCCGTTCCCGGCGGCCCCTGATGGTCTCTTTCTGGGACAGTCTTCCGGCACCGAGTGCAGACTTTGGGAGAAGAGCTGCGGGTCAGTGGCCGCAGTGCGTGGGGCAAATGGGGGACTGGATGGGGCGCCTGCTCTCCAGGGGAAAGGACCCCCTACCCCAGCCCCAAAGCAAAGTCTTCTGGACGCCAGCCTTGACTGCTGCTCTACTTGCCCGTGCCCTCCCAAGCCGGGCTTTCTACCATCCTCCTCGCTCCTCTCGCCCCGGGAGTGCTCAGGTCTCCCCAAGACCAGGCCTTTAGTGAACGAGAAGAGAAAAGCAGTGAGCAGGCCGTTCAGCGGTGGGACTCAGGGCTGGTCCTCCCTGCGGTGGTTTCGATGAGGGGCTCTGTTCCGAGAGGGCACACATTCCTCCTCCGATGCGGTCCCTGGCATGGGGGAGCCCACGTGACTTCCTCCTAGGCCGCGCTGAGTGTGGAGCTGGGGGGCTGTGTGTGCGTGTGTGTGTGTGTGCGTGCGTGTGTGTGTGTGTGTGTGTGTGTGTGTGTAGGGGCCAGGTCGGGAGAGACCAGCCGACTGGCCCTCACAACTTTGTGGCTCTGGGGGAAGAACCGGTACTTTGGGATGAGAATAAGTACACACGCACTACTCTTTTATTCATTTATTTTTTTCTTCTTTAGAATTAAAACTGAATTTCCAAAGCAAAGTCGTGTCTTTGCATAGTTTAGGCTGGATTCTGTTCACATTTGTGGGCATAGACAGTCTTGGGGTGTTGGCGTTCGGGCCGTGTGTTATGAAGGGTGAAGCCGATGATAAGAAATGAGTCAAAAGGCATTTTCCCCCCAAAGGCTGGTGCCCGAGCCACACCAGCTGCCGTTATGGCAGAGGGAATTGTTCCTTCTCTAGGAAAGTCATTTCTAAGTCTGCGCTTCCACTAGACCTGTGGACTCCAGGCTCATAAATGGTTGTCCCCCTTTTCTGCCACGTTTTACCAATTCACGCTGTGTGAGGGCACATTGAGTTTTATTTTGTTGTTTAGCACGTTCCTTAGAGCAGCCTGGCTGTTAGTCACAGATTGCAGAGGCCAGGCGCCCTCGCTCCCCAGAGAGCCTTCCCTAGGGTCCCCGCTGGGTCTCTCAAGGGGCTGACCAGGGAAGATCGCGTGCGCGCGCATTTGTGTGTGTACACGTGTGTGTATGTGTGTATGTGTGCCTATGTGTGTATGTGTGCATGTATGTATGTATGCATGTGTATGTGTGTATGTATGTATATGTATGTATGTATGTGTGTATATGTATGTGTGTGTATGTGTGTGTGTGTGAGAGACAGACAGAGAGAGAGAGAGAGAGAGGGAGGGAGGGAAGTAGGGAAGGAGAGGTTTTGTGTGTGCGTTGATTTTTAAAAAATTCAGTTAATCCTGATTCCAGAGTCAGTCTCGTTACTCCTCCTTAACTATTAGTAAGATGCAAAGCCTTTTAGTTTTCTGTTCATTTGCTTTAAGCATTATTTTAAACACACTTTACAACGGTGGTTCAGTTCTTCTCGGCTGGACGGCTGGGTGGGTTTCTGGCGCAGAGGCGGCTGCAGGGCCGCAGGACGCACGGTGGAGGCACAGATTAAGGTTGCATTACACATTCCTCCTTTGCTTCCGGGGCCGGCTGCTCCCGGGCCAGGAGTAAGAAAAGGCCAGATGGGGGAAAGCCACGTTGAGAACACCCAGCGCCCACCCCAGTGAGCGCTTCCCTCCCTGAGGGGCATCGAGGCCCAGATGTAATTGATGGGACTAAGGACAACGCCCGTGGGGCGCAGAGTGGCAGCTGCCACCAGAGCGGGGCAACTCCGAGTGCCTGGAGGGCAGGCAGCCAGGGTGTGCCGTGGGCAGAGACAGGGCCTTGAATTCCGATTGCTCAGCCCCAGACCTCGCTTCTTGTTTGGTCAGGATTATATTTGCAGAACCTTGCAATGTGATAACTTCTGCCTTTTTTTTCCCCCCTTTTAATAACTTAAGGGACATCCGAAAGCACAGTTTACTCTCGTGGTATAGGTGACATAGTCATTTCCATATTGAGGGACTTCCTCTCCCCTTTTTTTCCATACATGGAAGCAAGAACCATGATGCAAAATTCTGGTAAGTTCTTTCCTTTGTCGTAAACCCTATTTCCAGAACCCAGTCTCAAGTTCTGAGTGCAAAGCAAAATTTCCAACATTTGGACTGTGAGGACAGTCACACCACTGTCTTCTTGGAGTGTGGCTCTTGCTGCCCTGAGAATGTGAGTGGTGTTCGGTGCTGGGCGCAGAGTCCGGGTGGGAGAGGAGTCTGTCGTGGACACTCGGGTGTGGTCTCTGCTGGGCCCTGCGGGGCCCGCTGTGTCCTGAAGGCAGCCTTGCCCCGGGGGCTGCTGCAGCTCCTCCTCCTTGTCTACTTGGAGGGTCTTCCCGTTTCACTGTCTGACCCATAGGGGGGCCACGGGGGTGGGCTGGCTGCCACAGAAGCCACTCCAGAGTGGAGGAAGACACCAGACCCCACCGGGTCTTCCGTCGCCCTTGGGGGGACTCTCCTGTGCCCTTGTGCCCCAGCCCGGTCACCCTTCTGAGCTGTGCCGGGGATGGGGCGCCCCTAGAATGTGCTCGTGGGTTCCTTGGTGGCTGATACACTCCAGCTGCTTGATAGATGAGGAAGGTGACGATGATGATGGTAAGCCACCCCGGGAGGCCCCCACGGGACCCGGCCCTTTGCTGCGTGATCCTCCTGTGCCAGCAGCATCTCGGCTCTGCCCGGGCCCCCGAGGTCTCCTCCCCTGGCGCTTAGCTGCCTCCCAGGGCATGCCCGCCCGCCCGCCCGCACACCTGCTCTTCAGGGCGCTTCGCAGTCACCCACGGAGGGCCTCCGAAGGGCCTCCCGTCCAGGTCCAGCCCTGCCCTCCCATTTGGCAGCTCCTGGCCGTGCCCCCACCAGCTGCCCCGGCAGGAGCTCCTGCTGCGGGTGGAGAGCGGCGGTCAGGGCCCTGGGGCCGGCATGTGTGCGGATGGCTGAGTGTCTCTCTCTTGCTCCCGGGGAGCTGGTCAGCTGTCTCAGGAGTTTGGAAGTGGAGGGGCAGGAACCAGAGGGGCGTGCTGGAAGGAGAGAGGAGAGAGGACAGGGCGCACACACAACTGGAATATGAACTTTGGGTTTATAAGCCAGTGTTTTGCAGGAACCTGCCGGTCATAATTCACAGGACCTGCCCTCACCCAGCGCCGGATCGTGCTGGCTTAAATAACCGTGTCGTATTCAGAAGCTCTGGCCAGAATGTTTCAAGAAACCACGCGCCCGTTTATGGCGTCAGATCCTGGGCTCGAGGCCCTACTTTTGATTCTCAGAGCTGCCTTTGGAAATTCCAGAAGCCCTTAGCCGCCTTCGGCCAGGTTGCAGGGCCGACTCTTCCCCAGGAGTTGGTCCCCGCCCCACAGCCCTGACCTGTGGCTTCTGCTTCTCCCCCTTCTTCGCAGGCACCACGGTGTGTCCTCCGTGTGACAACGAGCTGAAGTCCGAGGCCATAATCGAGCATCTCTGTGCCAGCGAGTTTGGTAAGAGTGTCCCCGGTGGCCCTGGGGGGGTCTGGCATCTCCTGGTTTGTGTCCCTCATTTGCAGAGCCCTGCTGGGGCTTTGTTTTCTCTGTCCCCGTCCTCTCCAAGTGGCTGCTGTTCTCAGGCAGGTGGAGGACTAGGCAGGGTGGGGGGAACGGGCTGGTTTCATGGAAGTCAGACTTCGCCCCTGCTCTTCCGTGTGAGGCATCACTGGACCTTCTCTGGCAGAGGAGGGCAGTGACGGGGGACAGGTGGAGGGGTTGGGGGGCAGCCGCGTACAGCCCCCACCCGTTCCAGCGGGGCTGTCTCTGGACTGGCCCTTCTTCTGTCCACCCCTAGGTGTCAGCACGCCTCTGCCCAGGGCTTGAATGGCACACAACGGGGTGCATTTCCAGGGAGGGGGGTTTGCAACACTTAGGGAATTCAGAGGAGGGTCCCCAGTTGCGTTCTTGCAGGCAAAGAAAATTGACTTCCCTACGAGACTATGGGTCTTCTCTCTTCTTCCCGCATCACTCACTGCGGACGGAGAATTCCGAGTCCAGTCAGCTCTTACTCACAGCATTTACTTTGCCCAGAAGAGAGGCTCCCCCGGTGTTTGGAAATTCGGGTCTCTGTGGGCCAGATGATGAGGGACCCTCCCCGAAAGGTCCCTGGGGTCTGCCCCGGGCCCAGTTTTCAGAAGGGCAGGACCAGCCTACCGCTGAACAATGTGTTTCTCATGATTCCTGCATTGTGCCCTTGGGATTGGATTTCTTCCAGAATTCTTTACCAGGAAGAGCATGAAGGTAGGTAACGTGAGTCTTCCTGTCCGTTTGGAGGCACCCCAGTCCACGTTCTCGTTGATTTCACGTGGTAAAGTCCGCGCGAAGGCCACGTGCTGGGTAAGGGCGTGTGTGAGTGAGCTGCACATGCGTGTGGGGGCTCACACGAGCCGGAGGGACTCGGGCGTTATGCCAGGCACGTTCCCAGGGTGTCTGTAACTGCGGACGAAGATGGGAGTTGGGCGCAGACGGCCACGGGGCTGAGCTGGAGAGCGGGCATGCGCCGTCCACGTGTGGGCCCGGCAGTGTGCAGTGCCTGCCTGTTTCCGTGTTGACCGAGTGCATCCGTGATTGTTGCCTGTGTGCACAGCGTTTTCTGAGCTCTGTGGGCACAGGTGTAGGGTAGAACTCTTGCCCTAAATAAGTTCAATACATGTATGTTATATAAAAAAAAAAAGCAAGAGTGAGAGACGGGGAAGTTGGAGAACCCAGGCCCTTCGCCTCTTGCGGGCAGCTGAGCTCTGCGGCTTTTTCGACGCCGGGCTTCCCCGCCTGCCTCCTCCTACCCTGAGAAGTTGGCCCCTGAGGTTTTAGCAAGTCCGGGGAACCATATCCGAAAGATAATGCTCTCAGACGGCGCCTCTGAAGAATTTGGTGCACTGGACGTTTAGCCGGGTGTGTTGGAGTCACACCCTTTTTCCGTTGGCATTTTAAATGAACTCAGATAAAGTTGTAGCAGGCACCTGTAACAGTGTCTTTGCTTACCCTTCCCCATGACGGCAGGGACACTTGCGTCTCATGGGGGCCGGGGCTGCCACCGGTGGGGCTGAGCCTTTGGGTTCTCCTGCTGTGAAGTCTGCGGGTGCCCAGCCCCACACAGCTTCCGCGACCAGCCTGTCACCCACAGATTGGGCAAGAGAGGGTGGACGCTCCTTCCCCGACGTGCATTATGGACGTAGAGGAAACAAGGACGAAAATAAAGTCCCTGAGAAATGCCGACGAGGAGCTCTTTGCCGCACGGCTGGGGCAGGAAGAGCCCACCCGCTCCAGTGCGGCTGAGATATCAAAGCAGCTCCTCAGGGCAACTGCGAAGCTGCTCCTTGACTTCCTTGATTCTCCCCTGCTGTCCTAAATCGCTGCGCTCAGGTTGAGAAGTTGGCCTCTGACACTCCGGCACATCGGGGAGTCCTGTGAGAGTAAAGGCTTGAAGAACATGTGTTGGCTGGTGGGTTGTTCAGATGGGTTGATGGGGCTCAGCTCCCGCGGGGAAGAGTGATGGGAGCCCCCAGAGCGGAGCGAGCAGAGGGGCCTAGCAGGTGCGGATTCCTGTTAGGAGCTCGGGCTCCCGAGTGTCTGGCCACGTACTGGTCCATACATGCCTTCATTCAGCATTCGAGCACAAAGCACCACGCTAGGCACTGCAATGCAAAAATACCAAAAAACAATCCTACCTAGAATAAACTAAAATTTAATTTAAAAAATGAGTTTTTTTTGAGACAGAGTCTCTTGCCCAGGCTAGAGTGAGTGCCGTGGCGTCGTCAGCAGCGATCTTCCTGCCTCAGTCTCCCAAGTAGCTGGGACTACAGGCATGCGCCACCATGCCCGGCTAATTTTTTCTCTCTCTATATATTAGTTGGCCAATTAATTTCTTTCTATTTATAGTAGAGACGGGGTCTCGCTCTTGCTCAGGCTGGTTTCGAGCTCCTGACCTCGAGCGATCCTCCCAGAGTGCTAAGATTGCAGGTGTGAGCCACCTCGCCCGGCCTAATTAAAAAATTTTTAATCCTAACCAGACACTAACTGGTGATTTCCTAGAGAATCTGGAATCATTTCACAATCCCCACGCTGCAGGAGAGGCTGTGGAAACACGAGGTGGAAGTTGGTGTCCGTGCGCCATGAGAGGCGGATCTGTGCCCGTGCTCAGCGTGTTGGTCTGGAGCCCGCCGACTCGACGTTGTCTCGGAGTCGCCTCCCTGCCCTCACAGCTGCCCCATCAGAATCCGGGAACCGGGGAGCTCCGTGGCACCGAGTTAAACCCGAGACACCCCCCGGACGAGCCCCCGGGGAGGAGTCCGGAGGTGGCAAGGCCGGCCTGCGGTGCAGCACCAGGGCCTGGAGGGCACTCGGGTGGCTCGCCGGGGTGGGCGCCCCTCCCCGCTGCGGCAGGTGCCTACCGAGCCGGCCACCAGCCTGCCCTGTGCGGGAGGGAGGGTCTCCCATTAACAGCCAGTCAGGTCGTGGTGAGTCTGAGTGATTAGCCGTTTGGCGTTGTGCTCCTTTAGCCCTGAGATTATTTTCCTCCTGGGTTCATGGGACTTTTGCATTCCTCCCGGGCCTCAGAGGTCCCCTCGTCAAGCCCTCTTCCTTGATGCAGAGGGACTCTGGCTCTCCCAACCAGAATCCCCTGACGCTCTACCTCCCGCCTTCCCCGCTCGGGACAGGACGAGCCAGCGCAGCCGAGCCACGAGGCGCGGGCTCCTCGCTGTGAGCCGTGTATGCCCGTCTTCCGTGGTCGGGCGGGGGACCTCACAGAACAATGCACAGGATTCTCTCCGTCGCTCGCTCTCTGCAGGGGCTGAGCTTAGCGCTGCCCTTCGGAGCACTCCGGAGAATGCAGCCTTGTCTGGAAACTTGTTTCCTAGTCCGGTTCACTTCAAGTGCGTGAGGCAGGCGGCCACGCCGAGGGGATTCAGTTAGGAAACAAAGACACTCGACAATGCCAGCTGACACACCGCCGAGAAGAAAGAGAATGCTTGACTCCCCGCTCCGGGGATCAAGCTCTGCGTCAAGTGGCCCTGGCGTGTTCGGCGGGAACACGTCGGGTTCCTGGAAGCTCCAGGAACAAAGGGCGTGTTCCTCAGGCCGGCAGGCGTGCTCGCCCAGCCAGCGCCACGTGGGCCGCAGCTGCCCGGGCGGCGGGGCAGGCTCACCTGCCGCAGGGCTGCGTGGCTGCTGACCTTTCCGACCTCGCCACCCTGCACGGGCTCCCCTCAGTTCAGAGCACGTTTTTCCCAAACGGAAAGGGTCGGGGCGGAGACGCCTGTGTGCCGATGCGCAGGAACCCTGCCGGTCTGCCGGATCGGGCTGCAGGCGCGGCCGCCCCCAGGGTCGGTGGTGCGGCCGCGGGTTCAGCCTGGCAGCTGCGCCCTGGTGGCTTTCGTTCCTGCTCTGCTTTCCTGCTCGGTGAGAACAGGGTGCTGCCCTTGCCTCTTGCCCGGGCCAGTGCAGGGTTGCCAACCGCCCCACCAGCAACCTCGCTGCCGGCAGGCCAGGGCCCGCACGCAGGGTCTCCCTTCGGTGGGTGGGTGTCTCCGGGGGGCGGGCGCGGGCGAGGATGTGCTCTGTGATTGCCGAGATGCCCCCCCAGGCCCCCACCGCTGCTTTGCCGCGCGTGAACGCCGTGGGCTTTGCGGCGGGAGTTTGCCCGGAGCACTCCTGCCCACGGGGTTCCGGGCGTCCTACGCGCCGGCGTCCCCAGGTTGCTGGGCTGAGAGTTCAGGTGGCGACACCTCTAGGACCCAGCACTTTCTCCCCGTGGGGAAAGGTTTCTTTGCCCCCAGAAATTTTCATTGCCTTCTCGAAAAAAAAAATTTTTTTTCCATTTTGGGATCTCCTCGTAAAGAGAGACTCCGTGCTCTGCGACGCCAAGCCCCATCCGCAGGAAAGGAAAGGAGACCGGCCCCCGCGGTTCGGCGGTTCGGCGGTTCGGCGGCCCCCGCGGTTCGGGAGCGTTCCCTAGAGGAAGCGTTCTCTGGGGTGGGAGGCTACCCGGCTTGTTCTCACTCTGCCTCTCGCGCCTTCCAGGGTGTCTTGGCCGGCGCTGTTTGGGGCGCGTTGGTCACTCTGGGGCGGCGCGGTCTCCTGCGGGAAGCAGGCTCAGCCTTCCCAAACCAAGCCTTGCGCTCCCCGCCCGGAGGTGAAGCGGGCGGTGGAAACGCCGCGGGCGCCCGAGAGCCCGTCTCGCCTGCCGGCTGTGGGGCGCCCCGCTCGCCCCGTGCCGCCCATGCGGGGCACACGCGGGGCGCGAGGCGTGAAGCGCGCCCGTGTCTGGGCTACGCGGAGGGTTCCTGGCACGGGCCTCGTGCGCGGCGGGGTGGCAGCCCGGGACGTGCGTGCGCGGCGGCGGAGTGTGGGCATCGCGCCTCCTCTTCCCTAAAGGAGAAAGCTCTTTGCACGTGAGCGTGGCGACTGGTTCGTGGAGTCCAGGGAAAACCGCCAGCCCTGTTTCGGGCGGCCGCTCGTGTGTGTGCATTGGGAAATGAGGCCCACCTAGCGTCTGGAAAGAGCGTGTGAGTCAGAGTACAATTCAAGACACCGGGGAGGAGCCGCGCGTGCGCCCTGCGGCCCTGGGCGAGTCTCGGGACTTCCCCCGGGCCTCAGTTTCCCCTGGGGCGAGGAGCGTGCGGCGAGGCGAGGCCTGGGGCGCTGGCGGCGTGTGCTCTTTCCGGGAGCAGCCGTCCGTCCCGGGCCCGCGAGGCCGCCTTGGCGGGTTTCTCCGGAGGGGCGAGGCGCTCTCCGACGCGCTCCTGTCTTCTCTGCGCGCGCTCACTGCCGCCTTTGCTGAGCCCGTTCTCTTCCCTGCGCTTCCCCGCCCGGCAGGTGCCGGGCGGGCTGCGGCCCCCTGGGCGCAGGATTGGCTGGCGTGCGGCTCCTCCCTCGCCACGGTCACGTTCCAGCGGGGCCTGCCGCGGTGAGCCAGCTGGCCCATGGCGGGTGCCGCCCAGGTGCCCCTCGCCGAGCCCTGCGGTGCTGTGCGTGCCCCGCCCCGTTGCCTGGCCCTCCTCGTCTCTGTTTTATCGTGGCCACATGCAGGTAACCCAGAACTGACCGTGTTGGCCGTCTTTGCGCCAGCGTGGAGGACATTCACGCGGTTGTGCAGCTGCCACCGTCATCCAAGCCGAGACTCTGTCCCCATTAACCGCTCGCTCACCAGGCCCCTGCCTCAGCCCCCGTGGCCTGCTCCCCTCTGTCTCTGTGGATTTGACTCTGGGTTCCTCATAGAAGTGGCATTGTCCAGTGTGTGTCCTTTGGAGTCTGGCGTGTTGTACTCAGCGTCAGGTCCTCGTCTCTGGGTGCGTGTGTAAACTCGAGTGGAGAAGGCGAAGGGAGCACGAGGGTTTGCCTTCAAGTTCTCCGTCATCTTCTGAAGCTTTCCCAGGGGCAGGTGATGGAGAGAGTGAGGACCAGGCTGGGACGAGGGAGCCGCCCACGTCTTTGGGTGCTACGCTGCTCATCCTTGCCACGTCACAAAACCGTAGGGGTATATATAACAGTGTTACCTATTTACGGGGTACTTGTGCTGTTTTGACACAAGCATACAATGTGTAATGACCAAAGATGGATCATTTGGGTATCTTGTCACCTCAAACATCGATCATCTCTTTGAGTTGGGAACGTTCCAAACCTACTCTTCTAGTTACTTCGAAATAACACAGTAAGTTATCGTTAACTGCCCCGCACAGGGACCGTGCCCGCGTCTGCACCGCTCCTTTTGGTACACGCGTCGCCGAGGCCAGCGCCTGCAGCTTTGTCCCTGTAAAGATCCGTTGCGTTGTGTACGACCTCCGAGGTCAGCTAGCCCCTGCCCTGGTCTTGCAGATTGAAGAAAAGGAGACAGACGTGGGAGTTAGGCGTGCGATTGCCCAGGGCCCCTCCACTTGGGTCCCTGAAGGCTTTCCTCCCCACCAGCCAGTCCGACTGCAGACACTCCCTCCCCCTGTGCTCTCGTGCCCGTCTCGTTGCCACCCTGCCTGGAGGGGCTGGGCTGCTCCTCGGGCAGGGGACGTTGGGTGCTCCTTTGCTGTCAGTTTGCAGAATTCAAATGGACTGACGTCTGTGCCCAGCACACGGAAGGAGCTGAGCAGTCGCTGTGAGAAGCAGGCGGTGCGGCAGAATAGAAAGGACGTAGGCTTTAGGCCAGACAGACTCGGATTAAATCCTAGCCCTGCAAGCTGAGCAACCGTGAGAAAGTCTCTTAATTTCCCCGAGCCTATCTCTTCATTTTGCAAAACGTGGATGGTAATTCCTACCTTACTGTGTAACGGGTAGAATTGAATTAATCAGGTGTGTACAGTCTCTGGAATATGGTGGCTGTCCAGTCCATAATAATTATCTCCACCTGGTGGAAAGAATTGTTTCAGGGTGGAAATCAGACTAGCAAGGAGAATTCTAGCACTAATAAAATCAGCTTGTTGGGCAGGAAAAAAAAAAAAATTAGGAAGTGGAATGGAATGTTCTCTGATTAACAGAGGATTAAACTAAAGAAGCCTTTTTAAAAGCCAATTTGGAAAAACTGTGAAAGCTTTATGCAGCTTCAAGGTGCTGTAGTTAACAATAACAAAAACAAACAAAAAAATTCCCAAACCCTATATATGCTAAAAGTTAGGAGATCTGGGTTTTAGTTAGACGAACCCTTAAGTCACTAAAACTGGAAGCCTTCAGACAATTATGAAAGCAGAATTTGAAGAAGTGGGCAGAGCATACACTAGTTCTGGGACATGCCCACAATGAAGCTTTCATTTGTGTGCTTTTAAGAAATTTTATACCTAATACATTCAACTCATAATTTGTGGGGATCTGTTTAGGAGAGACTTTAGAGCCCTTTTGCATCATTGCACGTCCCTCTGCCCTCCCTTTTTCTCGTGCAGTAATACTAATACCTCTAGGGCAGTTTTCCCTGTTTTAATTTTTTCCAACAGTGCCTTGTGTTATTCTCTTTAACCCGAAAATAGGCTGTGTTCAGAAGCAAATGAGCATTTCAGTATTGGTCAGTTTCATGCAGTTTTGCAGAAATGAGCCAGAAGCTCCAATCTGCATTTTTTTTTGTTTTTAAAAGAGAGAACAAATGGCCAAAGAAGTGTCAGCCCCTTGCCCTGCCTCGACCCGCTTAGAGCAGCCAATTAAACGTGCATTAGCTTCGGAAGGCTTCTCGGAGGCCTATAGATTGTGCTTGAAATCTTTGTCTAGTCTTTCAGGAGCACTGTCACACGGATGATTTATCAAAGAAAGTTGTTTATCTGGCAGTAAAATAAACCCTGGGCCTGTTCAGACTAAGATTTCCCGTGAAAATTTCCACCAAGGTAAACACTGGTAACCGGCAGATTGCAGATCCCGTGGGAAGGCCAGACGCATGTAGTAAACACTCAGCTGCAGCTTTGCCGTGCACAGGGCCCGGCCCGCCACCAGCGCCGCCACTCCCGGGGTGCCCGAGAAGACGGGCACTGCCGCCCGGCCGGCTGGGCGCCCAGGAGGAAGGACTGATCGAGCCCCTTGTGTCTGCAGGAGCCATGCCTGCCCAGGGGCCCCCCTGGGTCTGAGTGCCGCTCAGTGCAGGCGCCTGGGACTTCGTGGTTCCGTGGGGCAGCCCTTAGGACGCTTCCCTCCGCTGCGCTGTGCTGGGTTACAGGGAAGTGCACCAGCAGCCGCCGGCTTAGGTTTCTCTGCAAATAGACATTTGTGGAACTGAATTGGCAGGAGGCCGGACGTGTTGACTGATTTGGGGGCCAGGGCCAGGAACGGTGGAAGGGGGTGAAAGGCACCTTCCGGATTCTGCCGAGGTGTAACAGCGGTGGCAAAAACACGCCGTAGAGGCTCCTCCGGGGTCCCAGGCTTTGCCCGCATGTGGCTGCCAAGGTCCATCTGGGAGTGGAGGGCGGGTCACACGCTGGGGGGTGCGGCCGTGGGCCAGTGCCCAGCGCGCGTGCAGGCCAGGGAGTGGCGGGGCGGGAAGCGATGAAAGAGCCTTCTGGGTCCTTCAGAGGACCATGTCGCGGTGCTGGGTGACAGTGGCTTTTCAGGGAGGGCCTGGCTGCCGAGTTACAGCCTGCTGGTTCTGGCAGCCCCGGGTGCCGGGGCTCGAGTGCCACAGGGGCCTTGGGCTCCGTTATGGCAGGACCCAGTGGAGCGGTGGTCGGGGGCGGCTCCCGCCTGGGTCCTTCCCATCCTGATCTCCGCAGTGGGGCAGGGCAGGAAGCAAGGGCCCCGGAGGAGAGGGGACTCTCGCATCTGCTTGCTGAGGGCTTTTCGGGCCTGGGCTCCGGTGTGTGGCAGCCGCCCCCGCGCCCCGAGTGTGCAAGGTGTGGGCCTCTCGGGCCTCGAGGGGCCGAGAGCGTGTGAGGCCAGGCTGGGAGGGCACAGAGAGGCCGAGGAGGCCGCAAGGTGCCAAACGCCAGCAGTGCCCGGTGTCCCGGGTCCCAGGTTCTTCGCTTTCACACGTGTGTCCATTTAAAAACAGGCGTGTGGTGTGTGCACGCGTGTGCATTCTCCTTGGAAGACCTGACTACCCGCAGGAGGTGTGCAGTCTCGCGGAGGCTCAACCCATCAGGCGGTCGCTGGGCTTCCGGAGGCCTGCCGGGCCCTCTCGCCTCACCTGCCAGTGCTGGGATCACGTCGCGGAGAGCTGAGTTGTGCAGATAGACGGCTCGCGCCACCTCTTCTCGGGGGCTGGGGAGAGGCGGGTCTCTGTGGTCAAAGCCAAAGGTCAGTCCTGCCGCAGGGGAGCTCTGCAGCGCCTGCCCTGAGTGCTCTGAGCCCCAGCCAGGCCCTTGACCAGAAAGGTGACGCCTTTTTTGGCCAGAAGCTTGCTCTTACCTGGGCACATCAGAGCGGGCAGGGCCGACTGTCCGTGTAAGGCGCCACCGTTCTGTCTGGTGGCTCGTTGTTGCCTTTCAGACCGTGCACGAGTGACAGGCCCCGCACAGGGCCACCGGGGCGAGGAGGGAGCATCTGTCTTCTCGGGGCCTCGAGCTGGCCAAGTGGGAGCTGCCGAGGTTTGGAGGTGGGGCAGGGTGTGCCCGTGGGGGAGCCCGAAGGCGGACGGGGGCACCTCACTGTCCCCACTCCTGGGGCCCGCTTGAGGCAGAAGCTTCGGGCTTGTCTCGGGCTTCCCGGAGGTCCTGTGGCACCCCGCCCCGGCTCTCACGCTCCCGTGCTGCTCCTTAAGGCATGTCCTGCCCCGGGAGGGAAGCGCCTGGATGGACGTGGCCGCAGGTTAGGGGCACGGAGGCCGGTTCTTGGGAGCCGCAGGGAGGATCGACCTTGTGCTGTCCAGTGCGGGGGCCTGGCCGGAGAGCGCGGGGCAGGAAAGATGGGCGGGGAGGACGATGCAAGCAGGGCTGACGACGTTGCGTGTGGTGTGTAGACCTCTCTGCGGGCGGCCTAGCAGGCGTGTGCCGGAGTGTCCCCAGGTGAGGCTGGCCAGGCAGGCGAAGGCCAGCGCGGGCCCCGAGCGCCGAGGGCAGGACGGGGCCACCTTGCTGGCGGCGGAGAGGAAGCAGAGCCTGTTCTGAGCACGGACGTCGCACGTCTTTGAGAAAGCCTGCAAGGAAAAGTAGAGGAAGGGGAGAAAGGGGGCCCCAGAGAGAAGACAGTCTTAACCCGAAATAATGGAGTTCTGGCAGCAGAACGTCAGGCACCGGGATGAGATGTTAGGGAAGGTGGTGAGGAGGGACGGAGGTGTCCTCGAGCCACGTCCCTTAGGAGCTGCTCAGAGCGGCGTCGGCTGGGCCGGGCCAGCCCAGGGCCGCCCAGCGGAAGGTGTCTTCAACAGCTGGGCTGAGAAGGCCAGTGTGGCCACCCGGCGGCGGGGACGGGGCCGTCGGCTGCGTGAGTGGCCGGGCAAGCTTTGCTCAGGGTGTGCCGGGCGGGAGTTGGAAGCTGTGATCAGCTCACACTCGGCGGCCGCAGAGCTGGCCGTCACCGAGAGCAGCCGTCATTGGGAGCTGTCATAAACCGCCCTGACCTCTGTCTCCAGACCTTGTTAGGGGTCTGGGAGGGCCACCCTGGGTCCTGGAGCCAGCCCGAGTCGCTGCAATGGGGACAGCGGCGGTTAGGGCCGAGGGCTGGGTCAGCCCGGGCGTCCGGCGCTTCTCTGAACGGGGGACGGCAAGGGAGGCTGCAGCCGAGGGAGGGGCGGGGGCGGGCGAGGGGCGTGTGCGTGTGCGTGTGTGTGGGCGGGTGTGCCTGCGAGCTGTACGCGTGTGGCTGGGAGAAGCAAGGGGCCTCGCGCTTGTGCACGCGGTGCATTCGCGCTCGTGCTTGCTGTGTGTGCACAGGTGTGCGCAGCGTGGTGCAGACAGGTGAGGGCGCCTGTGGCACGATGGCTGTGTGCACGTGCCCTCCGCCGTGTGCGCCTGGCGAGCATGGCCGCACGGGCAGCTGCCTCCCGGGGTCGGCCTGGCCGTTCCAGGGTGAGGCCGAGGCTCAGCTCTGTCCCCAGCGCTTCAGACAGAGACTGCCAAGAGCAAGCCGCTAATTCTCCCTGCTTGGGGTGGGCTTCAAGGAGCCCACACGGGTTTCCTCGGCAGGGATGCCAGCGTGCAAACCAAGGCCACCAAACTTTGTAAGTCTGGAGACATCTTCCGCAAGTCCTGGTAATTTATGTATCGCCCTGGACGCCAGACGGGCCCATCGTGTTTAGTCGTAGTGTTCGCGGCAGGCGTTTGGAGCTGCTGGTTCCCGGGGCAGGAGTGGCGTCCTCAGCAGGTTGCTGCGGTTAGGAGCCGTGCAGCGGCCGAGGCGGGAGCCCCAGGACGTAACGCCCACCTAGGAAAGAACGCGGGAGCCACGCAGGCCCGCGTCCAGTGCCTGGCTCTGCCACCTGCCGGGTCAGCGCAGGCAGGTCGCTTAAACGCCCCGTGGCTCACTTTACCCAGTGGATAAACACCAAAGATAAAAACTTCTGTGTTAGGAGGCAAAACACGGACCGGCAGGAAGCGGCACGAGTTCAGGAGTCCCGGGGCCTCGTTCCAGCACGGCCGTGGAGCAGCTTGGTGACTTGGGCTGGTCGGACGCACCTGGGAACCCGTTTCCTTAAGCAAATTGGAGGGGTCCCCCACTGCCGGTGGTCTCGGAGGAGGCTCCTTCCTGCTCTCAGATCGCTTGGCTTTGTTCCGTAGGAACTCTGGGCCTTGGTTTCTTGACGAGACACCTGTGCCGGCTCCGCCCGCGTGCCCGCTGGGATGCCCCGCCCTCGTCTTGGGCTCTCGTGGGGAAGAGAAGCCCGCGTGTGTCCAAGAGGCGGAACAGACGGAGAGTGGGCTGGGCATTCCGACCGAGGAGCTGAGTCGGGGCTGCGTTGGGGTGTGGCACCGCCTTGGGGCAGGGCGGCATTGCTGTGTGGATAGGCGTTCCCTGACCGCAGCCTGGGGTGTCCGTGCGTCCTGACCCAGCCTCCCTCCCTGGTGTCCGCGTGCGGAGCCCCTCTCCGGAGCCTGTGTCTGAGCCTCTTGCTTTTCCCAGCGCTCACTCGGGAACCCAGAGGCGGACGGCGCAGGGCTCTTCCTGGCGTGGGGAAGCTAGAGCCCGCTGATGAGGAGACAGTGTGGAGTTGTACATCACGTGCTTTCTGATCAGCCACCCTCCGCAATTCCAAACTGGATTTTTTTTTGAGACAGAGTCTCACTCTGTTGCCCAGGCTAGAGTGAGTGCCGTGGCGTCAGCCTAGCTCACAGCAACCTCACACTCCTGGGCTCAAGTGATCCTCCTGCCTCAGCCTCCTGAGTAGCTGGGACTACAGGCATGCGCTACCATGCCCGGCTCATTTTATATATATATATATATATATATATATATATATATATATATGTTGGCAAATTAATTTCTTTCTATTTATAGTAGAGACGGGGTCTCGCTCTTGCTCAGGCTGGTTTCGAACTCCTGACCTCGAGCAATCCGCCCACCTCGGCCTCCCAGAGTGCTAGGATTACAGGTGTGAGCCAGTGCGCCCGGCCCCAAATTGGATTTTTATTCCTGACCTGCAGCTCCCCAGCCCTGTGGCTCTGGCCAAGGGCAGTCCTGGGAGCCACAGGTCTCGTTGCACGTGCTCCTCTGGGCTGGTGCCCACGTGTCCTGGAAGCCCCGGAGCGCAGCTCTCATCCGATATGTGGCTCACCCTGGGGCCGCCAGCCACGGGCTCTGCGTGGCATCCCAGGAAAGGCTTCCTGTTCACGTGGGGCTGTTGGCGCGCCCTGCACAGCCGGTCTCCCCCTAAAGCATGTACGACAGACCACACCTTCCTTAAAAAAGGAAAAGAACCCCACAAAAACGTAAAGGCTGAATGCACTGCACAGATATACCAAATCCAAACTGGGGTAGCAAAGGCCATGTTTTCTCAGGGAAGATTAAGAAGAATTTCAGCGGTTATTGAGATACAGACCCATCTAACCCCTAACCGCGTCTGTGGGTTCCCACGGGAGCAAATACTGGCGGAAGACTCTGGGGTCGGGCTGAATGGGAGAGGGCACTGGGACCGTGTTGGCCCGAGGGCCTGCGGAAGGCCTGACCCCGATGGCAGCCCCTTCCCACGCCTCGGCCTCCGCGGTGCCGTGTGGCTGGGCGCACCTGCTGTCTGCTCTCCGGCCGGCAGGCCGTATCGACGTGCAAGCCTTGCTTCTGGTGGGGACGCCAGATGACCTTCCCGGGAAGGCGGCGTCAGGCAGGGCGCCCGGCTGGCCAGGTCACGGGGGTGCAGGAGTCCCACCCTACGACCCACTGTCAGCCTCCGCCCAGGCGTGGGCCTCCCTTCCGCAGGGAAAGGGCAGCTCCTGGGAGTGCAGGACCCGCCTCTGGAGGTGGAGACCAGGGGCCCAAAAGAAGCATCCTCACCGCTGCCCCCAGCTGCCGAGAGGAGGCCCCACCCATGGGTGTGGCATGGAGGCCGGGCCTCCCTCCTGCCCGCCCCGTGAGCGCTGCCCGCGCCCTTCCCTCCCAGCCCGCGCCCTTCCCTCCCAGCCCGCACCCTTCCCTCCCAGCGCAGGGGCACCCAGGCCCAGCCTGCTCCGCTGCCTCCTCTGGCGTCAGTTGCCGTGGTGATTCCGAAGAAGCCGTGTTTCGCCCTCGGAGGGTGCGCCTTGGGGTGCGGGAGGCGGCAGGCAGCGAGGGCGCCCTCCCGGGAGGGTGGGGTCAGGTGCAGTGTTGGGTTCTCTCTGTGACTGGCAGCTCTTCCCCGGGGCCTTCTTCCCTTTCAGACCTAATGTGCCTGCTGGCAGACGTCCCTGCTTGCAATGGCCGCACCGGAACCGGAGCAGGCGGCCCCCGGGGAGAACGGGAGCTCTCCCTCCCTCCCCGTCCCTGTCTCCCTCTCCTGGGGCTCTTTGGGCGTAGCAAGGTGCGGGGTCTGGTCTGGGCCGCCGGCTGAAAACTCCGCGTGTTCCCGCCTTGGCCCCATCCCTGCTGGACCCGCACCCCAAACTGCGCACAGGGCCTGGCAGGTGGCTCCCCCTGGGGCGGCCACTGGCACCCCCCCTCCCAGTTTCCAGGGCTGCTGTCCCACGATTGCAGCCACGTGAGTGAGGACACCTGCCTGTCCCGGCCCGGCCTCACGTGGGTGCTCCTCACAGGGGCAGGCTGGGGACACCCCTGGCTCAGCTGGAGACCCCTGAATAGGGTGGGGTGTGGGGGGGCAGCCCCTCCTTGCAGGATGGGGTGTGGGGGAAGGGGAAGCCCCTTCTTGCAGGATGGGGTGCAGGGGGGTCAGCCCCTCCTTGCAGGATGGGGTGCAGGGGGGTCAGCCCCTCCTTGCAGGATGGGGTGCAGGGGGAAGGGGAAGCCCCTCCTTGCAGGATGGGGTGCAGGGGGGTCAGCCCCTCCTTGCAGGATGGGGTGTGGGGGGACAGCCCCTCCTAGCAGGATGGGGTGTGGGGGGGCAGCCCCTCCTCGCAGGGTGGGGTGCAGGGGGGGCAGCTCCTCCTCGCAGGATGGGGTGTGGGGGGACAGCCCCTCCTTGCAGGGTGGGGTGCAGGGGGGGCAGCCCCTCCTCGCAGGATGGGGTGCAGGGTGGTCAGCCCCTCCTTGCAGGATGGGGTGCAGGGTGGTCAGCCCCTCCTTGCAGGGTGAGGTGCAGGGGGGCAGCCCCTCCTTGCAGGGTGGGGTGTGGGGGGCAGCCCCTCCTTGCATGATGGGGTGCGGAGGGGCAGACTTCCGGGGGCAGCGTGGAGGAGGGGACCTGCCCGGTGGTCCAGGGAAAAGGACTTCTTGGTGTGGCAGAGGGGGGAAGAAGCATGACGGGACTGTGCAGGAATCTGACGTGACTGTGCAGGAATCCGAATTTAGCGCTGCTCTTTTCTGTAAGACAGTCTGGAATCTTCACTCTTTGGGGAGTGGAGAGGAGAAAGCGGGGTCGTAGGCAGTCACAGAGCACTGCTTGAGAGACCTCGGGGAAATGAATCAAATTTCTAAAGCCGGAGTTGTTCTGACCTGATTGGAGGGAGAAACCTTTATTTGCACTTCTCTGCTTTTCCTGAAGAAAAGTATGTAAGTACTCTCCTGAAGGAAGTACTTAAAATTTGGACGCAGGTGCAGTGGCTCACGCCTGTGGTCTGAGCTACTTGGGAGGCTGAGGCAGGAGGATCCCTGGAGCCCAGGAGTTCAAGTCCAGCCTGGGCAACATAGCAAGACCCACTCTCTAAAAAAAAAAAAATTGAGCAGAAGGTCAAGGAAATAAAATAAACAAATGAACGAATGAAGCATAGATAAAAACATAGATCTATACATAAAAATTATTTTTGAATCTGTAATTTAGTTTTGAAATGATGTATTCACACTGTATAAAGTAAAAAAATGTCAAAGAGGACAGAATTAAGAGCAAAAGGACAGTTTTCATTTTCTTTCTTTCTTTTTTTTTTTTTTTTGAGACAGAGTCTCGCTTTGTTGCCCGGGCTAGAGTGAGTGCCGTGGCGTCAGCCTAGCTCACAGCAACCTCACACTCCTGGGCTCAAGCGATCCTCCTGCCTCAGCCTCCCGAGTAGCTGGGACTACAGGCATGTGCCACCATGCCTGGCTAATTTTTTCTATACATATTAGTTGGCCAATTAATTTCTCTCTATTTATAGTAGAAACGGGGTCTCGCTCTTGCTCAGAGCTGGTCTCGAACTCCTGAGCTCAGTCGACCCGCCCGCCTCGGCCTCCCAGAGTGCTAGGATCACAGGCGTGAGCCACCACGCCGGGCCGACAGTTTTCATTTTCAAAATGCTTTTCCTTCCGTGAGCTTAGTTTTATACCGAGTCTGTGTGCAACCCTGGACGGGAAGTATTTTCTTTTCGAGTTAGGGAAATCGAGCTCAGAGAGATTAAGCAACGAGCCCAGTGTCACACAGCGGAGCTGGGAGTGGAACCCAGGGCAGCCTGGGCAGGGCCTCTGGAACCAGGCAGCACGGCAAGCCTCGTATTCCTCACGGCCGACCTTCTGCGTCTTTCAGGGGCGGCGGTGCAGCAGGGTTGAGTTTGGACTTGTGCCTGTTCCCTAGGGGTTGCCGTGACAAACTGCCACAGCCTGGGTGGCTTGCATGGCAGAAGTCCGCTGTTTCGCAGTTCGGGAGGCCAGGTGTCCTCAGTCCAGATGTCGGTAGGCTTGGGTCCTTCTCGGGCTCTCAGGGGGAGTCTATTCCACGCCTCTCTCTAGCCTCTGGTGGCCCCCGACAGTTCTTGGTGTTCGTTGGCTTGTCACTGCGACCCCTGCTTCTGTCTTCAGGTGACTTTCTTCCTGCGTGTCCGTGCGTGTGTCTCTGCGTCTCTTCATCTTACAAGGACACCGGTCATTGGATTTAGGGCCACCTGAATCCAGCACGAGCCCAATCTTAATTTAACTAGTTGCACCTGCAAAGACCCTATTCCCAAATAAGGTCACATTCGGAGGTTCCAGGTAGCTGTGGTTGTTTTAGGAATACTGTTCACTCTGCTAGAGGGCTCTGGAGCCAGGTGACCTGAGGTCGAATCACAGCTCCGTCACCTCCCAGCTGTGTCTCTTGGAAGAGGACACGCCTAAGCCCGCTCGTCCTCAAAGGCAAGTGGCCGTGTGGCACCCACTCACCGAGGTAGTTGTGAAGGGTAAGCAGAACAGCGCCTGGCACTGGACCCTCCACACTGGGATCCTACCAAAGGCAGATTTGGCAGGTGACAGTGGCAGCTTGTGGCCATGAGAGGGATGATGAACTCGCCACCACGCACCCGAAAAGCCAGCTCGATGCAGTTGCAGCGGACGCTGATGCGTGAATCTTGGGAGGATTCCCGGTGAAGAACGCATCATCAGTCAGGAGTGCCTTGCTCTTGGGAGAAAATTCTGGACTAGGGACGGCGGCCCAAGGGATGCTGTGTCAAGCCCAGCAGGGCCTGGCTTCTGGTGGCTCTAGGAGGCAGGGAGCAGCTCAGAATATAGCCGGCGGCCCTGCCGTCTGGCTTCCGGGGACGAGGGCATGTTACCAGACCTGATCTCCAACACGAGAAACCTGCCTTGCGACTGGACCACTCACAGCCCAGCGCTGCAGGAGGCGAGAGGCTGTGTGCTGTGCAGCCGAGCCAGGGAGGGGGGATGCAGACGTGGAGGGAAACCAACCCGCCGCCCCCAAGGCCTCAGGAGCCGGGTCCTCTGGGGGGCTGAGGGGCCACCCCCCGGCCCAGCCCTGCGTGCCCTGCAGGTCTCCACTTCCGCGGCGAATTCTCCAGCAGCTCACTCGAAGCTCTTCAGACACACGAGGGCCCTTTCAAACCTATGTGCTGGCCACCAGGCACAGCGTTTGCGTTCCGCAGAGCTACTCTGGACGCCCGATGGTCAGGGCAGAGCAGCAGGGAGCGGCCGGCAGCGGCCGGCAGGGCCGGGCGGGGGTTCTAGGTCTGGAGCCTGTGTCTTTCCCGTGTGTTTGGCCACGTAAGTGAAGTTGTGCGGCCGCCTCCCCGGACACCGCACATCGCTCCTCACTCAGGCCGTTGCTTGTAGCCGCCACTCTGCACACGCCAAGTGGACGGTTTTGCGGCGGACCCTCCACGTAGGACAGATTGGCATTGCGACTGCTCTTCACACAGTGTCTGCATACACATCTGTCCACAGAGACCCCAGCTGGGACTGGGGTTAGCACAGCACATGCCTGTGGACGGGCCTCGGCCCCAGCTTGGCTGGGACCTTGGTGGCCACGGGCTGAGGCATGTTATGTTGTGAAGCGCCTTCGCTGGTGCCCCAGCCGTGGGTGTGTGCAAGGCTACAGCTGTCTTCTGTCGCGCCCCGCCCCCACCCCCCGTCTGTGGCTGCTGCAGGGGTCCTCCCGTGCCGAGAGTGACGGGCGCCTGCCCAGCCTCCCGAGTCCCCGGCTGCGTGATGGGGCACAGCGTGCTCGCTCACTGCGCGGCCCTCGTTCAGGTGCAAGCCCGTGAACAGGTGTGGGCGCACGTGGCAGGTGGCACGGGAACCGGGGAAAGGTGCCGGGGGGAAGCCGAGTGGGCTGGCGCTCCAAGTCAGGAACTGTCCCACAGGACTGCGAGCCGTCGCCGGGACCCTGCGCTCCGACTGGCTTCTGTAGGACAAGAAGCACCGACGCGGAGGGTGCTGTGGCAGCAGAAGAAAACCTGTTGGCCATGGAGCCGGGGACTTGGCAAATATTTAGGAGCAAGCGTTTGCCTCCTGAGTGGTGGCGGACAGCATGGAGGTGGGGAAGGTGCCCGCGTGCGGCTGGTGCCTGCTCCCGCTGAGCTCTGTGTCCGTGCACGGGAGGCGTCGCCTGTCCCCCGGACTCCGTGTGGGCCTCCTTCGGGGCCAGGGCCATTTGCCCCTCTGCTGGGACCGTGAGCCCCAGGGCTCAACAGCTCAACAGCCACGGGGAGCTTCGTGCTTGTTTCTTTCTAATACGTGGCTTTCTTGGAGAAGGAGAAAGGGAGCACAAAGTTGGAGGCATTTAAGTTTTCTTTTCTCTTCTTTTCTTGAGGTTCTGTGGGTTCTGTGCTCTCACCCACCCAGGCTGGAGTGTGGTGGCCTCATCATAGCCCACTGCAGCCTCCAACTCCTCGCTCAGCTGATCCTCCTGCCTCAGCCTCCTGAGTGCCTAGGACTACAGGTGCACACCACCACACACCTGGCTAATTTTTAAATATTTTTTTAGAGATGGGGTCTTGCTACTTTGCCTCCTAAGCTGGCCTCGAACTCCTGGCTTCAAGCGATCCTCCCACCTCAGCCTCCCAAAGTGCTGGGACTACAGGTGTGCGCACCACGCCGGGCTTGAGTTTTCTTAGCGTCTATTTTCTTGCGCCTCTTGCTCCCCGTGGGCTCTCGGAAGCTCGGCCTTGTTACTTGTGTGGGGTCGCAGAGGGGGTGAGAGGAAGGGGGACTCAGTGAGGGTCAGAGGACCTAGACGCGGAGGTCGGGGCACCCGGCTCGAGGCCAGTACGCCGGCTGCCCTGAGCGTGCGCGCGCCGAGCACGGCGGGGTCAGGGATGCGAGGACGCGGAGACACGGCCCGCGAGACGGGCTGGCGCCGACTCCTGTTAACTTTTCCGATTCTTGGCTTCCACCAAACTTATCTCAGGCCAAGGCACGTTCTCCTTCGAGAGTCTAGTGTTCCTTTCCATCCTGTTGGGGGGACATCGAGAGTCGAGTGACGGGTAGAAGGAAGGAGGGACAGAGGGCCCTTTCTGCGCTTGTGTGGCCTTGTGCCCTGGAGCCGTGGGTGGCCGCCCAGAGCGCTGCCTCTCCGGGTCCCGTCGCCCTCGGGGGGCCAGCGAGGCCTGAGCGGGGCCCTTCCCCGACGCCAGGCTGGAAAGCAGCTAGCCCCAGGGAGCAAGGGGCGGCCCGGGGCGTGGGTCCCCTGCTCTGCATATGCGGCTCTTTTCGCCTCTGTCATTACTCGTGTTTTGTGAGCTGGACTTCCTGGGCTCAAGTCCCAGCTGTGCCGTCTCCTGGGTGTGGGACCTCGGGCAGACGGCACAAGCCGGTTACAGTTAGAGCGTCGGGCTCGCAGGGTTGCCAGGGCCCGGTGAGTGAGTGTGTGCAAAAGTGCGGGGACCCCCACCCTGCACCCCACCCCGCACCCCACCCCGTGCCCCACCCGGAGCTCCAGCCGGGCTTTCGGGCGAACAGCGGGGCGGGGCGGGGCGGGGCGGGGCGGACAGAGAGGGAGACGGTGACCCCGCGGCGGGCAGAGCTGTTGTCTCGTCTCTGCAGGTTTGCCTGGACTCGGAGCCGAGGCCCAGCCGACCCTGACGGCTGCTGCCTCCTTTAAGGATTCTCCCGCTCCCCTTGTCCCCGCGTGGTGGCTGGGGTCTGCCGGCGGGGGCGGCTGAGGTGCGCACAGGGGTGGAGGCGCTTCTTCCTCCCGCACAGGGGCCCAAGCCCGCGCTGCCAGCGCTGCCAAAGCACACGCCTCCCCCAAACGGAGCCGCCGGGCAGCGCCTCGCTCTCGGAGTTGGGTTTCCGTGTGGCAGCATTAGCTTAGACCAGCGGGGGCTTCGCGCGGCCCGCGAGAGCAAGCCGTTGGGTAGCGGGAGTGCAGATGACCGGCCGATGCTGGTGCTGCGTGTGGACGCGTGTTGGGGGCGTGTGAAGCTGCAGGCTCTACTCTCCTGCCTGACCAACTCCCCAGGTGTCCGGGAAACGGGACAACTTCAACGGAATCGTTTGCCCTACAGGAGTCACTCGGGAGTGTGTTCCACGTCTGCTGTTTTTGTAGATGAGAGAAAAAGAAAGCTGCATTCAATCTTTCTTTTCTTTTTTTTTTTTTTTTTGGCTTTGTTTTTGCTTTTTTTTTTTTTTTTTTCTATAATGTATGTCCTGGAGTCAGTAAGTGCGTGTAAGTATGCATCGTGTGGTTTGCGGTCAGGGGAGAGAGGCTGAGTTGTCGTGACAAAGTGCAAGCTCTTTTCTTTGCTAAACGAATCACTGATGCCAAACACCGCTCCTGCCGGGTGCAGGGGTGTCTGTCAAGCTGCCGCCACAAGGCCTCTGCCCGCAGGACTTGCCGGGGCCTCACCTCTGCTGGGTGTCAGAAGGAGCACGCAGGTTTTTTCGAGTCGGGGGCCTTCTCGGTGCTGTCACCGAACCTCATTTGCACAGTTGGATTTCTGCCTCAAGGCCTCGGGGCCGCCCACCTAAGACACACGTGACCCGGGGCCGGTAGGCAGAGAATCGGGTCCCCTGTCCTCCTGCCTTAGAGAGGCGTTGTTATCGAACAGACTTTCGCTGGGAGGTGCCCCCGTGGCAGGAGGTGCGTTGGGGGGCCCATCTGTGGGCCCTGCCCGGTCGGACGGGCTGGTGCAAGTCTCCTAGTGACAGGCCGCTCTGCAAAGCGTTGGCCAGTCCCTCTGTGACCAGCCTGCGCTTTGCTCCTCGAACCGCCTGCTTGGGCGCTGTGGCCCTGTGGGAAAGAGAGAGCAATTCAGGGAAAAAGCAAGTCTCTTGGGAGCGAGGGTCTGGTGTCTGTCTCTGGACGCTGTTTTCGTACTTTTTGGAGAAAGCGTGTCCATGTGCTTGCCGGGGCACCCCAGAACGTGGCGGGACCCCCGCCGGCCCCTCTTGCTTTCCTGCTAGAGGAACCGTGGAACCGTAGGGCTCCAGTCTGAGCAGTGAGGATCCCAGCTCCGTGGCTTGGGCAGGTTGCATCGCTTGTGAGCACCCGTTGAACGAGAATGAGTTCAAGTCTCTTCAGGTTCCAAGTAAATAATCTACATTCCAACATAACTGATTGTTTTTTTAATCTGAAAATGGTGGGGATCGACTAGATCTATAGAGTGCCTCTCCACCCTCCTCCTCCTCTTCCCCCCTCCTCAAAAAAGCTATTTGAAAATGCAGAATTTGTACTCAAAGCCCTAGCAACCCTTAACTAAAGCCAAGTTGCTCTAGTTGAGCAGATAGTGACAGATCCAGAAATGTCATCTCTGGGTTTCCTTTATGTTCTCGCATTTTGGGATTCATTGATATTTTAGATTTACTTAAGTTCTTTATTAGACTATATGCTTTTCTAAAATTTAAATTTTTTGCTTCAAAATATGTACAGTTTAAAACACCAAATAGGAATAAAAGGTTTTTAACAACAAAAAAAAAAATCCTGCAGTTCCCTGCCCTCTGCCCTCCTACCCATAATTCTCATGGCTCAGGGGCAATAATTTTCAATGATTTTAGCTATTTCTTGTGATACCCAGCAAATTGGAGCAAATAAATGACATGCTTAAATGGAGGGTTTTGATTTAAAGTTTAGACATTATTTATTGATTTTCTGTTATTGAAGGTAAAGATTTCTCTCTGTCATTGCTACCTTTCTGATATAGTTGTATCTCGCTTTTGGTTGAGTTAATATTCAGTATTTAACGTATTAGCCTTACATAAATATTATTTGTGGCTGAGCCATGTAGTGTACTGCATATTTAATTTCTTTTCCCCTTTTTGTTTTTCCTTCGGATAGTAACTGCCTCATTTTATTTGCCCAATGACTCATGTTCCTGGTATGAATTCGGCCTCAGGCTTCCTGGCAGATATGCGTCAAGCAATCTGCCTGAGCTCTCCTCCCTCCTGTTGCATCCCAACCGATGGAGCTTTAAGCCCGTGTATCAGACAGGGCTCCCTGGGGAAACAAATCAAGAGGAGGTATGAGAGGGGTTGAGCAGGGGAATCGGCTCACGTGATCACAGAGGCAGAGGGCTCACGCTCGGCTGTCTGCGCGCTGGAGAGCCGGAGAAGCAGGCAGTGTCCCGACTTGGTTCGGAAGAAGCCTTCGGACCAGGGAAGCCGGCAGGGCAGTCCCCAGGCTGAGGTCAGAACCCGAGAGCCCTGGCGGCCAGTGGTGCAAATCCCAGAGTCTATAAACGTCAAAGAACCTGGAGTCTGGTGTCCACGGGCAGAAGGAGAAAAGGTGTCCTGTAGCACAAGGCAGAGATCTGAGAGGGAACCCCTCTTCCGGGGCTCCCAGGTGATGGGATGGTGCCTGCCCTCGTGGAGGACAGGTGTTCCTCTCTGCCCGCCCACACGCGGCCAGTCTCTCCCGGAAACTCCGCACAGGCACCGCAGAAGCAGCCCCTGGTCAGCCTCGTGGGCATCCCTCAATCCCGTGGCATGGACCTAAAATTACCCGCCGCAGCCTGCCACACGCAGCGGTTCTGGAAAAGCCATTTCTTTGCTTTTCTCATGTTAGATTTTTGTTTTCCTGGAGTCCCGCGTTGTCATCTAGATTAATGTGGCATTTTTTTGATAGGTAAGTGAGGTAGGTGACGGTGAAACTCTTGGATTGATTTTCTGTCTTTTTCTTTCTTTTCTGTGTTCCATCTCTCTGTCATTTTGTTCAGCTTTTGAGGAAATTTCTTCAACCCTATCTTAAAGCACTTACGTTACAGTCTTTATTTTTCCCTCTTATGCTTTAAATTTCCAAGTACCCTTTCTGGTTCTCTGAAGATTCCTTTCACTAGCTTTCTGTTCTTGTTTTATAAATACAAAACCTTGTCTAATATTATTATCATTATGAAAAGTTTATGTTCCCTACATGGACTCTGTTATCTCTGAATTCTTTTTTCTGTTTGTTTTGTGTGCTTTGGTGTCTGTCATTCCCATTTAGAAGCTTTCTGTAAATACCTGCCAGTCCCCGAGTGTCCATTTGAATTTAACAGTGAGGCACAGAATTGGGAGCTCTGTGTGTGTGTGTGTGTGTGTGTGTGCAGGGCCCCGTGATCGTCGGGCCTCCTTGTGGAGTTTTTTGGGGGGGCCTGTAGCCTTTTAGTCTTTTCTTTTGAGCTACTAGTGTCGTCAGAGGGAAACTCGCAGTGGTCCGACTGGGGCACGTCGCGCAGTGCTCTGAGATCTGCCTCTCTCTTTACCCTGCGGACTTTCACCGAACCCTCTGCTGTCCACGTGGAGGCACCCTGTCCTCCTGGGTGCCTGGGGCACCCCAGCCCCAGGCTGGGTCAAGCCGGCTGTGCGGAATGCGCCCTTTGGCTGCTGCTAGCGTGGGCTGAGCTCCCCAGGAGTCACGGCCCAGAGCAGTGGGGCTGAGTGTCCCTACACAGGCTTTATACCAGTCCCCATGCTGAGGCCGCCGGGAGCGCCCAGGGCCCCCAGTTCAGGAGCATTTCTGGGTCCTGCTGTGTCGGCTCGTTTTTTTTTTTTTTTTGTTTTGTTTTGTTTTGTTTTCCCTTTGTGGCGCCCCCTGTCTGTCAGCGGCTGCGTTTCGGCTTTTTTCCCTCCCTCCCTCAAGCCAGCTCCCACCGCCCATTTGCTTCCTTGTTATTATACAGCATGCTGTTGATGTGTTCCTGTTTTCTCTGCCACGTTCCTGAATGTGTTCATAACTTTTTTTTAGACTATAATTTGTAAGCTGGCCTCAGGAAGGAGTGGGAACGGCGGCGTGTGCTCCATCCAGTCAATGTGCCTGGCCGGAAGTCCTGGTGGCGGTGACTCTTTGTGAGCGGTGCAGAAGCTTGGGGGTGTCTGTGCGGCTTCCCGCCGCCTTCCCTCCTCCGGCTTCCCTCCGGCTGGTTTCAGCTGTCTGGAGTTCACCCCCGTCGCCTCCCACCCTGGTCCTCACGATCCCCCCGAGTCCCCACGCCGGCGCTCCGGTTTCAGCCTCATCCGTGAAGTCTGCGGCGTTTGGGGTTGAGGGGCGTCTCCTCCTCTCCCGGCGTCTTCCCCTGGCGGCCGTCGTGACGCTGGGCTGCGGGGTCCCCAGAGTCGGTGGCTCTGATGGCTTCTGCGATAACTCTTCCTCCTCGCGCCCCAGGGAAGGTGCTCCTGGTCCCTCTTTCTCTTCTCTTCGCCGCCCCCTGACCAGCTTCTCTGCAGCCGTCGTCTGCGGTCAGGCGAGTTGCAAGTCGATTCCTGACTCGGCCCGTTCCCCGCCCCGGCCCCTCCGCCTTGGATTCCTGCAGCAGTCCCACGTCGGTGGTGGAGGCCGGGAGTGGCCCCGGCCCGTGGCTGCTGCCGCGCACTCAGGCCCCGGCGTCTGGCGGTGGCGGCGGTGGGACCGTGACCGTGACCGGAAGCCGGGAGGCCGGCAGGCGGAAGGTCTTTGCAGAGAGCGAGGACGGGGGAGGGTGTCCTGGCTCCCTGGGTCTCAGCTCAGCCTCAGAAATGCGGCCACGCCACGCTTCCTGGGGAGCCTATCAAGGGAAGTCTGATTTGTGAGCAGAAACATGGTCTGGGTGGTTGGAAGTGGAATGAAATTGTAATGGTTTACTCAAGCGTGAGGGATTATTTATTTTAAGATTACTGAGAAAGACCCAGACAACCCCTCGCTGCGGCCTCGAGTCTGGGTTTCGGCGTTCCTGGGTCTCTGAACTGCTGCTGCTGGCGCCTAGGTAGGCACTAACGGCCCACCCCTGGCGGGCGTTAAATTGTTGCTAAAAAAATAATAATAATAATAATTTTTTGCTTTTGTTTTTTATTTTGCTTTAGTTCGGGGTCCAGCTGTTGTGAAGAGCTGGGGTCAAGGGCCTGAGGTGGTGGTTTAAGTTGCCCCACCCTCCCTCCGGGGTGCGCAGGGCGCGGTGCACAGGGTGGGGCTGGGCGCGGACCCGGGTCTCCCCAGTGTTGCCTGGCCTGGCCCCCAGCAGGGTCCTTCTGCCAGGCCGGCAGGCAGACGCGCTCTACGCTTTACAGATGGGGGACCCAGAGGCTGCTGTCAGCCCCGCTGCTGCTTCCTGGGGCTTCTCCTCCCTGCCGCCCCCCTGCATTGCAAGCTCAGCCTGTGGGCCGGGTAGCCCAGAGGTGGAGGTCGTGTGGGGGGATCAGTCCCAGGCTGCTCCCCAGGCCAGCACCCGCCCCTCCACCCCTGCCCCAGAGCGCACTCCGCAAGGCACCGGGATATCAGCCCGGACGGCCAGTGGCCTGTGCAGACAGTGTCGGTAATCTGCGTCCCTGAAATAAACCCTAGAACGATTCAAAGATGTTAGTAATTTCTGGCCATGTGTGCCTTCTTCCCTACTCTCCCCACCTCAGAAACGAAAGTGAGCCAGACGGCAAGAAGCAGGGTCTAATGCAGAGCACATTTCCGTCGTCCGGTTTCTCCTCTCCCTCGCCGTCCACCCCACACCCTGCAAACCAAATTCCTTTACACGGTCACGGCAGAGGAACATTAATGTTTGATTTGAGTCGTGATTAAAAGCAACACAATCAGAAGAGTGAAATAGTTTCCACCGGAGCAGTATCATTTTCAGCCGTGTGGCACTGGGGTCCTCAAACTTTTTTAAACAGGGGGCCAGTTCACTGTCCCCCAGACCGTTGGGGAGCGCGGCGCACATTCCACACGTGTGCACCGTGGGCCCGGGACGAGTCGGCCGCTAAGCAGGACAGGCAGCGGCGCCAAAACCACGCGGCGGGCCGGATAAATGTCCTGGGCAGGCCGCATGTGGCCCTCGGGCCGCAGTTCGAGGACCCCCGGCAGGAAGGAGCACTGTCCGTGGGGCCGGTGGGATTCCGGTCCCGACTCTGGGTCCCACACACCGGCTCTGTGCTGTCGTTATTTGACGTGAGTCCTCCTTGATTGCAAAAGGCCGTAATAAAATAACAGCAGTGGCTTCTTCACGTGGTTTCTGTGAGTGCCGCGCAAGAGGCCACGGACTCGCTCAGCCTGCGGTCATCTTCGAGCCCAGCGCGTGGTGGGCATCCAGTCAACCGCGGCTTTCCGCCGACAGGAGGCGCCGCCGTGCCATCTGCAGCGTGCGCCAAGCCCTCTTGGAACTCCCCTTGGTCACTGCGAAGGCCATGCTTGGTTCCGGGCGCTGGGCCGTGGGGAGGAGCCGGGGCTTCTCTCCGGACCTGGAGCCACGCCTTGGAGGGCCTCCTGAGGGAGCAGAGATGTCCTTCCTGCCTGCTGCCGTGCGGGGCGCTGCCTTGCTTTGCAGCGCGGTTTCCGGCACTGCCAGGGCTCTGCAGGGCGGGCAGAGACGAGAGCCCGGCCGGGGCAGAGAGGCTCCTCTTGCTGGTCCCTTATCCAGCCCCGCACGGAGAACTTCTCTCGGTCAGTGAGCCCCAGCCTAGAGGAGGCGGGGTCTTTGCCCCCGTGAACCCAGGGACGAGGGCTTGTAAGCCGGCAGTGGACACCGAGCCCGGTGTGGCCCGTGTCAGGGGGAGGCCAGGGAGCGGTGGTCTCCGCTGCCTCCTGCCCGCTGCGCCCCCCTGCCGGTCCCAGCCGCACTCCTCGCACGCGGGGAGGGCGCCGGCGTGCCGGGAGCCCTGGGCTTGGCGCTGGTCTGGGTGGGAGCTTGTCTTCCTCAGTAGACTCCGCGGGATCCATCCAGTCCCCAGGGTGGTGGTGACAGTGTTAATGCAAGGTCCGCAGAGACAGAGGGGCGAGACGCTCGGGGGACACGGCTGGCCCTCACGCCGGGGCCGCGAGGAGAAGCCGTGTGCGGCGTCAGGTCTCGCGGGGCATCCCCGGACCGCCTGCTGGATCGGGACCTGTCAGGAAGTCAGAGCAGAGTCGACTCTGGGCGGGCTGTCGCTGGGGGCGCTGCAGTGGGGACCGTGGCGGGCAGAGCGTCTGCAGGGACTGCCGGGCAGCCACCGCGGGGACGGGACGCAGCGACCCGCGCTCCGGTTCCTCCCGTGCTGAGGGCGGGCGATGATGTCACACGCGGCCAACCGCGACAGTCTGAAACGCTCTTTGTCTCCCCTCGCTGGGCGCGCACGTAAGACGCTGGCTGTCTCCTTGACGGGACCCACCCACCCTGTGGGATTTTACGTCTGTGGATGTTAAAAAGCTAAACCAATAACACTCTCAACAGCCTCAGTTTTTTTCCCCCTGTGAATGCCGATCTCTGTAGCATTTGATGATGTGGATTACATTGGATCTCGTGATCACCTGAAGCAGCGCGTGATACTCTGAGTTGCTGAATTTTATAAAAGAGAAATGTGATTTGGTCTTGAAAATTGATTTGAGCCTCTTACGGTGCCCAGTGGCAGTTACCGAGATCAGACCACATAAACCCGGGCTCCGAGTCAGTAGCAGGCGAGCGACAGAGACCTGGGTTTGGATGGATAAGACCGCCTCCTCCTTTTACTCGCTGTGTGCTTTTCGTCTTCCCCTGCCCGTGGCTCATTGTTTCAGGTGCAAAACTGTTCTAAAACACTTTCTCTCCCCTCTTTCTCTCCTCTCCTGCCCCACCGCCTCTAGCCCTGAGGATGAAAATAAAGGAGGTGAAGAAGGAAAATGGCGACAAGAAGATCGTCCCCAAGAAGAAGAAGCCGCTGAAGCTGGGGCCCATCAAGAAGAAGGAACTCAAGAAGCTCGTCCTGTACCTGAAGAACGGGGCCGACTGCCCGTGCCACCAGCTGGACAACCTCAGCCACCACTTCCTCATCCTGGGCCGGAAGGTGAAGAGCCAGTACCTGCTGACGGCCATCCACAGGTGGGACAAGAGAAACCAGGAGTTCAGAAACTTCATGAAGAAGATGAAGAACCACGAGTGCCCCACTTTTCAGTCTGTCTTTAAGTGATGGCCTCGGGGCGGGGTGGGGGGGGAGCTGGGGGGTGGGGGGGGAGAGCGGACAGCCCTGGACCCAGCGGTCCCGCAGCACGCGTCTCGCTCCTGTGGTAGTGGACCCCGTAGTCCTGCTGGCTTTGTCCTTGCAGCCTTCTCACGCCCCTCCCTCCACAGCCACGCTCCGGGCCCCGGGCAGCCGCGCCCAGGGGAGGCCAGGGCCACTTAGGGTTAGGGAGGCGTTGAGCTCTCAGCACGTGGGGCCGAGGAGGTGCCAGACCATCTCCGCCGGAGATGCGGTCGCTAAGAAACAGAACCCCCTTTGCCAGCACGCCCACACGGGCAAGGAGGGCAGTGGGCAAAAAATGAGAGCCGGCAGCAAAAAACTGAGTTTTGCAGCTTGTCGGATGACCTGTCGGCTGATGGGTGCCTTTGCACCCGGCCAGTTCTAACGGCTGGGGTGTCTCGTTCCAGAGTGGATTCTCACCTGCTTAGACAGAAACAGACACACGCCACCCTTAGGCTTTAAGACGGATTCCAGGAGGTGACAGGTGCAGGGGAGAAGAGTGCCGGGTGCAGAATCTCATGGTGCCTGCCAAGGGGCTGCAGAGGGGGTCCCTGCAGGCACTGCCCCCCGCCCCCCAACAGGACTGTCTTTGGACACGACTCGGCCAGTGTCAGAGAGGAAAGGAAGGCTCAGCGGGCGCGAGCAGGACCATGACCTTCAGACTGAAAAGGCCAGGGATAGTGGGTTTTTGAGAACATAAAGAACGGGGGAAGAAAACCACTTTAGAACAGTCCAGGAAATCGCGAGTCAGGGGGAACTGTGAAACGGGGTGGAGGGACCACCATTCTCATTTCATCTGTTTGTTCAATCAGCATTTTTTAAAGAACATCAACGGTAAAAAACAAACCACTTTTCAAGTTTTTTTTTTTTTTTTTTAAAGTCGACATGGAGCATTCGAGAGGTGCGCTAAGGCAAGGCCTCTCGGCCCGTTGTGGGCTGCTGTCTGGAGGTGCAGGCGGGAGGTGAGTGTGGCAGTGAGGCCTGTGGCCCTCCGCCCAGCCGGTCCCGCTTGCCGGCCCTGGGCGCCAGCACCGTGCCGACAGGGCTCGCCCGCTCCCCTGTGGAGAAGGAGTCCTTTAAACTTGGGTTCCTGGAGATCAGCCTGCCTGCCTGCCTGTCCTCTGCACTTTTTACATTTTCTTTTTTTCATTTCTGCAGAGGGAAAGTTGTTTCCATCCAAGGAGAGAGTTTCAAAAGCAAAACAACTTTGCAGTTTTTTTTCCCCAAGTGCCCTAAGATATTTCTGAAAGCCCTCATGTTTGGCAAGGGATGTATGTGAGCCAGTTCGCGTAGACAACTTTACTTTTCTTGTCCGGTGTGTAGGAAGTCATTCTAAAAAAAATGAATGTTAATTTCTTCCCCCTAAGCCGGATGCATGATTCCCGGTAACGCCGCCGGGGCCTTGGTGACTGCCTCTCTTGGCGAACGTCCGTGCCCAACCCGGACGCTGCCGCGGGGGCTGCGGCCTGCCCCTGCCCACGGCCAAGCCTGACGTGGAAACCGTGGGGTATCGGCGTGCCAACCTGGTCACCCTCCCCACGGTTATCCTGGTGTAACTAACCTTTCTCAATTAGTGATCCCATCATTTAACACCTTTTATTTGGGTGGGGGGAGGGCGCGGTTCTCTCTGGCCTTGAATCGGAAAGTGTTGGGGGCCTTCAGTAATTTGCCTGTCATTTTGGATGATTAAGGAATGTGTGTATATATATGTATATACATATTAGCTAATTAGAAATATTCTGCTTTCCTGCTGTCAAACCGAAATTCAGAGTGATTTCATGCGTGTGTGGACCTGGGCCTTCGTTTCGGTTGGTTGACTCACGAGTTTGGCGCTTGCCTTGCTGCCCGTTTGGACCCAGCGGCTCGGGCGACGGGGCCCTGGCAGCCGGTTTGCTGGGGCACTAGCAGTTACCGCGGAGGGCAGAAGAGGGTGGCCTCCCTCGCCTTGGGAAGCCGCGTTTCAGAGAGCCGAGAGCGAGTGGGAAACTCGAGCTGCCGCTGCGGGTGCCGGGCAGCCTCAGAGTCCCCGGCCTGGGGGCCTCACCCAAGGGCTCCGAAGATTTTGGACACACGCCGACTGTGTCTGCATCCCCTCCCCAACCTCAGGACCAGAAGGGCTGCTTATCTGTGGGCCCCGCGCTGCAGTATCACAGACTTCTGTTTTTGTCAACAGAAGGACGTAACGAAGCCAACGTGCGTGCCCATTGGCTTGGACGTTGGTCTCCAAAACAGGAGGAGGTCTGTGTCTGATTGGGTAATCGTTGCCGTGCAAAGGTCAGATTCGTGAAGCTTTAAAGTGATCACTCTGGACAGAGACCTGCAGGGCCGTCGGCAGAACTCAGCTAAATCTTTTTTGAGGCACGTTCGTAGTTATCTTAGGAGACAGAACGCTGAGTGAGAATTCGGGGAACAATCTGTTTTTACAACACCCCGTGCAGCGGTTGGCTCCCGATCGATGTGAGCCTGTGGCTCCGCTCCAGGTTCTCCTAGAGGCGGAGACCAGGCCGAGCTGCCTTCCCTGGCCTGTAAGCCGCGGCCCCCTCCCCGCCCCGAACCCGCTTTGCTCCAGCGACTCCAGGAACTCTTGCTCGGCGGTTGCAGCCTCACCGGCGAGCCGGCCCGGGCGGGCCATTTCGGGAGAGCACCCCGGGCGGCTCCCAGGACAACACGCCGCCCGCCCGCCCGCACCTGCCCCGCGGACGCCAGGACCCAGACGACATTCCTGTTCCCCCAGTTCCTTCGGGTGGGACACCTCTTTTCCTGTCTAAATCTCTTACGAAAGCTTGGAATACTGTGAAAATGTTTTACATTCCACTTCCTCTGTGTTTGTTTTGAATGCAGCTTACCTGATGTTTTGATGTTATCACTTATGTTAACGGGAACCCCCGAGCGTGTTCACTTTATTTTCATGCTTCTCCTGCCGCGTATCAATATTCACTTGACTAAAAATCACTCAATTAATCAATGGCAATGTGGGCTGTGACTTTTTCCCCCCTCAGTCACACACACACTCCTCACCCTCGCACCTGCACACGCACCCCCCCCCCGTGCCCCCGGGTGCTTTCTGGTCCCCGTTGGCAGCGGTGCCTGGCGTGGGCGGGCTGGGGCTGAAGGGGGACCGGGCGGCAAGGCAGGCTGCCGGCCCCTTCCGGTCTGCTCCTGTGAATAATGTGCAGGGCGGGCTCCCGGCTGTGTGCTTTCAGATCGGAGAGAGGGGTGCATACTTGCTCCACAAGAATGTAGCTTCCAGCCTGCCCGGTTTCTCTTCCACGTCTTCTCGGGTTTCAGATGCTCCTTCCCCGCCAGCCCAGCTCAGTGTGGGGACCGCCACCTAGAATGCGAAAGCCCGCTTGCGTCTGGATGTTGGACCCACAGGAGGCCCCAGAGAGGACCCTGTCTACCCCTTTAATTTTAGGCGTGACACGGCCAGGATTTCCAGACTCGTTCTGAGCGCCCAGGTCACTGGCCTTGCTGGACTTAGAAGCCAGGGCCCCTGGACCCAAGGTGTGTCTGCTCTGCGTTCCCTCCTGAGCCTCCCGCTGGACCCAAGAGTGCTGTCGTCTGCGACAGCTTGCTGGGCCCAGGGCGTCCCATGTTAGGTTATATGCTTCCTGCCTAAGGAGTTCGTCCACGCGACGTGTGATTTCGTGGGCAGTTACTGCGGAGAGCCCAGCCCATGTAGTTCCCAGATCCGCAGGGCCTCTCCAAACCTGGCACAACTGGCACTTTGACCCAGAAACAAGCAGATATTCGCAAGTCCCCCCAAACCACGCCAAAGCACGGAGACGCTTTATTTCTTCTGAGGTATGGGATGAGGACTTGTAAAAATTCTATGGGAGTTACGCTCCGGTGTAGAAAGATTCTCACGTGCTAAGGTACCCGACGGGTGCAATGGTGAGACACCAGCCCAGCCAAAGAGAACACTGGCGTTTCCTTTCTGTTTGCCTCTGGCTGATAAGAAGAGACATCTCTTTTAGCCTGGGCGTTGGGTGCCATTGCCACCCCACTGAAGGCCCCCACTGCCGCAACCACACGTCATTTTGCATCGCTGTTTCTCTTTTTTTGAAACAGATAGCAAAAGGGTTTGTGCAAAGGCATCTCAGCTCCAGCTGTGGGAGCCGCCTGGGTCAGGGCTGCAGGAAGCTCGCGGCCGGAGGTGCCCTGGCTGTCTAGCGCCCGCAGGTCTCCGGTGGACGGCACGGCCGCTCCCCTCCCCCGGGCAGTAGGAGACGAAGGGACACAAGGGCAGGCTGGTCTCACCTCTAAGGCACCTTGGGTCCAGAAGTGCCAGGACTCTCTTGCTCCCCAGGAGGAGACATCTGTAGCAGCCATCCGATAGCAGTCTAGGAGAGAGGAGAGCTGTCCCTAAATTTAGCAATTTAGTGCTGCGAGGGGAGCTTGCTAACTTGCACCCCTAGAAATTCTGATTGGGAAGGTTTTCGAGGAGGCCCTGACTCTGAGCTCTGAACTAAAGCACCAGGTTCCTCAGATGCCGGGGTGTGCAGGCATTCCACTTTGCAGAATTTGGGCATCTTCCTCCCCATCCCCACACTCCACGAGGTTGCAGCTCCTGGCTGGAGTTCTGCGGGTTGTTCTCACCAGCCTGTCTCTCCAAAGAGGGCTCCCCCTGTTTTCATGTGCAAGTCAAGTCACCTGGGACCAGTTTTAAAAGGACAGATTCTGACGGGCAGGTCTGAGGTCAGGCTGGAGCTCTGTGCTGCCTGCCCTGGTGAGGTGGGGGGGCAGGGCACGCTCAGATGGGGTGCTTTCGGGCAAGTGAGCAGCTCTAGGGCTCCACAGCGTGGTGGGCCCTGCCGTGACAGGGCTGCCTCTGCAATCCACCCAGAGAGAGCCCATGCCCCAGGGATTCGCAGTATCAGCAGTGCTTTGCACTGGGAAGGAAAAACAGGCAATTGTGTCTAGCAGCCCAAAGCTGGGGGCTAATGTTCTCAGCCCGCTCATTTCACCCTTGTCCCAGACCCTGAGGGTGGACTGTCTTCCCTTCAGACTCTGCCTACGGAAACTCACAGGTCTCTGCCTGCCACCAGCACTCGTGAGCAGGTGGGTGGGTCCTCTGCCACCTTCCCAGTCCCCAGCCCCTGGCCCAGGCCACAGGAGTCGGGGCTGGGGTGGTGGAGGTTGTGGTGGTAACCAACTGGCGGTATTTACCTGGACGGCTAAAGTGATACAGGAATTTGACAACAGAATTGGGACTTTCCATGTTCCGTTTGTCCCCATCTGGGCAGTTTCAAAGCCAGGCTATGGACGGAGTCTTTGGAGGGATATCCCCCCCCTGTCTCTGACCCATCGGGGCAGGCTGCTGGGCTGCTGGCTCCCTGGGGCGGCAGCGGCAGGAACGCGTGCAGCAGAAGTGAGGAGGCTGCTTCTCTGTAGGTTCGGAGAAGATGGGGACCAGAGCACGCTCCACACCGGGGCAGCAAGTGCCTGTGTCTTCACACATCTGTGCACTGTTTAGATAAGAAGGGGCTGCACTGAATCACAGGCAGGGATGTTTGCTTAAATACAGGGAGGGGAAGTTGACATGTGTGTTTAAGGAGAGAGAAAGAGGAGGTGGGAGGAAGGAGAAAAGGCCCAGCAATTTTCCACAGCTGAAACCTCCCCACGCGGTGGTCTAATGAGGGTGACCTGAGCACCGGGCCTGGCGGGTGGGGCTGGCATCTCAGCTGAGTTCTTGTGGGGGCCAAGGAGAGGTTCGTCCTTCCCCTTCCCCCAAGGCCCAGCCCAGACCCTGCCCCCGCAGGTCGCCAGCGCATTGGAGGCTAGGTGGGTGCAGGGCCAGAGCTTCAAGATCTCTGGTGGCAGGAATTAAATAGGATGATCACAATGCAGAACTGCACCTAAAATATCCTTCCAAGAAAGAGCATAAGGAAGAACACAGGAGACCCTGCTGCAGTGCTCTGCACACGGGCCGACTACGCTGCTAGCTGTCCTAATCCACACTCACACCCCTAATCTGCACTCCCGCCCCTAACTGCACTCACACCCCTAATCCATACTCACACCCCTAATCCACACTCACACCCCTAATCTATACTCAAACCCAAATCCACACTCACACCCCTAATCCACACTAACACCCCTAATCTGCACTCACACCCCTAATCTGCACTCACACCCTAATCCACACTCACACCCTAATCCATACTCACACCCCTAATCCACACTCACACCCCTAATCTATACTCAAACCCAAATCCACACTCACACCCCTAATCTGCACTCACACCCCTAATCTGCACTCACACCCTAATCCACACTCACACCCTAATCCACACTCACACCCCTAATCCACACTCACAGCCTAATCCACACTCACACCCCTAATCTGCACTCACACCCTAATCCACACTCACACCCCTAATATGCACTCACACCCTAATCCACACTCATACCCTAATCCACACTCACACCCTAATCCACACTCACACCCCTAATCCACACTCACACCCCTAATCCACACTCACACCCCTAATCTATACTCAAACCCAAATCCACACTCACACCCCTAATCTGCACTCACACCCCTAATCCGAACTCACACCCTAATCCACACTCACACCCCTAATCCACACTCACAGCCTAATCCACACTCACACCCCTAATCTGCACTCACACCCTAATCCACACTCACACCCCTAATATGCACTCACACCCTAATCCACACTCACACCCTAATCCACACTCACACCCCTAATCCACACTCACACCCCTAATCCACACTCATACCCTAATCCACACTTACAGCCTAATCCACACTCACACCCCTAATCCGCACTCACAGCCTAATCCACACTCACACCCCTAATCTGCACTCACACCCTAATCCACACTCACACCCCTAATATGCACTCACACCCTAATCCACACTCATACCCTAATCCACACTCACACCCTAATCCACACTCACACCCCTAATCCACACTCACACCCCTAATCCACACTCACACCCCTAATCTATACTCAAACCCAAATCCACACTCACACCCCTAATCTGCACTCACACCCCTAATCCGAACTCACACCCTAATCCACACTCACACCCCTAATCCACACTCACAGCCTAATCCACACTCACACCCCTAATCTGCACTCACACCCTAATCCACACTCACACCCCTAATATGCACTCACACCCTAATCCACACTCACACCCCTAATATGCACTCACACCCTAATCCACACTCATACCCTAATCCACACTCACACCCTAATCCACACTCACACCCTAATCCACACGCACACCCTAATCCGCACTCACACCCTAATCCACACTCACACCCCTAATCCGCACTCACACCCCTCATCCACACTCACACCCTAATCCACACTCACACCCTAATCCGCACTCACACCCCTAATCCCCTCGGGCACCTATCCCTGCGGATGGACTGGTGGGTGGGGGTTAAGGGCCTCAGTTTCCGTTCTTGCAGTCTGCTTCCCCGGAGGGCTTACCCAGATTGGGGGAGTTTTGCCCCTTTGTCCAGACGATGAAGCACATAACTGGAAGGAATAATAGGACCTATTTCATAGTGTGGCCCTGGGACAACCAGGGTGGGCTCCTTAGGGCTAACTGGATTCCTCTGGGGTCGGCTCCCTCCCCAGGCCCTGGGTGGGGAGTCAACTTCAAGGATTCTAGCAGCAATGCCTCCCTGCCCAGTGGGGGAGGCCCTGAGGCCACCGCAGAAGAGGAGGAGGAGGAAGAGGAGGCAGCCACAGCCAGCTAGAAGAAAGGGAAGCCCGGCCTGTGAATTGCAGCTCATGGAAGAAGCTGAGCTGGCCCGCACTTCTCTCGAGCTGCCCCTCCCTGAGCACCCTGGCTGGTGGCCGCAGGAAGAGCGTAGATGTGCACCAGGACCCAGAGGCCGGCATTTACTTCCACTCAGCCAGCGCCGGGAGGGAAGGGGCCGCCTTCCAAGCCCCAGGAACTAGCCCGAGGGCACCGGGGATCTTGACGGGCAGCTGGGCTCTGGGCAAGACATTTCTTTCCTGGACCCTCGCCTCTGGAGCCCCACCTGTGCCCCGAGCTGCAGGTCGAGCTCTTTGCTGGGGGGCCGCTCTCTCCCGTCAGCACACTCCCCGAAGTCCTGAGGCTGCCCCCGCAGCAGCTCCAGAGAAACCCCCCCACTTTTCTGACTCGCGGGCCTGGTGGGAGGGGACGGGCTTGCTCAGGAGAAGTGGTTTCCACTGCAGGGGAAGAGAGCCAGCTTCTAAGTCAAGTCCAATCAGCGTCCTGCGTTCCAAAAGTCATGCGTTTCACACGCACGCACACACAGAGTCACGCATGTGCCCAGGGAGAGGGTCACAGCTCCGCCCCAGGACGGCTCCCGGTTTTCCAAGGCGCGAGCTGCCCCCGGCTCTCAATTTGCTGTTCTGGTTTTTCATAATCGCTGCTGTGTGTCCAGTTGATTGCGAGTGGCGTTCAGAATGTTTGTTCTCGTGTAATTGCATGTTTCCTTACCGAAATTTCCATGTCAGACCCTTTCGTTGTTCCCGTCACTGCCTGCCTCCTGTGCCGCCCCGCCCCGGCACCGAGGAGAGTAGCGGGTGTGGCTGTCGCGTGTACCTGCCCTCGAGGGAACCCAGGGCTGCTCGGTCCTGACCTGGCGGGGGGCAGTGAGGGACTGTCACGGGTGCCGGGCCGACACCAGGACGAGAGACTCCACAGGGCCCGGCTGAGCTCGAGCTCACTGTGCTCCCCGCCCCCAGGCGTTCCAGAGGAAATGTGACCCTGGCGTTTCTGATTCATGTGCACTGAACTCATTACAGTGTTGATTTACAAAGGGTGGGCGATGCCTAAACAGGCCTCTGGGGGCCTCCGTTCCAAGCCAGCCCTTTTTTTTCTTGGTGGCTTTTTGCAGGGAGGGTAGGTGGGGAGAAGGAATCAAAGATTCTGTCCTTGAACCCGGAACTCACATTCCATCGGCGATGGAACTTGGGCCCGGCGGCCTTTGGGACGGATGGGGTCCTCTCTGGACGGGTCACGTGCTTCCAGACCTAATCAGAGCCACCTGGACTTCCGCGGGGCTCAGTCCCTGTCCAGGCCGCCCGGAGCATTGGAACTGGACCGTGCTGGAAGCGGGCCAGGGCGCATGGAAAGAAAGACCCGCCTCCACGTGCAGGAGCGGCTCACATCTGCGGAGAGCCCCGCGCGCACCCTCCGCCCGGCTCCTCCTCCTCCTGAAAGCCGGCAACCGCCTCCCACGGACACCCATTCACTCCTTTCAAAAGCCAAGCCTTCCGGGAACTCAGGGCGCATTTTTTTTTTATTTCAGCATATTATGGGGGTACAGATTTTAAGGTTTCAATAAATGCCCTTTTCCTGCTCCCCCCAC
This sequence comes from Microcebus murinus, assembly GCF_040939455.1. NCBI lineage: Eukaryota > Metazoa > Chordata > Mammalia > Primates > Cheirogaleidae > Microcebus > Microcebus murinus. Next base: position 1,429,671 of record NC_134127.1, read on the forward strand.
AAGTCTGAGTCTCCAGCATGACCATCCCCCAGATGGTGCACATCTCACTCATTATGTATGTATACACCCGCCCCCCTCCCCCCTGCCCAATACCCTATTACTGTAGTACCTATGTGTCCACTTAGGTGCTGCTCAGTTAATACCAGTTTGCTGGTGAGTCCATGTGGTGCTTGTTTTTCCATTCTTGGGATACTTCACTTAGTAGTATGGGTTCCAGGTCTAACCAGGAAAATATAAGATGTGCTATATCACCATTGTTTCTTAGAGCTGAATAGTACTCCATGGTATACATATAACACATTTTATTAATCCATTCTTGGATTGATGGGCACTTGGGCTGTTTCCACAGCCTTGCAATTATGAATTGTGCTGCCATAAACATTCAAGTGCAGGTGTCCTTTTTGTAGAGTGTCATTGGATCTTTTGGGTAGATGCCCAGCAATGGGATTGCTGGATCAAATGGTAGATCCACTTGTATCGCTTTGAGGTGTCTCCATATTGCTTTCCACAGAGGCTGAACCAGTTTGCAGTTAGGGCGCATTTTTATAGGGTGCACTTGACACCTATTTGGCATCAGGCAGAAGAGGGTCATATTATGAATTCAGCTGTGGGTCTCTTCTTGGGCCTGCAAACTTGAGGAAGCCCTGGGGCTTTTTGTCCATTTCTCATGTCTTTCAGGAGAGGAACATAAAAAAACAAAAACCAACATGGATCCTCGAGCTGGTGTGAGAGGAGCTCCTCTCTTTGGGGGTGTCTGCGTAGTGCGTGGGTCGAGTGTGGTCAGCGTCAGGGTCAGCACCTGCAGGGGTTGGTGTCAGAGCGCGTGTGTCGGCGTCTTTCCGTGTGACGGGGCCCCGTCTCCAGGCCCGTTGCCTCCCGAGAGCCCCCGCTGTGCTTGGGGAGCCATGGGATGCCAAATTGGGGGGTGCCAAGTCCGTCTCGTGTCATCCCTCTTTTTCCTGAAGCTCTGTCAGCACTCCCACCTGTGTGGCGGCACCCTGAGGACAGGGACCGAGTGTGACACTCGTTCCGTGTTGCCGCCCGCTGCCTTCGCCCCACGTGCGCCGCGCCGCGTGCTCAGGTAGTTTGCACCGGTGCTTGAGAGAGACGAGAAGTGAGTGGCAGCAACGGGGCTGCAGAGTGCTGCGATTGTGGCCCGTGGGGCCCCCCGGGGGGAGAAGGGCAGGTTACTCAGACGGGTGCAGAGCTTGACAGCGTTCCAGCCGGTCCGCCGTGCCTGCGGAGCCCCGGCCCCGCCTCCCGCTGGGACTGGGAGGGATAGGAGTCTCTTCCGTTAAACTGGCTTGGTTTTTCCACCACGAAAGGAGAATGGTGCACTCCCTCGTTCCAGTAGATTCGAGTGTTTTAATCGTGGGTCTGGCTTCACAGGCGGCGTCCGTCAGCTGCCGACATACCAGTGAAATTAAAGGAAAGCTGCCTTTCCAGTGTTTCCTTGGCAGAGAACCCCGCAGCTGACACCGGATGGGAATTAGGGCCCATAAAACGTGGAGCCAAGACCCTGAACGCTGAGCGCTCCCTTGCGAGATGCTTTCAGCTCCTTATCTTTCCCAGCGGTTACATGTGCCCGTGCTTGGCTCACTCCCCCTTGGGACATTTACTGACTTTCTAGGATGGTCTCTTGTGGCGCAAGAAGTCAAGATCTGAGCTGGCCAGCGAACCTGGGATGTTGTCTTCGACATAAGTGGTTCATTTGGATCTTTTATGTGAATTTTAATTCTGCAAGATTCCTTGCTGTGAGTCTTCAAAAACATTCTCCGAAGTAGGAAAAAAAAATTACCAGCGTCAAAACAAAACCCAACCAGACAACAACAACAAAAACCCAAAAAAGCAAAAATACAAAGCCCTCTCTTTGCATAGGTCTGCAAAGGGTTTCTGATAACCTCGTATACAAACTCTGACTGGGAAGGTAACTGAACTGGAGGGTTAGCCCCTCGGCTGCTGCATGTGGGCTCAGTCTGAGGTACGGTGTGCGGGGGGGACACACATTGCAGTGGTCGGGATGGGGGTGTATTTATCTTACTCCTTCTCTCACCTGATAACATCTTGAGAGAGCCACAGTATTGCAGTTGGCTTCAAATACTACTCATTAAGGGAAACAAAAGGGAAAAAAATTAGATAAATTGCATCACATCAAAATTTAAAACTTCTGTGCATCAAAGGATACGATCAACAGGGCAAAAAAGTCAACCCACAGAATGGGAGAAAATATTTGAAAGCTGTACATTGATAAGAAGTTAATATCCAGAATATGTAAAGAATTCCCACGACTCAAAACCAACAACAAAATAACCCAGTTAAAAAAGGCAAAGGACTTGGATAGACATTTCTCCAGAGAAGATAGGCAAATGGCCAATAAGCACATGGAAAGATGCTCAACATCACTCATCATGAGAGGAATGCAAATCAAAACCACAACGAAATACCACTTCACAGCGTTAGGATGGCTACTATGAGAAACACAGGAAATAACAAGTGTTGGCAAGGACGGGGAGAAACCGGAAGGCCACGCTTTGTTGGCGGGGGTGTGAAATGACGCAGCTGCTGGTGGTCCCTCAAAAATTTAAAAGTAGAATTACCGTAAGATCCAGCAATTCCGCTTCTAGGTATATACCTAAGATAACTGAAATCCGGGACTCAAATATTCGCACACCTATGTTCATAGCAGCATTATTCACGATGGCCGAAAGGTAGATCAGTGGAAAACTAAAATGTGGAATGTACCTGCTATAAAATATTATTCAGCCTTAAAAAGAAAGAGAATTCTGACAACATGTCGCAGCACGGGTGCACCTTGAGGACAGGATGCTAAGTGCAATATGCCAGTTGAGAAAAGACAGATACTGTATGATTCTGCCTACAGGAGGCACTGCCAGTAGCCACATTTACGGAGACGGGAGGTGAGACGGTGCCCGCCGGGGGCTGGGAGGAGGAGGAACGAGGAGTCGTGGTTCCACGGGTCCAGAGTTTCGGCCTTGCAAGGCGAAAGGAGCTCTGTGGACGGAGGGTGCTGGCGGCTGCACAGCAACTGGGCTTGTGCTCGCCGCCACTGAACCGTGGGCTCGACGATGGCTGAGATGGAGCATTTTATGTTAGGTGTATTTTACCCCAATTAAAAAAATATATATTGTTCCTTCTCTCACTTCTGGGACACAAGGTGTTTTCCAAAGTCCAGGAACGTGTGAGTAAGGGAGCTCCGTGTGCAGCGCACCCTTATTTATGAGTTACACACCCGGCGACCTCTTGCTGGGCAGGGAAGGACTTTGCTGGCTGCGTTTTCCCGCCTTCCGCTCAGCACGCTGAGCACGCCAGAGCAAAACAGCCACGCCAGAGCCAAAAGTGGTCAGAGTGCTGGTTTCCCAGCTCCGGCAGACGAGCCACACATACACGCACACACACACACACACACACACACCGCACACACACACACACATGCACACGCACACACACACGCACACACGCACGCACACACACGCACACACACATGCACACACACGTACACACACACACATGCACACGCACACACACACGCACACACACATGCACACACACAAACGCACACACACGCACACACTCACACACACACATGCACACACACATGCACACACACACACCGCACACACATGCACATACACGCACACACGCACGCACACGCGCGCACACACACGCACGCACACGCTTCTCCAGCCAATCTGCAGGTTCCTCCGGGGGCTGACACCCTTCCCAGCTCCCCGAGGCTGGAGCATTAGAACGTGTCCCCGGCCGGCCGGGACTTTGGCCACCTGGAAGGAGGAGGGGTGCTCGGACCGCACGGCAGCTCATCGCTGCGCCGCCCTGTTCCTGGCCAGGGCAGGACAGGGAGCCTGGACCAAGGGCCCCTTGTGGGGGGCAGAGGGGTCTAAGAAACATTTTTTGTCAATCGACAAACTCTCAAAAACTGTTACTGTTAATACTAACATAGTTTCTTATCTGCCTTCTCTTCTCCCTCCCACCCCCCTTTTAAAATGCCCTATTTTTTCCCTTCTTCCTGCTCACTTTCTTTCTTCTAGTGTTCTTTTCTGAAATCCTCTTCCTTCACCTGTTTCCCCTGACCCCTCTCGTCCCCTCCTCAACCATCCTGTCTCCCTCTCTCCCTCTGCGTCTGTCTCTTTCTTGGATCGCCCGCACAGCCGCAGGAACAGTCCTGTGCTCGGGGACTCCTGCCCGCGGGGGCCAGGGCGGGCCCGGCCGGGGACCCTCTGCGGGCCGGGCTGCAGGCCGGGCGTCTGTCCCTGCCGTGGGGGCCGGCAGCCCCCTCTCAAGAGAAAACCCAGAGGCAGGCTCTCCCGCCTCCCACGTTCCCAGCCGCCCTGTCCAGACCTGGGGGAGCCGCGCCCGATTTGTGACCGGCACCACGGCCAGCCGGCGGGTCGCAGGAAGGGCCGCAGGAAGGGCGAGCCCACGCTCAGCGGCTCTGGTCCTGCAGGTGTGAAGCGTGACCGCCGTGCCATCAGCCCCACCATGCAGGAGCAAAGGCAAGCCGCGGCCGGTTTCCAGCGGCGGTGCCGTCCTCGGCAGCAAGCCTGGTGCCCGCCACGCACGCCAGGGCCGAGACAAACGCGGTGGGCGTCCTTTCACGCAGAGCTCCCCGTCTTCCGTCTGTCGCGCCGCCCCCATCCCAGGACAACCGCCGCTGGGCTGTGACCCCAGCCAGGGCCTAAGAGGCCCAGGAGAGATGAAAGGAAACAAACGTCCTGTGGACTGGGACCGGGGACAGCTGGTGTCCTCATTTCCTGAGAGCCTGTCAGAAGTGTCCGCTTAGCAGCCAACTGTCCCCCCCCAGTGCTGGTGACGGGGCTTCCCTGGCCGGAGTCCACGGGGCTGGACCTTCCTGGCACCCGGGGCAGAAGAGCAGACAGACAGCTACTTGTCTCTGCCCGGCCTGCCCCTCCCAGCCCGGGGCGGGGGCTCTTTGTTTTCAGTCACTGATGAAAGCCGACTTTATTGGGCGGCCCTTGTGCCAGCTCTTGGGAAGGAGGCCGAGATGAGGCAGGCGGGAATCAATCCTGCACCAGGCGGCTTGGGGCCCCGCGGGGAAGGTGGGACGCAGACGCCAAACCACAGCGCTGGGCGAGAAAGGGAGCCGCCGACTCCCGGAGCAGCCTCCGCCCGGTGACATCCTGGAGGACCGCAAACGTGGAAGCAGGTGCCGCTGAAGTGCAGCCTCGGAGAGGCCCGAGGACCGGGCGTGCCGGGCCAGGGAGAGGCCGGAGGACCGGGCGTGCCGGGCCAGGGAGAGGGCGTTCCGGGCAGAGGAACCAGCATAACGACGTCGGCACAGAGAGTTAGGGCAGAGACCCCCGCGGGGGCCCATGCAGGCCGATGCTTAGGAGAGGGACCGATTGGGAGTTCGTTAAGGAGAGGCCAGCGAGGGGAAGGGAAGGCGTGGGCTGGGGCTGCCCCCAGCACGGTCCGCGGGCCGGCTGCCACTGGTCCGTGAAGAAATAAGTTCAGAAATTGCAATTTGATGGAGTTCTTTTTTTTTTCTTTTTTTACATCTGTCCAAACTAATAATACAAAGTTTGAGTTTGTATTTCGTACACTTTGTTTTTCTGTGTTTTTTTTTCCTCCTAATTATACATTTTTTATTGCATTTTACAAAACGTAGATCTGTGACAGATTGGAAAGAAAAAACAAAACAAAACTAGTTTTTCCTGACCGGTGGTTTGAGAAGCCGTTCTCCCCTAGAAAAGACTCCGTTTTCCCTCAGTGACAGGTGCCGGAGCCTCACACCGTGTACTGAGCCCTGTGGAGTCTGATCGTTTTCCCCTCTCAGGGTGGCCCACAGGTGGCTCCTGCTGTGTCCGCACACCTGTGCCGGGGTCCCCTGGGGCTGGGTAGGGACACGGGATTTAGGGTGTCTGGGGGTGCTGGGTCTGTACTGTGTGTGGGCTGCAGCCACGAGCACCCTCAGGTCGTGGGGCAGCTCTGGAGCTGCGTCCTGCCACCAGCCCACGGGGGAAGCCACAGGTGTCCCCAGGGGAGGCCAGGCTGCAGCCTGCTCTTTGTCTGGGCCCCTCTGGGGGTGCCATCTCTTCTCCTGTCAGCTGTTTTTCCTTTGCCTAGTATTTGTACCTGGCTTACCGAATGGACCAGACATGCGCTGAGCTAGTGAGACAATATTCCCTTTTCTACCTCGCTGCCTTTCTCACCTTCTCTGTCGGACCCCGGCCCTGGGACCTCACTGAGATTCCGTGGCTTTCTGGAATCTAATCTAGTCCTTTGCAAGTACTAAGGAACAGTCTCATTTTCATGTATCAAGTGGCCCAGACTGAGCTCAAAAAAAAAAAAAAAACCTTTTAAAGTTTTTCATAAAATTTATTGGGAGATGTATTTGGCAGAATTTTACTATTACAAATAGCATGTAATTTACCCAAAAATTTCACAGATACCAAATTGCCCAAGAGGTAAATGTTAGCATGACATAAAAGCATTGGATTCATTTCTACAAAAGCAGAACCCCATGTCTGAAGAGGTTATAGTTGAATGCTTGCACTCTGATTTCGGTGGCAGACAATTTCTTACCTAAAAAAATTACAAACCTGGTCTCTGACTTTCGGTCTAATTTGTTTCCCGAATATACCAAGGTAATACCTTTTTGAAACTATAGTTACTAGGTTACGTGCTTTTTATCGCGTGATACCTATTCAAAGAACGTTTCAAAAATGTTTTGGCTCCTTTTGCAATCACACTGACGAAGTTTCGGTGTTAAGATCTTAGTAATGCACTCGGGTGACATTTTTGTTGTGTTCCCCACAAGAGGAAAGACACCCTGCCCCCTTCTTAGGGTGGAGGGAAATATGGCAAAAATCAAAATCCTGTGGAACATTCAGGGTGATGAGGTAGAAGAAAAAGAGAAAGCACAGTTAGAGAGAGGATGGATGGAGAAAAGTCCAGTGTCTGAAAGGGAAGGAAGAGGGACCATGCTGTGCGTTGCAGACAAGTCACTAAAATAAGGCCAACACGGCAGCACTGGGTGTAGAGATTGGGAGATTACCTTTGAAATGCTAGGTCTTTAAAAATTATTTTTATTCTCTGACTTAATAGTATTTATTCATATGTGCACACATTTATATATTTATATGTTAAGATGTAACTAGCCATATTTTTGTGATACAAACATGCATTGATAGACAACACATATTTTTGACTTAATATTTGCATTTCATTGGATGATATATATTAAAATGATTCTTACGTATCTTTCTTTTGTAGAATTTAAAGGCATTTAAAGGCCTTGAGAGTTCTAAAATTATTTCTAATAACACTTGCCCACACCTTTCCTCACATTCCCGCCCCTGCAGTTGAGTGTGCAGTCCGGGGAGCAGTCATTGTGCTAATATATTAGGAACCCACTGTGTGCGAGTCAAGCATTGTTTTTTTTTTTTTTTTTTTTTTTTTTTGAGACAGAGTCTCACTTTGTTGCCCAGGCTAGAGTGAGTGCCGTGGCGTCAGCCTAGCTCACAGCAACCTCAAACTCCTGGGCTCAAGCGATCCTCTTGCCTCAGCCTCCCGAGTAGCTGGGACTACAGGCATGTACCACCATGCCCGGCTAATTTTTTGTATATATATTTTTAGTTGGTCAATTAGTTTCTTTTGATTTTTTTTTTTTTTTTAGTAGAGACGGGGTCTTGCTCTTGCTCAGGCTGGTTTCGAACTCCTGACCTTGAGCGATCCACCCGTCTTGGCCTCCCAGAGTGCTGGGATGACAGGCGTGAGCCACCTCGCCCGGCTAAGCGTTGTTTTTGATTTTAGGGGGATAGTAGGGAAAAATCCCCTTCTCTCCTGAGAGAGAAATAGAGATGTTAAGTCATAAAGTGTTAATGATCAATGTGCTGAATGTTATAAAATAGGACTAAGAGAGGGCCCTGCAATCCGTCGGCCCAGAGGTGGGTGAGACCGGAGGGCGCTCAGTGGTTCAAACCTGGCAGGGCATACGGAGCTCAGAGGAGGTGGCATGTGGGGGCTCTAGAAGGGTGGGACGGTCCCCGTAAGCTGTGTTGGTAACGCGTAAATTCGACAGCATTTCAAAGGGAAGCCGCTGAGCGTGAGTAACTGGGCCAATAAAATTTACACAGGAAAACCTCTATTTGGCTGAGGTGCGGAATGATCAGGGTGGGAATAGAGATGAAAGTAGGAAAACAAATTAAGACCTGTTTTAATGGTCCAGGAGAGAAAGGCAGTGCACTTTTGGAAACAGAGTGGTAGTGGTGGGCATCGGAGCTGTGGGCTTCAGGGTTTATAAGGCGGGTACTATCGTTAGTTACTCCCACTTTATAAATGAGGAAATTTGGGCACAGCAGGGTTACGCTGCCTCCTCAAGTTCGTGCCCCTAGGATGTGGCGTAGCCGGTTCAAACTGGCAGCGTGAAGAGATTCGAGCCGAGGGGTTCGCAGGATCATGCTCTTACATAGAGCCTCTTAGATGGCAGACCGTGACAGCTGCCACACGGTCTGAGGTGTAACTAGCCGCCTCAAAACTTAGTGGCTTAAAACAAGCGGTATTTGGTACCTTGCGTTTTCTGCGGGCCGGCAATCTGGACCCTCTAGCTCAGGGTTTGTCACGGCCTGCGGTAAAGCTGCTGCCCAGGACTGCGTGTCATCCAAGGTCTGGACTGGGGAAGATTTTGGTTCTTTTCTTTTTTTTTTTTTTTTTGTAATTTCAACATATTAATTAAGGGGGTGCACGTGTTTTTGTTGCACGGACACCTTGAATAGTGCTTAAGTCGGGGCTTTTGGTGTGGCCGTTGCCAGGATAGCCTTCGCTGTGCCCAACAGGTGCCCCACGCTTCCCTCCCGCTCTCCGCCTCTCCCAGCCCCCACGCCCGTTACGCTGCTCCGTGCCCCTGGGGACCCGCCGTTTAGCTCCCACGTGTCCGCGAGAGCACGCGGCGTCCGGACGTCCGTTCCCGAGATGCCTCCCCTAATACAATGGCCTCAGTTCCTCCCAAGTTGCTGCAGGAGACATTATTTCATTATTTGTTAGGGTTGTGCAGTGCTCTGTGATGCACACACACACACACACACACACACACACACACACACACACACGCCACCTTTTCTGTGTCCACTTGTGAACTGACGGGCACTTAGGCTGGTTCCACGTCTTTGCAGTTGTGAATCGTGCTGCTACGAGAATCGAGCGCAGGCATGTGCTCACCAGCAAATTGGTATTAACCGATCAACACCTCAGTGGACACGTAGGAGTAACAGGTATCAGGTGTCGGGCGGGCGGGAGGGGGGAGGAAGGGACGGGTCTATACAAACACATTGAGTGAGATGTGCAGCGTTTGCGGGATGGTCACGCTTGAAGCTCTGACTCGATCGGGGAGGGGAGCATGGGCAATATATGCAACCTTAACATTTGTACCCCCATAATATGCTAAAATAAAAAAAAAAGAGAGAGAAGCAAGTGTAGGTATCTTTTGATACGACGACTTCATTCCCTTTGGGTGGATCCCTAGGAGTGGGATTGCTGGATCAAGTGGTCAGTCTATATTCATTTCTTTGGGGAATCTCCGTGCTGTTTGCCACAGAGGTTGTACTAATTTGCAGCCCCCCAACAGTGTATAAGGGCTCCTTTCTCTCTGCATTCATGCCAGGATCTGTTGTTGTTTGACTTCAGTAATGGCCTTTCTGACAGGGGCAAGGTGGTATATCCTTGTAGTTTTAATTTGCATTTCCCTGATGATTAGTGATGTTGGACATTTTTGTAATATGTTTGTAGGCCGATTCTCTATTCTCTTTTGAAAAACTTCTGTTCACGTCTTTTGCCCATTTTTTGACGGGGTTGTTTGTTCTTTTCTTGCTAATTTGTTTCTGAGTTCTTTGTAGATTCTAGATATTAGACCTTTTTCAGACATATAGTTTGCAAATATTTTTTCCCATTCTATAGGTTGTCTATTCACTCTTTTGATTGTGTAGAAGCTTCTTAATTTTAGTTAAATTAAAATTAGGAGCAGAAGGAGCTCGGCACGGCGCCCCCGGGCACAGGCTGCCTCTAGCTGTTCATGTGGACCAGCGTCCTGCACAATCATCGAGGGGATGTTTTCGTCACGTAGTGCCAGGTACACCCTAAGGGGCCTACCCAGGCTCAAGTCCAGGTCCAGGTGTCAGGAGAGAGCAACTGCTTGGAACAGGTGAAGTTTCCCCAGCCGATCTCCAGGTGTGGACATGCCGGCACCAGCCCCTTGGTGGCCTCAGCTCTGCCCCGGCGCCGTTCCACCCCTTCCTCCCTCTCCCCGCACTCTGGCCCTCTCATTCTGAGCGAGGATGTGGTTTTCATCCTGGTCTCAGAATGGCCCAAGGGGAGGCAGAGGCAGCTGCAGGGCCTGCTCCCAGCCTCGCGTTCAGTCCCTGCCGGGGCTCGCAGGCCTTTTAGGGGACCACACCCAGTTTCCCTGGGCCAGTCCCCAGTTACACCCGTTGTTTGCCAGAATTGTTAGCAATGCCCCTTTCTATTCTCAAAAGTCCCAATTTGATGGTTACCCTAGAAGGCCCCTGGGAGGAGAAATTAGAGATTCAGGATGGTTGTCACGGGTCAAATTGAGTCTTTCCCCCAAGTCCATATGTTGAAGTCATAACCCCCGGAACCTCAGAACACGATCTCATGTGGAAATAGGGCCATTGTGGGCATCACGATTAGTTGGGGTGCGGTCACCCTGGAGCAGGTGCGGCGGGCCCTGATGCAGTGCGACTGGGTCCTGTGGAAAGGACCCCATGTGCAGAGACCCCACGCACAAGGGGAGGCCCCGTGAGCATGAAGGCAGACATGCAGGTGATGGGTCCCCAGTCCAAGGGGCACCGAAGTGTGCCCACAGACCACCAGGAGCCAGGAGAGGCCCGGGGCAGATTCTCCCCGTGGGCCCTCAGAAGGAAGTCGCCACGCCCTCACCTGCTCTCAGACACCTCCGAGGCCTGTTGCTCTGGGCTACCCAGCCTGTGGTCCCTGTTGCGTTACCCTGGGAAACGGGACACCGTGGGTAGGCTGGAGCGGTCCCAAGACATCTAAGCACTCGTGCCAGTGCAGAAACTGAGGCCCAGGGAGGTGACACAGTCGCACCAGGCCCCCGGGAAGGGAGGTGACACAGTCGCACCAGGCCCCCGGCTAGTTGGTGCAGAGCTGGGACCTAAGTCCCGTCTCTGGCTCGCTGACGGCCTGGCTCTGCCCCCACATGGGAGTGGCTGCCACCCCAGGCGTGCCTGTCTGACATTCCTTCCCCGAGAGAGCCCTCCCAGAACTGAGATTTATCTCCTCTGAGTGGATGTTTTGAGTTTGGAAAGTTATGGCTGTGGCCTGGGGGTCTGGAAGTGGAGCCAGCCAAGGACCCGTGCCGTGCCGCGGGAGTGGACGGTGTCCAGGGGAGAGAGGGGCAGGGATTGAGCTGGGCGGGAGACAAGCGCATGCCGTGACTCCCCCACGCCCATCCTGCCCTCTGGTCTGTGCGAGAGACCCGCCGCCCCGCCCGCAGCCGTGGGGCTGTGGGTCGCATTCTCCTCGGGGTGCCGGGGTGGGGTTACCCAGTGCGGATTTCCGCACGCATACTTAGAAAGTATTTCCTGAGCCCATGGCTGCCAGAACTAACCATTGAGCTCCTCGTGGGCAGGGAACATGCCATCCCTCTTTGCAGAGCTGGGCGCAGAGCAAGGGCTCATTCTTTCTCGTTCGATGTCCCCCGTTCCCGTTGGGGACACCCCGTCCTTCAGGTCACCAGGGTCGCAAAATCCCAATTTCATCCGTGACACAGTCCTCATGGGTTCTACCTGGGCGACCCCTCCTCTTCACGTTCAGCCCTAAAGCTCCAGGCCCTTTCGGCTGTCGTCTGCTCTGCCGCGGGACAGGCTCTTGCCTCCGGGAGAGGAAGCCGCAGGCGTGCCAAGGGGGGCAGGCTCCTGGGTGCCGGTAACAGTGCCTGCCCCGGAACGGACTCTCGCCGGTACCCAGTGGATCCATTTTGACCTCCCTTCTGTTGCATGGCTCACCTTCCTAGACTGCAGCTCTGATCCAGCCAGGCGTGGCTCCAACACTTTCAGTTATTCTCTACAAATAATCTATCTACAGAATTCCGCCCCAAATTGAGAAGCCTCCGTCCTGAATTTGGCGTTCATCATTCCCACGCTGTTTTACGTACGCGTCTTTGCACTACTTCTGCACAGTACCCGTAACCATGTATCACCATCACCATAGCAAGATTTTGCGTTTTCAAATCTTATTTAAATGGCATCACATACGTGTGTACACATCCCTTTCTAAGTTTTGAAAACCCAACTTGGTGTGATTTACGCGTGTTGGTAAGTGCCTGGGTAAAAGTCCACGGGCAAATACATGTTAGATTTTGCATTTTAACAACTTGCTCTATTATATGCATAGCCATAATTTACTTGTAGGTACTCTTGCTGAAGGAGAAATAGTTCACGTCTGTTGTCCAAGGAAAGCTAAAAAAAAAAAAAAAAAGCCCCTGTGGGCTCTAGTCTCCTTCTCGACCCTTTTCTGATCTTTGGAGTAAAAGCCCAGAGTCTGAACTGTGGGGAAGCAGAGACTTCCCAGCAGGTGAGAGGCGAGGGGAGGTGTTGAGTTCTGACACGTAGATACGCTTTTCCCTTATGCACCAGCCTTGCTGATCACAAGCCAGGGCTGCTCTCACGCCCTGGGCAGCCCTGGGCAGCCCCAGCCTCTGCCCTGTGGAGCTTGCCGCCTGGCCAGAGAGGCTGGCGTGGGGTAAGGGCAGAACTAGACGGAGTGTTCTAGAAGGAGTTAGGAAGTGCACCCAGCCCTCCCTATCTGTGGGTTCCCTTATCTGTGAATTCAACTGACCACAGCTGGAAAATACTTGGAAAAAAAAATTCCACAGAGTTTCAAAAAGTTGGGTTGCCTTGTGCCGAGGGCTACACCGAGCCCGAGGGCACGAAGCGGGGTGCGGACGCCGCGGGAGGCGCCTTGAGGCCCCCGGAGCCCCGTTCGCCTGCGCAGGAGGGTGTGCGTAGGGCACTTGCATATACTGATACTAGCCGGCCGAGGTAGGGACTCGGCATCCGCGGGTGTGTCCTGGAACCGCTCCCTGTGGGAGCCAAGGGACAGCTGCACTCAGGAGCGGAAAGAGCTCTTCGGCTCGTCCCGGCAGCACGGCCTCAGGCTGCTAAGCTGCCCCTCCTGGAGACCTGCCTCCAGACGGGCCCCGGGCCGGGGCCTCGTGGTGGTTGGCGCCCAAGGAGGAGAGGTAGTGCTGGGTATAGGGGACCCTGCTTGCTCTGACGGGGCCACGCGCCGAGCGAGAACTGTGCGTGTGTGCCGGGCCCAACGGGGGGAGTGCACGGGCTGGAGAACGAGGACCTCAGAGGCAGCAGGGACACTTGGGGCCACCGGGTCTTGACACAAGGACATTCAGGTGGCAAGTTCCAGCGGAACCTGTGGGCAGGGAGAGCCTTCTGCCACGAGTAACCTTCAAGTGTGGCTTTTACTCGGAGGCCTGGCTGGCTAGTTCTCAGAGAGTTCCCACTCTCTGCATCCCGTATCTGACAAACCCAACGTCAACCCTCTCTCTTATGTAGTAGCAATGAAACCAGCCACGTGCAAGGCCCTATTTCTAAGTGCTTTAGTTGTATCAATTCCTTTGACTTTTCACAGCACCCTGGGAGGTGGTGCAGATGAGGAAAGCCAGGCACTGGGAAGTTCAGTGTTAACTTGCCCAAGTTTTCACAGCAAGGAAAGGGAGTAGCTAGGATCTAAGCTTGACCTCCTAATGCTTGGGTCTGTGAGGGACAGTGTGGTCCAGTGGCTTAGGGCATGGGCTCTGGAGTCAGATAGCAAACCCTAGCTCTACTTTGGTATGAAGTTAAACGTGCGCCTGTCCAGCGCCCAGCAATTCCATTCCCTACTCTAATGAAATCATACTCCCAAACAGATACTTCCGTAAGAATATTCATATCAGCCTTTTTCATAATAGCCCCAAATTGGAAAGCAACCCTAAACAGAATGGGCGAACACACTACAGTGTCTTAATTCTACTCATCAATAAACAAGAATGAACTACTTATAGACACAACAGCATGGTTGAATCTCAAACATATTATGCTAAGTAAATAAAGGCACCATAAAAAGTACTTTATGATACCATTTTTGTAAAATGCAAATATAGGCAAATATAGTCTGCAGTGAAAGACACCAGATAGTGGTTGCTGATGGTGGTGGGAATATTCTGTCTCTTGATTTGGGTGGTAGTTACAAGAGTGTTTGCAATTATCACAACTCATCAAATTGAATACTTAAAATGCATACATTTTATTATGTACTAATTACGCCTTAGTCAAAAATAAAATCTTGGCTTTGCCACTTGTTTGTTGTGGGATCCAAATTACGAGTCATGACAGCTCTTCAAATTTTGATATGTTGTGATTTTATACATTTTCTTAATTATCTGGAAGAAGATAGAAGATAGAGGAACACTCTACCTGGTCTTGGGATGGGCGCGAGGTTTATAAGCATAAAAAAACATGGGATAAATCACAAAGGTAACTGTTGCTAGATTTAACCACGTAAAACAAACAAAAAACTCAAACCGTCTGTATTTTCTTAAAAAGCCTAATTTTTAATAAAAATTAAAAAGCGAAATTAAGAAATGGTGAAAATATTTGCAACGAGTTTGACAAAGAATAAGCAGCCTTAATTATATCAAGTCAATGAAAAGACACTAATATACCAACTGAAAAATGACCAAAGAAAACGAATGAGTAGGCAATTCATAAAGGAAGAAATCCATGTGGTCGACAAACCCAAGAATTGGTCAATAGAACCATTAATCAAAGAAATATGAATCAAAGTAATGAGATACCATTTCCTCTTATTAATCTGAAAAGCATTTAAAAATACTGACTTGTTTTTGCAGTCAGCGCTTTTGTATCAGCACGCTACTGATAGAGCTGGAAACTGGAACATTATTTCTGAAACAATTTGGCAATAAAAATCTTTTAAAAATATTTATATCATTTATCACAGCGATCCCATTTTTAAGGATCTTCTAAAGAAAATAATCAGAAATGTGATCAAAGGCTTATGTTTAAGGATGTTCATCGCAGCACTATATATCAGAGTGAAAAATTATAAACAGCCCGAATGTCCAAAATATATTGTTCAGCTATAAATACTGCGTTTTGAAGGAGCATTTAATGGCAATAAAACATTTATCATAAAATGTTAAGAGAACACAGCAGAGTAATAAAACACTTAGATCGCGTGACTCAATTTCATTTTTTTTAATTGTGCCTTCTTTCTTTCTTTCTTTCTTTCTTTCTTTCTTTCTTTCTTTCTTTCTTTCTTTCTTTCTTTCTTTTTAATTATTTATTCTTTTATCTCAAATTCTGTGGGTAGAAATATTGTTGGGGTTACATATCTTGCCCCTGTCCCCCTCTCCACCCCACTCTGCCAGAACTTCAAGCGTGTCCAGTCTCCAAGTGGTGCGCCCTGCACCCCCCATGAAAGTGCGTATCCTTCCCCTCCTTCCCCCTTCTACCTGTCCACCTCCCATTAACAAAAAAATTTTTTTTAGACATTTTGGTTACAGTGTGTTTCTTTGCCTCTCCCTAAAAAGGGATAGAGGTAATACTTTCCCCCCTACAATGCTCATCACATCCTTAAGATGTGGGTCCCCCCCACACCCAGATCCCTGTTGAACACTACAATTTTTTGAGCACCATAGTTTTAGTCTGTCAGTACCAATTTGATGTCGAGTATGGGTAGCCCATTTTCCAGGTCTTGTGTCGTCTCAATTTCATTTCATTTTATTTTATTTTTTTTGAGACAGAGTCTCACTTTGTCGCCCAGGCTAGAGTGAGTGCCGTGGCGTCAGCTTAGCTCACAGCAACCTCAGACTCCTGGGCTCAAGCAATCCTCCTGCCTCAGCCTCCCATGTAGCTGGGACTACAGGCATGCGCCACCATGCCCGGCTAATTTTTTCTATGTATATATTAGTTGGCCAGTTAATTTCTTTCTATTTTTAGTAGAGACGGGGTCTCGCTCTTGCTCAGGCTGGTTTCGAACTCCTGACCTTGAGCGATCCGCCCGCCTCGGCCTCCCGGAGTGCTGGGATGACAGGCGTGAGCCACCGCGCCCGGCCTTAATTTCATTTTAAAATGCAGCTGGTATTCATGTGTCTACAGAGAGAGGGCTGGGGAGGGATGCAGCAAGGTACCAGCAGTGGCCTCTCCAGGCAGAGAGGAGAGATCTGGGTGTATATTCACACGCCCGCATTTTCTACGGCAGCACAAATCACTTTTAGTGGAGAGTATTGTTACTTGTATAATCAAAGAACAAAACCTGTGTGTGTGGGCGCCAGACGTGGAGGCACAGACAGCTCCCGAGGGCACCGGCCCCCTCTCCCTGGTGGGCGTGGCTGGGTGCGACCCAACGCACCTGAGCATCCTCAGTCGTCCGGCCGAGTGCGGTTCCCTGGGGAAGTGCCCCACGGACCCGGCCCTGGAAGTCCCACGGGCCGGCTGTCCCGAGAGAAAGTGTGGCTTCCCCGTACCCGGGCGACACCGGCCCCTCGGACAGAGGCCTGAGAGACACTCGGCTGGGTGACTGCCTTCTTTAGGTTTTGTGCAGTGTGGGCCAGGCCTTGCTGACATGGCCAGCCGGACTGAGGCTGGCAGGACCTGTCCCTGATGTCACTGTGACTGACATCCTGGCGGGGGTGGGGGCCCCCTTTGCTGGGTGGTGTGGGCCCCCTTTGCTGGGTGGTGCGGCTGTTCTTCCTTCTTGCTGTTGTAGAACAGGGGCCTCTTTCCGCTGCCGCCCGGCCGAGGGGAGCCCCTTCTTCTCCGCCTCCACCTTCTTTCCTTTCTTCCTGGGTCCCTAGCTCTGCCCGGGACGGGCCTCGTGGCCCCACCGCCGGGGTCCCCGGGAAGGCAGCAGCGGCAGATCCCCAGGTCCCTGCCACTTCTCCCTCCCCACAGCCCCCCGAAACGAGGAGGTGCGACCACCTCCCTTTCCCCGTGGCCTGCGGAGAGCCGGGCACACGAGGTCTCTCTACCCTGGCTGGAGCTGGGCCGGGCAGGCTGGGAACGCCGGCTCTCTCGGGCTGGGAGCGGCTTTGATCGTGTTAGCCGTGGAATATGGGGAGGCAGTTTAATTGGCACTTAACCACTTGGGTACGGCGCTCACCGGCTGCGACACCTCGCCCGCCCATGGCAGCGCTCCCAGTCCGCACGGCGGTCTGTGCCGCGCATTGACGACGCGTCCGTCTTGCTCTTGCGTGATGAGGAAAGCTCGAAAGCGCTGAGAGCTTGTTTTACTTTACAGGCAGCTTTCCTTGTAACGTAAATCAGAACAGGTGACATGGACGTACATGTTTTCATGACGTTATTTTTAAATGTTCACCATGTTATTTTGTGATAACACTGTGAACAAAATAACATATCAAATGTTATTTTGATAAATGAAAAATTAAAGAAGTCATATCATGGCTGTTGGCTGAAGTCGCCGTGCACGTTCATCTGTGGCTGTCGGCTGCAGTCGACACTGGGCTGTGCGCGTTCATCTGTGGCTGTCGACTACAGTCCACGCTGGGCTGTGTGTGCTCTTCATCTGTGGCTGTCAACTACAGTCCATGCTGGGCTGTGTGTGTTCATCTGTGGCTGTCAGCTGCAGTCGACACTGGGCTGTGCGCGTTCATCTGTGGCTGTCGACTATAGTCGACGCTGGGCTGTGCACGTTCATCTGTGGCTATTGACTACAGTCCACGCCGGGCTGTGCATGTTCATCTGTGCTGTCAACTACAGTCCACGCTGGGCTGTGCGTGTTCACCTGTGGCTGTCGGCTACAGTCCACGCTGGGCTGTGCGCGTTCATCTGTGGCTGTCGACTACAGTCCACACTGGGCTGTGCACGTTCATCTGTGCTGTTGACTACAGTCCACGCTGGGCTGTGCACGTTCATCTGTGGCTGTCGACTACAGTCCACACTGGGCTGTGCGTGTCTATCTGTGGCTGTCGGCTACAGTCGATGCTCGTACGGAAGTGGTGAAAGGCTTCCGTGTACGCGGCGTGTTTGAAGGAAGACATCCGAGGGGTGAGCAGGCGTAAAGGGGTCTTGGGGGTTTGCACACTGTGACCCGCCATGGTCTTGGACCCGGAGGTGCCTGCCTGTGTGGCCTTGGTGCCCCGTAGGTGTGACAGTGTCAGCAGCTTGGAGCGGGTCCGGGGCGAAGGAGCCGGCAGTGCCGTCCAGGGGGGCAGGCCGAGGGGCCAGGACAGCGCCCACTGGCCACGGCTCAGAGGGGCAGGGCCGCGAGGACACATGACGGGGGGTTTACCGCAGGGATCTGACTTGACATGAGCTGGGCAGAAGGTTTCCGAGGGGCTGCTGCTTCTCCCTGTGGTGCTGGAGCCCGGAGGCAGCAGGCGGGCAGGGGTGCGGGGCCAGGAGCGCGCACTGCGGCCCGTGACCGCCAGCCATCGTCTCACGCCCCTGCCGCCGAGGATGCCTGGTGAAGGGCAGGAGGAGGTGGCGGCCGCTGTCACGGAGCTCCTGGCCCAATTCGAAGAACCCATTCTTACGGTCTGTCCTCTGGAACCTTCTAGGACCAAATTCTGTGGAGATCTACAGGATCGGGGATGCAGTATGGGAATCTGGCTTCACGCCGTTGTGGCTGCTCAGTGGCAGGCTGCGGCTTGAGTCAGGGCTGCGTCCTGCCCCGAGCGGGCAGGCGGGCAGTCTGGGAGGATGCACAGGAGGTGAGGAGCAAAGATTGCCCGGGACGTAGTCAGGCAGCCTAGAACCCGCGGGCGGGCGGTGCCATCCCAGCCTGCAGCGCAGGTGACAGGTGTCCGCCGGGAGCTGGTGCTCTCGGCCACGGAGCTCAAGCGCACCGGGCCCAGGAGTCGAAGACGTGGCAGGGGGGATCGGGCAGGACCTGGAGCTGCTGAGGGCCTGGCTGCGTCCCCACGCAAGTGTGCCATGCTGTGCGCGGGCCACGGCGGCACGTGGCAGGCTGTCTTGACACCCTCAGGCTCAAAAGGGTGTGGCTTCTGCTTGACTTCTGCCTTCAAAATATGCCACGGAACGTCTCTGGTTGGCCATACTAACATCTGGGACTATGCAAGGGAATTTGGGAAACCAAATTTAGTTTATGATAGTTGACATCATGTGGACCCCCCGGTCACAAAGCCTGAGAAAATGCTCGAGGGACAGAGGTGCCAAGGAAATTTGCAGCTGTGTCTCTGAGAAGAAAACCACATTGCTCCCCTGCCCTGATGCTGTCACCTGGTGGCAGGCCGTGGCCCCCCTCCCCCCATGTGCCATGGCGGTGGGCCCAGGGCTCAGGATGCCCCCGGCCGGGGCTGTCCTCCTGTACTCTTCCCACCCTAAGTCCCTGAAGGACGCTGTCCTCTGATTCTGGGCACCCACCCAGGAGTCCCTGATACTGTTGAAATTTTAGACGTGCGTTCACATATACTTTCTCATTAGGTTCTCGCAGAAACTCAGCCAAGAGAGATCTGACGTGTCTGAGTGGTTCCCCCCCAAAAGAGGCAAAGCAGGACGAGAATCCTGAATGAGGGATTCAGAATCCTTTTCACCGCCTGAACACTGACAAGAAAATCTTGCAGGGCCGGGATCCATTACGATGTTGCTAATTATGTCCTTGGCAACCTGGACAAGAATCTGCAGAACCAGGAACTGATCACGTTAATTACTCATCACTTCCGCTGTTTGGAAACCAGTCATGCTTTAGCACAAGTGCGGGGGGTTGCCAGTGAGCAGGTGGGTCTCGGGAGGAGCTGTTTGTTTGAAGACACACAATGTCAGGGGGAGCTATCGCATTTTCAGAGGCGTGCTCGGGGTATGTCTTAGTCTATTTTGTGTTGCTATGAAGGAATACCTGGGGCCGGGTAAAGTGTAAAGAAAAAAGGTTTCTTTGGTTCACAATTCTCACGGCTGCAAAGTTCCAGACTGGGCATCAGCCTCTGGGGAGGGCCCAGGCTGCTTCCACTCCTGGCGGAAGGTGACGGGAGCTGGTGTGCAGAGATCACTGGCGAGACAGGGAGCAGGAGAGAGGGGAGAGGAAGGTGCCGGGCTCTTAAACAACCAGCTCTCAAGGGAACTAACCGAGTGAGAACTCAGCCACGCCTGAGGGAGGGCATCCGCCTGTCCACGGGGGACGGCCCCCACGACTCACACACCTCTCATCACGCCCCACCTCCACCACTGGGGATCACATTTCAACATGAGGTTTAGAGGGAGACAAAAGACCACATCCAACCCACAGCAGAGTGGGGAGGTGTCGGTGGTGTGTGCGTTTCTGATACTCATTCCTTCCAGCTGAGAATGACTGCTCTATCTTTTTTTTTTTTTTTTGAGACAGAGTCTCGCTTTGTTGCCCAGGCTAGAGTGAGTGCCGTGGCGTCAGCCTAGCTCACAGCAACCTCAAACTCCTGGGCTCAAGCGATCCTCCTGCCTCAGCCTCCCGAGTAGCTGGGACTACAGGCATGCGCCACCATGCCCGGCTAATTTTTTTCTATATATATATATATATATATATATTAGTTGGCCAATTAATTTCTTTCTATTTATTGTAGAGATGGGGTCTTGTTCTTCCTCAGGCTGATTTTGAACTCCTGACCTGGAGCAATCCGCCCAGCTCGGCCTCCCAGAGTGCTGGGATTACAGGCGTGAGCCACCGCGCCTGGCCTGACGGCTGTATCTTTGACTCCGCCTAATGCCTAGCTAATATGCCTGTGCAGCTGTGACAGCACCCAAATACTAGTCGAAGGCCTTCAACATAGACTTAGATCAAATGTTGGCGTTCATTCAGGAGATGCGTATCTAGAGGTGCTTATAACTTACAGGGAAGGTCCTGCTGGACTCCGTGCAACAAGCTGTGTCCACGTTCAATCAGATGGCCCCGGGGAACATTGCATTGCTGATTTTGTCCGGGCAGGCTTAGTGAGTTCTGCTCAAAGCGCAACTTGGTTCTTCTCCAGGAAACAGCTGTTCTCCATAGCGGGAATGTCGCTGATGTGTGTGCACGGTGGGTGCACAGGAAGAGGAGGGGTGAGGTGGCCGAGTCTGTTGGGCTTCTTCTTGGCTGCTGCTACCCCGATCACCCCACCCTTCTGCGTTGCTAGCACGCAAAGCAGCTGGACCCCTCTCCCAGCCGCACACGCAGATAAAACGGCCTCCAAATCCCAGATCTGGGAGGAGAAAGGAAGCTCTCACACACATTGCCACCGGGTCCTCCTTTGAGTTCAGAACACTTCTTTCTCCACCGGCTAACTCATTTTCCAGTAGGGTGGGCACAGCTACTTTTTAAGGTCAGCCCTGCCAAGTAGCTCAGCTGCATGCAGAATGTCTTTACTTGGACAAAGCAATGTCATAGCCAGGTGAATGTGCCCGATACTTTCCTGAAGGCAGTGACTCTTGGCGTTCCCTGTGATTGATAGAGCGTCCAGCACAGAGTCAGTGCTCGGCGAGTATTTGTGTGTGGGGTGACGGGGGAGCCCTTTACAGAACAGTATGAGACGCTCAGTTACTGGAACCCGAGGGAATATGAAAAGAATCAATTACTGAAAAACAGAAACTCTTCCAATGGTTAATACGTGTGTCGGCCACTTTTTCCTGGACGTGCACTTTTTCCATCTTCTATTGAAATCTATGCAGTTCTAGAAAGGGGGACGGGAGGAAAATGGGAAATCGATAAGCAAGTGTTTACCGGTTTCCAAACGTGACACCATGGGAATGTGGACGGTACAACACGGTCCACACACACACACCCTCAAGGAACTCCTGGTCCCTTTGGGGAGATCTCGACACAGAGGAGCTTTTGTAGGAGTAAAGGGTGCAGTTAAAGCGAAGGTGCTTAAGGAGGCTGGCGTGGTCGGGGCAGGCTTCCAGGGGAGGTGGGTCCCGAGCCCGACCCTTGCGCAGCGTGGGATTCGCACGGGGACCACAGGAGGGACGGAGTGGGTGGCGGGGCCGGCTGGGCCAACGGCAGCTCTCCACTTCGGAGCGAGAAATGCCCTTGCTGCTGTGGCTGTGTCTGGGGAGTCCCCTCTCATTTCCGGCTCTCCCCCAGGCAACGTGCCCCGTCCGCTCCGGGGCCAGGCCCGGCCGGAGCCGTCACACCGCAGACCCTCCCGTTCTGGCAGGTGGCCTTCTGTCCCTAGGCCAGGGGGCTTCCGTGCTCAGCCCACGCTTGGTTTCCAAGTGACAGGCTGAGACCGTCGCAGGCCCGGCCGGGCTTGCCGAGGCTCCCGGGTCTCCAGAGCATGTCCTCTTCGGCCCTGGCCTCCGTGTGCAGCAGGGCCAGCAGCGGCCGGCCCGGGGCAGTGACCGCAGCCGGCGCGACCTCACCACAGAGGGACAGACGTCCCTTCCCCGGCCAACCAACAGTGCTCGTCACGCTCCAGGTGGCCAAGACACTCGGCCGCGGTCTCGGGTCCCAGGGATTCAGGGTGTGAGCGAGGACGGGGCACGGACGGGGCACGGAGGCAGGACGCCGGCTCCAGGCGTGGGGGAGGCAGTCAGGGATGGAGTGTCTCCGGGCCTGGGTGGGCATGGAGCAGGCAGCGGGGCAGGGCGGGGCCCGGGAGGCTGGGGCTGGGGCACGCCTGGCGACAGGTCCTCGATGCCGAGGGCACCTGGGCCTGGGGCAGGCAGGCGGGAGCCGCAGGGGGCAGGCGCAGGCGACCTCCTCCCCACGGGGCTTTGGGGATGGGGAGGGCACAGGGCCACGGATGGGGAGCGAGCCCTTGGACGGCGGCGGGGAGTGCAGAGCCTGTCGTGGCTCAGCACGTGGGACCCGCGCAAGTGAGACTGCTGTCTGTTTACTCGCCCGGCCTGGCTCCCCGAGAGCTGCAGTGCTCTGGACGCCAGGGTGGCGGGCGCAGCGGAAGGGCCCTGTGGGGGGGGGGCCCTCATCCCGGTGTCTGCCGGACGGGCTGTTTCAGGGAGGGGTGGTGTGTGAGTGTGAGTGTGTGAGAGCATGTGTGTGTGTCTGGGGAGAGGCGGTGTGCGAGTGTGTGTGGTGTGTGTGAGCACACGTGTGTGTCTGGGGAGAGGCGGTGTGCGAGTGTGTGTGGTGTGTGTAGGTGTGAGCTCACGTGTATGTCTGGGGAGAGACGGTGTGTGAGCGTGTGCTAGTGTGTGTGAGCACACGTGTGTGTCTGGGGAGAGGTGGTGTGTGAGCGTGTGCCAGTGTGTGTGAGCACACGTGTGTGTCTGGGGAGAGGTGGTATGTGAGTATGTGCGAGTGTGTGTGAGCACACGTGTGTGTCTGGGGAGAGGTGGTATGTGAGTATGTGCGAGTGTGTGTGAGCACACGTGTGTGTCTGGGGAGAGGCGGTGTGTGAGCGTGTGCGAGTGTGTGTGAGCACACGTGTGTGTCTGGGGAGAGGCGGTGTGTGAGCGTGTGCCAGTGTGTGTGAGCACACGTGTGTGTCTGGGGAGAGGTGGTATGTGAGTGTGTGCGAGTGTGTGTGAGCACACGTGTGTGTCTGGGGAGAGGTGGTGTGTGAGTGTGTGCGAGTGTGTGTGAGCACACGTGTGTGTCTGGGGAGAGGCGGTGTGTGAGCGTGTGCTAGTGTGTGTGAGCACACGTGTGTGTCTGGGGAGAGGCGGTGTGTGAGCGTGTGCTAGTGTGTGTGAGCACACGTGTATGTCTGGGGAGAGGTGGTGTGTGAGCGTGTGCCAGTGTGTGTGAGCACACGTGTGTCTGGGGAGAGGTGGTGTGTGAGTGTGTGCGAGTGTGTGTGAGCACACGTGTGTGTCTGGGGAGAGGTGGTGTGTGAGCGTGTGCCAGTGTGTGTGAGCACACGTGTGTGTCTGGGGAGAGGCGGTGTGTGAGCGTGTGCGAGTGTGTGTGAGCACACGTGTGTGTCTGGGGAGAGGTGGTGTGTGAGCATGTGCCAGTGTGTGTAGGTGTGAGCACACGTGTGTGTTGGGGAGGGCGCTGTCCTCAGCAGACACGCTTGCCCGCTGCGTGCCGGGCCTTGTGCCCGCGGGGCACGGGGAAAGCCCGAGATTGGAGGCCTCAGCCGACCGAGCCCCAGGCTGTGCGGCAGCAAGGCCTCCGCCCCGTTGTTTGCCAGCGGCATTTGGAACTCAGCCCCTGCCCGCGCCCACCCTCTCCGCGGCGGCCTGCGCCCACCCTCCCCGCGGCGGCCTGCGCCCACCCTCCCCGCGGCGGCCTGCGCCCCTGCCCTTCCCCTGGGTGGATGGGAGCCCCCCACAAATTAGCCGCAGGAACCGCCGGGCCTGGCTCTCCTGGTCCGCTCCGCTCCCTGGCTCCGGCCAGCCCTGGCCGCGTGCAGACTGGGCGTCAGGCTCTGGCCCAGACCCCGTCCCTCTCAGCCTCAGCTGCCCCTTGTGGCGCGATCACCCGCGACCTGGTTCGTTCCTTGCTCGAGGCGTCGGCGCTCGGCCGGGGCTGTGGGGCTGGCGCGGTTGCCTGTGCGTGGGCCGGCGTCTCGGAGGCAAGGCCAGCGGGCGCGCCCCGGGCCATCCTGGAGCTGGGCACGGCCAGCAGCGGAATCAGGGTCCCCCCAACTGAGGAGGGGCGCGTCTCCTCCGAGCGGTCGCTGGCTGCCAGGGCCGGCCTGTCTCGTGGCGGATGGCCGCGTTCCGCCGCGCCTGGCACCCTCAGGGCCTCGTGGCCGGAAGAAGAAGGGAGAACGACAACGCCTCTCCCGCCCACGGAAAGTGTTTACGCTTTCTTTTCCATCTCACATTCTGCCCTCTCAGTCATCCTCAATGTTTATTTAACGGCGCTCAGAGACCTCGCGAGCCCCCGCGGTTTCATGTTTTCTAAACACCCTGTCACTCCCACTTCCACTGATGCTTTCCTGCCTGTGGCAGCGTGGCCCGCACTTACGCACAGGCTGAAAACTGCTGACGGGATGACGGAGCCCCTGTCCCCACAAGCGCGTGGGCCGCCCACGGGGTTGGCGTGTGCTCGGGGGCAAGACATGAAGCACATGGGCAGGGCCTGTGACATCCCGGCACCGCTTGGAATTTAGGAGCTTCTGAGCCCTCTGGCTGGAAGTTTCCCGCGTATGGGGACGGCTGTGAGGGTCCCAGACAACGGCAATCCGGGCCGTCCTCGGGCTTGGCCCGGAGTCCCGCCCGGGGCTTCTTCCTCGCGAGGCTGGGACGAGGGCAGGGCCAGATGCCAGGGGGCGTGCGGTCCAGCCTGGCTCCCGCACGCACAGTACGGAAGGCCAAGGCACCCACGCCCGCGCCTCCCTGGCTGCATCTTCAGCTGAACTCCAGGCTCCGACCATGTGTGAGACCCCGTTTTGCTCCTGGAAGCCACAGGTGGGCAGTTCCGCAAAGACGGACAGGCCTCTGCAGGCTGGCCGGGACTGCCGCGTGTGCTGTGCGGGTGTGTGCTGGACAACCCCGGCGGCCACACTCTCCACATCGTGCGGGAACACGGGCTAGACCCAGACCCGGAGACGAGCTGGGAAGCTCTGAGTCAAAGAAGCGGGACAAGGCCGCTGGCGAAAGTTGGGGCGAGAGCTTACAGGCGGTGGGGACCTCCAGGCCCCGCCAGTCCCGCTCCGCTGCCGTCTGCCCCCAGCCAGCAGCTCCGGACGGGAAAGCTGCCGGGACCCTTGGCACGGAAGGCCGAGTCCGTTCATTAAGCAGTTTCTCCCCTTCGGAGCTTACTGTCTGTAGAAGCCGTGGCACTGTCGGCCCCCGGCTACGCAGGCCCTCCAGCAAGGACGGCCAGCGGCAGGGGCTGGGCCGTCTCGGAGCAGAGGGAGGACGGCTGGGGGGGTTGGGGAGCACTCCTGGGAAGAGGCAGGTGTCCACATTGCGGCTTGGAGACTGGGCCGGGCTGGCTGGGCGTGGGGCCCCGGGAGCGGTGCTCGTGCGTGGGGTGGCCGGGCACACGTGAGCGTGGCCTGGGCCGGGCATGAGCAGGCCGGGCAGCGTGCTCTCCAAGACCGTGTCCGCCCAGGGGAAGGAGACGTCGGCCAGCCAAGAGGGGCGAGCTCGGGAGGCTTCGTTCTGGGGGGAGGCTGGAGCCGACTCGGCAGGGACGGCACAGACGACCTCTGAGTGCGGCGCGGTTGGGCGCCGAGAAGGGAGCCATAGGGCGGCCCGACCGCCGCCGCCGCCCCCTAAGCCCCTCTCGGCCCAGCGAGGGCTCGGGGGGCCCCTACCGGGAAGCCTGCAGGGGAAGCTGTTCTTGGCTGGGCCCACACCTGCTCTTCCCCCAGCCCAGTTCCGTTCCCTCTGGACCTCGGGAGCCCCCCAGGGGCACAGGGTCTTTTCGGGGTGCAGCCCATCGCCAGCAAAGCCTGGGCACAGTAGGTGAAAGGGGCCACGTGCCCGGTAGCCGCCTCTCATTATTGCCGGCTGGCTGCTTCCAAGCAGCCGGCAGATCCTGCGTTCCTCGGCTCTGCAAGGCCGTCCCTGCCCCTGGGGGTGTGGAACCCAGGCGGAAAGACGCCCAGTGGACCCCAGGAGCAGAGGTTGGCTAGCAGGGCTGCTGCCACCCCGCTCGGGGGTCAGCACGCAGGGGCACACCAGAAGTTGCCACTTGGGCCATATGGACCAGAGAGAGCAAGCACTGGAGGGGGTGTTGTAGGGCATGGCTGCGGCCAGGGGCTCCCTCCAGCCCTGACGGCCTCAGCGAGGTTCCCAAGGGGCCTCGAGCCCCGTGTGAGCTGGCCTCCCCCAGGGCTGGCCGGGGCACCTCTGGGGACCGACGGACCCCAGGGCCCCTCTCTGCCTCAAGCCTCCCTACTCTCTGTCGGAGGGCAAACTGACAATGGACCCGAGTGACAGGCACGTCCTGCTCCTACCTGGCCGGCCAGAGCTGAGCCACCTGCCCTCGTCATGGCTCTGAGGCTGGACGAGGGCGGACCCACCGGCTTCCTAAGCTGATGGGAAAACCCCTCGGTCTGCAGTTTCTCGAGGGCCACTCCCCCCCGATCCTCCCACTCCCCAGCCCCTGCGGACCTGGGTGGTGACCATACCCGGTGGCCCCAGACGCCCGGCCAAGCCAGAGCAGGGCATGTGTTTCATGCAGCGGTTCTCAGTGCCGCCTCGGGAGGCTCGTGCCAAAACCACGAGGATTTGGTGCTCACGAGGACGACGGGAGAGGCCCAGCGGTGCCGGCCAGTCACACCGTGCCTCTGCTGTGCTGTGGGGCCAGGGGTGCCCAGGGCTGCGCCACCCAGGGCAGGGACGGTCGGAGACACACGGCACACCTGCCGGGAGCAAGAGCGGCTGAGCCCTGCTCCGCGTGGAAGGTGCTGGGAGGGAGGGAGGGAGAGTCTTGTCTCCTCTCCAGGGGTCAGGAGGCCTCTGGCCTTCCTTGCTCCTTGCAGAAAGGTATTACGTGTCTCCCTCAGGGCCCCAAACCAGATCACGGCGCAGTCAGCAAATTCTTTCCCACCGAGGGGCCTGAGTCACTGCGTGCTGTGTCAGGGCCATGGACTTCCAGAGGCGGAACACATTTTGGCTCTGCGTCACCGACCCCAGGACCTGTCCCAGCGGAGTGGCACACTCACGGTCACGCAGCCGAGGGGTGTGCAGTTGCGCGTGGGCGCCCGGTCTCCTGACGTCCGCCCCGGAGTCGCCCCCCACCTTCCACCGTCTGGATGTGTAGTGCTCAATCGGTGCGGGAAGGGGGTGGGGATTCCAGCTCCAGGCGCCAGCACAGGGCCTCTCTCCTGTACACACACAGGCGTGCAAAACACATGTAGACACACATGCACACACATAGGCACACACATGCAAACGCACACACACACCATGCACGCATACACACAAGCACACACAAATGCACACAAACACAACACACACAGAAGCGCACACATGCAAACACATGCATGCAACACACCACACACAAACGCACACAAAACAACATATGACGCCTGCAAACACACACAAGCACACACGCAAACACGACATGCAAACACGCAGAGCTGATTCTGATGGAGGGTCGAGCTGAGAGCAGGCAGTCTGGGGCAGACGCCAGCCCCGGCCCTGACCTGTGGGACCGGCGTGTCCGTGGGGGACCTGACCTGGGGTGTGCAGCGGGACGCCCTGCAGCACAGCGAGCCTCGAGGATCCCGGCGCGGCACTGAGGGCCTCTGTGGACGGCAGCGCTGCTCTGTGGAGGCGCGGGGCCCTGGTGGCTTCTGCAGGGCGGCTCAAGGGGCAAGTCCCTGCTTTTCCATCCTTTCGAGGGAGGATGGCTGACGGCAGGGAGAGAGCAGGTGGGAGCAGGTGCCAGGAGAATGCAGGTTCTCTGAGGATCGGATCTCGCCTGCGTGCCCAGCCGGGGCACAGTGCTGGCTGCGCTCTCAGCCCCGCGGCCGTCGAGGAAGTGCACGGCGGTGCCGGAGCTGTGCCCGCAGAGGGCGCCCGCCCATCCCAGGCTACTGAGCCTCGGCAGTGCAGCTCCTGCCAGGTGCAGCCAGGTGCTCAGGCCCAGACACACCAGGTGAGCTGAGAGCCCCGACTCAAGTCCCCCCTCCGGAGAGGGGCAGGTCCCCTGCAGCCAGGGCCGTGGGGGGGAACCGGCCCCCAAAGTGCCATGAAAGCAGACGCAAGTCTTAGCTGCTCCTCAAAGGGCTTTATTAGGAAGGAAGCTTTTCTGTAGGTCACATGTGCATGTGAGTGTGTGTATGTGTGTGCATGTGGACCTGCATGTGTGCATATACGCATATGCGTGTGCACCTGCGTGTGTGCACATGTACATATGTGTGCATGCATGTGCACATACATGTGCACATGTGTGCACATCTGCATGTGTGCGCGTGGGTGTGTATGCGTGTGTGTGTGTGTGTGTTCCTGTCTGGAAAAGCACTTTTCCCAGCAGCCCTGGAGCTCAAATGCCCTTTCCCTGGGGTTTTAGGGCTGATGAGTGTAATATTTTCAGAGCTGTGATCTTGTCATTGCAAATGAACTGCTGTGTAGAGCAAGATGGTGACCGTGGCCAGAAATCAATGCACTGATCAATCAATCAGTCCATCCAAGGCTTGTCACTCGTATTTGCCTAAGGGGCAGAGAGAAAGCGGGAAAGCACTGAGGCCCTCTGACAGGCGACTCGCGGAAAGGGACGGAATCCAGCCTGGGAGGGGGAGGGGGGCGGAATCTCAGAGCTTTCGCAGTAGCCGGGTCGGGAGGCTGGAGAACGTCAGAGGGGACGACCAGGCCTTGGGCTCCGGGCTGCGGCAGGAGAGCTGGCCCGGACTCCGGGCACAGGGAGACCAGCTCCAAGTTCCAGGCGGTCCTGCGTCTCAGTCGGGGATTCAGAAGTTCGGGCAAGCGGGAGACGGAGACCTGGAGGAGAAAATTACTTTTCTTTGTACAGGCTGTAAATAATTTCGACTCTAAACTGGGAGACATCGCCGCTGCGGAATTAACCAATCCCAACAATGCGCCTGGCTAGTTCCGTTTGTTTCCCAAAGGCCCTAACTCGCCCGACTGGGGGCCTGGGAGCCCCGATCCGCCTGCTGGCGTGGGCTTGTGACCCGTCACAGGCGTGTCCCAGGTCCCCGGCTCCCCCTCGGCGTGCCTGTGAGGGGTCTCACCCGCTTCTGACCTTCCCCCCTCCCCCAGCACGTCTCCCCTGGGCGTGGGACCACCCCCCTCCCGTTTGCCGGCTGCCTGGCAGGGCGGAGCCCTGGCGCTGTCCTGGCCGCAGTCGAACTGCCCCTAGTCGAACTGCCCCTGACATCTGCGTAATCCCATCACAGCTCACAGAGAGCCGACCCCGAGCCAGTTCATCGGCCCCTCACGCAGCCCCGGGCAGAGGGCGTGTATTGACAACCGCGCCACATGCACACGCCTGGGTGGAGACCCGGCTGCGTGTGTGCGGGCTCGTGCCAAACTCAGTGCGACAGGCGGTTTCCCTCGAGAGGGAGGCGGGGAGCTCAAGGACAGCGGGGCCGGGGGATTGCTCGGGAGCATGTGCCGGGCCCCCTGCAGAGCGCCTGGCGCACAGTAGGCGCTCAGTGAACAGGAGGAGAAGCAGGAGCAGCGGGGCAGCGTTTCTGCTCTCCTCGTGCGGGGGGACCCTGCGGGCAGAGCGGTGCAGGCAGGGGCTGGCCTGACCCGCTGGCCACCCCGATGCTAAGGGAAAGCCCTCGAAGGACAGCAGGGAGCGTTTCCGCAGCAGGAAGCCAGGGCCCCGGGTTAGGCAAGATCCCTTGGACACGGCGAGAACCTCTCTCGGGAGCTGCCAGGGCACAGGGAGCCACGCAAGGCCGTGGGGGTGGGTGACGACGGAAAGGCCTGGGTGGGAAGTGACCAGGTGCCAGAGCGTGTGTCCCAGGAGGAGGACTCGGGCTGCACGGCCATCCCCTCGGGAACGGGGCAGGGGTTTTGTGATGAGGACCACGGCTTTCTCTTTGGCCTTGCCGGCTATGAGACCGGCACCCCGGCCACTGGCCACTTGTGGCTAATTCCGTTCCAGTTAACTGAAATTCAGTAAATTAAGAATTAGTTCCTCAGGCCGCCCGCTTCCCGTGCTCGGCGCACGGTGCTGGGGGGCACGCAGAGCGTCCCCACCCCCCCAGAAGGTCCTCTCCAGCACAGCGGCTACCGCGGCCCCAGGCATCCCCACGGGCGGCCGGGAACGGGAAAAATTACCAAGAAGTGCCGAGTGTCCAGCCCTTGACGGTCGGAGTCTGATGCTTCCACGGTGAGAGCGCGGTGCACGGCGGGCCCCGTGCTGAAGCAGACGTCCTGGTCCCCGGCCCTCCCCGCCACCGCACCGGCAAGCGAGCCCGGGCCTGGCTTGGAGGTTTCCTCCCGGCATGGCGGAGAGACGGGCTCAGCGGGGC
Organism: Microcebus murinus; assembly: GCF_040939455.1. Taxonomy (NCBI): domain Eukaryota; kingdom Metazoa; phylum Chordata; class Mammalia; order Primates; family Cheirogaleidae; genus Microcebus; species Microcebus murinus. The sequence goes on from NC_134127.1 coordinate 1,460,524, forward strand.
GGAGGGCAGGAGGTTCCCAGGCGGGAGGTGCACATGCGAGTTGGAGCCCCTCCCGGCCTGGAGAGCGTGGCAGCAGGAAGGAAGGGGGGAGGGGAAGGTGCCCCTCCAGGGTCCGGCGGGACGAGGGTGCGGGCAAGGCGAGGCCACCTCGGAAGCAGAGCCTGCTGCCGCCGCCGAGCATCAGCCTGCAGTGCCCCATGGCCCCGGGAGGCCCAGGGCCTCGCCTTCTTCAGCCGCTGCGGCAGGTGGAGGTGGCTCACTGTGGAGGCTGGCCTTGGACCTTTGGGTCGGGGGCGGGTGGAGACTGTGTCTGTCGGCTGTGGCAGCCTCAGTGGGGCCCCGGCAGCCTCAGTGGACGCTGGGTCCTGACCAGGACAGGCAGGAGCCGCCTGGGAGAGCCTCGCACTGAGACGCCGGCGCAGAGCAAGAGCAAAGCCCGCGCCTCCTGGGCGGTCAGAGCAGCAGACGGGGCTGGGTGGCCGTGGCGGCCCTGGCTCAGAACTCCCGCTTCTGTCCCAGAGAGGAGGAACTGGGGCCCGAGCCACACCTGCTGGGTGGGTGACCACGTGCGCCCTTCCTGGCTGGCCTTGTACAGAGCCGTAGGGAAACAGCAGAGTGTCTCTGTGGCGAGTGACAAAGACCCGACTCAAATCAGCAAGAACAGGGAGTCCGCTGCTTCCTGTCACTGGAGGTCCAGGCAGGCTTTCTTCCGGCTCCAGCGGGGGCTAGATGCAGAGCACGGCTGACGTCGGCGGCTCTCGGTGCCAGCGGCTCTCTCCGCTCTGCCGTCTGCATCGCGGCTTGTTCTGGGGCTAGCTCCATGGACCCCACAGGAATGGCATGCGCCCTTCTCCCCAGAGTCCCACACACGGTCTCGCCGCTTTCCGTCGGCTCTGTGTCCGACACCCGCCCGTCATCCCGTCGCCGTGGCCAGGGCAGTCCTGTGCTCCGCGGCCACCTGGGGCCAGGGCTGGCGTCGGCCCCACCTGCGGCCAGTGCGCTGACCGGGAAGGGGGGAAGATGCGAGCTGCCCACGCACGCAGCTCGGAGAGCAAATTGCGTTTGGTCATCATTATACACCGGGCAGTGGATTTAATCACTCTCAAGCGGTTTTTGTTATTGTGGAAGGGGCTGAGGCTGAGGAGCACCTTTGGGCGGGCGTGCTGTGGGTGTTGACTGGCGTCTGCCTGCCCCAGGCTGACTTGAGGCGTCACGGTCAAGGTGCCGGCGCTCCGAGTGGACCGGGGGCCGCGGGCTCCTCCAGAGCCTGTCAGAGCACGGGGTGCCACCGAGGAACGCCTCACAGCCCGTTTTCCTCAGTCCAGGGGCAGTGCCGTGGCAGAAGGCGTCGTTAATGCCTAACCGCTAATGTCTAAGCCTCATGCTTCATTCCGGGTGCAATTCTAAAGCCCAGACCATGGCCGAGCCTTGGAATTTGCCCTTGGGTCACAGAAAACGCTAAGACGTTGTTAATGAGGCTGTGCCTCTTTGCAGAAACTCTCAAGGTGAAATGTTTTGGGGTTTTTTCCAGGGGCTGCTTTTGTTTTTCTTTCTCCTTTCTTTTCATTTACTGCCATCGATGCAAACCCCTTAAGCCTGGAGAGGCTGTAGGAACAAAATGGGCCCCAAAACTGGGGGCAGGGGTTGGGGACTGCAGTAGCGAGCAAGAGAGCCGGAGCGTGGTCACGCGCGGGGCAGGAGGAGAGACAGAGGCGGCTGCTCGGTGCCTCCGCAGCCCGGGGCCTTCAGGAGACCGGCTGGACGGGGCACAGCTGACCGGCATGAAGAAATGGGCAGCGAAACCCCATTTGTTCGCCCGACAGTAATTCAGAATTCGGATAATTTTAAGAACGTCAAGGATGAAGTTTAACCTGGTTCTTACCTGAAGAAATGTAACCTGACGAGATGACTTACAATGAAAACCAATATTGGAAAATTATCTACTCAGGGGGACATTAAAAGCACGTAAGGGAGCGGACGTTTAAAATCGGCCCCGGGCAGCCGGGGCCCAGCCCACACCTCTCTGCCAGGTTTCGGTGCCTTTCCATTCGGTGCATTTTCCTGACTTAAAACTGACCTTTGCCACTGAGTAACCTTGGGGAATCATTACAAACTCTCTTTGAGCTCCGGTTTCTTCATCCAGAAATTTCTGGGTCGCAGGGTCACTGTGGCGGTGAAACGGCGCAGTCCGCGCCCCACAGTGTTCCTCGCCTGCCCCGTGTCCCAGCAGAGCCAGGCGTCCCCCCCCCATGTCCCCTCTGCCTCGGGTCGGGCTCTCCCCTTCCTTCTCCGTGGGTCCAAGCCCCACCTTCCCCTCAGCGCCCGGCTGGCATTCCACTGCTTTCGTGCAGCCTTCCTGGACCCCTCCCGCGGCGGGAAACCTCTCCCTCCTGTGAACGTCACGGAGCCTTCCACGCCCTGCGCCACGTTGTCCTCTGCACGGCAGCCACTCTTCGGGGCGCTCCGTGCTCTCTGCTGGCCTGCGGGCTCCCTGAGGGCCAGGGCTGTGTCTCCCGGCCCCTCTCGCCCGCCCCGTTCCCAGCCTGGTGTCTTCCAGGCAGCTTGTGCCCAACACCCGGCGAAACGCACAGTGCGTCTTCCAGACCGTCCCCGGCCTGTCTCCGCGGCGTGGGGTCTGGCTGCAGCGTGGCCCGAGAGCAGCTATCACGGGCTGTGTCTGTACGGTTGCGGCAGGAACCGGGTGACACCCGCTTCCCTCTACCCACCGCCACCCACCTCTGATTTGTTTCCGAGAGGGAGGAGGACGTCACAGAGGAAGCACCTCCCCTCCTGCCCTCTCCCCAGAAAAGCAGGTGACGAGTGGGCATCAGGGACTCTGCTTCCCACCAGCCCATGGGCCGGTGTGACCGTTACGGACGTGGCGGTGGTGGGTGAGGTGCTGCCGGCAGAAATTCCGGATGGACTCGGGGCTGCGTGCAGGAGGGACGCCGGGTCTGCGTGCAGGAGGGCAGCTTCAGTCCAGGCTGGCAAAATGCCCCCAGCAGGCCCACGGGCTCCCCCCGGGCTCCGGGGGGTGTTGGGAGCTTTCGGAGGCAGCCCCGGCAGAGGCAGCAGCCAGGGACAGAGCCGTGACTCCAAGAGGCCTCCTCGGGGTCACAGGGCCAGCCATGTCAGAGGAGAGGCGCAGGCTGCACCGGCAGGCCGGTCTGAGGGCGCCCGGGACCGGGAGAGGGTGCAGCGGGCGTGCCCGGGCAGAGCAAGTGTGGGCTGTCTGAGGGGCGGGGGCAGGAGTGTCCGGGGGGCCGTGGGGAGCAGGGGGCGAGGGCCGTGATCTGCAGGTGGGCAGCTCGGGGCAGGCCGTGGGGGGAGTCTAAGCAGCGAGTGTGTGACCAGAGCTACCAGGGGACTCAAGGCCCCGTGCCAGAGGCATGGCTTGCTCGCCAGCAAACTCCCTTTGCCTCCTCAGTGCCTGGGGCCGTAAATGACTCTGGGGCCTCCTCCCCTGCTAGTCCCAGTTCCATCTGTTGCAGGGGGGCTGCGGATCAAGCATCTGTCTGCCCGGAGCCAGCCCGGGGGGAAGTGGTGCAACTCCAGGCAGCCCCAGTTTCCCTCTTCGGTTCCCGCCTCTGGCCCCGGTCCTCTGCCACAAACACCAGGAGAGGGAAGAGCCAAACAAATTTGTTCTCCCCGAAGAACGAGACGAGCTGACAAAGCGCAGGCCTGCTGGGCGCAGTGGGGCAAGAGCCTGGCAAAGGTGTCAAGGAAGCTGATGCCAAAGACCAAACCAAGACGTGTTGGCTGTAGCGGTAGCGGGCAACCGGTTTCTGACAGCTAGCGGAGCTGCAACTCAGTAAACATTTTCTGTTGATTAGACTGGCTCGGTCGTCTGGCCCATTCGTGTTCTAGTCTTGCGTAATTTCTGCCGTCAGACCTAAAGTGCTGGAAATCTGCTCTTTTGTAAGGCCTAGGCGTGCACCCTGCCAGCTCCTCACTTTCTGTGTCGCCTGTGATTTTCTCGTCCAAGTTTCACGCACTTGGATACAAATGCAGACCGAATTCCAGCTGGGATACATGGAGTATTGGAACTGTCAAAGCTATTCCAAGTGTGGTCTCGAGATCATTCATAAATAAGTTGTTTTCCGTAACAACATGATAACGGCCCGCTGATTGCCTAGTTGTCCCATGTGCTGTGCATACAGTTCTAAGTTTCTCCACTGTCCAAGAGAGGTGTGAGTGATTCTTGATTTTTTTAGATGAAGCTGCCTGAAATTGGAAGGCTTAAGTGACTGCCTCAGGTAGGCCATGCAGCTAGTATGTGATGAGCTAACCTGGGATTTGAACCCAGTTCTGTCTAAGCCCAAAGCCTGAACACTCACCATTGCCCCTGTCGCGTTCTCCATTGCCACGGTGAGGCCAAGCTTTCTCTTCTAAAGCACCAGATTTGGAGCCCGGTGGCATCTTAGGATTCTCTACTAGAGAGCTGAGACCTAAGTCTCAGCTTTAGATGAAGACCTAAGTCTTCATCTAAATGATAAACCGTGTCCTTAAGTTTCTGACGGCCCTGCAAAGGAGAATAATCCCCTGCTCAGCTGGAAGCAGCTGCACACACACCTGCCTGCCTGCACGGAGCTGCTGGACCATGGATTGTAGGTGACAAGGGCACTAAAACCCTGAGTATGTGTTTGATGCCGTGAGCTGAAATCACTGGGGAAGGCGTTCCAAAGGAGAGTGTTTCTGATCCAGATACCGTAAGTCAACTAGGATTTCGAAGAGCTAAAAGACAGAGAAGGCCAACTTTGCTTTCTGGCAACGTGGTGGCTAGATGCCCTAGAACTTGTCTCCATATGGCTAAACTTGCTGGATACAAAATTCCTTTGACATGCATCACTGAGTTTGCAGAAAGGTGAGTGTAATTCCTAGGGGCTGAAAGCAAAGAGAAGAATTGCCAGTGCTGTTGGTACTCCTGGCTGCGTACAGCAGGGCTGGCAAACGTTTTCTGTGAAGGGCCAGGTAGTAAATATCTTTGGCTTTATAAGCCCGGGTGGTCTCTGCTGAAACTACCAAGCTATGCTTTGTAGCAGGAATGCAGCCCCAGACAATATGTAAGCAAAAGAGTGTGGGAGCCCTGGACTCAGGGTGACCTGCATTTGACCTCTGGGCTTTGTCAATCCATACTTTGCCAATATCTGAGTTTTAATGCCCTTTGTGGATCTTCTGAACTTGGACCCATACGAGGTGAGAAGATTGAACTTAGATAATCCTTATATACAGAAAACAGACTTCCCACAGAGAACGTGGACCAGGAGAAATAGGGGCCCTAGCAAAAGAAGACAGACGGGAAACCTGTTTTATAAGATTATTCTGGGGGAAAAAGAAATGAGAATTTGTTACTATAGTTAGGCCTGCTGCTGTGGTTTGAATGTGTCCCCTCCAAAATTCAGGTATCGCCAAGGTGATGATATTAGGAGATGGGGCCTTTAAGGGGTATTTTGGCCATGAGGCCCCTCCCTCACAAGCAGGGTTAAGGGCCTTATAAAGGAGGCTGAAGGCAGCATTTGGCTGCCTTGCTTCTCAGCTGTTCTGCCAGATGGGGACTTGGCGTCCGCCCTTCTGCAGGCAGCCTCACCAGACAGCCAACCCCCGGTGCACTAGCCTTGGACTTTCCAGCCTCTACAGTTGTGAGACATAACTGTCCGTTCTACCCAGTTCTACCCAGTCTCAGGTATTTTGCTGTAGCAGCACACACAGACTAAGACACTTACCCTGACATGGGCTTGGGGTTTGAATTTATACTACCTGCATCATATAGGAAACTCCAAGCTACAAAATTAACTTGAAGGGATTATAGACCGGTAGTGCCTTAGAGTTCATAATCCAAAGTCACACACTGCACAAGGAAACAAGCCCCTGTGAGCAAGAGTCAGCAGAAACAACAATGGCAGGCCGGGCGTGGTGGCTCACGCCTGTCATCCTAGCACTCTGGGAGGCTGAGGCGGGTGGATCGCTCGAGGTCAGGAGTTCGAAACCAGCCTGAGCAAGAGCAAGACCCCATCTCTACTACAAATAGAAAGAAATTAATAAGACAACTAATATATATAGCAAAAATTATCTGGGCATGGTGGCGCATGCCTGTAGTCCCAAGCTACTCAGGAGGCTGAGGCAGGAGGATCGCTTGAGCCTAGGAGTCTGAGGTTGCTGTGAGCTAGGCTGACGCCTCGGCACTCACTGTAGCCTGGGCAACACGGTGAGACTGTCTCAAAAATAAATAAAAATAAAAAGAAACAATGGCAGAATTCTTCCTGCAGGGATCCGATGCCTTGCAATGATTGCTTCTGAAAATGTTTTAACAAAGAAAAGGGGAAATGAAAAAAGACTGGAGTATATCTCAAGCAAGGGGAAGAACAGAGGCAAAGTTCAATGGTGGGGATGAGAAGAACATCTTAAGAGAAAAGGAGGAATTAGTCTGAGATAGTAATTTGAGGCTATTAATGAACAGGTGAGTTGAATGTTGCTCACACTCATTGTGCACTAAGAGTAGTGATAGGCAGAAGATACAGGATCTTTCCTCAAGGGGGCTCCAGTCTAGAAGAATCCGTTAACCAGGTAGATAAATAAATAAATGCCATAAAATGTGATGGCTACCATAATTTAAAAAGATACAAAATATTGCAGAGGCAAAGGAGAAAGTTGTCCATTCTACCCAAGGAAGTCAGGGGAAGATTATTGGAGTACCTGATGCTTAAGTCAAGTTTTGAAGGGTCTGTAAGAATCTGGACTTTATCCCGTAGGTATGGGGAACTAGAAAGGAGGCAAAATGATCAGAATTATAACTTAAAAGATAACTGTGGCTGCAGTACAGCGAGCAGAATGGAGAGCGAAGAAATGAGAGGCAGAAAGGCCGGATGCAACATTCCTGGGATAGCCGTGAAAAGGAGCTACGAGGCCCTTGCATAAAGCAGATGTGTAGGTAGATTTGAGGAATATTTTAGAATTTTTGTCCATTTGAGGATGACAAACTGTAAGGACACAAATTTAATGGCTGTAGCTGCACGTCTGACCCAGTGTGGTGGTCAATTTTAGGTGCCCATGTGACTGGATGTAGGCATACCTACAGAACTGGTAGGACTGCCGAAGCATCGCTTCTGGGTGTCTGTGACTGTTTCCAGAGGAGGGGCTCGACCTGTGAGTTCATGGACTGAGTGGGGAGGACCCCCGTTAGATGTGGGTTGGCACCACCCAATTGGCTGAGGCTCCAGGTCAAACAACAAAGGAGAGAAGAGGATTCCCCCACCTTCTCTGAGCCTGGGGGACACTCTCCTTCTCCTGCCCTCAAGCATCAGAACTCCAGCTCCCCAGCCTCTGGGCTCCAGGGCTCACACCAGTGACCCTGCGGGTTCTCGGGTCTTTGGCCTTGGGCTGAGGATTACACCATCAGCTTCCCTGGTTCTGAGGTCTTCTAACTTGCACTCGAGCCCTGCTACTGGCATCCCAGGGTCTCCAGCTTACAGGAGGCCTGTCATAGGACTTCTCAGCCTCCATGATCATGTGAGCCAATTCCCCTAATAAATTCCCTCCTTATCTATTATCTAGCCACCCATCCATCCCATCCATCCATCTGCTGAGCTACCTATCCATCTACCCATCCACCCATCCATCTGTCCATCCATCCATCCATCTGCTGAGCTACCTATCCATCCATCCATCCATTGTCTCATCCATCCATCCATTGTCTTCTAATAGTTCTGCCTCTCTGGAGAGCCCTGGGTAACACACCCTGGAAACTTACACCTCCTCCTTCCTCCTATCCCCAGGAATCCCTGGGTTGTCTTGAAGGTGCTTCTGCCCGAGTGTCTGCCTCCCGCCTGGTTCCTTCTCACCCTGCCCTGTGCTTCTGCCCTCCTTGGTTGTTGTGCCATGGACTGGACAGGGTGTAGGGTGAGTCTCTTCCTTCTCCTTTGGCGTCATGTGCTGAGGGAGTGCTGCCTGTTTCCTAATGGTTATAAAGCCTTCACTAAATGATTCTGTGAGTTGCTGCTTGCAGAACCCCTGCTCTCCACACGACTCAGAGGAGGCCAGTGGGGAAGAAATCCAGTGCCCCTCACTGCTGGCAACCCCTCTCCCACTGTGCCTGGCTCCTCTGGGCACCCTGAGAGGCACAGCAGGGGTGAGAGGGAGGGGGCGGGCTGGGCTCTCCCAGGGTGTTGCTTAGCCCTCATGCGACGGGCCTTGGCTGATCGCCCAAAACGCCTGCCCCCAGACCCCGGCGGGCCGCCCATGCAAGCATGAGTCCCCCAGGAGAGCGGGGGTGGGCAGGGTTTCAGGGCTGATGAGAAAGGCCACTGCAAAGGTAGGAGAAGGTCTTCGGCACCTGCCCAACACGTCTCCTTTTCCTCAGAAGCCAGTCTTTCTCCAAGAGTGGACGGGGGCATGTCAGCCTCTGGGTCACACAGGGGACTGTCCCCCAGTTCCTGTCCTGGGGGCAGTTCCTGTCCTGAGTCACAATCCATACGAGTGGAGTTTGGGAGACTCGAATTTTTAACCAACGACCACCTGGCCGTGGTTTGAGGATGCACAGGTTTCCGTAGTAACTGGTCCATGCGTCATATGGGCCACGTATGGATGCAAGGCTCCTGGCTGAGCGCAGGTGCTGTGTGGGAAGCTTCCCTCGGATCCTCTGGGAGCACAGCCATAGGGCCAGTGTGCCACATCTGTTTACTGAAACTGAACAAATGCACGAAATGCTGACAATAGAACAATTGTGCTTGTAAACTGCCCCCTCCAACAGATGTTTAGAACACGTACTCATTTCTTTATTATTCTTTTAGTCTAACATTGCTTTTTTGTTTCCTTTTGAAACAGAGTCTCACTCTGCTGCCCGGACTAGAGTGCCGTGGCGTCAGCCTAGCTCACTGCAGCCTCAAACTCCTGGGCTCAAGCGATCCTCCTGCCTCAGCCTCCCGGGTAGCTGGGACTACAGGCATGCACCATCATGCCCAGCTGATTTTTTCTATATAGTTTTAGTTGTCCAGCCAATTTCTTCCTATTTTTAGTAGAGATGGGGGTCTCACTCTTGCTCGGGCTGGTCTCAAACTCCTAGCTCAAGCGATCCTCCCGCCTGGGCCACGGAGTGCTAGGATTACAGGCGTGAGCCACTGCGCCCGGCCCAACATTACTTATTCTATTTTTCATTAGTGCCGTCTCTAGGTGTGCACTGGGCTGAGTGCCAAGCCTCAAAGGGCTCACAGTGACAGAGACAGGGCACTCGGGTGGGAAGGGGGTAGGGCAGCGAGTGGGCAATGAAACGCTGCAAAAGCAGCTGTCCCCAGAGCAAGGAAAGCGGACATGCCACGGAGGCTTCCCCTGTGACCAGTTCTAACCTGTGCACTGTTTTTTCTCCCCAGATGAAGGAAGATGCCTCAACTGCCCCCTAATTCTCAGCTTCAGGACACGGCAGGCAGTTTGAAGAATTTGGAAGTGAAGAGAGAAAGGGGAAGTGTTACCTTCCCTTGGGTCCTGTTCCATCTTTACACTCCCAACATGGAGTTGCTCTGCCCTCCCCTGTTCCCTCCCCCACCGCAAGTTCACCCAGGAGGGCTCTTGGACGCCCCAGGAGAGTTTCAGCGACTCTGCTGGCCCTCTGTGCCCGTGCACTGTTGGCTCTTGAGAGCCGAGCCAGGGCGGGCGAGGTTCCTCGTCTCTCTCCACGCACATGCCAAGCTGCTAGCAGCAAGGTGTACACGCTCGCCAGTAGATCCCCCTTTGTTCCTGGGTCTCGATGGGATTTCTGACCCTTGCACACCTCCATCCTCTCAACTTTATTCCTCACCAGAAAACTTTTTCTACTTTGGCTACGCAAGCATGGAAAGGAGCACTTAGGGGCAAGCAGGATGCTTTGAGAATAGCCACGCGTTTGGGCGAAACCCGCAAACAGTTCTGCAGCTCGCCGCTCGGGAACCCAAAAGGGGCGGATGCCCCGGCCCCAGGAGGAGACAAAAAGCACCAAGGGGAGTCGTCCATCCCTTCCCCACCCTCCCCGCTTGTCCTTCTGGTGCGTTGAAATCCCTCTCTGGGTTGGTCTCAGGCACCACTCGTGATGCCCACTGTTCCACATCCAGGGTGCCCGCCGGCATCCGTTCCTGCAGCCACTTCCGGGTTCCAATCGTGATCCAACGCTGTTCTTCGGTATTGAAGAGTCAGCAGGAGTTGCCGGCAATCTTCCCACGTGGGGCGGTGAGTCTGGAAGATAGACTCCAGGAGGTCCATGAGGGCCTGCGGTTTCTCCGAGTAGGACGGCGTATGGTGTTTCCAGTTCAATAGGTCGGTGGTGGAGAAAGGCTAATAATACAAGGCAGGTTGTCCCAGCTGCGTGGTTCCATTATCCCAAACCTGCGGTGGACCTTGCATTTCATGCAGAGGCATCTGGAAGGCCGGGGCAGACCGCAACTGGCAGACGAGTGAAGCCAGCAAAGAAGCCGATGGCAGTGGGGTGTCGGATGCAGTCCCAGTCACCACTCTCCACAATGAACGCATGAAACTTATCAGCATGCATTGTGCAACTGTTGGCTTGGATTGGAACCCTCCCATGTTCATTCAGCACTCCTTTCCCTACACTGCCCAACACTCCTTTTCTGAACCTCGTCCCTGCCTAAACTCTGATCCCTGCTCTAGCTCCTAACCAGTGCTCCCACATTCCCTACGCCACCCAACAACACTCCTTTCCTGCTCTCAGGTGTCCACCTAACTGGGTCCACTTGAGGGAACAATCACCATTATGGCAACGTCTCCACAGAACCCAAGATTAGGACCCACTCAAACCCCGTAGCCAAAGCTGTGGGGCTACCGACACAATGACCGCAGTCACTGTTCCCTCCTCACATTCACTCAGAGGTTCCACATTCCCTCCCCTGGGTAACCCTGTCCTTAGGAGACGATGGGACTCCTCTTCTGTCCCACTGACGGGCCCTAGGAGCTAATTGGGCTCCTCTTCTGTGACAGGCCAATCTCAGGCAGGTCCCGGGGACCTACCTTGTCCGACGTCCTGGCCTTGGTCTGCCACTCCAGCTGGCTAAGCCCAGCACCCACCTGCTCAGCCTCCTATTGCCCTTGGCCAACAGCACTGTGGAGGCCAGCAGCTGCTGGGAGGCCTGTCGCAGTGGGTGTGCATCAGTGCCCCTGCTTCCCCTCCCTCAGCAAGGCCTACGGCAAGCTTATTGCTCTTGGCCAACAGCTCTTAGTACTGAAGGAGAGAGATGCTGTTTGGTGCCGTCCACTGTCCGCATGAAGTCCGCTCGCCGTCTGCACCGTTCACCGTTCTGGTGGCTTCAAGGGACCAGCTCGGTCGAGCTTTCCCGGTCAGGGAACCAAAATGTTGCGGCAGTGTGTACAGCTAGCGTTACAGCTCTTGTTACAGCTCTTATCTATTTGACCAGGGAAAGAACCGAGGGGCACACGAAGAGTTGGAGAACAGCTTTTATCTTCTACAGCTGACTCAGCACACCTAGCATTACAGCTCTCCCTGTGTCCTCCAACGTTCTCCCCTTCTTGCCCTTCTGCCCCTGCTTTTATACCCTTGGTGGGGCTCAAGAAGCATCCAATCAACTACAAGCTTTAACATCCAATCAGCAACAGGCTTTACCATCCAATCAGCAACAGGATTTAACATCCAATCAACAACAGGCTTTAACATCCAATCAAAAACAGTGGGATTCAAAAATTACCCAATCAGGATCACACAAGCAGCGTGGCCTGAAACAGGCAGCAGCACGGCGGCCGGCAAGTGGTCGTGTCCCGGCACCTGACATTTTCCACATCAATATAACTTAACAAAATTATCTTAAAAAGAAATATAAAACCTGAATATACGTTTAACCCTTATAAAAGTTGAGCCAGATTTTTAAAAAAAACTATTCTCTCCAATCCCCCTTTACAAATTTTACCAGGATCAGTGTTTTTATTGGCCAATTCTATGAAATTGTATTCAAACTTTTCCATAAAATAGGAAAAGAGAATCATGTTCAACTCATTCTATGGGCACTCTTTTAATGCTGAAGAAAAGCAAAATATTTCACCCCAAATATACTTCTTTGACATATTTCAAGATGGCTACTCAGGAGGGCTGGAAACACAAGAGTAGCTTAAAAGCTGTCTTTTATGGAAAAGATTTTTATCTGCAGAGAAAATCTGCATTGATGAAACCAAGCTTTCTCAGAAGCCCTCCTTTGTCCAGATCTGGGAAAGACTGACTGAACCTGACAACTTTAAAAGCCCTGAAAGAAATATTTGCCATCTATTCTGTCTGAGGGTTGCTACCTCTGAGGTTTCATCTATATAATGAGACCAGGCCTCATCTTCTCCCCTACCCATACCCTGTGTTGTCACAATCCAAGCCCCCATTCTTTCTGAAACCTCAAGGTGTATAAAAACTTCAACCATCTTCCCTCTCTTTGAGATCTTATATTTTGTTCCATAAGATAATGCCTGCCTCTTGGGCTGATTCAAATTCCTAAGAGTATCATTTTACAAGTTGATTTCTATCTTCCTGGTCCATTCCTTCTCCCTAATAACTATTTACTGTCCCTCAGAAGAATTTCTGACATTCCCCTTCTTCTAACCCCCATGTGGAAAAGGGCATATGAGCTTCTGTACCCCATTGGGGGTTAGGGCAATCACTCTGTGGATCTCAAACAGGCATGCTGCTAATAAATTTGCATGCCTTCTCTCCTGTGAACCTGCCTTTTGTTAGTTAATTCTTCACTGAACCTTCAGGGGGCAAAGGGGAAATTTTTCCTTGGCCCTCTCCGGCCAGAGGAAAAAACTAAGGCAAACAGTATAAGCAGGGTGTGGATTTGGGCCAAGTTTGAGAACTACAGCTTGGAAAATCATGGATTCAAGCTTCCTGGAATAGATGCTCTGATCAGCAGCAGTTAAAAGCGAGTTTTTAAAGAAAAAGAAGAGGCAGTTCCTAAGTTGTTTACCAAGAATTTACATTAAAATAAAAGAAGAATTGATTGGCTATACATTGTTCCTTGTATCACAAGTTCCAGGAACATGAAGATAGCGGCGGGGGCAGCTGTGCAGGAAGAAAATGCCTTCAAACACTAGGCATGAGCAAGGTCCTGCACCCATGTCTCCCTGGGCTTTATAAATCTTGCATGCCTCACATAGCTCAGGCTGCTCTGAGCTGTTTTTCTTTTCTCAACCCTTACAATATCCAGACAAGATAGAGACAAAATAAGAAAGGGAATTGTGCCCACTATCACTTGGGAATGTAGATGTAAAAAATGCTAAGTAAAATGTATTAAAAATATGTCCTGGCCAAGCATGGTGGCTCATACCTGTAATCCCAGCACTCTGGGAGGCTGTAGCAGGAGGAATGCTTGAACTCAGGAGTTTGAGACCAGCCTGAGCAAGGAGTTAGAGACCACCCCATCTCTACCAAAAATAGAAAAAATTAGCCGGCCATGGTTTCCTGCACCTGTAGTCCCAGCTACTCGGGAGGCTGAGGCAGGAGGATCGCTTGAGCCCAGGAGTTTCAAGTTGCAGTGAGCTATGATGACGCCACTGCATTCTAGCCGGGGTGATGGAGTGAGACTCTGTTTCAAAAAGTAAGAAAGAAAAAAGTCGTACATAACTAGTCTATCCTAGGAATGCAAGGATGGATTAACATTTTAAAATATCTTCCTGTAATTTACACGAGCAGATGAAATGAAGAAAGTAGTATTCTCAGGTGGCCACACACACAAAAAAGACCACAGACTGGGGTCGCTTGAACCAGCAGTCCCCAACCTTTGTGGCACCAGGCATCCACTTTTCATGGAAGACAATTTTTCCATGGATGACAGGGGTCTCGGGGAGGCGGGGGAAGGTGGAGCTCAGGTGGTGATGTGAGTGACAGGGGGTAGCTGTAAATACAGGTGAAGCTTTGCTCACTTCCTGCTGTGTGGCCAGGTTCCTAAGTTTCACGTAAGACAATTTTTTTCCCAATTTTTCCATGCACGGGGCGGGGGGGAGGTAGAGCTCAGTAATGTGTGGCCCCGGGGGGGGGGGAGGGTTGGGAGCACAGACTTAAACATTTATTCTCTCTGGTGCTGGCGGCTGGAAGTCCAATGTGAAGGTGCTGGCAGGTGTGGTTTCCCCCAGGTGTCTCCACCTGGCTTGCAAAGGCCACCTTCCCGCTGCCTCTTCACAGGGTCACACCTACGCGCACCCTTCTGCCTCCCTGTGTCCTGATCACCTGCTCTTCTAAGGACACCACACAGATCGGGCCACCTTAATGACCAACACTAATTTAATTGGCTCTACAGGCCCTGTCTCTCCCTGCAGTCATCCTGCAGTGTCAGGGGTAAGGGCTTCAACTCAGGAATTTTGTGGGGACACCCAACTCGGTCTGTAACACCAAATGATCATCTGAATAGAGCCAAAACAAATATTTCCTCAAATGCAATACTTAATCGTTATTGAAACAACAAAAACAAGTATTTTGGAAAATAGCATCTTTCTTAATCCCTGAAGGGTACTGCCAGAAGCTTAGTGGGGAGACAGTCCTTTTAAAATCGGAAAAGGATGCCCGCTGTAGCCACTTCTCTTCATCACTGTTTTGTTCACGCTAGGTCCAAGCCAGCGGAGAAGACAAGAAAAACTAATTTTTAGACAATATGGCTTGGAAAAGAAGAAAAAGTGTCCTTTCCACCGAAGACACAACTTTCTACATAGGAAGCCCAGAAGAATTCGCAGATTATGGATTAGAATTAATAAGAAATCTAAGAAGATGATTCTAGGTAAAATCGACTGCATCTCTGTATATTGGTAACAAACAGTGGGAAGTTGTCATTAAAAATCAAAATATCAGAGCTGGGCTAAGTGGCACGTGCCTATAGTCCCAGCTATTGGGGGCGGCGGGGGCTGAGGCAGAATGATTGCTTGAGACCAGGAGTTGGAGACTGCAGGGAGCTATGGTCGCACCCCTGCACTCCAGACTGGGCAACATTACAAGACCTCATCTCTAAAAAAAATTTTAAAAAATCACTTTGTACCCCACAAATATATATGGTTATAATCCAGCGATTTAAAAAAAAGTAATTTAAAAATCAGAACCAAAAATATGAGGTATTTAGGTATAAATCCAACAAAAGATAAGGAGACTTTTATGGAGAAAATTTTAACATCATCAAATCCTTTGCTAGTGGCACCTAAAGAAATCAGGTAAAATAACGTAGAATCAACCACTTTTTGAGACTTTCTAGGTGCAAGAGGCCGTGGGGCGGGAGAGATGGGTGGAACAGCGTCCCAGTCTTGGTGGAACGCAGCATCCGTCCGCGCACAGAAAGGCCGGGGCAGGGAGGAGCCAATGGCTGGCGAGGCACAGGGCACGCGGGCCCTCGGGCGGGAGCACCGCGACCCTGCCCGCATGTCCCCACCCTGGGGCTGCAGGACAGGTGCTGCCTTGGGCGCTCTGCACGGGAGGAGCTTCCTGGCACAGCCCGAGGCCAGGGAGGGAGCAGGAGGCGCTGACCACGTCCTGGGAAGACTGGAATTTGTGTGTAGACCTAATGAGGACAGCTGGGAACCTGGCCCTCATAGTGAAAGGGGGATTTGATTCTTGGATATTTTGTGGGAAAAAAGAGAAAGAAATGAAAAGGAAAAAGAAAAAATCCAACTGTAACCCCGAGAGGAGGTTGGCTCTAACGTCCTCCCTGCACCTGCTCCGCGCCTCTCCTTCCTCCGCAGGCGGACGGGGCGGCCTGGGCGCCTGCACACGGAGAGGAAGAACGGACGGGGCGGCCTGGGCGCCCGCACACGGAGGGGAAGGATGTGGGGCGTGCCTGAGCGCCCGCACACGGAGGAGAAGGACGCGGGGCCTGGCTGGGCGCCCGCACAGGGAGGAGAAGGGCGCGGGGCGGCCTGAGCGCCAGCACACGAAGGGGAAGGGCGCGGGGCGTGCCTGGGCGCCCGCACACGGAGGGGAAGGGCACGGGGCGTGCCTGGGCGCCCGCACACGGAGGGGAAGAGCGCGGGGCGGCCTGGGCGCACGCACACGGAGGGGAAGGACGCGGGGCGGCCTGGGCGCCCGCACACGGAGGGGAAGGGCGCGGGGCGGCCTGGGAGCCCGCACACGGAGGGGAAGAGCGCGGGGCGGCCTGGGAGCCCGCACACGGAGGGGAAGAGCGCGGGGCGTGCCTGAGCGCATGCACACGGAGGGGAAGAACCGATAGGGCGGCCTGGGCGCACGCACACGGAGGGGAAGAGCGCGGGGCGTGGCAGGACAGGGAAGCCGGTTAAGAGAGAAGAGAGTATCCCTCACTTTGCTGTTTGTCGCGGGGCAACCAGGTGTCTGGGCAGTGACATCCTGCAGGGCCGCGTGGGAGAGGACGCTGGGTCGCCTAGACTACGAGGCCGGCCCTGGGTCTGCGTGGCTCTGGCTTCCTCGCCGCAGCCGACCCGGGCGGCCGCCGGCTCCAGCACAGGGCCGTCTTCCTGGCTTTGCAAGCCCGGGGCGCTGGGCCCCCTGGGGAGTGGGTCCGCGTGCGGCGCAGACGGCAGCCCACTGGAGGAAGAGGAGGATGGCCCGTTGCAGTCGGCCTGGGCAGGCGGCCGGGCGCAGGCGGAGAAACAGAGCGTCCCTGCCGTGGGCTCCAGCGCCCTTGGAGGTGGTACTCCCACGGGGGAAGCTCAGTGCCACACCCACGACGGCGAAGAAAGGGGGCCCTGGGCATGTTGGAGGGGTCACGCACCTCCCTTGTGCAGGACCACGTGACCAGGCCCGAACTCATTTCCCAACTACCCCGAAGCGCACCGAGCGCGGGCCGCCTTCCCCGCACTTCCATCCATTAGTGCTCGTCACCCAGCCGGCCGCTGTTGACGCCGGGCGCTCGCGTGGCTCCTACACATGCGGGGAGCGGGAGAGGAAGGAGCTCTCCAGCCCTGGGGTGCTGCCCTGTCTCCCCTGGAACGCCCGCCTTCCTGTGCGCTGGTCCAGAGCCCAGCTCAGCCTCGGCCCTGCCCTGCCCGGCGCCCCCGCGGCCGTGCCCGGCGTCCCCTCCTCCCTGCCAGGCGTTCCCGTGGCCCTGCCAGGCGTCCCCGCGTCCCTGCCCGGCGCCCCCGCGTCCCTGCCCGGCGCCCCCGCGGCCGTGCCCGGCGTCCCCTCCTCCCTGCCAGGCGTCCCCGTGGCCCTGCCAGGCGTCCCCGCGTCCCTGCCCGGCGCCCCCGCGGCCCTGCCCGGCGTCCCCTCCTCCCTGCCAGGCGTCCCCGTGGCCCTGCCAGGCGTCCCCGCGTCCCTGCCCGGCGCCCCCGCGGCCCTGCCCGGCGTCCTCGCGGCCCTGCCAGGCGTCCCTGCTGTCCTGCCTGCGTCCCCTCGTCCCTGCCCCCTGTCCCCGCGGCCCTGCCAGGCGTCCCCGCGTCCCGCCACAGCGGCGGCACCTCCGCTGTCGCCTGCAGGTTTCCCGCTGCGTCTTCCCTCCGCCACTGGCAGGTGCGCGCCTCGCGTCCGGTCTTGTGCCGTCAACTGGGCGGCAAGTGTGGGTTTTCTGCTGTCATTGGGCAGGGAGTTGTTTGGGATCTTTTTGTGGCCTCTGTGCTGCCCACAGTAGGTGGTCGTAGTAGGTACTCAGCAGGCACCGCTGGAGTGTATTCGCGGATAAATGAACGAGTGAATGGGCGAAGGAACGAGTGAATGGGCGAAGGACCTGCAGGAGGACCGGACACACCCTGCCTCTGGGGGGCTTCTTTGCTACTTTGGTATTTGAGGCAGGACGAGAGCCAGAGGCTTCTCTCAGGCCCAGGCGGAGACCCTTACAACCTTGAGGATGAGGTTCCTGTAGCACTGTCCCTCTAGGGTTTGTCGCTAAGGGGTGTGTCATGTCATTAACTCCGACTGCTTTCCAAGGATAAGTAAACCTCACCTCTGCCCACCAGGGTCCTCAGCGCCCTGGTTTGGCTCCGTGTTTGCTCCTGCCCTGTCTCCAAGGGGCCAGCAGGGAGGTGCTGGTTACTCAGTCTCACCGCACAGGCGTCCCTCCCTAATCCCTTCCACATGCCCTGCCACTCGGCCTCAAACTGTTTCAGCTGCGAGTTCCCACAAGCCCCGCAACGGCACCTCTGCTCTGAAGCATGGGCTTCGGGCTGTCCCCCTCTGCTGTGCTCTGCTAGGGCCTTCCATGTGGCTTAATTCAACAGCAGGACCGAAGGGGGCACATGTTCATAACTCGTCTCCCTCCTCTTTTTCCCCCTCAGAGCCCCCTTACTGCCAAAGCCCTTGGCCGGGATCCAGAAATGGCACATTCAATAATACCCGATGTGTTTGGGTAATGTTTCATAATTGCATCGTTGCTGGGAAAATTGTTGCCTCGAGAATAATTCCTCTGCGTAAACAAAGTCAGTCCGGGACGCAGGTGCCCCTCCGAGTCCCCTCTGCGGGGGAGGGGGGGGAGCAGAGCAAGGCAAGAGGGCAGAAGGGAAGAAAAGAAGGAAAAGGAAGGAGAGAGGGGCAGGACATGTGGCTTAGTAAGGAGACACGTCAGGGAAAATGTAAAATGGTGAGGATGAGCAGTAACAGCTTTTGGGAACCCTGCCCTTCTGTGCTTGGGACTGATTTTCACCTGCGGGTAAATGGAAAAGCCACACCCAGGTGTCCAGGAGGTGGAGAGACAGACGGCACCGTGGGCCGGAAGTCGCTGCGTCCCCTGCTCTCCCCGCCCACGTTCACGGGCGAGCCCCCACCCCCGGGCTGCTCCCGTGTGGCTCTTTTGGGCAGCCGCTCTCTCCCGGCTCAGTGTGGCGCCTTGAAGCTGAGTTCTGAGACTCACAGGGGAGGCACGCTTGGGAGGTCGGAAGGTGAGGCTGCCAGGGGGCGAGGGAAGGAGGCTGGTGCTAACGGTGGCTTTGACTAAGGGGTCCTGGCTGTAGCCCCAGGGACGTAGGCCCTAGCAGGGCTGTCTCTGACACCACTGCTCCCCAAGCCGGGCAGAAACCCCTGGGCTGTGTGTTCCCCCAGGCGTGGTTGCCACGTCTCGCTAGGAGGACATCACTGCACGCCAGTCACTAGAGCGTGTTCGCTCCACCCAGACCTCCCTTCCAGTGGCTTCTCTACAGACATGAACTCCGGGTGTGGGTGCCAGGACACAGCCCCAGCCCCAGGGGAGTGTCATTGCCCACAGGAAGAGACATCTCTCCGGGGCTGTCGCCCCATGAGTGAACGCGGCGTCACAGGGACCGCTGGGGAACCGGCGAGGAGGAGGAGACCGCGGCATGCAGCGCTAGGCCCCGAGGTCACTCTCGGGTTGTTCGTGAGCTCTGGCTCGAACTGGTGACAGCAGCTTGTGACGTTGCCAAACACAAGTCAGGATAGATCATCGGGGTACTTTTAGCCAAAAGGAGCTTTTAGTTAGCGTCCAAGATGTAATTTGTTAAGAACAAAACAAGCAAAAAAAAAAAAAATGTAGCACATTTTAAAGAACTATACCCCTAGCCACCATCTTCAGATGCCAATCCTCCAAAACAAAAGAAGTCTAGCCCTCGAGCGAAATAAACCAGCACAGACCAACGCGGCGTCTCCCGGTGCCCTCTGCAGACCCACTGCACCCACCCCGAACCTCTCAGGCCACTCAGGCTGCCGTAACGAGATGCAGTGGACTTGGGAGGCGTGTTTCCCGAGGTTCTGGAGGCTGGGAAGTCCAAGGTCAAGGTGCTGGTCCAAGACTCGGTGACCCTGCGGCCGGCATTCTCACAGGTGTCCCCACCTGGCGGGAGACTCGATGGGCTTCCTTAGGCCCTGACTGATGTGGGCACTGATCCAGGAAACTGTAAGCCCCCCTCCCCCACCCCCACAAGGACAGGAATTCTTGGCAGTTTTCCAACCCATCCAATGGAATCCCAGGCACCCAGCACAGAAGCTGGAATATAACAGTTCCTCAAAAACTTCTTGGTGAGCCTTTAAAAGGCAGGAAATTCTGTCCTTTGTGACAACATGAGTAGGCCAGGAGGATAGTATGCTAAGAGAAATGAGCCAGACACACACAGACAAATACTACATGCTGTCACCTATGTGTGGCATCTATGGGGGTCACGCTCAGAAGGAGGGAGGAGGATGGTGGTGACCAGGGCGGGGGAGGGTGGGCTGGCATGGACGGCAAAGGGGAAGTGCCGGTGATGGGAACAAGGGCTCAGTGAGATGGGAGGAACCGGTTGTGGTGACCTAGGACAGAACATAGTGCTCACAGTTACTAATCATGTATATTTCAAAATAGCTTAAAAATGGATTTTAAATATTCTCACCACAAAAGAACCTGGTAAGTATTTGAGGTGATTGACATGTTAATTAGCCTTATTCGATCTTTCCACCATGTATACCTGTATCAGAACATCACGTTGCACCCCATAAGTGGCTAGGATTGTTATTTGTCAATTAAAAATTAAATAAAACTTTTTAAAAAATCCTTTGTGATGAAGGATTACACTAATGCATTACAAATAATTCATTAACAAAAGAAGTCAAGTAAAAAACACCAGCAGTAAGATCTGAAAGAATTTCCAAGCATTTTAAAGAAAGACTTCTTGGCCAGGTTGAGCGTTTATTCTGCTCTTCTTGTTCGTAGCTTCCCATTGAGCCTATGTGCAGATGGGAGTGGTCTGGTTCCCCCTCGAGTCTGAGAATTCTCCCCAACTTTGGTTCACGTTACCAGCCCTCCCTGGTCTCGGCTGTGGCAGGGGATTGCTGGGGACAGGTCTAAGTGATTCTCCGTCCCAGAGCCCCTTCTGGGTGCATGGGAGAGATGGTCCCCATTTATTTTAATAATATGTTTACATGTAGGGAGGCCCTTGCAGGTACAGATTGGAAGCCGCCTTCTCTCTGCAGTCTTCTGTGAGGCCACCACCAGGGGCCAAGCACTGCTGCCACCATTTTCCCAATTCTCAATTTCTACCATGTCAGATCCTGAGGATCTGGGAGGAACGGAGATCCTGGCTGTCCACTCCCCGCCTCCACCCCACTCCAGGAGCCTGGAGCTTCGCTGATAAAAGCCAGAGGAGATTGTGACTGATCCAACTAGCAAAGCTTTCTGTAGCTCCGTCTTGCGTCCAGCCAAAACACGCCAGCCCTGGGAGAGAGACAGAGTCTGCCTCCTTTTAAGCCTCTCGTTAAAGGGACTTTCTCTCTGTGCCACCTCCTTCATTCTCCCCTGTCCCCTGCAGCACCACGGGCCCGGAGAATCCAACAGGGCGCAGGGACCTAAGACCCAGTCCCTGGGAAAAGCCACCGGGACCCAGTTTGTAGGGACTCAGAGGCCCCTGACAAGGCGAGCCCACTCCCCTTGCTTGGCCGGGCTAGAATGTCTGCCGTGGAAATCACAAAACTGGGAGCAATTAGCGGAGATATTAATAGGTTCTGTCATACAAGGTATTTGCAAGAAAGTCTTCGGTCGAATTCCAAACTGAGAACTTTTTACTCCTGGGGCCAAAGAAGCCTTTGTTCCGGGGTTTACATCATGGAACTATTTTTAGAGTCTGGTCTGTTCTGGCATGGGGACCATGGCCCACTGTCCCCCACACCTGCCTCGACCCCTGTGCCAATGTCCCCCGCCCCAATTCCCCTTCTGCCCCAGAGCTGGGCGTGTGGATGTGGCTGGGAGCAGGGACAGCTTCTGGAGGGCCAGTGCCCCAGGCTGCTGCCTCCGGGTGGCTCCGAGGGTGAGCACAAGGATGGCGCCACACCCCGCCCGTGCTCTTCCAGTTCCCAGAAGCTGCGGATGGGCATTTGGAGAGACTGAGAAGGGCATCTGTCCTCTGGGCCCAGCTGAAGCAGCAGGCATCCGGGCTGCAGTGACACTGGCTTCTGTGATTTCCCCGAGGCCTCGTAGACACCTGCTCGCCGCGTCTGCACAGGGTGTGGGGCAGGGACCAGGGTCCCCCTCGTGTAGGGACCAGGGTCCACCTCGTGCAGGGGCCAGGGTCCTCCTCGTGCAGGGGCCAGGGTCCCCCTCGTGCGGGGGCCAGGGTCCCCCTCGTGCGGGGACCAGGGTCCTCCTCGTGCGGGGACCAGGGTCCACCTGGTGTAGGGACCAGGGTCCTCCTCGTGCAGGGACGCCCTGAGCACCACGCCTCTCCTTCTCCCTCCTCTGTCACGTCTCGGTGCTTTTCCTATCAGTCTTCTCCGTCTCATCTAACAGGATCCTCTCGCCGCCCCAGGCAGGACTTGGTCTTCTCGTGAAGAGACACTGAGGACCAGAGACCGTGAGCCCTGTCCCCACGGCCGGGAAACCACTGGGTGTCCCTGCGCCACAGTGTTTCCCAGCAAGCCGAGCAGGTCGCCCGGGTGGAGCAGAGGGTTTCCAGGAAGAGCCTGACCCCGAGGAGGAGGGGTTCCTGGCTTTGGTCTGGCTCCATCTGCCGCCAGGACTGGCCGAGCTGGGCCCCGTCCCTATTGCATGCTACCGTGGCATCTGGGCGGTGGCTCCAGGCCTGGGCAGGCCACTTCCCGTCCACTCCCTTCCTCGTGTTGCTCTTGGGCTCAGTATGACCCTCACAGGGCACTGGGCGATGCTCCGAAGCGGCCCTGATGCCTGAGGGCTTGCGGATGGTGGGTGCAGGGCTGCCCCCGGGTGCCTCTGTGTGACTCAGCAACGGCGGTTTCTTCCCTGCAGATGCAGTCCCAGGGCTCGGGGAGGGAGCCGGACTGCACCGGACCTCCACCCTGCACGTGCAGAGGGAGCCAGGAAGGGGGCGGCCACTCCAGCCCACCGTTGCACAGGGAGCCAGATCTCTGCCGGGCAGGTGCGGCCCTGCAGCACAGCCCGATGGAGGAGTCCCTTCCCTCCTGCTTCCAGGCTCAAGCCGTCCGCAAGCATGAGCGAGAGCCGGCCTTTCCTGGCCTGGGCGGAAACTAGTGTAGGCTTGTTCAGCGCAGAGCTGGCTTATCCCGGAGTGGGGGGGGGGGCTTTTCGGGTGGAAGGGGAGGGGTGACCCGCCCAAGGAAGAGCTGGATGCCTGAGGTGAGGGCTGGAGGGGCGCTGGCTCCTGGGAGTGGGACCCGTGTGAGCTCCACTTGCTCCGCTCGGTGGGCGGGAGGTGGCTGGCCCTCGGAGGGGGTGAGTGTGGCAGTGTCGGGGGCTTGAGCAGGAAGCCCCACCTGCCTTCTGGGCGAGGGGAGCATGCCTGGAGCCACAGGGCACCCCTCCACCCAGGGCATTCAAGCGGTGGCAATGGGCTCTTGGAGACCGCAGGTCCTGCCCCAAGTTTCCCGGATTATGTAAACCCCAGGATGTTTTATATGATCCCAAAGAAATTGAAAGTGACCTGGGAGACTGAGCTAGGTTTAAGCTTATTTAGAGAAATAAAGAAATGGGTTGTTTCTTGTGCCCAAGATTCATGGAATAAATTCACACTGCTTAGGAGTCCCAAGGGAGGCTTCAAGTATGATCAGCCCAGGACCCCTGCCTGGTCGTCACGCCGAGACACACACGGGTGGGACAGCTTCTTGCCTTCATCTGGGCGTCCCACAAACACAACACAGCCGGCCTGTCCCTTTGGAGCGTACTCTGAACCTACTTTTCTCCGAGGTGGACAACGAAGAAACATCGAATCTGGTTTCCCCTATTACATGTTTGTGGGGGACGGGAAAAGCTCACGGTGGGGATTTGCCTGTATCCCTGCAGCTCCATCCCGACTTCCGGGAAACCAGATGGCATCTCGGATCCCCCAAGACACAGAGTGTGTTGTGAGCTTTTCCCGGGCTCTGAGGAGCCCCAGCATAGGCGAGAAAGGTGTCAGGTCTGTCGTATTGGAAAGGACCTTGGCCACTCTGAGAGTGGGCGGGCAGAGCCCGGGAAGGCAGCCCCTCCTGGGATGATACCTGTAAATGTCCTGGGTTGGCCCCTAGACTGTCTCTCCGACGCCCCAGTCTTTCTGGGCAGTTTTGCAGGGCTCCCTATTCCCTCGGGACGGGGAGAGCCCTGTCTCCCCTTTTTCTCGAGTTGCAGAGGAGGCGACAGCGTGGCCTTGAGCCTAGCAGACCCGAAGACCACTTCAAATGAAAGACATTTAGAGGGAAGAGCTTATTCTCTCTGCAGAGTTAAACACTGCGTTAGACCCACATTATCACTGTCCTGACCCTCCCCTTCCCCTGCTAAACCTGGAACTGACTGTGGCTGGCCTGAGAAGTATTTCCAGTCCGTGTTCTGACGTAAACCACTGCACACATGTGTTCTTGGCCTGAACAGAATTCAAACCAGCGTAGCTCCGGGGTCAGTTAGATGTCACTAGGGTTGGTTCGGCTCGATGGCACAGCTCCTCTGCACGCCCCTTTCTGTTTCGGCCCCGTCCCCCCTTGCTCACCTCGCCCGGAAAACGGGCATGACTGAGAGCGCATGGTGTGGGGCAGAGATTCAGCCCAACGCCGACCTCCAAGAAGCCTGTGGTTCCGGCCATTCTGTCCCCGGCTGGCTGTGTTTTCCACCCACGCCCTGCAGACAGACCGAAGCTCGAAGGCTGCATTTACTCCCCTGCACCTGCTCACCAGAGCCCGCTGCTGTCTCCCGAGGCCTGGCCGCTGGAACCCACGTCTGCTTTCCGCACCCCAAAGGGCACGCCTGAGAGCCCGTCGTCCGAGCGCTCTTGCTTCCCAAAGCGTGCAGCCAGCTGGCCGGACCCCCTCCCTCTGCTGCCCTCGGTCTCGGCTCCGGGAGCTTGTTGGCCACGGCCCCGCGGCGGGGTGGCCGCAGCCAAGCTCTGCTCTCTGGCGCTTTCTCCTGGTCCCCCCCACCCCGCCCTATCCCTGGGCTCTGCACACTTTGTCCTCTCTCTTCTTCCACCCAGGCCAGGCTCCTGTCTTGCCCGGACGACAGCTGTCATCATGAGCACTGGAGTCCCAGCATACGGGGGCGGAGGAGGCTCCGGGTGAGGTGGCCACTGCGGAGCTGCAGCCGGAGCCCTCAGTGCCGGCCACGCCGGGGTGCTTCGAGCGCGTAGACCAGTGGAGAGAAACCGCGGCAAAACCCCGGGAACACGGAGCCCACCACGTCATATTTCAGGTGAAGTGCTAAAGTGCCGAAATTCCCTTCTTAGCCTGACAAAGCGTTAGCAATGATAACCCATCTGCTGACCACCAGCCCCGGGCGCTTCCGAAAGGCGGGTGGTGAGTGACCGGGGCCGGGACCCTCCGGGGCAGTCCAGGGAACAGGGTGCCGGGCATTGCCACGCAAATGCCAGACGAATGTCTCCTCTCTCCGAGATTCTGACACTAACCTAGGAGATTCCACGGCTTGTGAAAGTGCAACCAATGGCCAGGAACCATCGCGACGGTGAGGAAGAGAAAAGCAAAGAAACAAGCACAACTGCCCAGGAAACCACCGATGAGCTTGGATTTTAAGAGTGATCATAAAACACATGGAGGAAAAGGCACTTAGCCGGGGCTAGTCCACGTGGTGCCAGAGAGGCCCAGGACCACAGCCAGTGGGGGATTGCGAAACGTGTGGAGCAGCAAACGGGTGTTTGGAGTACAGAAATGACAGTGGCCTGGGCCCAGAGCTCAGGGAGGATTGTGCAATGGTCTCTTTTCCTCTTAGGAGCCAAAAGGACTTTGAAGATCACTTTGTCAGTGGCAGAATCTCTTCCCATAATCATTCTTCTCTTTTCCTGTTTACTAATAGAACTTTCTCTCCTCCTCCCCAGCTCCTGGCTTAGCTGGATATACGACCACCCAGCGGCAAACTGAATTTCCCCACCTATGTTTGCACCTAGGTGGCCAAGTGGCTACGCCAAGGCAGTGGCTGTGAGAGAATGTGGTGTGCAATTCTTAGGAAATCTTTTTTAAAAAGGAAAGCCCTGGGCCTTCGTTCTCCTGGTTTCTGCTGCCTGGGACCCAGAGGGGGCAGTCACATTGACCCATTCGCCTGGCTTCCCGGAGCTTTTTTGGGGAGAGCCGACCTACCACCCCTGAACCGCTTTTGCTTTTAGGTTTTGTGAGAAAGAGGCCTAAACGTCTAACTTATTTAAGCCATTTTATTTTGGGTGTCTTTGTTACAACAGCTTGGCCTAATAAACCTAATTCACGGCACACTCCAAGAGCCTCATTTTGCAGAAGAGCAAGAGCCTCGGAGAGTGCAGGTGCTCTGTGAGGGTCCAGGCTCGGGCCAGTTCTGGAAAGGCTGGGCCAGAACCGGGGGCCCACTGTTGTTAGTGTAACGTTCCTCTGGCTGCTCCGCCTGACTTAGAGAGCTCAGAGCCAAATCTTAATTAGAATATCTTTTCTACTAAAAGAGAACAATCTTCAATCTGGAAATGCAGCCAAAGGCAGAAAATGGATTTTCGCCTGGGCTCAGTTCAGGACTCCCAGTTGTCACGTGTGTGGTCAGAGGCCCGGGTGAGTCGCATTCCAGGGCACAGAAAACACGGCCTTCTCTGGCCGCCCCCCCCAGCCTCAGGGAAGATGTTTCTTCTGCAAGCCATGGCACATTTATTTCCGTGCAGCACCGGGTCACCGAAACACACTGCAAGGTCGAGGGTCTTCCTCTGTGGCCCAGGCTCGGCTCAGCCTTGGCTCAGCTGGGGACCCAAGCGGGAGGAGGACCCTCTTCCCAGCGTCTGCGCCCAGCCGTGGCGCCAGGACCTGCTGCTAGAGCTGACGGCTCCAGGTCGCCAAGGCTTTCTCTCTTCCGGAACTCTCCCTTCCCAAGGCTTTTCGTCCGACTCGCCGCGCGAGACAAGCCGGCGAGAGGAGCTCCAACAGTGCGGCCCTCGCAGAAGCTCCTCCGCCCCTGCGCTCAGCCCAGCCCCGCGGCAGGCACGCTGGAGCTCCCAGCACACTCGGCGGCGCAGACTGGGCTGGGCCGGATTGTGACAGTGGTGACGCGGCCCAGCTGGGCCATCCCTCACCCGGGATGTGACGCACAAACCCAGCCATTCGTCCTGTTTCACGCATTCCAGGCTTTGAGTCACCACAAGCTGGGAAGGTCCTTGCATGAGTCGGTGCTCGCCAGAGAAGCGGCACCCATGGGACACGCATGTCCTAACGCCGCCATGCGTACCCGGGGGCAGGGCATCTATCATAAAGAGCTGGCTTGCGGGACTCTGGAGGCCGGCAGGGCCCAGGGTCTGCAGTTGGCAAGCTGGGGACCCGGGAGCTGAGTCTTTAGGTCCAGGCTGAGGGTGCAGGCTCAGGACTCCAGGAAGAACCAGTGTCCCAACTGCAAGGCCACGAGGCAGGAAGAATCCTCTCCTACCTGATGGGGCGGTGGAGGGTCAGCGATTTTATTCTATTCAGGTTTTCAACTGGTTGGATAATCCCATGCACTTTGCGCGGAACAGTCTGCTTTACACCGCGTACTTATTTAAATATCACTCTCATCAAAAAACACCTCCACGGAAACACCTGGGATGTTTGACTCCATGGCCCGTCAAGCTGACACATGAAATTAAGCATCACAGTCTGGTCTTGTCATTCTACTGGGAGGGTGGGAGTGAAGGGCATGTAGTATGTGGGGGTGGGATGGGGAAGTGAATGGTTTTTGAGTGTGACACCCACATTTTGTGCAAAACGTCTAACATAAACATAAATCAGAATTTTAAGTTAAAGAGCCTCAGAGGAATAGAGCTCTGGATTTTCAGACATGTGGGAATTGAACTCCTGTCATCACTAGCACTTTGTGTCAGCACATGCACACATACACATGTGCGCACACACACGCACACACACGCATACACATGCACACACATGCACACAGGGCACACGTGCACACTCACACACGCACACACAAGCCCAGACATGGATGTGCACACTCACACATGCACACATGCACACACGGGCACACATGTATACATGTGTACACACAGAGCACACATGTATACATGTGTACACAGAGAGCACACATGTGCGCACACATACATGTGCACACACGACCGCACACACATACTCACATGTATGCACATGCACACACGCACACTCATGCGTGTGCACACTCGCACATGCAAAGACACACAATGCACACGCACACACAGGGCACACATGTGCACACACATGCATGTGCACACACATGTGCATACTCACACATGTACGCACGTGCACACACACTCATGCGTGTGCACATTCACACATGCCTTCCTGGGGTTGTGCTGGGCAGACTCGACTGGCTCACTGGTTGGCCTTGAAGGAGCACATGGACACGTGGGCACCGTCTGTGAGAGGGGTCCACGAACTGTGGTCCTGCGGTGAGAGCAGCCCCGTGCCAACAGCCCGCGGGGAGACGGGGCCCTCGGTCCCACCGCAGCGCGGAGGCAGGTGCTGCCCACAGCCTGTGGGAGGTGCCCGGCCATCTCGCCGCAGGGCAGCCCGCAGACGGGAACGCCACCGGCCGGCACCCTGACTGCGGCTCGGGAGGCCGAGACGACGAGCCTCTGTGGTTTCAGTCACTGAGTTTGTGGCGACCCGTTCCGCAGTGTGGACACTGCACACAGGGCTCTTCCTGCGGGTTGGAGAAGGGGCGCTCCACCCACGCCTGCTGCGGCCGATCGCCCTGTCGGGTCTGGCGGGGCCCCTCCCTGTGTGCTTGCGCTTTG
The DNA here is from genome assembly GCF_040939455.1 of Microcebus murinus. Lineage (NCBI taxonomy): Eukaryota > Metazoa > Chordata > Mammalia > Primates > Cheirogaleidae > Microcebus > Microcebus murinus. Next base: position 1,489,024 of record NC_134127.1, read on the forward strand.
CCGCGTGCCCTGCAGTGTGTCCCGGGAAAGGCATGGGTGCGTTTGCCCCTGGCTTTGGCCAGTGGAGAGGACGGGCACGACGGCAGCCCTGCTCCGAGCCCGGGCCTTGCACGTGTCCGTCCGCCTGCGTGTTCTGCCCTCCATCACCGCGGCAGCCGTCCAGAAGAGGGCGGCCCCAGGGACAGAGCCGCTGCCGCGGGACGCGGAGCCCACTCGCCAGCCCGACGCCCCTCTGGTCCTCCATGGCCACGCCGGGGACGGAGGGAGACTCTCTCTTGGGCCACAGGGAGGTGGGACACCGGAAGTCTGGCACACCTTCCCGCGGTCTCGTAAAACGGCCGGCAGCGGAAGGCGGCAATTGCCTCACGTTCCAACAGGGCCGGGGCCTCTCGGGGCCCTGAAGGAAGCCCTGTTCCCTGCACGTCTGTGCGACTGTTCCCTAAAAGAGGAAGGCTTTGGCCACGGGGTGGGGGGGATGCTGAGGTCCGCGCTTGGAGGGGCAAGCTGAGCTGGGAGTGGGCTGCATCGTGTCAGGCCCTGTCCTGTCTCTGCAGCCTTGTCCCACGGTGGGAGGGTCACCTCCCCGCAAACAGGTGCCGGGGCTCCTACCAAGAGCCGCTTCCCTGACTCGAGCACATGTTCTCTCACTTACTTCTTCAACAGCGTTTTGAGCGAGGTGACGTTGTCCCCGTTCTACAGATCAGGAGACTGAGGCCCGGGGCGGTTCATCAGGCTGCCCCCAGGCCATCAGGCAGGAACTCGAGCCCAACTCTGTGAACGTCGTGCTCACTCACGCCCTCCTGGGAGACGGGGCAGCCTCTCGGCGGCGCCCTGAGGTCCTGGGGTCCCCCGGTCTGTGCAGAGAGTGGCGACACGCCCGTTCCGTGTTCGCAGCTCAGAGAATGGGGTGGGGGGAGCGGTGGAGAAGCAGGGCACACAGAGACGCTCAGTAAATGCGCATGGACAGATGGATGAGACTCTAACGCAAACATGACCAAAGTCCAATAAACAGGGGCGTGGGGGTAGAGGCGAGAATTTCCGGAATGCTCAGTCTAGGAACACTCGGGGCGCTCCAAGGCGGCGCACTTCAGAACAAACGAAAGGAAGTGCTTATTTCACAGAGCTCGAGGGTCAGCATGGATTAAAAATATAAATCTCTGCAGACAAAAAGAAAATAAATCGTGTGCGTGATGAATCCATAAAAAGTTAGCTAAGGGCAGCATCTGCAGCCTGCGAGGCCGGGTCAGGGAGACCCGCCCAGACACCACGGCCGGAGTGAGTGGGTGCTGATCCTTGGGCTCTGCATGCAGTGTTAACTCTAAAAACTTTTTTTTTTAAAAATTTTTATTTCAGCACGTTACGACGGGGTACAAACGTTTGTGTTACACGCATTGCCTCTGCCCGGCCCAGTCAGGGCGTCCGGCGTGTCCGGCTCCCGGTCAGCTGCTCGGCTGGTCCTTGCTGACTGTGCTTGGAGGGAGCTGCGGGTTCGTGGAGCCGCAGGAAACCGAGTACGCTTTTGCGGCGCCGAGCGCATGGAGCCCGCTCCCACGGTGCCACGATCGACCGAGGGGAGGCCGTGCCGGGGAGGACAGGGGCTGGTTTCGGTGCCATGCCCTCCTGCGGCGACCCAAGCGTCAGCTTTCTTCCCAGGACAGTTCACCAAGAAAGAAGGACCCTGTTTCTGAGGCCTGGCGGTTGTCTCTCCCAGGTTTCTCTAGCCTCTGGCCCGGCCCGGGGCCCTGGTCTGGCCCCAGGTGCAGGGCAGGACTCGTCCCTGGCTCCAGGCCCTGGACCTGACCGCACGGCCGCCCGGGGAGGATTCCGCCTCCCACGGACCCTGCAGCTGTTGGGAGCGGCTCGCACAGGGGACGCCGGCCCTTTCCGGAGCAGGACCCCTCCCGCTCTCAGAGGCAGGCGGGACCCGTCTCCCCGTCGGGTTCTGTGGTGATGCTGGCAGTCCGGGGACAAATGTTTCCCCGTCTGCACTGCAGGGTTCCCGGCCTTTTCATTTCCTGAGCCTCCTCTTGCTCATGCTGGGAAAAGGACTTGGGGCTGACCACACACACACACACACACACACACACACACACACACACACCACCCCTCTCCACCCAGGTGTGGTCTCTCCACCCCACGCCCAGCCTCCCGGACCCGTCCCCCAGGCCTGATGCAGCAGCCCCAGGAACCCGCCGGGAGATGTCCCTCGCCCCGACTGCCACAGCCCGTGCAGCCTCCGACAGTCCCCGGACACACGTCACACCCGGTCGGTCAGGGTCCCCGCGTAAACAGACGCCACCCTGATAATTTGAGGGGCGTTTCACAAAGGGGCTTTGTCCAAAGGCGTGGGAGCGTGTGGGGAAGCCCCGAGGGGGTGCAGAGCCCAGCGCTGACGTCAGGGTGGGCGCAGGCGCGAGGGCACGGGACAGAGGCAGCGCCAGCGTGGCGGGGCATGTGGGACAGGAAGCAGCCAGTTTTCGGTGACCCCGCTGGGAGGAGGACCATAAGGAATAAATTTCCCAATCCTGCGTGGGCCGAGCCCAAGAGGAAGGGAAGCTGTGCGAGTGAGTCCTTGGGACGCTCCCGGTCCAGCCTGCAGGGGTCAGAGCAGGGCGCAGGACAGAAATCAGACCCGGAGGGAAAACCAGATGCCAGCATAGCGTGTGCAGAAAACCGTGCACGGAGTGTGCGGAAAACCGAGCATGGTGTGTGCGGAAAACCGTGCACGGCGTGTGCAGAAAACGGAGCACGGCGTGTGCAGAAAATGGAGCACAGCGTGTGGTTCGCGGTCTCCTGTCCTGTGCACGACTCATCTGTGCGGCAGTAGCAGCAGGCCTCGGGCAAGGACTGCGCTAGGCTGACGTCACGGCACTCACTCTAGCCTGGGCAACAAAGTGAGACTCTGTGTCAAACAAAACAAAACAAAACAAAACAAAACAAAACAGCCAAAAACAAACAAACAAAAAAAGAAGTAAATGAGCATGATAAGGAGCTTCGAATTGGGGGCGTGTGTGTGTGTTTGTGAGAGAGAGAGAGAGAGAGAGAGAGAGAGAGAGGGAGGGAGAAGGAGCTTTAGGTATGGTAGAAGCAGCGAACACGAAATCAAATCATCCTGGTGGGGAGGGAGAGCACCTCCTCCTCAGAGACTTCATGAACTTGGCCTGGTAAGAGGTTGGTAGAGGTGACACTATTGCACATTTATTGCACAACAAGCCTGTGAGGTGTGCTGCGTTATTAAAAGTTTTTGCTTTTTTATTTATTATCATTATTATTGTTATTATTATTTTTTTTGAGACAGAGTCTCACTTTGTTGCCCAGGCTACAGTGAGTGCCGTGGCGTCAGCCTAGCTCACAGCAACCTCAAACTCCTGGGCTCAAGCGATCCTCCTGCCTCAGACTCCCGAGTAGCAGGGACTACAGGCATGCGCCACCATGCCCGGCTAATTTTTTTCTTTTGTATATATATTTTTAGTTGGTCAATTAATTTCTTTCTATTTTTAGTAGAAATAGGGTCTCACTCAGGCTGGTTTCGAACTCCCAACCTTGAGCAATCCGCCCGCCTCGGCCTCCCAGAGTGCTAGGATTACAGGCGTGAGCCACCACGCCCGGCCTATTATTATTTTTTGAGACAGGATCTTTCTTGATCTGTCTCCTAGGCTGGAGTGCAGTAGTGTCATGATAGCTCACAGCAGCCTCAAACTCCTGGGCTCAAGACACCCTCCTGCCTCAGTCTCCCGAGTAGCCGGGACTACAGGCATGCACCACCACGCCCGGCTAATTTTTATACTTTTAGTGGAGACAGGGTCTTTCTCTTTGCTCAGGCTGGTCTCGAACTCCGGAGTTCAAGCGATCCTCCTGCCTCGGCCTCCCAGAGTGCTGGGATTACAGGCGTGAGCCACCCGCCCGGCCTATTATAACAGTGTTTGAATAGGAAGGCTGGGAACCGGAGATGTTATTTCAGGTCACCTGCCCGAGGGACAGGTCACACAGGGGACACACAAAACAGGTTGGGATTCAAACCATGTCCTCCTGACTCATTTACCCCAGAATTAATCTCGCTCTATCTGAGGGCATAACTGTTCTGTTCTGCCTTCCTTTCTGTTTGGTTCCTCTGCTGGCCTGTGTATGTCTGCATGTCTTGGGGTACAGGGGTAAGAGGAGAAAAAAGTAAGCATATGCTTCCTAGTTCTTTCATTTTCCTAAACTTAAAGTCTTGGCTAGAATTCTGAAACTACCTCGCAGGGGTAAGTGCTGACAGAGAAGTGGCGGTGTCCAGCAAGCGTCGCGTACCTGGCTTTACGCACTGCACTGCTAGTGCCAGGAAGCCCGGGTGGCCCCGAGTTCCTGGAGTATTTTCACAGGCCAGGGCCTGGGTGACTTTAACTCAGTGAAAGGCAGAGAACGGGCACAGTTGAGGCAGGAAGGTACCACCCAGGTGGAAAAGAGGCCTAGGCCGGGCAGTGTCCCCGCAGACGGCAAGATTTGGGGAAAACCCCTCCAAGACACAGGCCCTCAAAGCTGAGGGGCTCCTGCAGGCGCCCCACCCCTGCAGTCCAGGAGGTCAGTGAGGGGCCAAAGAGACAGGGCCCGCCGCAAGGAGACTGGACAAGGAAGGCTGTTCCGTGCTGGCATCTGCGCCCGGACCCAAGCCCAAGCCCGCAGTCCCCAGGCGTCCGCGTGAGGTGTGGGCGGTGTGGAGGCCCACGTCTGCGCGAGCCCCTCTCTCCACAGCCTGGCGTTTGGAGAGACGTTCCCCGAGCCTGAGAGAGAGCTTCCGACCCGGGCAGCTCCCCGAAGGTCCCCCTGAGCATCTGGTTCCTGGATTAAAGGGCATGCCAGAGAGAGAAAGAGAGAGAGACAGAGAGGGGGCGACCCCAAAACTCAGAACCCGTCCCGGGGACTACACGAACTCAAAATGAAGCTCGACTGACACAGATCAACCCTCGTGTAAGTGGGAAAGACAAACCAAAGTGCTTTTTCTATTCTCTCCCTCGGTTACGACCAACACAGAAGACTTCTGGCCGCCGGTGTGTGTGGGTCTCTCCCCGGCCACAAGCAGGCAAGCAACGGCAGTGGACCCCAGCTCGGCGCGCTCCGGTCCGATTTGGTTCTGATGCATCTGCCTGGAGACAGCATCGGGCCCCACGGGGCAAGGGCCCGGCCCACGAGGCTGCGCCCCGCTTCTGACACCAGGCACCAGCCGGGCTGCCCTCCCTGCCCTTCCGGCCGCTGCCATAAACCAGGGTGGCCGCGCCCCTCCTTGCTCCTTGCTTTGATCCACTTGCTAGAGCAGCTCACAGAGCTCAGGCAAACACGCTCACAGCCTTGCTATAAAGGACAAGACAGGGAACACAGATGAAGAGAGGTAGGGCATGGGGGAAGAGGTGCTGGGCTTTTATGTCCTCCCGGGCGCAGGAAGATCAGGGAGCTCAGCTACCCAAGATCTCTCCAAACTCTGTCCCTTCGGTTTCGTGGAGGCTTTATTAAGTAGGCACGATCGATTAAGCCACTAGTGATCAACTTAACCTTCAGCCCCTGAAGGTGGGGGGCTGGGCTGGAAGTCCCAATCCCCTAATCCTGCCCCATCTTTCTTGCAGCTACCTGGGGCCACCAGTCCTCTGTCAGTCACGGGCAGGTAAACTGACAGCACTTTGGAGATCCAGAGGACTTTAGGAGCTGTAGGGGGCTGAAGGCCGACGCGTGTTTTGCAGCGTCATTCCCTGTCTGCCCTGTGTATTTCGTGCGCTCGCTGGCCTGCAGCTCACACACGCCAGACCCATCCTGTGGTTTAAAGTTAAAAGGGGAGAGTGTCTTTTAGGCTGCTGGCAGGTTGTTTCAAGTTGCCTTCCTGGTTCTTTCTCTTCCTCACCCTCAGAGGCCTGCAGGTTGCTCACAGCCCTGGAAGCGTGTTCCCAGGCTGCGCCCACAGACCCCCGGCCACGGCCGATGCCACGGATGCTCGTGCCAGGTAACGGCGCGTCTCGGCGTGCCGGCGTGGTGACCATGACCCTGGTCGCACTGCTTTGAAGTCAAGATTATTCAGCATCATCCGATTTGTGTGCCTTCGGGGAGGATTCATTTACTGGTCAAATACTTTTTAAAAATGATCTTTTTGCCGAAGTTTACTAGAAAGGCTTGTCGATCAAAGTGGCTTTGAAAAGCAACGCTACAGGTTTTGGGAGAAGGCGGCTTCTTGGGCAGGCAGAGACCTCCAGGCACATGGTCCCTTGTGGTGCCAGGACTGCACTGGGGGCGCGATATTCAGCAGGTGTGTGAGTCTCCTGCTGCAGTCGGGAAGGCAGCGGGGAGCGGGGTGGGGCAGGTGGAGGTGAAGGAAGAGTGGGCTTGGGGGATTCCAGGACATCCTTCGAAGCTGGTGTTCCCGTGATAGAGCCAGACTCCTCGTGCTGTCCTCAACCTCCACAGTTAAGCGCTAAGCCCCTGCCCAGGGCTCCAGCACGCTCAGCACACAGAAGCGGGCTGTGCCGTGTGTGCCAGGCAGACGGCAGGGGACATCGCAACCCCGGCCTGCAGGGGACGAGGCCACACCAAGGCTCCCTGCAGAGCAGCTGGGGATGCTGGGAATGCGGGCACAGGCTGCCGGCGGGGGCGGCAGGGTGGTTGGTGGGGCTCCCCTCCCAGAGCCTGGCAGGCCGTCCCGAGTGACCCGTGGAGCCGTGCTGCCATCTGATGGCCAACACGGGGAACGAACGGGGGACAAGCCTGGACGGATGCAGGCAAGCCGGTCTGCCGCTCAGCCCCAGGGCTCTGAGTGAGGCAGCTCTGAAAGCGCTGGGCTGGAGTCCACGGGGCAGGGGTGGAAATCGAATCCTTCTGAAACTATGTGGAGGGGCCCGCCCTGTGCACAGTTAGGCAGGCCCGGAGCGTGCGCGGGGGGTGATCGGAGAACAGGATGGAACCGTGGGCCGGGGGTCTGCCCTCCATTCCAGGGCAGCTGTGAATCTGCCCTCTTGATCCCGGGTTAATCTTTGCTAAGATTAACCCGCAGAGAACGACGTGAAGAGGGTGCAACTAGACGTGGGTGTGGGCTGCTGCAGCCCCAAGCTCACAAGAAACAGGGCCACACAGAGCAGACGTGAGCGGGGACCAGCACCACGGGGCTCGGGGTGAAGTGGCGCCTACCAGAGCCAGCAGCGCTCCATGCACTTCTGGGCCTCCTGGTCTTGCCTTTTCCAAACGTATTTCCTTCCCAGCTCTGCTGTCACTCTGAGGAAGTGTCCAGGGGAAGTGGCTGCTCCCGTGGCCCCCTCTTGAGGGCTAGGGCCCCCGAGAGCGGAGGTCTGCAGATGGGGTTGCAGGGGGCTGGGGGCACAAGGTGTTGCAGGCCCGGGGAACCCCTGGGGCCGGTTTGAGCCCAGAGAGCTCTGGTTCCCGGGACTCGGTGGAGACAGGGCGGTGGGTGCAGGCTGGCGGCGTGGGGACAGGGAGTGGCAAGTGGACGTCCTGAGGGTGGGTGCAGAGCCCACTCCCCTTCCTGGAGCCCCTCCACCTTTCCTTCTCTGTTCTCTCTTCTTCTGTCTTTGCAATCTCCTTCCTCCCTTCTTCTCTCTGCTGTTGGCTATAAAACCCCTGTCTTGGCCAAAAGTCTTCGACTGGGGAGAAAGCGAAGTTCAAATTCCTTAAAACTGCCAGAATTTCCAACTTTGCTGGAGGTGGTTACTCCCTCCAGGAAAAAAAAAAAAATACCAGAAAAAAAAATTGCCCGGCAGGAGATTTCGGGCCACTGTGTGCAGGTGCCCCACACAGCGAGCTGTGAACCTGCCCTCCCGGACCAGCCAGGAGTTTCTTTCCAGAGTGGCTCTTGTGTCTTCCGGTCCACCGGGCGGGAGGGCCAGGGTGGGCGGGGACCCGGGGGAGCAGCCCTGGCTCTGTGGAGGGGTGCTCGGGGCCATCGGGCCTGGGTGGGCCAGGTCACGTTGGATGTGCCCGGGCAGCACCCTGTCTGAAGCAGGCTTGCGGGTCAGGCTGCCGAGGCAATGTGCATTGCAGTTCGCCTAGCGCTGGGCACACTCACACAGGCTAAGTTGTGGGATGCGTGTGACAGGCCCTTGCACAACGGCCGCCGGTGTGAGTCACTTTTGTCCCCCCAGCACCCAGCAGTGCCTCCCTTAAGTGCTTAACTCACGCTTAAGGGAAAGTGTTTTTGATCCACCAGAACCAAACGACAGTGAAAGACGAGAGTCATCCGCCAGGAATTGATGGAATGCATCTCGCAGGGTGGGTCGGATCTCTCCCCTCTCCGAAGGCCGGCCCCATGCTGTGGAGGGGAGAGGGAAGGCGGACGTGGGTTCCAATCCGGCCTCCCCCAGGTACCTGCTGAGTGAGCTCTCTTTTTCTCATCTATAAAATGGGCTGAAAACCCCATGGGAATGTCGAGCAGGTTCAGTGTGATGGATAATACATGGAAGAGCTGCAGACGCACGAATGTAGCAGGACATTAAAATTAAAGTTTTTTTTTTTTTTGAGACAGAGTCTCGCTCTGTTGCCCAGGCTAGAGTCAGTGCCGTGGCATCAGCCTAGCTCACAGCAACCTCAGACTCCTGGGCTCAAGCGATCCTCCTGCCTCAGCCTCCCGAGTAGCTGGGACTACAGGCATGCGCCACCATGCCCGGATAATTTTTTGTATATATATGAGTTGGCCAATTAATTTCTTTCTATTTATAGTAGAGACGAGGTCTCGCTCTTGCTCAGGCTGGTTTCGAACTCCTGACCTCGAGCAATCCGCCCGCCTCGGCCTCCCAGAGAGCTAGGATTACAGGCGTGAGCCACCACGCCCGGCCTAAAATTAAAGTTTTAACCCAGATGTAAAATATTAGATGTGTGACCGAGCATGAGGACATATATCAATTGGGAGAAACCTTTAAAACAGCAACTTGAGCGCATTCCGAACCCCTTACCCCAAGGTGACAATCAATAGAGGCGAAGCGTGAAGAGTTTTTGAGAGGTGATCTTGAGGTGACTCCTGCACCTGCCGGGGGGTGGGGCCCGCCCCGCCCTCCAAAGTTTGGGGGTTGCTGGTGCTGCCTGCTTGGCTCAGGACGAGAGGGACGGCGCGGGGGATGGGGTGTGGGGGAGGGGCTTCCTCACCTAGCCCCCACCCGCCCCCTTCCAACCCCGCCAGGCTCCAAGACAGCAGCCGGCCCGTGGGGGCTCGGGGCTCGGGGACGAGAACAGAAGCGGCCACCCCCTCCCCAAGGCCTGGCTGCCCCCTCCCTGGCCTCTATGGAGGGCGAGAACGGAGCACGAGGTGTAGGCTAGTACTTTAGGTAGGACACGCAGCGTTTCCAGACCGAGAACACGCCCTGTGACTCGGAGCGAGCCAGGGCTGTCTCCAAGCCACGAGCGAACAAAGGCACGCCGTGGACCTGCTGCGTGTCCACCTAGGGGTGGAGGAAAGGCCCAAGCGCTGACGTGGAGGTGGGCTTCGCCCGACATGCCAGCCCGACAAGAGCAAGGCCGCTTGCCGGCTCACGCGGTGACGTGGAGAGGGAAGGAGGCTTGGTATCCGCTTCACGCGGCCCGGATTCACAAGAGAAATTCCTTCCAGAGCGGATCCCTCACTCTGCTAGCGGTTCCTCCTGGGGGTGGGCAGCGGAGCCACAGAGCTGGGGCGGGGAGGGTGCTGTCCACCCCCAGACAGACAGCCGTCGACCTGGGGAGCAGTTGGCTTTCATCTACATCTTTTCCGGAACTTTCCCCACCCCATTTTCTACTGAGCGAAATCGACGAGGCACCTGCCACCTGTGAGGTGTCACGCTCTGTCCACTCCCAGGGCCCCTCCTGCGTCTCGGTGCTGGACAGAACCTCTCTGGCCAGAAAACGTCTTCTGGTTAAAATGCACCCACCCTACAGGGCTAGGGGATTCCGGGCTGATGTTCCCAAGAACGTGAGCGGGTGTATGCGGTGGAAAGACTGTAGGAGTGTGATGTCCGAAACGTTTAGGTGTCACAGAGAACGCCCAACTCGGGGGGAAGTCACGGCAACCCAGAGGCGCCCGTGTCTAGCGGATGTCCCCATTCTGTCTGCGCGGCTTCCCTTCCTTCCGGGCCTCCCTCCCCCGGTGGGGCTGTCAGCCGTCGGACCTTGCCCGCCTAGCCGAAGGAGTAGGCATGTGATCCAGATGAACCAAAACGATTTTTTTCCCTACTAGGAATTGAAATATTTAGTGACAACATCAGGAATAGAAATCGGCTAGGGCTAAGCCATTCTCATGTCCTCAACCCACTGTCCCCACTGGGCCTGCTCACTGCTCCATCGCCTGAAATTCTTTAAATCTGGGCTGGTGTCTGTTTCTCCAACAGCCTTATCCACCAGCAGTTCTTTTTTTTTTTTTTTTTTTTTTTTTTTTTTTTTTTTTGAGACAGAGTCTCGCTCTGTTGCCCAGGCTAGAGTGAGTGCTGTGGTGTCAGCCTAGCTCACAGCAACCTCAGACTCCTGGGCTCAAGCGATCCTGCTGCCTCAGCCTCCCGAGTAGCTGGGACTACAGGCATGCGCCACCATGCCCGGCTAATTTTTCCTAATTTTTGTAGAAACAGTCTTACTACATTGCTCAGGCAGTCTCAAACTCCTGGCTTCAAGTGATCCTCCTGCCTCGGCCTCCCAGAGTGCTAGGATTACAGGTTCTAGCCACCACACATGCATGGCTCTTTACTTTGATTTTTTTTTTTTTTAAATCTGCAAATTTAGGGAAATCATTTCTGAAGTTGAATTCTGGATGTTTGAAACATATCACATAGTTCTTAATGGATAAAGGTAGAAATGGTGATTTGGGAATTATTTTTGCACGTGTGATCATATACCAAAGGCAAAAGCCAAAGCAAACCCCAAAACAAACAAACCGAAAACCACTAAAGCACAGCCCATATCGAAAAGCGGCCAGGACGGCTCGTCCTGTGGCAGCTGAGAGGAGCTGACTGCCACGTTTCTGGTGTCTGTTGCTTCAGATCAGAAGGACACTGTGACTCTCAAAGAATAATAACCGGAGCTTTTCTTTCCTTCGAAATGCTTATCAGAGCCTGGGTTTTGACAGGTTTTGGAATACATGTAAACAAAAGACAAACATTCCGTGTATGGAAACATAATGGGATGGCAGGAAGGAGACAAAAGTCTTTTCGGGGGAAAAAGAAATCCAGTTTGTGTACTTGGAGTAAGCAAAGAAACTCTTCCCCCTCGCTCCTTTTTTCCAAATGTACTTACCCTAAAGATGTAGTTCCATAAATCTGGAATTAGGGAGGACTAAAAAAGCCAGGAGGGAAATTAAAACATAAAATAAAAGGACACGTACACAAAACTGCAGTGAATGGAGTGATAGGGCTGGGGAACTTGCGGTCTGTGTAATGGACCAGGGTCACATTCCCAGACGCCTGAGGCTGGAACTCAGGCTGCCGCGGAGCCGTGTAGACCTGCCTTCTTCCCCAGCTTGCTAACGGCGCCACGCGGGAGGGCGTGACGCCGGCTCAGAGAGATCTCAGCAGGCTAGAACAATAGTCCTGGTTAAACACGTGGTGCTCAATGTGCGCACATGCTAAGTGCTGACCGCTGGCCTAAAGGACCCACCTCCCCGGGCTTAGCAGGTGCCTCGGCCACCTGGGCTTCCTTCCGCCTCCCGGTCCCTGCAGCTCGTCTGCGCCGGCTCTCCACCTGGACGTCTTCCCTGCCTCTTCCCACACACTCCTTTGCTTATGTCTACCGACTCTTTCTCTTCTGTTTGTTTTTTGGTGAGGTGGGGTCTTGCTCCGCTGCGGGGCTGGAGAGCAGTGGTGCTGTCACGGCTCACCGCAACTTCGAACGCCGGAGCCCAAGCGATCCTCCCGCCTCGGCCTCCTGAAGTGCTGGGATTACAGGCGTGAGCCGCTGCGCACCTGGCCCTGATTCCTACTTTCCTAGTTTCAGTGGGTCTTGGGTGCACGCAGTTGGATTAACCGTAATCTTTGTTCCATCACAAACCACAGGTTGCTGTGAGCTAGGCTGACACCACGGCACTCTAGCTGGGGTGACAGAGCGAGACTCTGTCTCAAAAAAAAAAAACCAAAAAAAAAAACCAGGAACATTTCGACAACAGAGCAATGCAACCAACTTCCTCTCGAGAAACGTCCCCAATGTTCTCGGGCATCAGAACTGAGTCTGCTGCAAAGAGGAAGTCCCCGAGTGGACGCGGCATCCTGAAGCTGAAGTGGCCCCTGGTCCGGGCAGAGGCTGAGTGTCCGGGGGCTGGGGACGTTGCCGGCGAGCTCGGGCCCCGGGCCGGCAGGTGGCAGGGTCATTTGCTAGGGCGGCTCCCGGACTCGACCAACGGTCCGTGGGTGGCCGAGGTCCTGTCTCTCCTGGGCCACGCTGCTGAAGGCTCTGCGGGGTGTCGGCAGGGCGCGGTTAGGAAGAGGGAAAAGGCTGAGTCTGGATCGTGTAGATGGCGCTGGGTCAGGTTTTGTCTGCCGTCAGTTTTCTACGGTGTGACGGATCGCCGTGGTGACAAGCCGCGACAGGCGGGGTGGCCCGGAACAACACGAATAATGTGCTGTCCTGCGGGTCGGGATCCAGCGGGCCTCCCTGAGCTAGGGCAGGTGCCGGCTGGGCTGCGTTCTTGTCCGGGGGCTCGAGCGTAAGATCTTCGCCCTTGCCTTTTCCGACGTCCGCAGGCCACCCGCGTCCCTTAGCTTGAGGCCACGCGTCACGCCCCCTCTCTGATGGCAGCCAGAAGGGGCCTCCGCACGGGGGACCGGTGGTCACGGGGTTCCCGCCAGGACAGTGCCGCGTCACCTCCCCCGACCCAGGAGTTTGACTTCCTTCCCATCCTCCAGCCCCTGTGCCACCTGCAGCTACAGAGCCACAGGCTCTGGGGACCAGGCTGTGGCAGTTAGTGGGGACCTTGCTCCCCCTCTCCACACTTGCCAGCCGCCACATTGAGACAGCCCAGGATTTCCCGGGGATCCACCAGAGGGCTACAGACCTTCACTTTATAAAATGAAATACATACCGCTTTTGAAGAAAGGTCAGATTTCTACATCCTTGTGTCTCTTTCCAAGTTCAATTGTGCATTTCCCACTCATCAGAATGACAAAAAAATTTTTTTAAAGATATGAATGCCTGTCGGAACGATCTGCATTCAGGGTGTACAGTGACTCATCGAAGGCAGGCCTGGCTGGAGCGGGCTCTGCTGCGAGGCTCAGACTTGCCCCTCGTTGGTGCCAAGGGGTGATCTGGCTCTTGGAAGCGGAGTCCAGGTAATTAACTAATTATTAACAATTGAGGAATTAATTAAATTGGGCATGGGTTGGAGGTATCTAGTTAGTTATGCCTCTCCGTTTATGGCAGGCTGTCAGAGCGGTTCTTGCAGGGCTCCTCTCACCTCCCTTTGGTTGTGTTCGTTTTCCCCCTCATTTCTCGCCCGGTCCCCATCCCCTCCCTTCGTGCGTCTGGTCTGGCCCGTGTGATGCACCCTTGCTTGGACGTGAGTGTCCTCCCCTTGCGGACCTAGAGAGCTCTCCGGAGTTCACCCCGGGACGCCCGGAGCCACCTGCATCCTGACCGTCGCGACGGGCTGTGGGGGCGGCTGCCCACCCCGGCCTGCGGAGAGCACTGCCGGACTCCTCCCTTGCTCTCGCTCGGGGGGCGTGCGCTGGCGGTCCTCGGTGTGCGGGATCTTTAACTTCGATGGAGTCAGATCTGTCCGCTCCCCCTTTTGTGGTTTATGCTTTCGGGGGCTTATTTAAGAAATGCTTAGCGTCCTGGAGCCCTAGAGACACCTCCCAGCCACTGTGAAGTATTCTCTTGGTGTCCTGGTTGCTTAGCCTCGAATCCAGCTACAGCTTATCTCTGTACGTGGTGTGAGCAAGGGAGTCAGCTTTATTTTCTCTGCATAGACAGCCACGCTTGCCAAACCCCGCACTTTCTGTGCCCTGGTGCTTGAGGAGCTTGTGTCGGTTTTGCAATTTTTTTTTTTTTTTTTTTTTTGAGGCAGAGTCTTGCTCTGTCACCTAGGGCTGCAGTGCAGTGGCGTCGTCATAGCTCACAGCAACCTCACACTTCCGGGCTCAAGCCATCCTCCTGCCTCGGCCTCCCAGGTGGCTTCACTTGCTGAGGGGAATCCATTTCCCTCACTTGCAGCCCGCATCTCAGTCGCGCCCCCTGGCGTTTACCCCACGCACTTATAACTTGGAACACAGGACTGAATTGTAGCAAGCTGTAATTTGAAAAAGTAATTTTGTAACATACATGTCAAGTCATCAGTTGTTTGAGGCAGTGAACCTGCCCTTGGGAACTGAAAATAAACTTATCCAGATGAAGACACCCGCTCGTTTTTGTTACTAAGCAATTAGAAACAATCAAAAAGTCCCAGAAAAATAGAAAGCATTAAGTGATAATAGCTCGGGGAACCCCTACACATGGCCTCCAGATCCCCAAGTGCGGCCCCTTGACCGAATCCCAACTTCACAGAACAAATCCCTTTATGCTGTAAAATCCGGGTTCAGTCAGAAGGCCGCACTCAGGGGTCCAGAAGGCCACCTGTGGCCCCCCAGGGCTGCAGGCTGCCCGCCCCACACGAGTCGTAGTGGTATGACGAAAACCACATTAAAACGTTAGTAAATATCTTTACGTGGCAAAACTGCACGAGAGTTTATTTCCTATTTTAACGTTCTGTATTTCCTAATCTTTTCATATATGTTCACTTTATCATGGAAACCAACTGTGTCTCTAAACGTAAATCAAACCAGCGTCAGGTTCATATGCGTAACCCATCACGCCTTCCCAGAGCGCCGCTGCCAGCGCCAGGTGCCGGGGCAGGGTGGGGCCTCTGACAGTGGCACCGCACGCCTGCATACTGTGCATTCTGGTGGCAGCTTCCGGACAGAAAACACCTCTCATGGAGAAGCAGACACACCAAGCCCTAGAGACAACGTAGCTGAAGCCCCATCAGCCGCAAAGGAGAAAGTCAGTCCTCGGGCCAGTGACCTGCCCCTCTTGTTTCTGCAGTAAGGCAGCTCCCGGGGTCCTGGCTCAACTACGTGGCCAATGTGGGGCTGTCCCTTGAACCTCGATCCCGGAAACTGCCCCTCCCCTCTCACTCTCCTCAAGATCAGAGCCAGTTTTCCTCTTCCACAAATCAGCCCATATTTCTAATTCCTTGGGACATCATGGCCCAGATTAGATTTTCGATGGGGACACTCCTCTTGTTGGGTTTGTGATGCTGCTTTCTTCCACGGCTTGGCTCTTGTAACGATGTGTGCCTGGGGTCGATGGCAGGTGGTGGGCCCTTCCTGCCCGCCTCATCCTTACCCGCAGGGTTCCCTTGCCCTGCCGGTTAGGGGACCTCAGCCCCAGACACAGGTTAAAGCCAACTGGAGAGACCGTCTTAGGCTGTGTCACCCAGGCCCACAGCAGAGACAAGGCCTTAACTGTCTGTGGTGGGGCTGGGCACCGCTTCTTTCTGGAAGGGTTGACAACCCAGGGGAAATTGGGCGGCCGCCCCACGGTGGAGGTAGGGGGAGAGAATGTCTGGAATGCAGAAGATCCCTTAGGGCCTCTCTCAGTATTAGCCATGCCTTGTGATTGAAGTTAGTATCAAATTACAGTCACCCAGTGCGGGAGCAGGACTGTGAATAATAATAGCTCAGACCCCTTCAGGAATAAAGGTTGAGTCACCCCCTAGGCAAAGACCCGTGGCCAGCTGAGGTCCTGCTGAGGGTAGAGAGAGAAGGTGGCTACGGACATACAAGCTATGGCCGGGCGCGGTGGCTCACACCTGTGATCCCAGCACTTTGGGAGGCCAGGGCAGGTGGATTGCTTGGGACCAGGGGCCTGAGACCAGCCCGAGCAACTAGTGCTACCTTTAGCTGGGCACACTGTTGCGTGCCTGTAGTCCCAGTCCCTTGGGAGGCCGAGGGGGGAGGATCGCTTGAGCCTATGAATTCAAGGGTAGAGTGGAGATGTGATTGTGCCACTGCACTTCAGCCTGGATGACAGAGCGAGACACTGTTTCTAAGAGGAAAAAAAAAAAAAAAGGAAAAATAAGATAGGAAATAAATAAATACAAACAAGCTGTGTCCTCAGGACCAGAGGAGACAGGTGGTTATAGACACCGGTAACAGAGATGAGTGTTTCTTCCCTGTGTTTTGTAAGTGTGTGCGTGTGTTTGTTTTCTTTCCTCTCTCTCATCCTCTTTCCGTGTAACACGAGATGCGTGACCTCGTATGACAGCATTTAAGCATCGTTAAGGTCACGTCATAGCAGCTCGGCTTCGGGACACGGAGGAGCAGGGCAGACGCCACCGAGGACTTTGGGTCCTCCCGTAGGGAGGGGGCGGGCGTGCTTTGGTTGTTCACGGGACAGTTGTACCACGTCGGCTGGAATCGCGGCCTTGCCACTGTCTGTATTTGGAGATTAAATGTGGTCTAGGGAGGTGTGCGTGAGTGCCGGGCAGCAAGTGGTCGCTCCTGGTGGCTGATTTCACGCGCCGGCCGGGCTGGGCCATGGTGCCCGCCTTTGTGGTCAAACCTTGTTCTGGACCTTTCTGAGAGTGTGTTTTCGGAGGAGATTAATATGTAAAGTGGAGAGCCCTGAGAAAAAGCCATTCACTCTCCACGCTGTGGGTGGGCCTCACCCGATCAGTCGAAGGCCCCGACTAGAGCAAGAGGCTGCTCTCCCTGGAGCGGCAGGGGGTCTGCAGCAGACACCTCCCGGACGTGGGTCGTGGCCTGTGGGCTGCATCCTACGCACAGGTGGGTCTGGCAGCCAAGGGTGGGGGCGAGTCCCGAGCCCACTCCGCAGCGCCTCCCAAGGCAGGTGCCCAGCGGCACCTGTTACAGAGTCCTTGGGTGACACGAGCGTGTCTCCTCTGAGTTCCTCCCAAGCAGGGGCTGCAGTTTTCATTCCCTGAGGCCCACAGTAGGCGCTCAATCAATGTTGAATTAAAGAAAGATGGGAGGAAGAAGAGGGTGTTTTAAATAAAGCGAAGGAAGATTCTGGAAATTCCCTTAGCAGTGGTGCGCCTTTGTCCCAGCACAGTCAGTTCTTGCACGCTGGGATGGGTCCACATCAGCCTCCCCAATCCTCCCGGGAGCCCGCCCACCTGGAGCCCACCTGGAGCCCACGGGGAGCCTGCCGACCGGGAGCAGGTGCAGCAATCCCTGGCACCGCCTTGGTCACTCCGCCTCCCGGGCGAGGGCAGGTTTGATCTTCTGTCCCCTCTCCACTGGGGACTCTCCGTCACCCCCGGATGGCCCACTGTCCCTTCCCTGGGCCCTCGTCCTGGCGGCTGTGGGCCACCGCCCCTGCCTGCGGGCTGCCCGTCTCCCGCCCCCCCCCCCCCACAGCCGCACCAGCTGGGGCAGGGGACCAGAGGACGGAGGAACGGCTGAGGTGCGCGCGGGCACTCCTGTCCTGTTCAGGACCAGCACGTTAAGCTCCTCGCAAGGCAGCGCCTCCCAGGGAGCGTCCGGACTCCTGCACCTGCCCCGGCTCCGCGCAGACGCCAGCTCCGCTTTGAGAAGCTGCCCAGCGGAGGGAGTGAGGTCCGTTACCCCAAAGTACCACTTGGAGATGGCCTCGAATCCGGCGTGGGCCTGAAGAAATCCTTAGCCAAGGCCCCTTGGACTTGGCCTTATTCAAGGCTGGGCAAGGGGTTAATTTAATGCATTAAATCCAGCAATATTTGATATTGATGAATTCAACCTTTGTGGTTTCAGAGATGTGAGAGTGGCCCCGACTGTCTATGACATTAGTGACTTTGCGGAGGCATGCGTTGCAATCTCCCATGGGAGGCTGGGGGGGGCAGGGACAGTGCTAGACGCCTGGGGGCCACGGCGGGGCCGGGCTGCCACGCGTCAGCCCCAAAGCTGGTGCTCGTTGTCCCTACGCAGCTGGGTCTTGGGTCATTACGCCGACGCATGCCCATGACAGTGGCTGCTGCACTTTAATTCAACTGTTGCTGTGCTTGGGCGGAGAACACACGTTTCGCACACTCCCTGCATGAGGGGACTGGGCCAGCTCAGTGGTTCCCAAACATCAGATATCAGTGGTTCCCAGACATCAGCATGGGGAGGGGGAGATGAACACACACACGTGTGCAGACACATGTACACGCATATGTGCACACATGCACACACGTGCACACACATGCACAGACGTACACATGTGCACACACGTACACACACGTGCACACATGTACACACATGCACACACACGTACATACTTGCACACACATGGGCACACTCACACACTTGCACACAGGTACACGCACATGTGCACACATGTACACACATGCACACACACGTACACACTTGCACACACAGGCACACAGGTACACGCACACTTGCACACACGTGCACACACACATGCCGCCTCCAATCCCCCTTTGCCCCGACCATGTTTGGCTCTTAAGCAGAGGACTCATCTCCAGCGTGACCCGAACAATAATTTTTTCCTGATTTATGAAACAGCTTGTATGAAGAGTCCTACAAAGGTGTATCGTGTATAAAAGATAGCTATACTACGTCTTCTTGGAAAAAACTAAAAACACGAGTAAAAAACCATACAAAATATAGATCTTAACTTAGTGCCTGGATATATGAAACCAGAGCCGGCCCGTGGGTCCCTCCAGGCGGAGGGGGGGTGTGGGGACGGGCACCACGCGCACGGAGCAGGGAGGGCTCTCACGGGAGTGCCTCTTCACCCCGGCTGCCCTCTCTCCCTGCGGCCCGCCGGGGAGCACAGGCCGCCCGCAGCGGGCCACCGTCACCGTGTCTCCTGGCCGTCTACCTCCACTCCCAGAGCCACTGCGGAGAAGACTCACCGTGGGAGGTTTCTCAGGCTCCTCCCTGCGCCCTGGCGGGGCTGCACGTTTGCCCCTCACGGTCCCCGGGGAGCGTGTGGGGTCGGTCACCGCTGCTCTCAGGCTCTCAGATGGCGAAACTGCAACGTGGACAGCTGTGTTGCCCTCTCACCCCTTCCTCTTTCTAGTTTATTCCAACAGCACCCATACCGGGAGAACGAGGGAGTGCCCCACCCCTACGTGTAACCCCCGTGTGCGGGTAAGCATCAAGCCGCTGCGTTGGGCTGGAAAACCGCAACCGGCTAAGACGAGTTTCTCTCCACATAGCTGGCCGCAGAGCCCGAAACTCAGGTGGGGCCGAGGTCATAGCCGTGGGAATGAGATCTTGCAAAATGCAGTGTGCGCCGTTCCCTACAGTCTGCCCGCCCACGCGGTGAGATGGGTTTTGTTGTTATCCCCGTTTCATAGGCGGCCCAGAAAGGCGAAGTAACTTGCCTAAAGCGGCACAGCTAGCTAAGTAGGCATGACTTAAATGCCAGGCAACGCTGCCCCTTAGTGGTAAGCGCTGAATCCTTACTGGAATGGATGGATGGATGAAGGAACCATGAGCATTTTCTGGGAGAGCCAAGGCGGAGGAAGGAGGGAAGGGATCTGCAAGGAAGCTGGAAAGATATCCCGCCACCTGAAGCCCCTGGGCGGGGACTCTCCACCTGGAGCTCCTCCTGCTGAGAAGCAACCTGCTGGCCCCGTTCTGCCCGGAGCTGAGTTAACAGGACCTGCAGGGGAGGCCCAGGTTCTCCGTTAGTTTAACGTAGGGATGTTAAGGAAAGCTTTTCTCCTGTCTGGGGGAAGGAGCTTGGAAGAGCCAGAGTAACCTCTAGAGATTTTACGTTGTAGCATGCAGATCTCAGCATGGACACGTCACGGGCTGAATTGTGTCTCCAGGAAGATCCGTTGAGGTCCCGGCCCCCGGCTCCTGTGAACGTGGCCCCGTTTGGAGATCGGGCACTGGCAGGTGTAGGTGATGCAGAAAATGTCGGTGCCGGGACGCGGCCACTTGTCGCTTCCCCCGGAGTTCCACATCTCCGGGGGCCAGTGCTGCGTGTGGCTGGTTAGAGGCACGCCGCTGGGACTGGGCCTGCTTGTTTCCAGCCACACTGTTTGCATGATCCTGATTGGGTAATTTCTGAATCCCACTGTTTTTGATTGGATGTTAAAGCTTGTTGTTGATTGGATGTTAAAGCCTGTTGCTGATTGGATGTTAAAGCTTGTAGTTGATTGGACGTTTCTCGAGCCCTACAAAGGGTATAAAAGCAGGGGCAGAAGGGCAGGAAGGGGGAGAACATCGGAAGACACGAAGAGAGCCGTGACACTAAGCGTGCTGAGCCTGCTGTAGAAGAATAAAGACTGTTCTCTGACTCTTCATGTACCGCTGGGTTCTTTCCCCGGTCAAATGAGTAAGGGCTGTTAACAAGAGCTGTAACGCTAGCTGTACACGCTGCCCCAACATAGTCAAGTTAGCGAGATGAGGCCGTTACGACGGGTCCTAGTGCAGTATGACCGGTGTCCTGGTGGGATGTGGCTGAGAGAGACACACAGGCCAGAGGCTGCCCAGAAAGACAAAGCAGACAGCGGGACAGCTGCTGAATGAGCCAAGGAGTGCCTGGGCTACCAGCAGCCGGAAAGGGCAAGGCAGAGGCTTCCGAGACTATGTGGCCCTGCCAGCACCTCGATCTGGACTTCCAACCTCCAGAGCTGTGAGAGAAGACATTTCCGTTGTGTGAGGCCCTCGGCACTGGCCGTCCCAGGAAACAAACGCAGGCCCCGGTGCTGTTTGTCACGGCATCGGCATCACAGCTCACTGACAAAGCGCCTCCCTCCTCCCGAACTGCACTGTTGCGCAACTCAGTCTGAAGTCCTCGAAGGGACGTGTCTGTGTTCTAGCGCTGGCTTCCGTCCTGCCCGTCTGTGCGTTTGCTTGTTAAACACTGGACAAGAGGGAAAATTTCTCCAACACCCTGTAAGCTGGTTACCATGAACTCAGATGTCGAGGATAACCCCCGAGGGACAGAGAGACAGGCCCAGGGGTCAGGCCTGGTCCGTCCAGCTCTGCAGCCAGTGTCCACATCATTCAGCGTCTTTGGAAAGAGAGAGAGAAGAGAGAGAGATTTAAAAAAAAAAAAAAAGAAAAGACGGGTCGGAGGAAGAAATGTTCTAGTAATGCACAGTGGGGGCGGCTGGATCCGGCTTGCATCGGGCCGCCAGACCCAGTTGTTAAATTTTGAGGAGTTTTGCAGACAGGTAGGTATCACAGCGATAGCTTGAAATTGGCCACCATGGGAGTATTCACACCACAGGAGCTGGCAGATGCTGCAAATCAGAGCCCCTGCGTCCCTCCCCATCCGGCCACTGAGCCTGCAGGTGGAAAAGGCAAGCTAAGGGCAGAGCCCGCGTCCCAGAGTGGCTAAGAAGGGCTGGTGTGGTCTCCGCAGCTTTCTGAACACCCGGGATGCGGCCGTACATAAGCAAAGTCACCAACTCCGCGGGTTTCGGAAGGGTCACTCCCTCCCCGGGGGACTTGGGAGCCCTCACTGAGACCTCCTCGGCGAGTGGAGAAATAAAGTCACCAAAGCTTCCACCCCCTCCCCTCCCCACCACCGCAAACTACAGCTAAATGGCAGGGAAATAAAAGGGCTGATGTCTTTAAACTGGTTAAATGAACACTCTCGGTCTTGGTTCTTAGTCTGTGAAAAAGAGGGATAACGGATCAGAGATTCGCAAACCTGCCCCATCCCGAATCGAGACGTCCCGTGAGCGTGAAGTACGCGCCGGATTTCAAAAGTTTGACATGGAAAAAAACAATGTTTTGGATCTACTGGGTTAAATAACATGCATCGCTGAAATGAATGCTTTCTGTCACTTTTTGCTTTTTGAAATGTGGCTAGCACGAAATGCAAAGTTACGCGCACGCCTGGAGTTTCATTCCATCGGGACAGCACCGCTCCTGAGAAAGACCCGCCTGAGGGCCCCGACCCGGGTGGCCAGCTGTCCTTTGCTGCCTCCAGCGACCCCAGTTTTCTCCCGCCAGGTTCTCTTTTTGGTTTTTCTCCAACCAGAGTAGTTTGAATTATTTATAATCAAAGAGACCTTTAACGAGTGGGTGAACTGAGCCCGGCGTCTCCTCGGGCAGTCGTGCGGACGGTTCTGCAAGAGAACCCTCTGGGCTCACAGCGGGTCATGTTCTGGCACGGTGCACGATGAGCCACTTAGGGCAGCGTAGCTCCCACTTCCCAGACCCCTGCCCCTACCCCTGCCTCGTGAGACCCTTAGCCCTGGCCCTCAGACCTGGATTGGGACTAAGGGCTCTGCCGGCCAGAAGGCAGTGGAGAGCTCCTCCAGGGAGTCTGGTCCAAGCTGAGGCCATGCCTCAGAGCAGAACTACACTGCTGCAGCCAGGAGCTCAGAGTGACGGCGGCTTTGCCGGCTCCCCCTGAACCTGCCGGACGAGCAGGTTCGAAGCAAGAGCGAGTGCACGGAGCAGGCTGGGGGGTGCCCTTCCCCCACTCCCCTGCACCCCACACTGGGCAAATCTGTCCGCACCCGCACCCAGCCCGGGGACTCTGGCTTTGTTCACGCGGACTTCCTAAGACGTTTCGGTGGTTCCGAGGTGCGAGGTGAAACTCCCACAAAAGCCTGCCAAGGGCTGGTTTCGGAGTTGAATTCCCAAGGTTAACCTGCTGGGGTGAACGAGAACTATGTGCCAGATTCCAAGTAATTATTCCTTCAGGAACTTCCCGCTCCAAGCACTTTAATGAGAAATGATAGAAAGAGTTATGGACCTGCAGACATTCGGTCCCCCGTGCAGCTGAGCAGCTGCAGTGGACCGGCGGGGAGATGGCGTCTGCCCCGCGTGGAGACCCTGCAGCAGTTTGTCTTCAAAACAGGCAAAGAAATGGTGTCTACTGAATCCCAGGAGGAACGGTGTGGGCAGAGGGGCTGGAAACAGTCTCCGGCAATTTTTCATCCCCATTGTAAACGGGGACCTCTCGGAAACAAGCTCATACGTAAATTTCACTTGCTGCGGTTACAACGTTCTTGGGAGGATCCCGGAGCGAGATGATAAATGAAGACACCGCAGTTAATAATTTGGGAGAGAAACCCTTATTAAAACTTTAAAAATGAGCAGCATATGCCCCGTTTGCAGGAGCTCATGATTTCATAAAACAAAATAAGCCTCTAATGTGCTCCAGATGGCTGTAGACAAGCGTTGAGTAAGACAGGCCCCGGGAGCACGTAGTCTAGCTGGCTGTTGAGCTGGGACGTGAACACGGGACACGCCAGCACAGCGCCAGGCAGCCTGGGCCAGAGACGGAGTCCCATGGCTGCAAGGGAGGGGCGGGGGGCAGCGGCAACGGAAACCAGTGTCCAGGATGCGTCTGTTGTTGCCCGTTGTTCTAAGGCAGCTAGTAGCTCAATTAATAGCTCAATTCTCAATCTTCCCTCCTGGCCCACTGGGTCCCCTCCCCCCCTCCCCAGAGGTCATTACCGTGCTGTGATTGGAGTATGTCCTCTCAGGTGGATTTTCACAGTGTTATTGCACATGTTTAAATAAAGGACCAGGACAAATGGGACAAAAGTGTCAGCATTTGATACAATCTTGTCAGTGGGCATTTGATTCTCTTTTATCGTTTTTCTCAGTACTCGTGTTTCCTTAAAATTTTTCATAATTTGAAAGATTGTATGAGCAGCTATAGAGTGGAACCAGGAAAAAAAAAAAGAAAGAAAGAAAGATTGTAAGTGAATATTACGCATGCTGTGTAACAATACAAATTGAAAACTCAAAGAAAGAAAGGAGGAAGAAGAAGGAAGGGAGGAAGGGAGGAAGGAAGGGAGGGAGGAAAACATAAGACAACAAGGAAGCCGGCCTCATCGACTGGCTCTTCCTTTCACGGAAGATTTCTCTGTAGCATGCGATGCTGTTTGGCGGCATTTCACCCAGAGTAGAACGTTTTCCAAAATCGGAGTCCCTCCTGTCAAACCCTGCTGCTACTTTTATCAACTAAGATGATGTAATTATTTCTAAATCTTTTGTTGTCATTTCAATAATGTTCATGGCATCATTTTTTTTTTTTTTTGAGACAGAGTCTCGCTTTGGTTACCCAGGCTAGAGTGAGTGCCGTGGCTTCAGCCTAGCTCACAGCAACCTCAAACTCCTGGGCTCAAGTGATCCTCCTGCCTCAGCTTCCTGAGTAGCTGGGACCATGCCCGGCTAATTTTTTCTACATATATTTTTAGTTGTCCAGCTAATTTCTTTCTGTTTTTTTTTTAGTAGAGATGGGGTCTCACTCTTGCTCAGGCTGGTCTCAAACTCCAAGCTCAACCGATCTGCCTGCCTCAGCCTCCCAGAGTGCTAGCATTACAGGCATGAGCCACCGTGCCCGGCCAGTCAGATCTTAGTTTTTATTGATGCCAAGTCAAGAGGGTAGGAGAAAATTTAGATATCTTAATTTGAAGGGTTGTAACCAGAAATTGAAAGATGCTAGAAGAATAGAGAACTTGGTGAAGTTTGACAAAATGTACAAAATGGCATGGTCCAGTCCAGTACACAGTTAGATAATAAAAATTTAAAAATAACGAACAGGACTAGAATCTGATAGCTCAAAAGAATGTATTATAGTTTTCTATGGCAACACAAAATCTCCATACAGCCACATCCTTCTCTGATCAAAGATAATCAAAGTGGGATTATTTTTGTTTGCAAAACAAGTCTGATCTCATTAGCGTGGCCTGACTATCTACATAAGTGCAGCAGGAATAATGGTAATTGACTACATAAACGTATTAGTTTTCTTTGCTGCAATTATTATAAGGAATCTCAGATTGGACTTTTAAAAGCCTCTTGAAGCCAGGAAGCCAAATCCAGAACTCACCATCAAGCTTCACCTGTCTTAGCTATAGATTTGGGTAAATTCTTCGCTCCTCAAAATGCTCACAGTATCTTAAATTCCTCGGGCCTGCCAGGAAGAGACTTTCCTTACTCACCTGCAAGACTGAGAACACTGCAAGCCAGGCGCCAGGCTGGTATTTCCAAGAGTGCTTCATAAATGTCGGCTCATAAAGTCAACTTCAGTTCCACAAAGCTGTCTGCTCATACCTGACTCTGTGCACATTATTCTCAAATATGACGTTCCAGTCAAAGTCTTGGCCACATAACCAATGTTTCTAATTATGTCCTATTTCAAAGAGGGTAGATGCTTACTGAACCTACATAAATAGTGATATTGCCATGAAAATTGATAATAAGAGTTTTCAAATTCTAGGGGGATTAGGCAGAGGGAAAACACAAATGTTTCATTTCTGTTTATAAACACATAACCTACTAGACTTATATGAGTTATAGATAGTTTAAGAGAAAAGAGAAAGGAGTTCTTTACGTCCAGAAAGTAGAACATGAAAGAACCAGCAATGTTCCAAACAAAAGCCATAAAAAACTACAGTTACCCCTTACCAGTTCATTTAGTCCCATTTTATTGATTCTTGTTCTGCCTGATCTTGGGTTAATAGTTTTATGAACTCATTAGTTTCTTCACTAGATTTTCTGAACTCCCAACTTGGTGCAGCGGTATGATCTCAATGTTATTTAAGCAATGCCTTCAGAGACCTGTACCGCAGACGGCCTGGGTAGGCCTGGGTAGTCCCGTTCACAGCTGTCGGAGATGATTCCTTTTTCTGGAGAAGGTGAAGTACTTTGGCCTGCAGCCAACTGCAAATGCTTTCAGAGGAGCACCAGAGTAAACAATAATCATGTGTGAATGACAAAAGGCTTCAAACGGCTGTGGTTAAAGACGAGATGAGGGTTTGTTATGAAAACAATGCAATTGACTAAAAAATGTGGTGGTTTCTGTGATGTAACTTACAACAGCTTAAACAGGAACTGGAATTATATAACTGGTGGTACCGTGGTAACACTGTCACCTACTGTCAGGCAAGGCGGCATAAAGACATTACAGACAGCAAAGGATTTAACAAATTTCTAGGAATTTCACAAAATTTCTGAAATATATATATATATATATTACCACACTTTCACATACAGGGAAGGTTAAGTACCACTTCTTATTTGACAAAGCTTTTCATGCAAGTTAACATATCAAATAAATCTAATTATTTTCTAACATCTCTTTTTCGAAGGTGAAAGAACAGTTCCTTTGAGATTTGCCAGGCGCCTTCTCAGAAATTTCAAAGTCAGTTTGAGAGGAAGATTTCATTTGGCATTTGGTTTTGGGAAGGCAAAACATCAAAAATTGTCGAAATGTCAAAAGGATTGAACACTTATTTACATTGGATCATAGGTCACTGTGAAATAATACTTAGTTCTCTATTTCACCGAAGTGACCATGAAAGATGTTAAAGGTGACTATGGAAAGTAACATGACTAAATTTAAAAGATCCCCAAAGCTTACCTCTGGAGATTTTCAGGGAGAAATTTCATTTCTCTTGCATAATCGAGGAGGTGATAAAGACCACACAGGAAATTACTCTGATAAGGTGTAGAATCTGCTTCCGAAATGTTACTTAAAAGGTGAGGACAAAAGCAATTTCCTATAATCTCCCAAAGATAGCTGCTATTAACATTTTGTTATAACTTCCTGCAATGTTTTCCTATCCATCTGTAAATATTTTAAAACAAATTTAGTATAGGCCGGGCGCGGTGGCTCACGCCTGTCATCCTAGCACTCTGGGAGGCCGAGGCGGGCGGATTGCTCGAGGTCGGGAGTTCGAAACCAGCCTGAGCAAGAGCGAGACCCGTCTCTACTATACATAGAAATAAATTAATTGGCCAACTAATATATATAGAAAAAAATGAGCTGGGCATGGTGGCGCATGCCTGTAGTCCCAGCTACTCGGGAGGCTGAGGCAGAAGGATCGCTTGAACCCAGGAATCTGAGATGCTGTGAGCTAGGCTGACGCCACGACACTCACTCTAGCCTGGGCAACAAAGGGAGACTCTTCTCAAAAAAACATAAAAAAATAAAAATAACGTAATGAAAACATATATGTATCTGTTACCTGTTTTGATTTACATTTCAAGTAAAGCTGCCTGTAAAGTAAAACAAGCTTTCAGTGCTTTCAAGCTTTCCTCATCACACGAGAGCAAGACGGACCCGTCGTCAATGCATAGCACAGACTGTCTTGCGGACCGTGAGTGCCGCTGTGGGCGAGGTGTCGCGGCCGGCGAGCGCCGTGCCGAGGTGGTTAATACAAAGCACAACAGCTACGCCACACGCAAAGTGAGGATGACGAGGCACTTGTCTTGCTCGCTGAGGTCACAATGCTAGGGATGCAGCTTTGGGGAACCCATAATTGTGGACCACAGATCGCAGTCGGGGGCAGTGACAGCAACGGTGGAGGGCAGATAAAGGAGGCCATATCCTCGTGACCCTAAAAGCAGTGTTGCTTTCAGCTTCTGTTTTTTTTTTTTGGGGGGGGGGCTGCTATATGGGTTTCATACTTTTCTCCCAATTTCCCCACTCATGATGGAAAACCGGGAAGTTTCACATAGAGGAGGGACCTCCCAGAACATTGGGGAATTCAGAGCTGAGACCAGCACTGTCCCGGAGACATGAGACCCTAGAAAGACGAGCTGCCTATGGTCCGCGGGGCCTGGTGGCAGTGGGAGAGACCCGGCTGCCCACACGCTGGCGCGCATGTTAACCCGGGGCTCTCAGCAAAACCTCTGGGCATTGCCCGCTGTCCCGACAGCTCGCCTGGCCCTCAGATTCTCCGGGGCTCTGTCAGACAGACTGGGGCCTCCTCTGAGTCACATGATAGTCTCTGGACCCCTTACACCCTCAAAAATCTTCCGAGTACCCCAAGGAGCTCTTAATCTGGGTTATAGCTATAGATATCGACTGTACGCGTAATTAAAACTCAGAAATTTTAAAAATAGTGATTCATTCATTTAAAAATGACGATAATAGACTCATTCCATATGAAAAGAAAAAGCACCTTTTTCATGAAAAAAATAACTACATTTTCCAAAACCAAACGAACGGCTCAGGGAGAAGAGTGGCATTGTCTTACATTTCACGAAGCCCTTTAATGTCAGGGTTGATAAAAGGCACTCGGACTTTTATGTCAACTTCTGCAGCCAGTCTCCTGAGACGGGTCGTCTTAGCTGGGGTAGGTACAGAAAATCTGGCTTCCCACGGCTGTGTGTCTGGAAAAGAGAGGAGTATTTTGGTGGCCTCTGCAATCGTGGATTTCCTTCTCTACCAAAACTTAAAGGTCAAAATTAATGAATAAAATTAGAGCTATTACGGTTTCTGCAGGGAACAATTGTCACGAGATTCCTAAGTGAAACAGATCTTCCTTGCTGAACGCCGAGGGAGTGAAAGACACTGAACTCTGGTGTCATCTCATGCCAGGGCCACGGCCACTTGACGCACCTGAATCGCACCTGCCGTCGCTTTTGCGCCATCAGCACAGGTGTCGGCAAAGTGAAAAAGGCCCGGGCACACCTCAGTTTATCGTGAAAAATGTAACAGCGACCTTATGTGTCCTCTGAAAGGATCTTGTCACCCTCAAGTGTTCCGCAGCTCGCACTTTGAGAACTGCCCTGCTGGGCCTGGCCTTTGTTGGCCTGTTTTATCCGTCAGCTGACTCACCTGAGCTCAGGTGAGCTGCCCAGGTTGGCAGTCTCCAGGGCGTGGGCACACACACCGCTGCTGAGAGACTGTCCGTGTCTCCGGGGGAGGAGAGGACCTCCGGTCTCCTGCTCGCTGCCTGGCATGCCTCTTGCCTTTGCCGATTGCACCTGTGTCCCCGTGCTGTCGTGACTCTTCCCCGCCTGTCTGGTGGCTTTTCTGAGTTCTGCGAGTTTCTACGGAGACTCACCACACTCGAGGTGGTCCTGGGGGCCTGACAGCAGGCCCCGCTGCCCACTACGAGGTATCCGGGCCATCTCAAAGACAGAAGCCGGGCCCAGACGCTGCTGTCCCTCGGGGCGTTTGTGGGCCAGCAGGAGGGTGGCCAGCACTCCCACAGCACAACGGCAGGAAGGCACACGGCAGGGGACGGGACGGGCCACAGGGCCAGGGGCCTGGGCAGGGAGGTGAGTCACCCAGCTGGGCTATTCTGACGCTAGGAATGCGTTAGAGCTCACAGGACAAAAATATTCGCGTTGCGTTTGGAGACAGGATCGGCTGTCAGCAAAATCTCGAGTCGGAACAGTCGCTGTCTGTAGTTCTCTCTGCCCAACCTTTTCTTTCTTTCTGCTTTCTTCTTGCTTGAATTCTTTGCCATCTGGCTGGCTGTCTATTCAAACAGAAAAGTATCGGATGTTTTTACACTCTGGCCGAAACGCGTTCCCACCAGTAAGTTCTGCCTTCCAGGGTGTTGGGGGCTGGTTCTGGTGTCAAGGCTTATGCTAATCATTCACTACAGCCCGTAATGTACGTGTGCTGCCTGACCAGCGGTAGGCAGCATCTTCTTCAGACACGGTTGCTGCCGTGTGACTTGATAAGAGGCCGGAGTTGTTGCACGTAAGCAAATGCTCCCAACTCCCACACGGAGGCCCCGTGGAGGGAGTCTGGAGGCCATGAGAACAAGAACAAGAAGAACTCTCCCAAGAACTGGCCCCCGATGGATGGTTGGTAGTCAATGACGGGTAAGACTCCCCGTGTGGGGGGGGCGACCTAAGACAGGCACAGCCGTGGGGGCCAGGGAGGAGCCGCCGCCTGGGATTGAGACCAAGAAGCACTTCACATGGCTGCACTGTTTTATGTTGCCTGTCTCGGCCTTGGCTTTTGAGCACCTTAACTTTAGTAACCGTTAGAGGTCTGAGGCCGTGGGAAATTGTTCCCTTTTGAAACAACTCCGGAATTAACTGATATCGCTGCCATGCTCAGATGCTCACGTACAAGGAACTAACCTTGGGTCTGGGGGGTATAAAAATAAAGCGACCGGTGCATCGGTCACTCGAGTCATTGTCACGTCCATGTGTGTCTGTGTCGTTATTTTATGTTCTGTGTTCATTCCCCCATCCTGTAATCGGGCCACGTCAACAGGTATTGCTCACAGCCGACCCCATCTGTGACCAGGGCTGGGAGCAACTGGTTAGGCAACTCTGGCACTGGCGGGGTGATGTGAGGGAGGTCGAGATCAGCTTGTCCTGGCCACTGGCTCACGGTTGCCAAGGTCGATCTGCCTCTGTCTGGCCGCAGGGTGGAGTTAGAAGAAACAGCGGGGAATCGCACCACCTCTCTTCCTCCTTCCTCCTTCTTCCCCTTCTCTCAGGCTGACCCATTCCATTTTAGCTCTCGAATCCAAGACTCTCCCGCGCCGTCTCCTCTCACCTTCGTTCCCTCCTCCTGTGTGTGACCATGACCTTGGGGCCGGCCACCCACAGCTCGTAAGCTCCTGTGGAACTTAGCTTGGGGACAGGGGGCGGGGGCGGCTGATTAGCGGACTGTGTGTGAACGTGTGTGTATGCGTGTTGTGCGTGTGTGTGTGCCCTCGCATGGCGTGTTGACGGTGTCGTTGGGATTATACTGTAAGAAGATGTTCTGTGTTAAGTGGAGGCTCAAATAGAACTGTTAGAGCCGGTTTCCGTTGGCCCCAGGAACAGAGAGGCAGAATCGCTGAGGCTGCAAAGCACAAAGGAGTTTACTGGCTAGCTCGAGCTAGGGTCCAGGTCCCAGGGCGCCAACGCAGTGGCCTCCCTACCAACCAGGACCCCACCCTGGGGTATAAGCCAAGCTTTTATAATTTTCTGCAAGTTATACACGCTGGGTACGCCTTCCCTCCATCCCCCCTTAGTCCATTGGTTCCTTTAAAAGTGGCTGATCGTGTCGGCTCCTGATTGGCTCCTTCAAATGCCGCGCCCGTCATTTCGGGGAAGGGTGTAGTAGGCGAAGTTTCAGGAAAACCGAAACTTAGGCCTACTCCAGGAAGTGCAGCCTGTCATGCAGTCACTCCTGCTCTCATTCCTGTTTTACAAGAACACCTCTGAATTTCCAGTCCAGCTTCAGGGTTCTGAGGATTGTTTGGCTAAACGAGAGCTGGGAACACAGTGCAAAGAGCCAGCATTTGTGTCAGTTAGAGATACTGCAGAGCCAGCAAGAAAGCAGAAACTAAAATTCGGTTTTCTGGGTTCTAATGTTATTAATTGCAGTCCTTCATGAGGACGACTGACCATTCAAGCTCATTTTCCGTGCAATATGGTAGCAGATTATGTACACTAGTCAACACGTCACTTTCCGGGTTGTGTTTCACTTAATCAATAAGCTCTGCACGTCTGCTTTCTCCTCGTTATTTTACCCTTTGGATACGGCGGTTGTCTGCTCACAACTGAAAGTAAACGAAAAGGAGCACTGCCTGGGGAGGCCCGGCTGTGGACGTGCTGTGTTGGTGCTGTTGTGAGTTCTGCGTGTTTGGATCATTCGCAAACCCCGCACAATCAATCGTCCCGTGAATGCTTGCAGCGGGCGTGCCTGCCGTGGGCTGCTCCCTCGGAGGGAAGCCGGGGGCGGGCAGGGACAGAGATGGGGGAGCTGCTTACGGCTCCTGCCAGAGGGAAGTTAGGCGAGGGCAGCCCGGCGACAGAGCCCCGCAGGGCCGCGGGCAGAAAGCCCTGAGGGCCCTGGCACCTTGCTCCTGCAGGGCCCCATTGCAGCCCGCACCTACCCCACTCTGCCCCCGTTTCATCCCCTCTTTGTTTCCGTACCTCTTAAAGAGAAAACTATCGAACACACTTGTTAGGGACCTTAAGGCAGACTGTGCTCCAGGGAGCACGGGAGCCTCTTGCAAGAGGGGGCTGAGACTCGCTTCAGGGCAGCTCCTGCACCCAGCCCGAGTGTCTTGGGACCCAGACGTCATGCTGGATCCCCAGCGTGTGGTCCTGCAGGCTGGTGTTTTGGAGGGAACATTGTTTACTGGGTTTTATGCTTATTTTTATTTTTTGCTTTTTGGTAGACATGGAGTCTCTCTGGGTTGCCCGGGCTGGTCTTGAACTCCCAAGCCTCAAGCCATCCTCCCACATTGGCCTCCCAAAGAGCTGAGGTCGCAGGCACGGACCACTGTGCCAGGCCCAGCTTTTTACGTTCTGATATGAATTATATTTGACCTTGTTTTAAAAGAGCACTCCCTCGGAATGACTAATGGTCCCGGTAAAATGCCTACAGAGTCTACACCGTTCCCCAACGTGCTCATCCCGACGGGAATACGCCTTGTTAAGGCTCCAGCCCTCTGCAGAGGGTCTGTGCGTGCCGGGCTGCGGGACCCCGGCTGACGTCACGGCTGGGTGTGCCCAGGCAGACCCTGGCTAAATGTGACCGAACCATCGTCCTCCCGAGACTTCCCACACGGCTGCCCAGGAGAGGGGAACGAGGATCTGGAGACATTAGAGCACGGTCCACAGGGCAATCGCCCCACCTCCTGCCTTCCCGAGCCCGGGGAATTCACACAACAGCTTCGCGCCTCGATGTTGCACCTGCACAGAGTGCGTTACCTGCACAGCTGCCGTTACGGAGTAGCAGAAACCGGGTGGCCCGACACAAGGGAGATTTATTCTCAACAGTCCCGAAGGCTAGAAGCCTGAAGTTGAGTAGCCGGCGGGACCGTGCTTCCTCTGACAGCTCGGGGAGGCTCCTTCCTGCCTCTTCCTGAGTCCGGACGTCGCCAGCCACCTGCGGCGCCCCCGGGCTTGAAGCTGCATCACCTGCACACGGCCATCTCCTCCGTGTGTGTCCTCACACTGCCTCTCCTCTCAGTGGGTCTGTGTACCAGCTTCCCCTTCTTATAAGGGCTCCTCCATTCCTCTTGAAGGAGAGTCCACCCCATTTCCCTCCCTGTACCTTGGCTACCTCTGGAGAGGGCCCGAGGGGTGAGTGTTATATTCGAGATTCACGAGGCTGCAGGACAGAGAGACAGAGTCGCCAAGGCTGTAATTATCAACAGGAGTTTTATTGTCTAGCTGGAGCTAGGGTTCCAGCCCCCAGAGTGCCAGCGCAGTGGCCTCTTCTTTCGGCAGGGACCTCCCCTTGTGTGCTAGTGAGCCTTTTATACCTAAGCTGTTGACACAATGGTCATGCATCCGCCCCCACAGTGATTCTTATTTCATCCTGCCCCTGATAGGCTCCAACCTGTTCCGGGTCCTAGCTGAGAGACCCCGGTTTCCGCGTTCTTTGTCTTTTTTCCTCTGCATCCCATAATGTACCCATGATGCCTTGCGGTTAGCAAGCAAGCAGTGAACAGAAGCTGGAAGGTGTCCATTGTCCTAATAGCCCAGGATCTTAGAGTGAGGACGTCATTGGATCTTTTCGAGGGACACAGCCTAGAACACGTGGGAATAACATGGACCTTCCAGGGAGCCGTCGGGCACAGAACAGGGGACCCGGTAGGAAAGAGATACTACGGTTATAGTCACGGAAGGGGTGACGTAAATGGCTGAATCTGAAACGCCTGGCCGTGTGTTGGCCCATCGTAGCCGCGCAGGCGTGAGCGCGGCCGCGGGCTGGCCCCGGGAGCCTCTCATGTGATCTTGCTCCGGCCTCAGCTCTGCCTCCAGGACCAACAAGGACTTCGCTTTCCAGCCCCGTCCTTCCTGCTCTGTCTTCCCGGCCTCCAGGATGCAAGCCCTGTCTTCACCGTACCCAACCGGGGGCCTTGCCGCAGTGTCCCGACCCCGCCCAGGCTGGTCTGCGCGGGAACCGAGGATGCGTGCGTAGCCAGAGGCAGCTGTGGGGGCCCTTTCCACGCGGGGAGAGTTTGGATCCTGTCCTCTTGCCACCCTCCTGTTGGCCTCGCCTGCCGCGCCTCCCGCTCCCAGCCCCAGCCAGTGCTGCACACCCCACGCCAGAGCAGCCGCCACTCTCAGCCCTGTGCAGCATCTCGGGGGACCTAGGGGTTGCAGGGAGGAGGCCACAGACGTGCCCACCTGCTGTCAGCCCCTGCTTTCTTCATTTAGGAACCGTGCTCTTAAGGAAGTGAAGTGGTTCACATATTAACAGAAAGAGCAGAGACAATGTGTCTTGGGGTTGGTTTCTCGGAGCGGGGGTTTCTAACAGGGCATGCAGCTGCTGGCGACAGTCTTCCTGCTGGCAGGGCCCTCCAGAATTGAGAAAACAGGTGGATTTTTGCTAAGCTGCTGCCCTCCGGTCTTCCATTACCTTGCCAGAGGAACTTCTATGAACAGTCGTTCACCTGAGCAGGTTCCCAACACTGGCTGCATGTCAAAACCACCTTGAGGCGGAAGGTTAAAGCCCCTGGGACACTCAGGTTTCTGGGTATATATATATATATATATATATATATATATATATATATATAGTCAACAAATCCTTGACAAAGGAGCAAGTGCAATTTAGCCTAGAAAGGATATCTTTGCAATAAATAGTGCTGGATAAATTGGACACCCACATGCAAAGACATCAATATAGATACAGAACTTGCAGCTTCTACAAAAACTAACTCAAAATGGATTACGGTCCTAAATATAAATGGCAAAACTATAAATCTCCTAGAAGATAACATAGGAGAAAATCTGGGTGACCTTGGATTTGGTGATGACTTTTAGATACAACACTAAAAGTGCGAACCATAAAAGAAAAAAAAATGATAAGCTGGATGTCATTAAAATTAAACAGTTCTGTTATGGGAAAGAGACTTTTCAGAGAAGGAAATGATAAGCCACAGACCAGGAGAAAATATTTATAAAGCACGTATCTGTCAAGTGGCCGGTACCCAAAGTACACCAAGAACTCTTAAAACTCAACAATGAGAAAACGAACAGCTCAACTAAAAAAGTGGACAAAAAACCTGCGAAGACACCTCACCAAAGAAGATATACAGATGTCAAATAGGTGTATGAGAAGATGCTCAATATTGTAAGGATTAGGGAGTTTGTATTGTATGGATTAGGGGATAGAGAATGGAGCAGCCACTTTGCAAGGGAGTCCAGCAGTTCCTCAAAAAACTAAACATACTCTTACCTTTTGTGATCCAGCAATCTCGCTCCTTGGTATTTACCCAGAAGAGCTGAGATTGCCAAAACTCGGACGCAGCCAAGGTGTTGCTTAGGTGAATGGATAAATGGACTGTGGTACGTCCATACAATGGAATATCATTCGGTGGTAAGAATGAATGGGCCTCTGGGAGGCCGAGGTGGGCGGATCCTTTGAGCTCAGGAATTCGAAACCAACCTGAGCAAGAGCCAGACCCCGTCTCTACTATACATGGAAAGAAATTAATTGGCCAACTAATATATATATATATATATAAAATTAGCCGGGCATGGTGGCGCATGCCTGTAGTCCCAGCTACTCGGGAGGCTGAGGCAGGAGGATTGCTTGAGCCCAGGAGTTTGAGGTTGCTGTGAGCTAGGCTGACGCCACGGCACTCACTCTAGCCTGGGCAACAAAGTGAGACTCTGTCTCAAAAAAAAAAAAAAAAAAAAAAGAATGAATGGGCTATCAAGCCACAAAAGGACGTGCGGGAATTTTAAGTGCATATTTCTAAGTGAAAGAAACCAGTCTGAAAAAAAACTACATACTATACTGTGCTATTCTAACGATATGACATTCCAGAAAGGCAAATTTATGGAGACGGTAAGGAAATCAGCAGCTGCCAAGGGCTTAGGGGAGAAGAGAAGGAGTGGGGGCTGGGTGGAGCCCCGGGGCCCTGAAGGCAGTGCCACTGTTCCGTGGGACACTGCAATGACGGATACGTGTCGTCCGTGTGCCCGTCAACACCCATAGAACGTGCAACCAGAGGGAACCCCGATGCAAACCACAGACTCCAGTCACTATAACCGCAATATGGGCACATCAACTGTCACGCTTGTGTCTCACCAAGGCAAGAGGTCAGTAACGGGGACATTTTTAAAAGCAAGGAGAATCGAGATACAGAGACAACGAAGCACAGAGCAGCGCATGCTGCACTTTCATTTTTTATATAAATATATAGGATTCCTTGTCTGTTTTAAGATTATCTCTGGACGTTGACTCTCTAGAGGAGAAGTCAGGATGGGTGGCTGAGGACAGTGGCCGGACAGAGATTTCTCGTATGGTCCTTGTGTACATTTTAAATTCTATGCGACATGCATGTGTCACCTGCTGAAAATAAATATGATTCAAAAAACAAAAGAAAAATGAAACAACCTAGATACCCAAGGTATCACCCAGATGGGGGAAATTAGTACCTCTGGTGTGTGTGTGTGTGCGTGCAGGCACCAGTGGTCTCTGAGCTCCTCCGCTGCCGCAGTGGAGGCCACCGTGTAGAGAAATGCTTTCAAACATCACACTCCCGTGGCTCCCGCACCCAGCTCGGTGCCGGCAGGGCCAGGCTCCTGTGGAAACCCACTTCCAGGGACACCCACCATCGCCCTCCCTGATGCAATACACGTGCACCAGAGCAAGTCCCAGAGCAACCGCAAATCCATTTCCTCGCGTCCAGCTACAGTAATTGCAGAGAATTCTGAGTCTCTCTGGCTGCAACTGCTCCAAGTTTAGTTCTCGCGCTTTCCTCAAGTCTGCCTCTAATTTCGGCTCCCCCCCCCCCCCCCCCCCCCCCCCCCCGTGCCAGGACCACAAAGTCCCGGCCCTGAAGTGCCGGCCATGGAAGCGCACAGCCTGGCTTGCTGCTCTCGGACTGGAGTTCTGGCTGAGCGTCCCAGCTTGTCCTGGAGAACCTGTTGTCTCCCTGGGAAGAAGCTGGCAGCCCCAGAACACTTTCTGGGTAGCGCCTTCAAATTCAGCACGAATTCAGCAACAGTTGCATTTATCGTAATCTTAGATAATGCATGTGGGAGCTCACTAAAAATTGTGTTTCTTCCTAAAAGCAACTTAAACTAAGCCCCGTGGGCCAGGCCCCGCACAGGTACTGAAGATACAAACGCAAGACACCAAGCTCCACCCCTCCCTGCCCTCTACTCCTCCTGCTCTGCCAGGACTCCCGTGAAGAGCCGACACCGAGGTTTGGATCAGTCGAACTGAACAGGCTGGAATCAGAGGACAGTTCAGAGAGTCGTGGAAAAGGACGGGGCTATGGGATGCTTTCTTTTGGGGTCCCGTTTTCATCCTTTCCTTGTTCGCCTTCCGCCCACCTGTTCCTTTCTTTCCTCCCCTCTGCCCAAGTGCTTGGGTGTCGGCCTGCCATTCCCAACCCAGAATGGCGGAGTCCAAACTCCTGTGTTTGAAAATGCTTGTGCTGCTTAATTTAATCCAGTTTTGTCATTCTTGGGAGGGAGGGTTCACTAAACTCGGGAGGCAAAGCACCGTGCAAATCTATTCAAATAGCACGGCAAAAGCTGCGGCGTCCGGTCCCCCAGGAAGGTGGTGGGTGGTGAGCGCGGTGGCAGGCGCGCTGGCTGGGGCTGCACAGGCGCCAGAGTCACCGTGCCGGTGACGCCGGGAATACCGGAATGAGGCAGCGGCACTCTCTGCTTGAAGGTGCTGAAGGTCTAGCCAGAGGATGCCGGCTGCAATAATCGTGATGCCGTCTCACCCGCCTCTCGTCTCCACTGACACGAGCCTGCGTGCCGGGGCGGCGCCTGGGGCCCCAGCCCGGGACCTGGGAAGCGTGGCCCAGACAGGCACCTGCCGTGGCCCCTCTCCCCACGCTGCCAGCTCCGCCCAGCGTGGACCCTGGTGCTCTCACGGCATCACCGCCTCTTGGGAAAGGAAAGAACAGTTGAGAAAGTCCGCAGCCTTGGACAAGCCTTCCTCGCCCGAGAGGCAGAGGGGCCAATGTCTGCGACGGAACGCATTCAAAGTCAAATTCCGCGTTTTTCATTTTCGGATACCCGTGGGGTAAGCAAGCGCCATTGCCCCAAGCGAGAGTGGGCGCCCCGAGGCTGACCTTGTCTCGGAGAACCTAGAACTCGTCTGCAAACGGGAAGTACTCTCACCCATTTCCCCGATTCATTAACAATGGCGAACTTGAACTTCGGTGGAGCAACAGACAGCCTATTGTGAGTTTGGATCCGTCAAACCTGCGCTAGTGAGTTCTGGCCCCAGGTGGGTTGAAACCTGGTTTGTCCTGCTGAAGGCAGTGAGCCAGCGTGGGCCTGATTCCCTGACGTTAACCCTTTGCAGTCCTTGCCGGTCACCCCACCCTATACCACCCACCGTCCGCGCCCCTCTTGCAGCTCCTGGCCCCCTCTCTCTGCACCGGCAGGCCGAGCTGCGGAAGGCACTGAGTCTGCCAGCAGCATTTCTAGGAGAAGGGCTTCTGGCGGGAGAGAAGGGGCGTTCGTCTGCGCGGATGTTCCTGTGTGTGCTCCCGGAGTGCCACGGCATGCCGGGGTCCCGGTGGGCGGAGGCGCGGGGGTTTGAGAAAGGCCTGGAGACTCCTGGCTTGGCAGCCCCTCCCCACCCCCAAAGGGGATTTCCCCTCTCACTGAGAATGGCTGTTGATGGCGGCGGACACGACCCCTACCCTTTCGCCGCGTGAGACAGAAGCACCCATTGTCCCCCAGTGGGTCTCTGCTCCCTGAGACAAAGTCATCTCTCTCTCTGTCGCCACCAAGGCGGAGCTCACTGGGAAGCCCGAAGGTTTCCCTGCGTAATTGAGGAGGGACGAACAAAGCGTGCCTTGTTCCCCAGAGCGCAGCTCGCTAAGGCGGGCTCGAGTGTCGCCGCTGCACACGTATACAATTGCAGCCCCGAGGAGGCCAAGTCTTCCACTCTCTGCAGACTTAATGGGGAGCAGGGCAGGCAGGCGCGGCCCCAGGTGAAGGATGAACGAGAGCCATTGTGTGCCTGGGTTATTAAATTTTCTCTGGGGCAGTCCCAGAAAAAACGCTCCTGGGCCTTATATTAGGATAACAGATTTTGAATCAGAAGGGGCCTTAGAGGTGATCAGAACGTAGAGGGGCACCTGCCGCCCAGGGCAGAAGTCCCACCTGCCGAGCCCGGGTGGATGTAACCTCCGCCCTCCATGCGTTCCAGTGACTGAGCGCCGTGCAGCTGGGGGCGGATGGCCACTGTCGGAAACCGGAAAGCTTGTGTTAGCAGGTAGCCGCTTCATAGTCGACTGAAAATATGGTCTGTTTCTAGAATAAACTTCGGGATGGGAGCCACAATAACGTTTCGCCATACTCGTTTCTCGTGGATATGCACAGTTAGAGCTAGATAGCTCCGTCTGGGAGGGTCGTAGAGGCGAGGCACTCTGAATCTGGCATTTCGACACCCTGCGTTTGTCTGATAAGTCCCAACTCCAGACGTCTGGCCCCATCCCAGCGAGACGCTGCGTGCGTGCTGTGCCTCCTCGCCCTGCAGCACGAGGACACCAGGCTGGGGTCGTTCTAGTCTCAGTCGATAGAAACGGTAGATTGAATAAAAGAAGCCCAATGACAAAAAAGATAACCCCTTAAGTGAATTTCTTTTTCTTTTCTTTTTTTTTTTTTTGAGACAGAGTCTCGCTTTGTTGCCCAGGCTAGAGTGAGTGTCGTGGCGTCAGCCTAGCTCACAGCAACCTCAAACTCCTGGGCTCAAGCGATCCTTCTGCCTCAGCCTCCCAAGTAGCTGGGACTACAGGCATGTGCCACCACGCCCAGCTAATTTTTTGTATATATATTAGTTGGCCAATTAATTTCTTTCTATTTATAGTAGAGACGGGGTCTCGCTCTTGCTCAGGCTGGTTTTGAACTCCTGACCTTGAGCAATCCACCCGCCTTGGCCTCCCAGAGAGCTAGGATTACAGGCGTGAGCCACCGCGCCCGGCCCCTAAGTGAATTTCTTTTATTAACCACGCCAGTATTTACCTTCATTCAATGCATTTACAGCTAACTGCAGGACACAGTCATTCATTAATTCTTCATGCGTGGATGGAATCTCGGGTCTCTCGCAAAGACTCTGAGATCCACCCAGACATCCGAGTTCCACTACTGGAAATCAATCACTCCACCCAGACATCCGAGTTCCACTACTGGAAATCAATCGCTGCGTTCGATTGTTTGGTTTGAGGATGCTTATTTGTTGCGAGTGACTGACCATTTCTTCTTTTCCTCTCTGATAATTTTCCGAGTCAGTGCGGGCTGCTGCTATTGCAGAATGCCGTAGACCGATGGGCTTGAATGGCAATCACGCCTTGCAGTTCTGGGGCTGGGAGCGCAGGACCAAGGCACTGGCAGACCCCGTGTCAGGTGAGGCCCGTCTGGTTTGCACGCCGTGGTCTCCTGAGTCCTCACGCGGCGGGGAGAGCAGAGGGGAGCAGCCACCCTGTTCCCGAGAGCTCCACCCCTGACCCGTCACCTCCCAAGGGCCTGACCTCCTAACGCCTTCCCACTTCAGGTTAGGATCGCAACACATGGCTCTGGGGTTCCACAAACGTTCAGTCCACCACAGTAATATCTCTAAGAATCGTCATTTTCCACTACTTGGCTCCTTTGTATCCATCCCACCTCCCGGTGCTGAGTCAGGCTAAGCGAAATCAATCAGGTTGCAATGAGGACGCATCTCACGGCTTCCAGGGACCCAGAAGGTGCCGTGGGACACGGCCCGACATGGTGGTTAGGCCACAGGCTCTGAGTTAGGAGACTGGGTCATTGCTGGAGCCACCATTCCCTGTGTAAACCTGGGTAATTCTCCACTGGTCCGCTCCAAGAGGTGGTCTCCTTGTCCCCACGGTGGGAGGGAGGATAGCGTCTGTCTCAGGGTGTTGGGGGAGGACTAACCGGGGGCATATGCGTGAAAGGCCCAGACAACACCCACAGACCCTAACTGCAATTGACCGAAGCTGGAAGGGGGTCCAGCCGGGGACCCCCCGCTCACTGCCCAGACAGCCAACTATGAGACGACGAAGGAAGGAAGGACTTTTGATGCCAGAGACGCCTGTTAGGAGGAGGAGTCGTCTCAAGTCCAGCTCCCTGAGCAACTAAGGGCCAGGGCTGCTATGGAGGGTTGTGGGCGGCAGGGCGGCAGCGTGGGGTTTGAAGCCAGAGGGTCTTCGAGGGGGTCCGATTCCAGAATCAGCCACTGATTCTGTGACGAAGGGTGAGTCTGGCTGTCAGGTTTGACGGGTAAAGTCTCAGGGAACAAAAACCAACTTAGGGAGTGGGCCATTTTGCAAGGCTGATTACATTTTATTTCTCTTTTTCCATTTCCTTCCTCTCCATTTTCTCCATCATCATCATCATCATCTTCTTCCTCATCCTCGCTATCATCATCACCATCTACACTGAAGAAGTGGCACTTGGGCCATATCCATGGCTGTCCCCTGGCATGAGACAAATTGGGGAGCCAGAGCCCCAAGCTTTGAGACAGTGTTTGGGTCCCTTGCAGCTACGCAGGCTGCAGCTACGGGAGTGGTTTGAACTACAGCCCGTAAAAGAGGCCTGGAGCTCAAGACCCGATATCAGTTGTAAAACCCCGCCCCTCCTTCAATAAGGCCTTTGCAAATGTTTGCAAAGTTTTCTGCAAAGGGCTATATGACAAATATTTTCTGTCCTGCAGGGCCACACAGTCTCTGTTGCCATGACCGAACTCTGTCGTAGAGCAGCAAAATCAGCCACAGACAATGTGTGAGCAGAGAGGCATGGCTATGTTCCAGTAGAACTTTGTTTATAGACACTGAAATTTAAATTTCATATAATTTTTGCATGATAAAATAGTCTTTTTCTTCTGTTTCTTTAAACCATTTTGCAATTTTTCAACCACTACAAATGGAAAAATCCAGGCAGCTGGCTGGTTGGGTTTGGCTTCCAGGCCAATTGGACAATGGAGGCAATTTGGTGTAACTGTTTTCTCCCATCCCAAACTTCTTGTGACTTCCTTTTCTCAC
This sequence comes from Microcebus murinus, assembly GCF_040939455.1. Classification (NCBI taxonomy): domain Eukaryota; kingdom Metazoa; phylum Chordata; class Mammalia; order Primates; family Cheirogaleidae; genus Microcebus; species Microcebus murinus. Next base: position 1,530,593 of record NC_134127.1, read on the forward strand.
GCCAGGTGCTGTGATGTTCTCCTGGAGAGACCTGCTGGAGAAGGGAGGGATGGATATCCCCTGGGATTAGTCCTTGGCTCCATTTTCCCCCAGGGGGACCCTGGGCCTGGCTTCAGAGTCCGTGTGGGTCAAGGTCAGGAGTGGGGAAGCTCCTCTCAGACTCAAAGTGGAAGAACGTGAAACCCCAGGTGCTAATGAGAAGGTCAGAGACGTAACTGCTTCTCCAAAGCAGATCTAGAACGTCGTCTTTTCCGCTGTCTAGGAATGTCTCTGAGGAGTGCCTGCCCACAATTCTGGTTATCAAGGGAGAGGCTTCTAAGGGGATGGAGGGAGGAGAGAAAAAGGAAGATGGAGCAGATCTTTGGAGCCATTTAGGCGTTTTCACGAGAGGTTTCCTGGAGACATGGTGCTTAGTCTTTTGTCCTGCCTCTTTCCTATTCCACCGAGAAGCTTTCCCTGACGTGAGAAACTTGAGCCAGTGAGCAGGAAGCTCGGAGCTCCCAGCCCCGTCCCAGGCCGGCCAAGACGCCGGGCTCTTCCTGTGGAGCCGGCTTTTCTTTGGGGCCAGAAGTTGCCCTGGCTCTGCCAGCAAGCTGCTCTTGTCTGGTGTGTCCAGATCTACACAGGCGATGGGCTCAAATGAAGTTTTTTTGGTAAAAACAAATGGAACAGAAAACAGAACTCATTCACAGCTTATGATACATCGAATGTTGGCTTTTGCCTTGATATTCCTCTAAAATATGTTACTTGGCTTTGATTGGGGCCTTTGAAAAATCAAATGCTGACTTCAGTGTTCTTCTGTCCATCCCTGGACTTGTGTGCAGTCCACAATTGTGTGGTCACATAGATTAACGACACACTTAATGTTATTCATATTCACATGGCATGTCATTCGAGCTTATTATTAATATGTGTACATTTACATTTACTTTCACAAAAAATTAAGCATTCTAGATGTGATTAGAGTACAACATCTCTATATGTTCTCTATGTTGAAATTTTATTCTATTAATCCAATGCTGAAATAATTATTTGTGAAAGCTGAGATTGATATAAAAATTATCAAGTACATATAAACTGTTAAATAAACAGGGAAATAGCTTGATCAATTACAATCTAAGAGATAGTATGTTAGTTGGATAACTTTACAAAGGATGTGTATATATTTTTTGAGGCAGCAAATGCTTATAAATATTTAAACAATAATACAGAACAGAAGAATAGAGATGCTATTGTATGATATTCCAATCTTTACCTAATTGAACATTGAAAACTTTAAAAAGTCTTGGAAAACTCTAAGTTTTGTCACATTTAATTCCATTGAGGCCATGAATTCTTTTAAGGCAAAGTATTGCTTTGAATTTTTTCCCATTTTACAAAGAAGAACCCAGAGCAGATTATCATCTTTGTAAACATAAAAATTCATGAAATGAAAAAATGTCACCATCATATACTACGAATCTCATGCTCGATCATCTTTGGTCCAAACATAATAAAAAGTATAAAAGTATGTAGAAAAGAGTGAAATGTGACAGAAAAACAAGACATTCCCAAATAACTAGCTTCTTCCTCCACCAGTCTTGATTGAAAATGAACACCAGTTTAGCAAACTATCATGGTTCCTGCACTATCGCACGGAACTTTTGAGATTCACTACGAAAACTTCTAACAATAAGAATGTAATAACTGATTTTTCGAATGGCGTTCCAGGCCAACTCCGTGTCTCACACGTTCATGCCGCGACAGCACCATTTTGACTTTAGGAAAATGTTGACTTTAACAGTTGGTCATCTGGGATTCGGTGGGAATACCGCTGGGCTCATTCATGGCCGTCAGTAGCCGGGTCTGTACCCCCGGGGGCTGGAAGTGTGACGACTGCATTTCCAAGAGCTCCTCGGGCAGGAGGTGAGGGTGTGAAAGACGTTGTCAGACGCTGCTGTCCCGTAACAGGGAGAGAGGAGCTCATGGGCTGTTGACCCTGCAGCCGCAAGCACAGCAGCCAGAAACCAGCGGCCACCAGACAACAGTGAGCTGCTGTGACAGGCCTGAGGGGACATGAGGGGGGACCGCGGCAGTGTCAACGGCAAGTCCCGGAGTGTCTGCCAGCACTGAGCACGTGTCTTTGGAGACTAGGACTGGCAGGCGGACTGACTTTAGCGGTTCATATGGGAAACAAGTGAAAAATAAGGTTGCATAAAATAGGGTGCACTGGGCTTCAGCACACCTACAACCCAGTCTAGGGGGTCGCTGTTTTCTGTCCATCAGGGGAGCATAATGGTCAGGCCTAGCTGGTTTAATTTAGCTACATCCGGAACTGTGTGAAGACCAAAATGGGATATTTATTGTTTTCATCTTCATACCCCTCGTTCATAAACAGAGACAAGACCAAGTGCTGTAAGAGCAGGGACGTTTCTAGGCCCCATTATGCGTTCTTGCCGGAGAACTTCCAGACACAAACACGAATACGTCTATTAATACACGCTCGCGGGCCGCATGTGAGATTATAGATGAAGGAATGAATGCTCCTTCTGCCGGACAGTTTGCCCAAAGATACACCGTTAGTGGGAGACCCAGGTCTCAATCTTGGGTCGTTTGACCCCTGGCTTCTGTTCTCCCCCCAAATGTAGCACTTCTCTACCTTTTTAGAAAAGGTATCGTGCCCCACTTTGAGAAATTTCCTTCTCTTCTTTAATGTTTAGTGTAGATTACTTCCTGTGCCCGGCCTGCTGTGATGCTGAGGTTTCATAGATCCATGACTATACAGGTGCTCCCTAGTTGCGTCCCAGTAAACCCACTGCAAGCTGAAAATATCCTCAGTCGGAAATGCGTCTGATACACTTAACCCACCGGGCAGAAGCCGCGATCACGACATCAGCCTGCAGGGGGCGAAATCGGCTAGCTCAGAGCCCCAGGCCCTTTTGCACCGTCATGAAGTCGGAAGATCTCAGGTTGAACCCCGGCTCAAGCTGGGGACGGCTGCACAGGTCGGGATGACGTGTGGACACTCCTCACCCCTTTTCCTCCGCCTTCTCCTCCTCGGAAAACGGCCTTGTCACGGCCCTGCCCTTCCTTCCCGTGTTAGTGGGTCTTTAGAGGATAAGGAAAGAATGCCAGTCCCTTTGCCTGTGAAGTTCTAGTTTTCAGTTATCTAGTTTTATTCATTTATTGGTTAGCTAGAATCTAGCTTCAGGTTAGCTGATTGTCAATAAATGTGTAAGGGAATATATATATATATTTATTATATTATTATATTATTTATTTATTTATATATTATTATTTATTATATTATTTACACATCTGGAAGGTCTTTCACTTGGTTTTTCAACAAAGGGGCTATTTACAAATTCTTTGGACACACATGCCTTCCTCAGGAGCAGGTATATGTGGTCACCTTGTCTTCAGGCATTGGCTTTTGTAGAGAAACATGAAGTCAACCGGGTTTTGTTCAATTTATAACATTTTTAGAAGATTTTATTCTTGGTTTGTTTCTCTTTTTTTTGAATTAAGGGATTTTTTTTAGGTTTTTAATGCCTTTAAAATTTTTCTAATGTTTGCCTAAAATTACAAACATCTGTCTTCTCTGTAAGCTCTCTTTCCACTGATCTTTGTTATTTTTATTTATTTTTTTTTATTTTAGCGTATTATGGGGGTACAGGTGTTAAGGTTACATATATTGCCCATGCCCCCCTCCCCCCTTTGAGTAAGAGCTTCAAGCGTGACCATCCCCCAAACGTTGCACATCTTACTTGTTGTGTTTGTATATACTCATCCCCTCCGCCCCCACCCACCCTCCGGACACCCGATAAATGTTACTTCTGTATGTCCACTTAGGTGTTGATCCGTTAATACCAATTTGCTGGTGAGCACATGTGGTGCTTGTTTTTCCGTTCTTGAGCTACTTCACTTAGTAGAATGGGTTCCAGCTGTATCCAGGAAAATACAAGAGATGATATATCACCGTTGTTTCTTAAAGCTGAGTAGTACTCCATGGTGTACATATACCACGTTTTATTAATCCACTCACGAATTGATGGGCACTTCGGTTGTTTCCATGTCTTTGCAATTGTGAACTGTGCTGCTATAAACATTCGAGTGCAGGCGTCCTTTTCATAAAGTGACTTTTGATCTTTCGGGTAGATGCCCGGTAGTGGGGTTGCTGGATCTCCACTGATCTTTGTGGGGGAGGCTTGGATCTGCACCACCTTTGTCTTTATCTGGGTTTCCTAGGAAACGGAACCTGAGACAAAGCCGTGCGCCAAAGCTTGCAGGAAAGTGTCGCTCCAGGAGGGTCAGAGGGAGCGAAGCCAGGGTGGGCTGCTGAGCTGCAGAGCTGGCTGTTGTGCCACAAGACAACATAGCTGGTTCCTTGGCGACAGCCCCACGGCACGTGGGGACGGTGGTTGGGAGCGAGAGGAGAGAGGCATTTACCTGCTGCTGCTACGGCGTCTTGTCTTGAGTCGCTCAAGGTGCCTTCTTGGGGTGCTACTCTCTCCCATTTCCGGATTCTGGTTCTGATACTTTGCATCTGCCAGCATCTTCCTTCCGCTGGGGCAGCCACGTCCCGGGCCCTCGCTGGCGCTGGGAAGGGCAGGAAGGAGGGCCGGCCTCCAGGGTCCCCAGAGCCGCCCTGGCTGCGGCCTCAGCGGTCTGATGCCGGCGTGGGCCCAGCGCCGGGCTCTGGGCAGTGCGGGCCAGAGGCGGGGCGTCGGGCAAGGCTGCTGCCTGCGGGGCCAGGGGCAAGCAGGGACCGGCAGGAAGCGGGTGGAACAGAGCCACAAACACGCCATCTTGGGGTTACAAGATGCTTTTCTTCCCCCTGTACTCACCATCATAGTTTTCATTAGATTTTTTTTCTTGGTTCTCTTTATTTAAATGTTGGCGTGTTCTTTGGATTTGTTTTACAAATAACTCTTTCAGTTACTTTCCCAGTGACATTTTGGCCCCTCCTGCCTGAAGTTACATTTTGGTGCTAATCTTGCACTTTTAAGTTCCTTGAAATACTTATCTCGTTTAGACAATCCAGGCATCCTTTTGTCGCCGTCTGTCTTTCTCTGCCGTGAGCACTAAGTTAATGCGCTAAAGGTTCCATTCAGTTGTGAGAGCAAATAACTTTTTAGAGAGGGGTATGTTTTTGTTTTCTTTAAACCATCAGTTCCATTTTCCTTGATCTCAGCATTTTTAATAGATCTCTTGCTGGTATTTTCATCTTTTCCCTCTAATAAGAAAGTCTGTCCTGAGAAGCCTCGTGGTTTGCCTCTGGCCCCGCTTTCTGTTTCCGCATGGACGGCCCAGTTTCGCCTCGCGAGTCGGCGTCAGTTCAGAGTCGCTCACTCGACTGACAGGATTCCTCCTCCGTCCGTGGCCAGCCACCTCTCTCTCTCCCTCTCTCTTTCTCTCCTCTCTCTCTCACACACATAATCTCTCCTCTCTCTCTCTCACGTAATCTCTCTCCCCTCTCTCTCTCACATCTCTCTCTCTCCTCTCTCACACACATAATCTCTCTCTTTCTCTCTCTCACATAATCTCTCTCTCCTCTCTCTCACACACATAATCTCTCTCTCCTTCTCTTTCTCTCTCACATAATCTCTCCTCTCTCTCACATAATCTCTCTCTCCTTCTCTCTCTCTCTCACATAATCTCTCTCTCCTTCTCTCTCTCTCACATAATCTCTCTCTCCTTCTCTCTCTCACATAATCTCTCTCTCCTTCTCTCTCTCTCTCTCTCACATAATCTCTCTCTCCTTCTCTCTCTCTCTCACATAATCTCTCTCTCCTTCTCTTTCTCTCTCACATAATCTCTCCTCTCTCTCACATAATCTCTCTCTCCTTCTCTCTCTCTCTCACATAATCTCTCTCTCCTTCTCTCTCTCTCACATAATCTCTCTCTCCTTCTCTCTCTCACATAATCTCTCTCTCCTTCTCTCTCTCTCACATAATCTCTCCTTCTCTCTCTCTCTCACATAATCTTTCTCTCCTTCTCTCTCTCACATAATCTCTCTCTCCTCTCTCTCACACACATAATCTCTCTCTCCTTCTCTTTCTCTCTCACATAATCTCTCCTCTCTCTCACATAATCTCTCTCTCCTTCTCTCTCTCTCTCACATAATCTCTCTCTCCTTCTCTCTCTCTCACATAATCTCTCTCTCCTTCTCTCTCTCACATAATCTCTCTCTCCTTCTCTCTCTCTCTCTCTCACATAATCTCTCTCTCCTTCTCTCTCTCTCTCACATAATCTCTCTCTCCTTCTCTCTCTCTCACATAATCTCTCTCTCCTTCTCTCTCTCTCACATAATCTCTCTCTCCTTCTCTCTCACATAATCTCTCTCTCCTTCTCTCTCTCTCACATAATCTCTCTCTCCTTCTCTCTCACATAATCTCTCTCTCCTTCTCTCTCACATAATCTCTCTCTCCTTCTCTCTCTCACACATAATCTCTCTCTCCTTCTCTCTCTCTCACATAATCTCTCTCTCCTTCTCTCTCTCACATAATCTCTCTCTCCTTCTCTCTCACATAATCTCTCTCTCCTTCTCTCTCTCACACATAATCTCTCTCTCCTTCTCTCTCTCTCACATAATCTCTCTCTCCTTCTCTCTCTCACATAATCTCTCTCTCCTTCTCTCTCACATAATCTCTCTCTCCTTCTCTCTCTCTCACATAATCTCTCTCTCCTTCTCTCTCTCTCACATAATCTCTCTCTCCTTCTCTCTCTCTCACATAATCTCTCTCTCCTTCTCTCTCTCACATAATCTCTCTCTCCTCTCTCTCACACACATAATCTCTCTCTCCTTCTCTTTCTCTCTCACATAATCTCTCTCTCCTCTCTCTCACATAATCTCTCTCTCCTTATCTCTCTCTCACATAATCTCTTTCTCCTTCTCTCTCTCACACATAATCTCTCTCTCCTTCTCTCTCTCTCTCTCACATAATCTCTCTCTCCTTCTCTCTCACATAATCTCTCTCTCCTCTCTCTCACATAATCTCTCTCTCCTTCTCTCTCTCTCACATAATCTCTCTCTCCTTCTCTCTCTCACATAATCTCTCTCTCCTCTCTCTCTCACATAATCTCTCTCTCCTTCTCTCTCTCACACATAATCTCTCTCTCCTTCTCTCTCTCTCACATAATCTCTCTCTCCTTCTCTCTCTCACATAATCTCTCTCTCCTTCTCTCTCTCTCACATAATCTCTCTCTCCTTCTCTCTCTCACATAATCTCTCTCTCCGCTCTCTCACACACTTAATCTCTCTCTCCTTCTCTCTAACACACATAATCTCTCTCTCCTTCTCTCTAACACACATAATCTCTCTCTCCTTCTCTGTCTCACATGATCTCTCTCTCCTTCTCTCTCTCACATAATCTCTCTCTCCTTCTCTCTGTCTCTCTCACATAATCTCTCTCTCCTTCTCTCTCTCACATAATCTCTCTCTCTCACACACACATAATCTCTCTCACACACACATAATCTCTCTCCCCTTCTCTCTCTCTCATACATAATCTCTCTCTCTCACACACACCTTGGCATTCTTCCCATCACGCGTCCTTGGCCAGAGTTAAGCCGTGTGTCACTATCATGCCAATCCCTGGCAGGGAATGGACTTATCCAGAATTTGCTCAGACTAAGTATGCACGCTTGGGACTAGGATCTCCTTGTCCTGTATTACATACACACATGTGTCTCACACACACACACACACACACACACACACACACACACACACACATAAACACAGAGCAAACATTCTCACCCCTGAATCGCCCAAGATGACAGACTAAAAGGGGATTAGTTAAAAGCCTTGAGCATAAACTGGGTGCTGACACGTTTCCCAGTGGAAATGTATCTAAGCCACTAAGAAATAACTAGGTGCTAAGCCGGGGGGTTCCAGAGGACAGAGAAGGCGGATGTCTTTGCCAGTGGTCTCAGAGACATGGAGGGCTTCTGACTGCTCCTCTGCAAGCCGATCCATGAATAAATGGGTGGATAACATCTGCGAGCAGCCACCGGAGAGTGAGAGGCTTTTAGAACTTCCTTCTCAGAATTCCGGAAGAAGCCACACTAGCTGTTCACTTGTTCTGAAGCCCAGAGAAGGGTTAGCAAAGCCGAGAATCGAAGAGAGGCTGCAGACTTTTTCCAGTTCTGTTTTCTATTCTCACAGTCTTTATTTAGACCAGAGGGAGAAGAAACAATGCAAATCTTCCTAAAGATGCCAAAAGCAGCTGTCTTTGCTCTCAGTTCGCCCCGCAGTGGCCTGGCACAAAACTGTCTGTTGCCCGAGGAAACTATGATTGATGCACCTGTTCCAGGGTTCTGCAAATTCAAATCAGTGTGTGCATCTCCGTGTGCGTGCAGGGACCCCCAGCTGACGGCCGAGCCCACGGCAAAGGTGGTGACTTCCTGGTCCTCAGCCTTGCTTCAGTGCCAATGCCCAGATGATGCCACATCCAGGAGGGGCCCTAATCTCACAAAATTTGTGATATGATGACGTGTGTGTGTGTGTGTGTGTGTGTGTGTGTGTGTCTGGCTTGTGTAAAAACCAATTTTTATGGCATTCTCTACGTTTCACAGCATCATCATGTTTCATAAGAGCTTTACGAGGTCTCCTGGGGTAAGATAACTCTCCCAGCTTTATATATAAGTCACACATAGAGGGGACAGTGAGTTCTTTCATTTACACGGTGGTGAGCTCAGAGCGGGAGGCTCCCGCCCAGGGAGCGTGACTAGACGGGGTGGGGGTGGGGTGGGGAGAAACGGGGCTGGCGTCTAAAGCCTGTCACCTCCATCCCGACACGCTATCCTGTGTGCGCAGCATTTCCTCATTCACTCCCATTGATAGCGGCGAGATGAAGGAGCATTTGGGGAGAGGGGGCGGGAGGGTAGGAGAAGCCAGAGGAGAAGGAGGACCTGGGGGTGCAGGGCCCCTGCGGGAGTGCTGGGCTCTCCAACTGCTCTCAAAACAGAACGTGTCTCTTGACTGTCCCCTAGGACAGGGGACCGCTGGGTCCTGCCACTTCATGTAGCTTCCGCTCTTTACCATCCAACACCTTTTTACAAGGGAAGCCAAGTACTGCCAAGAGAGCAAACAGACAACCCACAGAATGGGAGAAAATATTCGCACGCTACACATCCGACAAAGGGCTGATAACTAGAATCCATTTAGAACTCAGGAAAATCAGCAAGGAAAAACCAAACAACCCTATCAAAAAGTGGGCAAAGGGCATGAACAGAAACTTTCCAAAAGAAGACAGAAGAATGGCCAACAAACATATATGAAAAAATGCTCAACATCTCTAATCATCAGGGAAATACAAATCAAAACCACAATGAGATATCACTTATCTCCAGTGAGAATGGTGTTTACATCAATGAAAACATAGATGACGAATAGATTTAATTGTTGATCTAAACCTAAGACAAAAGTATAGACAAGAGCAAAGGAATATTAAGTAAATATTGTGTGGTTCTAACAAAGTAATAATTTAACTAAAAATATGAGGAGAAAGAAGAGAGAAGGAGGAAAAGTAGATAAGTCCCTGATTCTTGAATAATGATAGGTGGGTACCAAAGAACATCTCTTAAAACTGACAAACCAAATAGGAGAAAACTAAATAAGGAAAAAGAGAAATGAATTTGTTATAAAAGATATTAGAATATGAGAACATGATAGCAAAAAATATAAAGCTTCAAAACTCTACTCTTCCCCAGTGATTTAAAGTGATGGAAAGACCGGGCGTGGCGGCTCAGGCCTGTAATCCTAGCACTCTGGGAGGCTGAGGCGGGCGGATTGTTTGAGCTCAGGAGTTCGAGACCAGCCTGAGCAAGAGCAAGACCCCATCTCTACTAAAAATAGAAAGAAATTAATTGGCCAATTAAAAAATATATATATAAAAATTAGCCGGGCATGGTGGCGCATGCCTGTAGTCCCAGCTACCCACGAGGCTGAGGCAGGAGGATCGCTTGAGCCCAGTAGTTTGAGGTTGCTGTGAGCTAGGCTGACAGCCACGACACTCTAGCCTGGGCAACACAGTGGGACTCTGTCTAAAAAGTATAAATAAATAAAGTGATGGAGAAAAAAAGGAAAAAGACCCAGAGAAAGAAAAACAAAATGATAAATATAACAAAATTTACCAGTAAATACCTTATTAAAAATATGGCAGAGTTGAGATGAATGAAATATATCGGCTATATCAATAAATATAACGAGCTTATCTATTAAAAGACAAACAATTTCAGACTGGCTCACAAAATAGAAATTAGTTCTATGTTATATAAAAGAAACACACCTAAAACAATGTGATTCAGAAAGGCTAACTGTAAAGAGATGGGTAAATCTATTTCAAGAAAACAGAAACAAGAGATTCTGATATCAGATAAGGTAGAATTTAGCCTCAAAAACCTTAAAGAACAGCAACAGAATAACAAACATAAAAACAAAAAATCTGATAGTTTAAAATGTTAAAGGCCACAATTCACAATGAAGATTTGATACTTACGAATACCTCTGCAAATAACATAGCAACTAACTTCTTAAAGCAGAAACAAGATATACAAGGAGAAATAAGAAGAGCACTGTTGACATGAGACTTTAACATTTGGTCCAAGACAGGTCAAGCAGACTAAATACTGGCTGGGATATAAAAGAACTTAAATTTCCAGAATGCACACATCCATATGTTCTGGAGTTAGATGGTGAAGATGGTTCTGCAACTTTGCAAATATACTAAAAGCCACTAGATCGTAGACTTCAAAGTGTGAAGTCTTTTTTGGTGTGTGAATTATATCTCAATAAAGCTGTTACTTTAAAAATTATCACTGGCCGGGCGCGGTGGCTCACGCCTGTAATCCTAGCTCTCTGGGAGGCTGAGGCGGGTGGATTGCTCGAGGTCAGGAGTTCAAAACCAGCCTGAGCAAGAGCGAGACCCCGTCTCTACTATAAATAGAAAGAAATTAATTGGCCAACTGATATATATATATGAAAAATTAGCCGGGCACGGTGGCGCATGCCTGTAGTCCCAGCTACTCGGGAGGCTGAGGCAGAAGGATCGCTCGAGCCCAGGAGTTTGAGGTTGCTGTGAGCTAGGCTGACGCCACGGCACTCACTCTAGCCTGGACAACAAAGCGAGACTTTGTCTCAAAAAAAAAAAATAAATAAAATTAAAAAAAAAAATTATCACAATAAAACACATAGCAGAATTTATGGAAAAACAATGAAGACATAGACTGCCACACTAGAAAAAAAAATTTTTTTCCGCCTGTGGCCATGGTGTTGTATTAAAAAAATGGTCCTTTCTAATTTGTTATTTTTTATTGTTTTCTGTGTGTGAGTTATACGCAACAAAATCCACGTTTTTGAATTAAATTGTCAATATTAATTGTAACAATAAGAACATCAAGAAATAAGATTTTCACTGACAAACTGCAAGGTTTTGCTTCATGAGGCCCCAGGCCCAAAACTACCCTGAGTTAAATGCGACTCACACGGCAGTCAGTGTGTTAAAGTGGTGATCAGAGACGTGTTCATCACCTTAGATATTTGTATGTATACAAATGGAAAGTTGGAATAAAATGAATTAAGTTTCCAGATCAAAAAGCTACAGAACAAACAGAAAACTAAATCAAAAGTAAGTGGAAAAAGAAATAGTAAATATAAAAGCGGAAATTAATACGGTCGAAAATGGAAAAACTGTAGGAACGAAGAATAAATTAAAACTGTCTTTGAATAAATCAAAAAAACATATAACCCACTGGTTAATCTGATCGAGAAAAAAATAGAGGGAGTATAAACATACAAAATAAGAAATGTCAAGAGGAAAAGAACTACCGGAAACTGAAGAAATAAAAACCATTATAAAGGACAAATTCATCATTTTATGCAAATAAATTTTAAAACTTAGATATAGTGAATAGCAGAAAAACACAATTTCCCAAAATCGATTTTGGTAGAGATAGAAAGCTTAAATAGATTAATTTCCATCAGAGAAATACAGTAAGTCATCAATGAACTCCATAAAAAAAAAAAATCATCAAGACCAGATGATTTCAAAGGTAATTTCTATCAAATCGCCAGAGGATCTCAATATTGTACTGATTTTTTCAGAGCTTAGAAAGGATTAGTTTCAAATTATTTTTTGTGAAGCAATACAATATTAATACTAAATGTGCCAAAGAGGCACAAAAATCACAAAAAGAGGAAACTACAGACTAATCTATTTTTTTTTTTTTTTTGGAGATAGAGTCTCGCTTTGTTGCCCAGGCTAGAGTGAGTGCCGTGGGGTCAGCCTCGCTCACAGCAGCCTCACACTCCTGGGCTCAAGCGATCCTCTTGCCTCAGCCTCCCAACTAGTGGGGACTACAGGCATGTGCCACCATGCCTGGCTAATTTTTTCTATATATTTTTAGTTGTCCAACTAATTTCTTTCTATTTTTAGTAGAGACGGGGTCTCGCTCTTGCTCAGGCTGGTCTGGAACTGCTGACCTTGAGAGATCCTCCCTCCTCAGCCTCCCAGAGTGCTAGGATTATAGGTGTGAGCCACCACGCCCGGCCAGACTAATCTCAATAATGAATATCCAGGTAAAAATGCTAAACGGTAGCATATAGAATTTAATATCATGTTAAGAAAATAATACTTTGTAACCCAGTGAAATTTATTTCAAGAACACAAAGATGGTTCAATATTAGGAAACTATGTAATTCACCATACGAATACAGGAAAATCATATGTTTGTGTCCATGCATGGACATAAATTATTTTTGTCCAAATGCATGGAAATAAACATATGCCTTCAATAAAATCTAATCACTATTCTTTATAGATATTAATGGGCATTTGTTTAACATGAGATATACTTATCATTTATACACCTACATACGTACACCGTGGACCTAAAACAGCATCTCACGTATATGGCCAAACCCTAGAGACTTTTCTGCTGAAGTCAGGAACAACGTAAGAACGTCCAACATCCTTGCTACAGTGTAATACTAGATTGAAAGTATTAGCCAATTCAGATGCAATAAAAAATTTGATAAGTCGGATCACATAAAAAATTTCGTAAGGTTTTTAATGGCAAAAATGCCGTAACAAATGATAAATTGGGAGAAAGCATTTACAAATATATTTCACAGGTACTTAACTAGTCATGCTAAGAACTCTTAAAAACTGAGGGGGTGAGCGGTCAGGCACTGATGGAAAAATGAACAAGGTAATTAACACGGTTCACAGAGAATCCTACGTAAGTGACTCCTAAGTTTGTAAAAGATGCACGGCTTCACGACGGAAAGAAGGGTGAGAATTAAAACCGCGTGGAGATTCGTTTTCTCATCTTTTGACGTGGCAATGATTCAAAAGCTCAACAGCTCCCACTGGGCAAGGCCGTGCGGACAGCCCTCCTCTCAGTCAGGGGTGGCGAGTGTGCGGAGGGGACAGGCCCCGAGGCTGGGAAACCGAGAGATAGACAGGACCCCTACGGGCTTATACCTCACCATCAACCCGCTTCTAGGAATCTCTGAAAACGTGCCTTCACGCTCCACACGTTTAAAACCATATATCACGCACACAGTCGTTTATTACCAGCACCTGTAACGGCAGTATATGGGAAACAAACCGAACGCTGATCCGGGGGGAGACTGGTTGGATGAACTGTGATTCATCCACATAATGGAGGACGGTTGTCACCAACCCAGAAATGAGGACCATGTCTCTAAACTGACATTGCCATCTCCAGAACATATCCGTTAACAGGAAAAAGCAAAATGTGAAAGTCTCATATATTTTGTTACCTTTTGTGTAAGAGACACGAGGAAATTAAAATGCATGCGTGTGTGTGTGTGTGTGTGTGTGCATTAGTTAATTTTGACAAAGAAGAAATGCGGGAAGGATAAACTCGATCCTAACGAAAGGGTGACTTAAACGAAGGACCTGCTCATGTTGTTCTAGTCAATCATTTCTGGTGGGTTTGAAATTAGAATAAAATAGTAATGTTGAAAATTAAAAGAAGAAAACCCCAGCCTGCCTACCAGGGCACGTGTCGGGGCGGGGAGTGTGCCCAGGTGTGCCTTGCTGGGGGTAGCACTGTGTTTGCATGTGTTTGAGGACAAGGCCGTCCCAATGAGCCGCCACCCCCTGCCCGGCAGCTGCCATCTCTCTAGTCCCTGTGCCCCGCCTGCCTCTTTCTTTCTTTAGTCAGACATTTACCGGCCGCTCCGATGTCCCCAGGCCCTGCGACAGGCTCCCCATGCACACATGAGCGAGGTGCAGTCCTGGCCTCTCAGAGACGCATGATCCAGGGGGGCTCAGGGACCGGGCACGGGATGAGGGTCCCTCTGGCTGGCGTGGGCTGTCGGGAGGCAGCCAGGGTGGCCTTGGAGAGAGCCAGAGCAGGACCGCGCCTCCGCCCAGCCTCCCGCCGGGCTTGATTCCTCGCGCTGTAGCAAGGGTGTCACCCGCCCCAGAGGAGGGCAGCCGAGCCAGGTGGGGGAGGCAGGTGCTGAAGGCCTCCCACCTGCCGTCCCGGGGCTCTCCCTTCTGGCCCGAAGGCTCCCTGCAGGACACCTTCTGTGGGGTTCTGTCCCGTGGGGCCACCGCGCTGCGCCGGCCGCTGTCTGCCCAGGGACGGGCTCTGGACCATCTGCAGTGAGCCCCGGCTGATCCGGGGGGTTCCGAGGGGTTCCGCAGGGGTTCCGCCGGGGTTCCGAGGGGGTTCCACGGTGCAGGCAGCAGGGGGGCGGCGGGGCCACCCTGGAACCGTCTGGGCGGGTCTCTGGGGGCCACGGCGACCCTTCGCCTGCCGGCCATGGAGAGCACACGGCACAGGGAGCCACACCACCCCTCCGCCCCGCTGCCCTGCGCCTTCTGGTTACAAAGCCAGTGGAGGCAGCGAGCAGCCCCTTCCGTTCTGCGGGCGCCTGTGGTCCTGTCCCAGGAGTCGCTGCCGGGCAGGAGGAGTCTGAGCCCAGGGCTGGATTTCAGTCCAAAATAAACTGTGAGTTCTAAACGCGCCCTCGGTGGTCGAGTGATCCAAGTAATCAGAAGTGGGGAGGGAGGAGCTGCTTGCCGTCACCCTGCCTCGGGGCGTCTGTCCCCGGATTTGGGGCCTGGGGCTGGGCTCGTTCACCTCCCCTGGCGGGTGGCGCAGTACCGGCCGAGGCTGTGCACCTGGGGGCCGAGTTAGGTTGCTCTTCCGGGAAGCGCGCCTTCCGGGTGGTGATTACTGCCCTTTCTACTTAGAAAAAGCAGCTAAAACACAAACGGTCTTAGCCCTTTCGGTGGTTCGTCAAAGTAGGTCCGTCCAAACTTGCTCCGGCCCCCGTGGCTGCCCTGCCCTGGCGCTGGTGTCCGGGAGGGACCTCGGTGTCCGGGAGGGACCTCACCGGCCGGCCTTGATGTTGCCCGGCAGCCTTGACCTCACCAGCCGGCCTTGACCCCAGCAGCCTTGACCCCGGCAGTCTTGACCTCGCCCCACGACCTGGACATTGCCAACACACAAGGGCCTGTTGGGAGAAATGGGGACGGAAGTGGTGCCGGGAGTCCTGTGTCAGCCTCAGAGAGGGAGAAAACCCGCCTCACCGTCATCAAGCCTGTTTCGGTGGGCACATGCTCACGCCGACACTTTCTTACACCGGGTGCTTCGCTTGTTGACATCTTAAGTCAACCCAAGTTATTTTTCTCGAGACTGATTTGAGCCCTCGTGCTAAGGCGATGAGTTCAAAGACAGTAGCTAAGCCCCAGTGGCGGCAGCGTCCCTCTCTCCAGCTGCCCGTCTGTGCCCCGCCGCTGTCCTGGTCCCTGGCACCTGCTCACCTGGCCTCGGCCCACTGTGCACCGGCAGAGCCTAGCAGGGGCCCTGTCCCCGGCACTTGCAGCGGTGTCCCTGGGAGGCCGGGGACCCTCTCGGACCAGAGGCAGGTGGCACCTAACCGGCTCACAGTCCGACACACAAGTAGGGACCAGGCGGCTTGGAGGGGAAACCGGCCCTCAAGCCAACAGCAGAGGCAGGGACAGGCAGGAGCTGGGGACTTGCCCGTACAGCCTGGCCGTGAGGCAGTTGTCCCCAGCCGACTGACAAACCGAGGTGCTGGCCAGGCGCTGCTGCCCACGGCTTTCCCCGGGAACAGTTTCTGTGCGCGCTGCTGAGCCACGCCACCTCTTCGGGAGGCGCTCCCGCCGCCTAAGGCTTCAAAAGTGGCTCCTTGGATCCCAAACCTGTTGCTTTTAAAGGCTTAGCCCGGGGGGGGGGGGGAATGAGTGAGGGGGGTTCGGGGGCGAGGTGGCGGCACCATATTTCTGGCCCCGGGAAGCTTGACAGCAGCAGCTGGAAGCCGGACCTGCAGGCCCAGGGGCCCGGGAAGCGCGGCATCTCTGCTCCTGCCCGGCAGCGGATGTGGCCGGAGCAACGCCCCGCGAGGGCTCGTCCCGTCTGGCGTTCACGGCCTGGAACTTCACGGGGCCTTCACGTCGGCAGGCAGTCATGCTGCATTTCCTGGTCACTGCCCCGTTTCCCTGCATGTCTAAGAACATTTTCCTCTCTGCTCACGTCACCAAACTTCCCTCCCACCCCACGGGGCAAGTTGAAGCAACTGGAAGGGAATTTGCGAAGACCGACCGCCGCCGTGCCAGCCCTCACGGGGTCTCCTGCCTGTCCCTGCTCCTGTGGACGCCCCTCTTGTCGCCCCCCAGCTCGGGGCTCCAGAAGTTCCCCCTTTTCTCTCCCTCCCTCTTACACGGACGATTCTCCGCTCTCGTGGATTGTTCTAACCAACCAACGAACACGCTTTTATATCTCTCATTTTAAAAAAAGTCAACAGAACGAAATTTCCCGACGGCACTTCTGTCTCCGTCCAGCTTTCTTTCCAGACGTTTGCTTTCCCTTGCAACAAAACTGCTTTCCGCCCACTCCCGCCGGACCCCGCGCAGGCTGGTCTGCCCCCACTGCCCCAGGGAAATGCTCCAGCAGGGTCTCCGGCGGCCGCTGCCTTCCAAGCGCAGCGGTTCTTCCCGGCTCTCGGCTTACGGGAGCCCCGGCGCATCCGACACGGCTGCTCGCTTCCCGTCCTGGCCCCGCGTGGTGCGTTCCTCCCCAGGTGGCTTCCAGCACGGCATGCTCTCTCTGCCTTCGGAGCAGGAAGCCAAACAAAGTCGCGACCCACGGCTGGGGCTCCGCTCGTGCGCAATGTGGGGTCGTGGGTTCGTTCCTCGAGGGCGCTGCCGGGTGAGGCGCAGGACGGGGTCTGGAATTTTCTCTGGGAGTGAGTGCACAGACCGTGGTGGCAAAGCCCTCGTCACTGGGCAGCCAGCTTCTAGGACAACGCCTGCTCGCCCCCGGTGGGCATCAGTAGTGATTGACGGGAGGGCTGTTTGTTGAAAGAGTTTCGAGATGTGCAACGTCCGGGGGATGGTCACGCTTGAAGCTCTTACTCGAGGGAGCATGGTCAATATATGTAACCTTAACACTTGTAGCCCCATAATACGCTAAAATAAAAAATAAATTAAAAAAACAAGAAAGGGGTTTCGTAGGACGGGACGATTCCCAGTCTGGCACCCGCCGAGGTTCCTGGGATCTAAATATTTGGATCCAGCAGCCTCCCCGCCTTCCCGCCCTCATCAGAAAGGCCCTTCACTCAAAGACCAGCAGATGGCGGCATTTCCCAGCGTCTCTGGCTCCCGAGAAAATTCACCTGGGCTGGAATCCATCCGTGTGGCCTGCACATGCGTGTCATCCTTTTCAGTCCTCAGTCTCCGCCCGTAAAGTAAGGATAGTGGTGCTTCCCACGCTGCGACGTCGGGCCTGCCCCGTATACTCACAGTGCGCTATTCTTGGGTAGAGTCTGAAACTGCTCCCTGCCTTCCTGGGCATGCCTGGGTCCTGCCCCGCTGAGCAAACGCCGTGCAATCATAACGCCGCGGGCACTGGATTCCGGCTGCCCTCAGCCTCCTGCTCCCTCCTTTTAAATCACTTGCGAGTTCAGACCCCCCCAGGAGCTCCTCTGTCCCAACGCATGGGCCCTCCCCCACTGCCAGGGAAAGAGCTGGAACCGCACCCCAGTTGTGGGTCCCCGCCTGGCCCGGGCAGCGCTGATGGACTCCCCATTGGACCATGGTCCAGGGTGGCTTCGTGCCGTACCGGAAAATGATGGATGGAGCGGGATTTTTAGAGGCGGTGACCTCAGGGTTTTGACTTTTGACTCCCGTAGGTAACTGTCGTCTACACCTGCTCCAGTCCCGCCAGGCCCTGCCCAGGGCGCTGGACCTTTCTCCCCGAGACTGTAGGTTAACCGCACAGTCAGGGACTTTGGGGCCTTAGGCAGCATCTTGCTAAACAGCCGTGTGCTGGAGTGGGGAGGATTCGTTTGTAGGAGTCAGCGCCACTTACATGTGTAAACAGCAACTGTCGCCATCTGTTTACCCCTCTGGGTGTTTGCTTAGTGACTTCACAGAGATGAGCTTTGACCAGAGAGTCCTGGCGGACAGATGGGTTTGGAAACAGCTTCTTGCTGCTACCGGAGGGGCAGGTGATGGGTGGGGGGGGTAGGGGGGAGCTAAAAAGCCTAAATTTAGTCCCCAGTCTGCCACTGACTCCTCTTATGACCCCGGACAAGTCACTTACGTTTTCTAGCCCTCCAGGTTTTCAGTCTTGTTTTATTGGTAGAATTGTGTTTTTTTTTTTTTAAAGGTGTTTCATACAGAAGCCAAATTTATAGCGAATACAGATCAAATCAAAAGTAAAGCTGCTCTCAGTGAGGTGGGGAGGGGGTGAGGTGGCCCAGAGCCCCCTGGATTGGGAACCTCCCCTGAAATGTGCTACCTGGCAGGGCCTGGGGGTCTCCACTGCGCCCCGGGCTTGGCCCGTCACGGGGAAGAACAGGCCAGGGGATCTGAAGATCATCTTCCAGCTCTGACGGGGTCAGTTCCTGAGCTAGCTCTGCGGCCGGGGCCTGGCAGGGGGAGTTAGGAAAGAGCTGGCAGAGGTGCAGAGGGGGTGAGGGGCAGAGCTCGAGTTCCCGGGGGAAAGCCGTCCAGGGACAGCAGCCTACAGGTGTGCCTACAGGTGTGCCCGTGGGACTCACCTCCGGTGGACCCTGCTGCCCCCATGGGCCTCAGGAGGCTCCCTGGCAGGGTCCCCTCCCGTGCGGGCCGGGGCAGGAAGCTGCTGCCAGCTGGTTTTTAGACCTTTCATTTCCAGTCGCCTCTTCTCCTGGTTGAAGACGGACGTGAGGCCGCCTGTCCTTGGGGCGTGCGGGCTCCGGTGGGAGGATGCCGGGAGGGCAGGAGTTATTTGCATGTCTGAGTGCACTGGGCAGGGGCCAGGCCCGTCCCTCTGTCGGGCAGGCCAGGAAGGCGTCAGCTGAGGAGCTGAGGATGAAGAGGAGGAGCGTCATCCTGAGGAGCCAGGTGGCGTGTGGAAGGGCCGGCGGCGAGGGTCTGGAGGGGACCCTGGGCAGAAGGAGCGGTGCCTGCAGACGGCGGGGCGGACAGCACAGGACTCCTTTGCGGACGCAGGTGGAAACTTGTCCGTTTAACTCAGGGTCTCGAACCCCCGGGGAGCCCACGTGGAGGGAGAAGGCCCTGGGGCAAGCCACAGGCTTAACTCTGGGGAGCGGCCGGCCTCCCAGTCTCCACGCAGGGAAGTGACGCCAGTCGTGTGGCAGTTACCGCAGTCTTCACAGGGCCGCTCCCGGAACGGACGACCGACCGCGGCAGGCCGGGCCCAACACCGTGCCGTGGCGCTGCAGGGTTCCGGCGGGACTGCCGGTCGACCTGCCCCGAGAAGAGCCGGGGAGAGATTCCTCTAGTGCGCACGTGGCCCGTGCTCCCGGGAGAAAGGAAGGGAAGGAGACCTTGGAGGATGTGCAGGGAGAGCTGAGAGCAGAAGCAGCCACTTTTGCTCTGCGGCTTCCCCGTCTGTACGAGAGACAGAAACACGAGCGGCGGTCGGGCCTGGGGGACAGGTGGAGCGGCCGGGGAGGGGCTTCCACCCCCCCTTGCTGTCCTTGCCGCCCTTGCCGCCCTGAGTGAGTGTCAGGGTGTCCGGAGAGCGCTCGGCTCTCACACCCCTGGGGGTGGGGAGGGGCTGTCCTCCAGGTCTCACGTCTGCGAAACCAAGGGACCGACACCTGCAGCTCAGGCCGGAACACAGGCTCCCTGCCCCTACGGCATTTCCACCCCGACAGGTAGCGTCTCCGCCTCCCCTTCTGCTCCTGCCCGGACGTTGGCTCCGTGCATGCTCTCCCTCCCCGGTCGGGAGACCCGTGAGGCCGGCCCGCGTCTCCGTCAGCTGCAGCAGTCACGCCCGTGGCTGGGCATCCGCCGTGAAGCGGCCACCAACACTCCTCCCTGGAAATCCTCTGAGTGTGTTCCAAAACCTGAGGTCGCCCCGCGCCGGTGGTTATCACTGAACAAGTGCGGCTGGTTCTATATCCACTTACAGAATATAAGCATATATATATGTTTTATATGTGTATATTTTAAATATATATTTATATATTATATATTTATATATTATATATAAATATAAATTATATATTTATATATTAATTTATATTTATATATTTTTATATATATTTTAAATATATATGTTATATATTTATTTAAACATATACATTTACATTACTATATACATATATAAATATTAATATATAAATAATATATAAATGTTATATATAATTATATAATATATAATAATGATTATATAATAATATAATATATAAATAATATATAAATATTATATATAAATATATATGTAAAACATATATATGTGTATAGTAATGTATATGTATATGTATAAATAAATATATATATAAAATATATGTAATATATTATATATAACATATATAAATAATATATATATTTATACATATAAATAATATATTTATATAAATATATACATATACATATGATATATACATAAATAAGATATATAAAATATACATATAAATAATATATATTATTTACATATATTATATATAATATATTACATATATTTTATATATATTTATTTATGCATATACATATACATTACTATATACATATATTTTAAATTTCTTTCTTAACAGTTCCACTCCATCTCCACTTCTGAGTCTTTGGGGAACCGACGGTTACAAGGCACAAATCAGAACTGCATTGCATGACCCGGGTCAGGGATCCTGGCACTGCCACCTGCGGAGGGCAGGCGGGACGTGGCAGGGCAGCGGCCGGGGGCAGAGTGTGAGCCGGGATCCTCCGCCCTGTGCCCAGCGCCGCGCCGGGCTCCAGGCAGCCAGCGGATGGGTCCTTGGGTTTCTTCCGGTTTGAGTCCCTGTGCCGACCGGATAAGACGAGGGGCAGACGGCAGTCCTGTCTCAGAAAAGGGGAGCGCCCAGGACTGTGGCCGGGCACAGGGTAGCTTCTCAGATGAGGCCCTTGTGGACTGGCCGCGCCCTCCCGGTCGGGCGGGAAAGAGTGGGCGGGACAGGATGACCGGGCAGAGGAAGGGGGTCGATCCTCCCACCCACCGAGAGAGGCTGCACCCCTACCCACAGGCGGAGACGGAGCTTCCCGCAGCCCTGCCCTGCAGAGGGCTGGGCGCTTTCTCCAGGACACCCTCTTCCTGGTCCCAGGAGAAAGGGGCTGCCCCGCTGCCATGGGGGGGGGGAGCTGGGGCGCAGGACGCTGCTTTGCCTGGGGCTTGCCAGGAAGCTGGAGGCCAAGCAGGGAGGCCCGGAGGGCTAGCTGCGCATGCAGGGCCCTCGCTCACAGCCAGGCGCCCGCAAGCTCCCTCTGCAAAGGGCCGACAGCAACTGGTTCCGGCCTGTGGGCTCAAGGTCCCCGTTGCAACTACTCGGTTCTGCCATTTTGGTCACAGCGGCCACGGATGAGACGTGAATGTGCGTGTGCGTGTGCGTGTGCGGCAGCGTTCCCGGGGAACCCCATTTATAGAGCGCGGTGGGCGGGCTCGGCCCTCAAGCTGCCGCTCCCGTCCTGTCTCAAAGCGGATGCCTCCAGCCCGACAGCCTGGTTTGGTTCTCTCTGTTCCTGAACCTTGTTTTCCAACTGCCGGATCCCACAGAGGGGCTCTGTGGGACATCACACTGTCGCCCAGCCCCAGCCGCCAGTGGTGGTGGCATCTGCTGCTCTGGTGGCCCTGCCGGACCACGCACGTGGGCTGGACTCCAGCTCCGGTGGCCCTGCCGGACCACGCACGTGGAGGCAGAGAGGAGGGATGAGGAAGCCCATGAGAGCGAGGCCAAGGCAGAGCGTGCACCTGCCAAGGGGACAGACCAAGTGCCTGTCGCTGGGCTGGGCTGAGGAGGAAGGAGTTCGGCCAGGCTTGCTGTCTAAGCTCAGTGGGGACAGCTCCTTAGAGTGTCCCTGGCACAGAACTGGCTTCAGAGTATTAGAGTTCTCCTGGGAGCTGTTCAGAGAGCTCCGGTCCAGGCTGGCTTATATGTCTTTGAGAATCCAGGGTGGAATCTGTTTTGTCTTTACTTAGATGTCACGGAAGCCAGTGGAGCTCTCCAGGAGAAATGCAGGTGGCCCTGTCCCCTGCATGGGGCCCCACTCCTCACGTCTGGCTTGACCCCTGGGGTGTTGCCCTCTCTTCACAGCCTATGGGAACAGAGCTGGGGGTTGGGGGCAGACTGGGTCTATGAATAATTGTTCTGTGTTTTCCTGGAGAGAAAAGAGAAACCGGAGAGATAAACTAGCGTGCCCGGCACACTCAGCAGGCCACCAGCAGAGCCCAAGGCCTGCGGCCGGACATCCACTTTCCCCACCACTGCCCTCGCTCTGGTGCCCCAAGTCACGCGCACGTTTCCTCCGAGAAGACAAAGCCAGCCAGCACACCTCAGAGCAGCCCACGTGGCATCTCTTCTCGCGGTGGCTTCTGTGGTTCCGACTGCTTCCTGCCTTTGTTCTAGAGCGTCCCTGGACCTCACCCGGGACCTCCTTGGTTCAGCTCCTGCTGCGGCTCCAGCACCCTCCCCCGGAACTCACGGTGCTCCCGGCCCGAGAGCTCGTTAGCAGGGCGAGTGGCACCTGCCTTCGCCGGGCAAATTGGAACAGAGTCTCGCCATCTGTATTCTGCCCGTGAAATATGCACTCCGGTCGTGGGAGATTATGGCTGTTCTTCCATTATTTTTTTTAGAAAGGCAAACATGGAATAAAAACAAGAGGACCGAGGAGATCTAATTAAGACTCCATAAAGCAGGGGTTGGTATCTCCATTATCTGGCTGGAGTGGGACGGCTGCTTCCCAATTCTACCCTGTCACTGATACAAATGAGTTCTTAATTCCTCCTTTTGTGGGGAACAGGTTATCACACTCCTGTTCGTTAAGTGGCTTCAGGGCCCTGCAGAAGAGCTTAATGGCGGTTTAAATTAGCAGCCCCTGCTCTGGCAGCGGTCTGCAGGGCCGGGCTACATTCCGGGAATGGGAACGAGCGCGCTTCCCTGCATGCCGTCCTTCCTGGCTTGGCAGGCCGGGGACGCAGAAGCACGCGAGTGACCTTGGAGCGGTGTGGAGGACGTCTCTGGTCTTTGCTCTTCTATCCTCAGCAGGAATGCCCCCCCTCCCCGCTCCTCACCTGCACCCCCCTGGCATTTTCAAGACTGCCCTCAAACGTCCACCCCTCCAGGGGGACATTTCTAGCTCCCCAGAAGTAACCGGCGGACCCCACCCTTGTAATTCCCGGGGATTTTGAAGACACCCGGGAGCATACGCCATTGCACATCCTTGCTAGTTCCTCCTGGGCCACGCTCCTGCGGATGAGGTCTTCATATGCACCGGCGCTGGCGGATGCTTGGCATGGGGGCAAGGAGGCTAGGAAGAGGGGAGGAGGGAGGAAGGGCAGTGCAGGCCACAAAGGAAGGACAGGCCACTTGATACTGGGCATTTGGCTAAGAAATGAGGTAACGCCCCATGTCATGGCTACATCTGTGTCCATGCAACCAGAGCTGAGTGTGGGCGTCGTGCACCCTTTCCCCGCAGGCTGTGTCCTGCATCAACGCGGAGACTTCGTCTCCGACTCGCCTTTTCTCACGCCCACCCCTGTCTGTCGGAGCACGGAGCTCAGGGTGTTCGGGACCACTTTGGAAGTGCAGGTGTAACTGGACGAGACTCCTCTCAGGAGCATCTCCCCGCCCACTGCCCACGGAGATTCAGAGACTCTTTGGGGGTGCGAGTCCATGTGTCTGTTTATTTCGGGTGCAAATCTCTCCGCACGCCAGTAATGCAGCGCCTTGCAAGAGGAAAGCTCTTGTACCGTTATTATTTTTCTCTGCCTGTGAAATGTGTGATTATGTGAGGGTCCCCGGAAGCAGATCGAGGGGCGAGTGAGGAAGTGCTCCCAGGAGAAACGGGACAGGGAGTGGGAGAGCTGGTCAGGGCGGGGGCGGGGAAGCGAGGCGAGGGTCCTGGCCTCGGCCCGCTCCTGCGTGGGGCTCTGCAGCAGGAATTACTCCTGACAGGTTGCCCCCCTACTCGGGCAAGGGAACTGGGCTTTCACACGCCCAGAATTGCTGTCAGCTAATGGGGGAGGGGTGTAAACTCCCAGGCGCTTTTGTTCTTTGGGCCTGAGGACCAGTGGCTGGGGTAGCCCAAGCACAGGCCTGGGAAGCCAGCCCAGGTGCAGGCGCTGGCCACAGGAACAGCAGGAATGTGCACAGAGGCAGCAAAGTGACCATGGGGACCGAGCGGACGACCACCGGTGCCCACTGCAGCGCGCACTCCAGACTGGCCACCACCGAGAGCCGCAGGCCACGTGGGTGGACAGCCAGCCTTGCAGAGTGACTCCGTGAACCACAGCCTGTGCGTGGCGGAGCCGGGGCCCGAATGCAGCCCTTCCGGCCGAGTCCAGGGCCGTGCGTTCATCTGGCATCCGGCCATCTGCTCCCAGTGCAGTGTTAGCAAAAGACGCTCGCTGGGGACCCACTTGGAAAAAACTCAGTTGAATCTGAGTTCGTTGACCATTATTTTCAAAGTAATTAATGACGACACAAAGTGAATTCTTTTCTCTTCAAAAAGTGTTTACAGATTTTCATTCCATTGCAAGGTCCCCCGATGTCTGCAAGGTCAGACATTTCCCGAGATCTTTAAAGAGACTGGAAACCGAATGCATGGTGCATTGCACGTTTCTTCCTCTCCTCATCCTTCTCGAGCTGTCCTGCTCCAACCCTTTGGATCACTGAAATGCGGACAGCTGGTTCGCCTGCTTTCCTGGAGAGGACCCACAGATCAAACAGGAAGAGAACTCAGGCCCCATGTGAAACCAAGTTGAAGGCCAATACCAAGCCCAAGATCAGATTTTTTATCTTTTTTATTGATTACAAGTTTTAAGGGAAATCTTAATGGAAGTGGCACATAGGGCTTGCAGATCTGGCATCATGAAAACTGGCACATTGATCTGATTGTCAAGAAATAGGTATTGGCCGGGCATGGTGGCGCATGCCTGTTGTCCCAGCTATTCGGGAGGCTGAGGCCGGAGGATGGCTTGAGCCCAGGAGCTGGAGGTTGCAATGAGCTTCGATGATGCCACTGCACTCTACCCAGGGCCACGGAGCAAGACGCTTTCTCAACAAAAACAAAACAAAACAAAAAAAAGAAAAGAAATAGGTATCATGTTTGGAAATTGACATTACATGACATCTGTATAAACTTTACACTCTGGCCTCTACGTCCTGCCAAATTTTGAACACTGGCAAAACCAAAACACTCTTTGGCCATTATACTAAATTCTTCGGCAAAGTTTTCAAGAGCAGGTTGCCCAGCTGCTGCAATCTTCTGCACAAAACACATGGATGTCTTCCCTGTGGGCCTTTCAGGGGACCGGAGAGTGTGGCACAGAGGGTTAGACTGGACTCCACGCCGAAACTGCGCCTTTTCTGCATCAGTCATAAAGAGCAAAACTTAAAATGCAAAAGGCGGTTGGAGTGTTATTACCAGCAAGTGTCAACAGTGTTACATCCCTGTTAATAGCATTTTAAAAATGATGCTGTTTTGCCATTGAAATTCTCTCGAGCACTACGGGCAAGTCATACGGAAGAGCAATGCAGGCGTTTGAGGAAGCTGTTAGACTCGCAGAGCGGCCCCCAGAGCGGCCTCTGCCCGCGCTCTCGCCCGCACTGCCTGAGGGCTCACTGGCGTTACCCAGTTTTCCAATTTTTGCCAAGCTGATAGACGTCGAGATAGAGCATCGCTGTTTAATTAGCTTTTCTCTAATTGCTAATCAGTTTGAGTGTCTCTTTAAGTGCTTCTTGTACTTTTGGGGTTTCCCGTCTGTGAACTGACCGTTCCTAGTTATTGACCATTTTCTTTTGATCTTCTCATTTTTTTTCTCCTTGATTTTTTGATGTGTGTGGGTTTCTTGAAGGTTCTCAATCTTAGCCCCTTGTCAGTTTCAGAAGTTGCAAATATCTTCTCCCAGTCTGCTGTTTGTCAGCTAGCTTTCATCACACAAAAATCCTTAGTTCTGATGTTACCTAGTCCATTCATTTTTTTAACTTATGGCTGTGCTTTTGGGGTTTTGTTTAAGAGGTTCTTTTCTTGCCCCTGGGTCATAAAATTTTTATTATTTTTATCTATTTACTTGACAGTTTTATCTTTCATAGACATTTAATCTGTCTGGAGTCCACCCTGAGAAGTTGGGGTGGATAACAACCCAGTTCTATTTTTCTTCTTTTTTTTTTGTTTCATTTTTAATTGACAAATAATATTTGTATATATTTGTGGGGTACAACGTGGGTTTGACACATCCGTACATTGCGGAATGACCAAATCAAGCTCATTAGCATATCCTTCGCCTTAAACCCTTGTCTTTTCTTTGTGGTGAGAACATTTAAAATCCTTTAGCTATTTGGAAATACACAATACGTTTCCCCTCAACCCCATCCCCAACCGCGCTGGCCTCTGGTAACCACCATTCTGCTCTCCACTTCCATGACCTGGATTTTTCAGATTCCACATACAAGTGAGATCATGTGGTATTTGTCTTTCTGTGCCTGGGCTATTTCACTTAACATACGTTCTTCTAGGTTCCTCTACGATGTTGCCAATGACAGAATTTCCTCTTTGTTTCTTAAGGCCGAATAGTATTTCACTGTGTATACATACCGTGGTTTTCAAATTTATTAATCCATTGAAGGGCAAAGGTTGTTTCTATGTCTCGTCTATTGTGAATAATGCTGCAATGAACATAGGGGTGCGGACATCTCTTCCATATACTAATTTTAATTCCTTTGGGTACACATCCAGTGGTGGGATTGCTGGATCCTATGGCAATGCTATTTTTAGTTTTTTGAGGAAACTCTATACTGTTTTTCAAAATGGCTGCACTAATTTACATTCCCACCAACAGTGTACAAGAATTCCCGTTTCTTCACATCCTCACTGACACTTGTTATTTTCCATCTTTTTGATAATAGCCAATCTAACAGGTGTGAAGTGATACTCGTTGTGGCTTTAATTTGCATTTCTCTAATGATTGGAAATGTTGAACATTTTTTCATTTATCTGTTGGCCATTTATATGTCTTCTTTTGAGAAATGACTCTTCAAGTCCTTTGCCCATTTTTAATACAAGGTTATTTGTTTTCTTGTTTTTGAGTAGTTTGAGTTTGTTATATATTTTGGAATTAGGCCCTTATCTGATGTATAATTCAAAAATATTTTTCCCAAAGAGTAAGTTGCCTCTTTACTCTGGTAATGGTTGCCCTTGCTGTGCAGAAGCTTTTCAGTTTGATGCAAGTCCATTTGTCTGTTTTTGCTTGCATTGCCTGTGCTTTTGGGGTTATATCCAAGCAATCACTGCCAAGACCAAGGTCATGGAGTTTTTTCCCTACATTCTCTCCTAGTGGTTTTATAGTTTCAGGTCTTACATTTAGGACTTTAATCCATTTTGAGTTCATTCTTGTACGGGGTGAAATAAGGGTCCATTTTCATTCTCCTGTACAGTGGTATCCAGTTTTCCCAACACCACTTATTGAAAAGATTGTTTTTTCCTCATGGTGTGTTCTTGGCACCTTTGTTGAAAATCAATTGATTCTAGATGTGTGGGTTTATCTCTGGACTCTTTATCCTATTCCATGGGCTGATATATTTGTTTTTATGCAAGTTTCCTGCTGTTTTGATTACTGTGGCTTTGTAATATATTTAAAATTCTGTAGTGTGATGCCTACAGTTCCATTCTTTTTGGTCAAGATTGCTTTGGTTATTCAGGGCCTTTTATGGGGTTCCAAACGAATTTTAGGATTCTTTCTTCTATTTCTGTGAAGAATGACATTGGAATTCTGATATAGATTGCATTGAGTCTGTAGATTGCTCCGTGTAGTATGAACATTTTAACAATATTAATTATTCCATTCCATAAACACAGGATATTTTTCCATATATTTGTGACATCTCTAATTTCTTTTATTAATGTTTTATAGTTTTCCATATACAGATCTTTCACTTCCTTGGTTAAAGTATTTTATTTTATTTTTTGATGCTATTGTAAATGGGATGTTTTCTTAATTTCTTTTTCAGACAATTTGTTGTTTGTGTACAGAAATGCTACTGAATTTTGTAAATTGACTTTGTATCCTGCAACTTTGCTAAATTTATCAGTCTTACAGAGTTTTTTTTTTTTTTTTTTTTTTTTTTTTGGTGGAGTCTTTAGGATTTCCTATATATAAAAACCTGTTGTCAACAAGCAGAAGCAATTTCACTTCATCCTTTCCCATTTGGATTCCTTTTATTTCTTTCCCTTGCTGAATTGCCCTGGCTAGGACTTCCAGCACTATGCTGAACAAAAGTGGTGGCGTTGGGCATCCTTGTCTTGTTCCTGATCTTAGAGGGAAAACTTTTGACCTTTTACTGTTGAATGTGGTGTTAGCTGTAGGCTTGTCATATACAGTCTGAACTAAATTGAGGAACATTCGTTTTATACTTGATTTAGTGAAAGTTTTTGTCATGAAAGGATGTTGGGTTTTGGCAAATGGTATGACAAATAAAAATACCACCATCAAATTCGTGACTGATTAACACTATGGTGCTCACATGGTAGTAATATTCTCCAGGGATTAGGGAGTGGGGGGGTGTAAACTCACAACTAAAGGACATAGTGAGCATTGTAGAGGGGAAGGGGCATGCCTCTAACCCTCGCTAGGGAGAGGCAAAGACATAAAATGTAACCAAAATGTTTGTATCCTCATAATACCCTGAAATAAAAAAAAAAATACAACAAATACCCATGTACTTACTCCTAGTCAAAAAAATGAAACACTATTTTTGAAACTCCCAATGCACCATTCCTCAAATCATTCCTGTGGTTCTCTCTTTAGAGGTAAACTTTATGCTCAATTTTGTGTATATAATTCTATTGCTTGTCTTGGTAGTTTGCATAAGTAAATATAGATTGTTTAGATTTGAATTTTTTGTTTTTAGCTTTATTTTAAAAGTGTACATAAATATAATTATACTGAATATATTCTCCTTCTGCTTTCTTTTTCTCCCTTAGCATTATGTTAGGAAAATTAATATTTGTTGTACACGTGCTTTATTTATTTAAAGACAGGGTCTCACTGTGTCGCCCAGGCTGGAGTGCGGTGCCCTGATCAGAGCTCATTTTAACCTCCAGTTCCTGGGCTCAAGCAATCCTCCTGCCTCAGCCTCCCAAGTAGCTGGGACTACAGGGGCTCACCACCACACCGCACTAATTTAAATTTTTTTTTTTTTTTTTGTAGAAGTGGGATCTCACTATGTTGTTCAGGATGATCTCAAACTCCTGGCCTTAAGCAATCCTCCTGCCTTGGCCTCCCAAAGTGCTGGGATTATAGGCATGAGCCACTGTGCCCAGCACTACATGTGTTTTAGATCATTAACTTTCACTGGTGTATGGTTTTCC
Source organism: Microcebus murinus (assembly GCF_040939455.1). NCBI lineage: Eukaryota > Metazoa > Chordata > Mammalia > Primates > Cheirogaleidae > Microcebus > Microcebus murinus. The sequence goes on from NC_134127.1 coordinate 1,560,436, forward strand.
ATTGTATGAAGATGCCATATTCTATTTATCACTCTGGTGCTGAATGGGCTCCAGTTTTTGCTGTTACCAACAAGACTTCTATAAATATTCTTGTACATTTTTCATGCTATTCATGAACAAGTATTTCTCTACAACAGAGCTTCTAAACTGCTTGGCCTCAGAACCCCTTTCACTTAAAAAAATTATTGATAACTCCAAAAAGCTATTAATTAAATGAGTTGTATCTATTTAGAGTTATTGTATTAAGAATTAAAACTGAGAAAACTTAAAGGTATTTATATATTCATTTAAAATAACAGTGGTTTTTGTTGGGACAACAAGACTTCTACATGTAGGAGAATGAAATTAGACCCTTATTTTATACTGCATACCAAAATCAACTCAAAACAGGTGAAAGACTTAAACATAAGACCTGGAAGTATAAAACTACTAGAAAAAAACATAGGAAAAAAACTCCATGATATCCAACGATTTTTTTTTTTTGGATATGACCCCAAAATCATAGACAAGAAAAGCAAAAATAGACACATGGAATTATATCAAACTAAAAAGTTTCTGCATAACCAAGGAAACAATCAACAGAGTGAAGGAATAGCCCATAGGATGGGAGAAAATATTTACAAACCATACATCTAATAAATGGTTGATATCCAAAGCATATAAGAAACTTAAAAACTTAATAGCAAGAAAATAACCTGATTAAAAAATGGGCAAAGGATCTAAATAGCGATTTTTCAAAAGAAGACATGCAATAGCCACCAGGGTATAAGAAAAAATGGCCAATATCACCAATCATCAGAGAAATGCAAATTAAAACCACAATGAGATATACCATAGTACGTCTGTTAGATAGAATGACTATTATCAGAAGATGAAAGATAGTGTTAGCATGTGGAGCAAAGGGGGTCATTGCACACCGTTGGTAGGTGTGTCAATTTTTACAGCCATTATGGCAGACGGTATGGAGTTCCCCAAAAGATACAGATAGAACTGCCACATGACCCAGCAATCCCACTACTGAGTGCAAAGGAAACGAAATGTTGAGGAGATGTCTGCACCTCAGTGCTCATTGCAGCATTATTCACAATAACCAAGATAGAAACCAACCTACGTGTGCATCAATGGATGATTGGATAACAAAAGTGTTGCATACGTACAAATGGAATATTGTTCAGCCTTATAAAAAGAAGGAATCCCATTTGCAATGACATGAACACGCCCGGAGGACCTTAGGTTAAATGAAATAAGCCAGGCACAGAAAGACAAATTCTTCATGGTCTCACCTGTAAGCGGAATTCAAAAAAGTTGAACCCACAGAAGTAGACGGTAAAGTGGTGGTTACATGGGGCTGGAGGGGGAGGGGTGATGGAGGAGACTTTGGTCAATGGATACGAAATTCCACTTAAGAGGAATGAGTTTAAGAGTTCTATTGTACAACATGGTGACTATGGTCAATACAAATGTATCGTATTCTTGAAAATCCTCGAGGGTAAATTTTAAGTGCTCTCACCACAAAAAATGATAAGTATGTGAGGTAATGCACATGTTACTTAGCTCTATTTAGCCTGTCCAGAGTACAGACATATTTTAAAACCCCATGTTGCACACAATAAACACAAACAATTTTTATTTGTCAACTAAAAAATTTAATTGATTAAAATAACAGTGAAAAATCCATTTTATATGTTGATGCAAAAGATGTATTTTTATGGAAAAAAAAACCCTCGATTTTCCAACATAAGCAAAATTAATGAAGAGTGGAATTGTTTTACATTTTTAAAAATGTCTTTAATAGAAGGCAGCTAGCATGTAGACACCCCACCTGTGATTGTACATCCAATCTATTCTGAATTGTTATCCAGGTTGAAATATGTGAAGAAAATGTAGCTTCACTCATATATGTAGTTGGAAAAGGTAGTGGTATTTTATTAGCCTTTTCAGATAATTGTGGATATTCTTCTTTGACACTACACTAAAACTTGACAAATGGCAATTTCTTAAAGGTTAGTTGCAATACAGAATCTGAAACCATATCAATGACCTTTTTGTACTCTCTTACAGTAAAATTATTGGTCTATTTTGTACTTGGAGAGGATCTTTTACTTATGCATGGTTTTCTACTACCATGCATAGACCATTTGGATAACAGTCCACTGAGTTACGCAGATATTACAGATATTGACACATTTCATTATAAGATATCAGAAAATCACATTCATTAACATCACCACCGATACCATCAGAAAAGTTGTTACATATTGGGAAGTTTTTCAAAATTCGAATTTTTGCTTGAAAGGTTGAATTTTATCATTGATGGTAAAGTAATAACAAATGATGTCAGTTTCTCCTAAACTGAAAGGCTCGCTTCATCCATTATGATGAAATGTCTATCAAATATTCAAGTCTGAATAATTATGGTTTGTCTGTCAACATTTCTTTCAAATAAAAATTGTGTGGGAAACATGGTAGTTCAGATTATAGCGCAAACAATGGCACCAAGGCTTTTGAGAGACAAACTTCATAAATCAATTATGTAGCCAAAGTGTTTCGTGTATATTTCCCATTTCATCACATAGAATATTAAAAAGATGTTATCAAAGGTTGAGATTTAATAAAATTAATACCTTTTACTGCCTCAAGGACATTCTTAAGTGTTACTGGCAATTTTCTCTTTTTTGTTTTTTACTGCGAATACAACAATGTGAGCACAGTGAAAATAGAAAATTATGTCTAAGCGTTAGAACGAAAATAGCTTTGCCCTCGAGGAGCCCCTACAGGGCATTAGGGGCCCTAAGGAGTTTGTGGGTGACACGCTGGGCTCTCTATGCCTGGGGTGAACTTGCTAGGTTATTTATGCCTTCAGCTTTCTTAGATAATGTCAAATTATTTTCCAAGTAATTGTAACAATTTCTACTCACTCCTCCCAGGAATGTAAAGGGGTTCTCATTTCTCTGCATTCTCACCAGTACTTGCTATGACCAGAGCTTTACGTTTGGCCGATACGGAAGCTGTGTGTCAGGACCTCATCCTGGTTTCAATTCCCATTGCCGTGTTCGCAGCTTTTCCTGTCTTCACTGGTTATTTGTCTTTCTTCTTCTATCAAGTACTTAAGTGTCTTGCTCGATTTTCTCTTGTTTGCTTTTTTTGGTTGTTGTTATTGTTGTTCAGAGGCATTCTTTGTATAATTTGGATTCCTTCTTTTTTTTTTTTTTTCCTCGATTCTAGAACCCTCTCCCTTTTATTTCTTTCTCCTCTTCTTTTGTCCTGGGACCTGTCACCCTTCTCTACGGCTATTATACATTTTCAAGAGTGTTTCCCAGTCCCTCTTATGTCTCGCAAGGCCTGTGGCCACTGGCATTGCGAGGCTGTCCTCCGCCCGCCTGCCACTGCCCTCGTGGCTCGCCCACATGGCTCAGTCCCCGCGACTGCTGGGTCTCCACAGGACGCAGGAAGGCTGAACTCCAGACCCTGGACACTTGCCACTGGAATTGTGTTCCAGGCTTTTGTTCTCTCCAAGACCCGAGAGATCACCGTCTAGACGATATGAATTGCCACGGGCGGGTGAGGGAGAGAGAGGGAAGGTCAGTGGAGGGGAGACAGAAGGGCAGGTGTCCAGTGGCTGGGGCAGGGGAGATGGAGCACCTGCAGCAGTGAAGCCCCTGGAGGTGGGACATCATCTCAGGGGACAGGTGCGCTTTCAGCCTCAGCAAAGAACCCCACACCCCAAGGCCAGTCTGGGAGAAGAAGATGCCAACCTCCAAGGGGCTATTGCAAGTATGGACAACGTGGCCACCACTGACCATGCCAGAGGGGGACCCGGTGGCCCTGGCACTGGTCCCAGGCGTGCCGTGGACCGGAGCTCTCTGCAGCAGTGCTAGGGACGGCACAGGGAGTGAAAGAGAGAGTGACTTTCCTGCCACCCTGCAGGAATGAGGGCTTAAAACCGGATTTTAAGAGAATAAAGAAACTGGTATTTCTTACACCCCATTTTGGGGACTGACAATTTATACCTGTTAACATTCTAGCTCTGATTTCATTTCTTATGAACAAAGAACGCTGACTCTATGATGCCGAGACCATGCCCTTCCCTTCTGGCCCTGAGTTAAAACTTCCAGACTTCCTATATTGACAAATAATAGAAGATCCATGCACCAAATCAATCGGTGATTGATCTGTAGCTGCGCGTGGGGTCCAGGAGTCTGCGTTTTCTCAAGTCCTCAGGCGATCCTGACGCCGGACCGTGTTTTATTCTCGGGGTTTCTCCTGGGCGGTTGGTGGGAGCTAAGTTTCTCTCCCCCCTGCCTCCACTTCTGTCACCCAGAGTTCTTGCCAGTGTTAAAGAGGACGTCTGCGATGAGCCCAGCGTGGAGTAGAGGGCCCGCTGGTGATGGCTTCTGCTGTGACTGTCACCGGGGAAGGTGGTGCTTGGGTTTAGTTTGAAAGAAGAGAAGGCGGCCAAAGAACGGGAAAAGGAGTGTTTCGGGCAGAGAAAGATGCGTTCACTCTGTAAGAGGTTGCGTGCAAAGGAGCCTGCCGGGGAGGTGGGCCGGGGTCCTTGCACCTGGGGCTTCTCAACGGCAAACGGCACGTGCGGCATGTGGGTTGCAAAAGAGAGGGGCTGGAGCCACGGGGGGAGGGGGCGAGGGGCTGTTTGGTGACGCAGCCCGTGTGTGCCTGACAGCGCAGAGCCAGACAGAGCCTCCACGGCTGTCCTGGGCCAGGAGCTCGGGCGCCACCCTGTCCACCCACCTTCCTTAATGCCTAGCGTCCGTTTCCCAGTCCAGAATGGCTGTTCCAGCTCAGCCCGCTGGGTCATGTTCCAGCCAGCTGGGAGGAGAAACAGGGGGAGGAGTTCACGCCGCCTCAGTCTAAGGCCACCTCCTCCCCAACCACAGCTGGGGAGAGCAGGGTGCACCGTTTCCTACGGCTGCGGTAACACCATCTAGTGCATTAAGGCAACAGAAGTTTATTCTCTTATGGCTTGAGAAGCCAACAGTCTAAAAAGTCAGGCATCGGCAGAGCTGTGCTCCTTAGGAAGGCTCTAGGGAAGGGTCTGTTCCCTGACGTTCTCCCAGGTCCTAGGTCGGCCACCATAGTCCCTGACGTTCCTTGGCATTCTGTGGCTTGTGGACGCACCACTCTCGTCCTCACCTCCACCTTCACGTGGTGTCCCCTCCGTGCCTTCACGTGGCTTCCTCGCGAGGATGCCTGCAGTGGGATTCAGGGGAATCCCACCTTAATCCATTATGACCTCGTGTCAACTGTTTGTGTCTGCAAAAGACCTTATTTTCAAATAAGGTCACACTCTGAGGTTCCAGGTGGACGTGAATTTTTGGAGGACACTATTCAGCCCGGGACAAGGGTCTTCATGTGCCAACGCGAGGCACAGTGTCCGCACACAGTAGGAGCTTAACAGAAAGTTTCGGGTTGAATGCCGCCGACAGCTGGCTTTCTGCAGGTCTGGTTTCAGTTCTCTTCAATTAACATTCACCGAGCTCCTTTTCCCACAGGGCTGGCTAATCATTTTGTGACATTTTCCCCATGAAAAATTAGAATCGAATCAGCGTGGGATGACTTCCTGGTGATATTCATAGTCGTTTCAAATTTATCTTCTTCTCTCTCTTTTTTTTTTTTTTTGAAAAAAATAAGACACATAATTTAAAAGTGAAATAATACTTTAAAATATTGGAAAAAGTTATGACAATTTATGGTTAATCCTCTTCCTGTTTTTCAGTTCTGCTCCCTGGATGCAACTCCTCTCAACTCGTCCAGCTGGGTGTCCTGCGATTTAACACCACGTCTCTAAGTCACCCGTGCAGACCAAGACTGCTCGGATCACGAGTGTGGGTAGCCAGCCGGTGCCCTTCCCAGTCCCTTGGGCCTCACCCCTGGCTGTAGCTGGTCTGCTGTCAGCTGGCAAGGTCTGCATCTCTTTGCCTGAGGACTTCTTCCAAACTGCTCTTTCTGTGCTCAGAGCAGGCCGGCGGTGCTAGGGAATTTTGTTCCTCAACCTGGCAGGACTTGGTGTATGAATTCCCCACTCCCTCGCTCCTGTGGTGGCTGCCCCATTCTGCAGGATCTCTCCCAGGGATTGGGACCACCTCCAAAGGGTCTTGCTGGACCATGCTCCTTTATTGGTGGCTTCCCTTCTGGTCGTTCTCCTCACTTCTCCATAATGTTTATCTCCCAAGCAAGCTGTTTTTATATGCCTTTTTATGGTGGTAAAATTCTCAAAACATAACACTTATCATCTTAACCATTTTTAAGTGTGCAGTTCGGTGGCGTTAAGTACATTCCCATTGCTGTGCCACGATCGCCACCTTTCATCTCTAGCACTTGTCATCATCTCAACCTGAAACTTGGTACCCACTAAATAATAGCTCTCCCCTTTCCTCCCAGCCCCTTGTAATCACTTCAAATGAGCGTTTGCACCAACCTTGTCTCAGAGTCTGTTTCTGAGACCCAAGCTACGACAGACATTAATTGCTGATTTCCTGTCACGGTCATTCGATAGCTCATTTGTTTTCCTCCTCCTGCTCCCTATCCTCCTTCTCCTTCTTCTATTTCTTCTTTTCCTTCTTAGTACTTCCTGGAATATTTCCTTGATTTTATTGGTTTAAAAAATTTGATGTTTATAATTTTATAATTTCATTTTTTAAAGAGTGTTCTTATTCTCTAATTGCTCCCCTTTTCATACTAGAGCCCTCTTCTCTCATTTCATGGGTGTAATTTCTTTTTTGTGTCTTTCTAAAGATATTGACAGTCTTTGGAACTTTTCTTCTGTTTTCCATATTGTCTCTATTTCCTGATTTTCAAAAACCATATGATCATTTCAATAGATGTTGAAAAATCATACAATAAAATTCTATATTCCTTCATAATAAAAAGCCTCAAAAATTGGTCATAGAATGAACATACCTCAACACAATAAAGGCCAAATGTGACAAGCCCACAGCTAATATCATACTGAATGGGGAAAAATTGAAAGTCTTTCCCCGAAGATCTGGAACAAAACAAAGATGCCCACTTTCACAACTTCTATTTGAGATAATACTAGAAGTCCTGAGCAGAGCAATTAGGCAAGAGAAAGAAATAAAGAGCATCAAAATTAGAAAGGAAAAAGTCAAATTATTCCTGTTTGCAGAGGACCTGATCCTGTATGTAGAAAAACCTAAAGGTTCCACCAAAAAACTCTTAGAACTGATAAATGAATTTAGTAAAGTCCCAGGATACAAAAATCAACACACAAAAATCAGTAGCATTAGTGTATGTTAACGGTGATCAATTTGAAAAAGAAATAAAGAAAGCAATCCCATTGATAATAGCCTCAAAAATAAAGTACTTAGGAATAAATGTAACGAAAGAAGTGAGAGAGCCCTACAAAAAAAAAAAAAACCTGTGAAACACTGATGAAAGAAATTGAAGTGGATACACACACACAAAAAGGAAAGATATTCCATATTCATGGATCGGAAGAATTAATATGTTAAAATGTTTACACTTCCCAAAACAATACCAATGATATTCCTCACAGAAATAAAAAAGAATCCTAAAATTTGTGTGAAATCACATAAGACCCCAGACAGCTAACAATCCTGAGTGAAAGAACAAATCTGGAGGCATCATGCTACCTGATTTCAGATTATACTACCAAGTTATAGTAAGCAAAACAGCATGGTACTGACATAAAAATAGACACATGGACCAATGGAACAGAATGGAGAACCCAGAAATGAATCCACACATTTAGAGACAACTCATTTTCAACAAAGGCACCAAGAACGTACACTGGGGAAAGGACAGTCTCTTTAATAAATGGTGCCAGGAAAACTGGATAACCACGTGCAGAGGAATGAAACTAGATCCTTATTTTTCACCATATACAAAAATCAACACAAAATGGGTTAAAGGCTTAAATGTAACACCTGAAACTATGAAACTACTAGAAGAAAATATTGGGGAAGGGTACGGGACACATTGCTTTGGGCAAAAATTTTTTTTGGTTAAGACCTCAAAAGCACAGGCAAGAAAAGCAAAAATAGACAAATGGAATTACATCAAGCTAAAAACTTCTGCACAGCAAAGCAAACAACTAACAAAGTGAAAAGATAACTTAACCAATGGGAGAAAAATATTTGCAAGCTGAAAACAAACTAATAACTAGACTATATAAGGAACTCAAATAGCTCAATAGCAAAAAACCAAATAATCTAATTTAAAAAATAAGCACAATATCTGAATAGATACTTCTCAAAAGAAGATATACAAAAGCCCAACAGGTTTATAGAAAATGTTTGGCACCACAATCATCAGGGAAATGCAAATCAAAACCAAAATGAGATATCATCTCGTCCCACTTAGAATGGCTTTGAAAAGACAAAATCAAAAAGACAAAAAATCATAAATGTTGGTCAGGATGTGGAGAAAGGGGAATGAAAAGTAGTGTAGCCATTATAGAAAATATAATAGTATGCAGGTTTCTCAAACAACTAAAATTAGAACCACCATGTGAACCAGCAATCCCACTGCTGGGTATCCAGAAGAAAGGAAGTCAGCATGTCAAAGAGACACCTGCACTTCCATGTTCATTGCAGCACTGTCCTAACAGCCGAGATATGGAATCGACCTGTGGGCATCAGTGGATGAATGGATAAAGAAAATGTGGTATACATATGTGTGTGTGTATATATGCATATACACACACAATGGAATATTACTCAGCCATAAAATGAATGAAGTTCTGTCATTTGCAGCAACATGGATGGAACTGTAGGTCGTTATGTTCAGTGAAATAAGCACGAGAGGACAAATATTGCCCGTCTCACTCATATGTGAGAGCTAAGAAAGTGGATCTCATGGAGGCAGAGAGCAAGGTGGCGGTTACTAGGGGCTGGGAAGGGAAGGGGAGAGGAGAGTGAAGAGAAGTGGGTTAATGGGTAGGGAAATACAGTTGGATAGAAGGCAGAAGTTCTAGTATTCAAAAGTACAATAGGGAAATGACAGTTAACAAAAATTTATTGTGCATTTCAGAATAACTAGAAGAGAAGAATCATAATGTTTCTAACACAAAGAAAAGATAAAGGCCGGGCGCGGTGGCTCACGCCTGTAATCCCGGCACTCTGGGAGGCCCAGGCAGGCGGATTGCTCGAGGTCAGGAGTTCAAAACCAGCCTGAGCAAGAGCGAGACCCCCATCTCTACTATAAATAGAAAGAAATTAATCGGCCAACTAATATATATATAGAAACAATTAGCCGGGCGTGGTGGCGCATGCCTGTAGTCCCAGCTACTCGGGAGGAGGCTGAGGCAGGAGGATTGCTTGAGCCCAGGAGTTTGAGGTTGCTGTGAGCGAGGCTGACGCCACGGCACTCACTCTAGCCTGGGCAACAAAGTGAGACTCTGTCTCAAAAAAAAAAAGTTAAATATTTGAGGTAATGATTTACCCTGACTTGATCATTACACGTTGTATATGTGTATCAAATGGTCACATGTGGCCCCCAAATAGGCACAACGAGGATATATCAATGAAAAATACAAAAGAAAATGTCTTCGTTTTCATCTTCATGTTAGATTCTGTCCTTAAAATTCTCTAGACACTTTGCTGTCTGTGCACGTTTTGGAACGCGTGACTCAAGAGTTGACAGAAGCTCTCGGGTTGCAGTGGGGCACTAACTCCTGGGCTCCACCGTCGGGTGGTGGAGTTGCAAGGCAGCGTTTTCCCCGGAAAACCCTCAAATGTATCTATTTAGTATGCATTTACTCTGGGCTGTCACCTATGGAATTTTGTTTCTGGCGGGAGTACTTTCCCCACCTCCCGCGGTGGGATATTATATTCACCTGGCCACTGGCATTTGGGGCCTGGGACTGGGAGGGGGTGGTGGGGAGTGAGGAGGGATTTGTTCTATAGACAGATGTCATCGGTTCCTGTCCCCAGCCTGGCACCCCAATGCCTGCCAGCCGGCCTCAAGTGTCCTTTTCTGGGGTCCATCCTACAGGGCCAAGGCGGGGCCACGGCTTGGCTGTGCAGGGCGTGGGGAGGGGATGTGGGACCCGCCGTCCCCTATAAAAGCTCTCTCACGCGTGGTCCTGTGCTCAGTCTCTTCTCTTGCTGCACTGTCCCCAGAACCCAAGCTTCATTCCGGACCTCCAGCGTCCTTCAGTGAGCTGAGAAGGCACTCAGCATCCCTGTCCCACACAGGGATATGCCATCTTCCACTCACCGTCTGGCTTCTGGAACTTTCCTGTCAACTGTCTTCTGCTGTAAACTCTTCTCACATTGTCTTTGCAGATTTACTCCTTTTCAAAAAAAAAATCACTTTCCTATCGCACGGCTGCTGCTTCAGGAGGGAGCAGATATAGACGCTTTATGTGCGTCTCACACATTTACCTGGGGACTCCCCGCCTAGCTGGGCTGGGCTGACGGGCACTGGCAGCTGGCAGCTACTGCCATGCCCTGCCCTGGGGACTGCCCTTCTGTAGAACCGCAGGGACGCTGGCGGTGGCAGGGATGCCGTGACGGATAAGACGGTGAGTTCTGGCTAGATGACTGCCTTCAGATGTTTGCTCTAGCAGGTGTCCTTGGAGAAGTCACCTCTTCCTGGCGTCTCGGTTTTCCCCCATGTAAACTGGGGATTATGATGGTTCTTACCCTAGGAGCCAATAAGATGATGCTTGTAAAATGCTTTGCTATTTTGAGCACAGAATAAGTATTCAATAATCAGAACACTAATCGTCAATGCAATTACCGTATGAATGTATTTCTCAGAGAGAAGAATGTCTGCAAGTTTTGTCATTGTTATGCCTGAGCTTAGACTCCGTAAGAAAAAGACCCAGTTATTACAGACAAAAGTCCCTAAGTGATTTCAGCCAAGCGAGTTACTTACTAAGCGCCTACTACAGGACAGTGTTATGCTGAACACCGTGGGGAGCACAGAAGTGGAGTACTAAGATGCAGGCTCTGTCTTCAGGGGGTTTGCAGCAGGTCAGCTGGGGAGGTAACTAAAGAGCAGCCACATCCCTAAGTCTTGAGTTGCCGGCTGCAGTGAAATGGAGACCAGAAAGAAGATGTGGGGGTTCGATTAGGGAAAACACGGTCCGAGATTGGAGGAAGAGGCGGCTCTAGATGCGGGAAAGGAAAGTTCCTTCCAGGTGCGCAGGCAGCAGGAGCCGGCAGGGAGGGCAGGAGGCGTGTGTTTGCAGAATGCTGTGCGGAGAAGGCTGGGGCGGGGGGGGAGCCTCCTGGACGCAGGCTGGGTATCAAAGGTGCCACCCGACTGTGAGTGGCTTACACGGGGTGGCAGACATGCAGGTGATCTGCAGGTGAGACGGGGCAGCAGTCAGACGGGCTGCAGGTGAGATGGGACGGCAGGCAGATGGGCTGCAGGTGAGATGGGACGGCAGGCAGATGGGCTGCAGGTGAGATGGGGCGGCAGGCAGATGGGCTGCAGGTGATCTGCAGGTGAGACGGGGCGGCAGTCAGACGGGCTGCAGGTGATCTGCAGATGAGATGGGGCGGCAGTCAGACGGGCTGCAGGTGAGACGGGGCGGCAGGCAGACAGGCTGCAGGTGATCTGCAGGTGAGACGGGGCGGCAGGCAGACGGGCTGCAGGTGATCTGCAGGTGAGATGGGGTGGCAGGCAGACGGGCTGCAGGTGATCTGCAGGTGAGATGGGGCGGCAGGCAGACGGGCTGCAGGTGATCTGCAGGTGAGACGGGGCTGCGCCGAGCTGGTTTGGCGCAGGAGGCTCCAGCGCTCTTCTCCGCCTCCGCCCACCCCGAGGAGGAGAAGGAGACCTCAGAGGGCAAGGTCTCCAGCCCGCCTGGGGAGTGGAGGTGAGGGCTGGCGAGAAAGGGGCGTGGGACGTAAACACCGCAGTGGCAGGTGCACAGGCGCCATCGCCAGTGGGGCTGCTTCCCTGCCGCGGCAGAGAGGGGACAGCTCGCCCAGGGGCAGGGGGCGGCCGGCTGGGGCTGCACTCAGGGCCGAGAAAGGCTGCCCCGGGGAGGCCCTGACGCCGCAGAGCGCAGACGCCCACTTGGCTGGGCGGGCTCGGCCCCTGCCTCCACACTGCCACTGCCTGCATGCCGGCCGTCCCCGGCTCTGGGCGCCTGCGGGCGGAGCACATGTCATGTGCCGGGGATAATAGCGCCGCGCTGGTAAAGTAAAGCAGAGAGAGGGGACAGCGTGGCGGTGGGAGTGTGCCGGGGTGGGTTTTGTTAAAGACGGCCACGGAAGCTCTCTAGGATAGATGATAACTCGCACAGGGACGGGAGGCACGGAAGTGCCTTGTGGACACCAGACAGACAGGAGCAAAGCCAGAGCAGAGGCGCCGGGCGGCACAGGGCCTGCGTGTCCACGGGGCGTGGCGACACCCAGCGCACTTGGAGCACTTGGAGCAGAAACGGCAAGAGGCGGGAGGGCGTCCTGCACCCGGGTTTGTCCTGTTTCCCTTCTCTCTTTCCTCTCGGGCTCCCCATCAACGCATGGCCTCGGACGGCCAGCAACTTAATCGAAACACAATAAAAAAAAAATCTGGTATGTGAAAGCAGCCATAACACAACGCAGTTCAAACTATTTAGGAAAAGCGGAGGCCTCTGGCGGTCTGCAGAGTGAGCAATCGCCGCGTGGGCAATACCGGGAAAGGCAGGAGGGCCGGACCTGGCTTCCACCTGGGGCCGGCTCAGGTGCAGCCTCATGTCGTGCCTTGCACCCTAAGGAGGGAGAGCCGTTCGGGTGGGCGGGCGTCCCTGCCATCCACTTTTCCAGTTTCCAAGGCCTTGAATCCCACCCTCAACTACCAGCGTGAGACAACGGCTCTCTCGCTTTCCTCTGAGCGTCTAACCCAGATCGAGGCCCATTTGGTGCCCCCTGGGGGGTGCTGTCCAAGGTCCCACCCCCCATCCACCCCTGTAGGCTTCCAGACCTGTGGTCTCAGTGGACCACCAGAAGGCCAATTTCTTGGACTATACTCGTTTATTTCCTTGCATAATTACTTTCCTTGGATTGCATGTAAAAAATCCTGCCCTTGGCTTTAATTAAACATCCTTGAAACAGTGACGCAAGGTTCACTGCTGCATTTGCAGATGAACTATTGTTGCAGACGCCATCCTGTCCCACCCTGGAAAAGCCGTTTCCTAGTATGTTTCGTGGAGTACAAGTCTGCCGGATATTAATAAAAATGTCATGATGGGGAAAGGTTAGAAAGTTTTGAAAGAAACAGATGTCTTTCCTGAAGGTTGTCTGAGAGGGTTCACTAACAGGAAAATGCCACGGATCTCTAGAAAGGGGATAAACCGCAGCGTCTCCTGCTCCCTCTCACTGCCCACACGCCCCTGTTCTGGGCTGCGTCTCCTGGGGTCCGCGTCCCACGTGCCCAGCGTGGGCTTGGGATGGGTCGTGCTCAGGCGGTTCGGACCATGGGCTGAGCAAGGGGCAGAGGCACAAGACTCGGGGGCTAGCGGGTGGCTCGTCGGTGCATGGTAGTCTTCCGTACTTGGGTCCCAGGAAGCTGTGCAGCATCCTGACTGCGTTGGACGTTAACTTCTGCTACTCATGACAGGGATCCGAGTTCAAAAGTATCGCTCAGTACCCTACTGTAAAACAAGTCATGAAGATAGAATATACTTTTTTGAAAAAAATTAGTGTTGGGAAAAGGGTACAGAGATAAGTTTGTCGTATTAACGTTTTGTGGTAGTGACGGGGTGATGCCAATTCTTACAAGAGCTGGCTGCCTAGGAATAGCACCGAGAGACCCACCTCCCCTACGGGAAGAATTTCCCTCTTTCGCTTCCTAACACATGCCCCCCACTGATCCCTGGACTTCAGCCTCTGGAGCTCCAAGAATGCCCAGCAGGGAGAGCTTGCTACTCCTCTTCGGCAAGCAGACGGACCACTGAAGGTGTGCGTGCAGATGGCACGGCCCTGCAGCTGATGCAGAGTTAATTATTTCGAGGCTGATGATTTCATTTTAAAGTGGGAATTGAAGTGCGTTTTGCTGAAGCTTCCAAAGCGGGGAGGAAGACTGGAGGAAGACAGCAGGTCAATAGGTGTGGTTGCCTGATGGTCTGTCTGTGTCCAGCCCGGCCCTCGGGATACACCTTTAGCCGGGAGGGACAGCAGGATAGATAGTCAGCATCACAGGAGAACCAAATGGCAGGCTGGACTCAGCCTGGGGGGGCTTTCAGGTGTGCAGATGTCCACCTGGTGGGAATGCTTAGCAAGTTCTCTCGCCCTGAGTAGTTACCGTAGTTACCCGACCACCTATAATTTCACCATTAGAGCGAAATGCCATTGGTTCTCGGAGATTCTTCTGTATCCGAGAGCCCTTGGGAATGAGTGACCCCAGGCAGGCCACCCTGCTATCACCTAGCACCCAGCTCAGGGTGGACTGAGGGAAACACGCCGGGGCCCTCGTGTGTGCACCTCCCAACTAAACAGGTGGGGGCGGCTATTCGAGAAAGCTCTCCAGGACCAGGGTGCCTACTGGGGTGCAGAAGGGATCTTTCAGGGTGCATGCCCCCCCGCCCTGATCATGCAGTGGGGCTGAGGGAGGAGGCGCGTGCGTGGCGCTTCATGTCATGGCCTGAGCCCGGCCCCACCAGCCCAGGACAGGAGGAGACAGGGGTGAGCTTCGACCCCGCGCAGAGCCCCCTCTGCAGGCCTTGTCCCAGGAGGAGGTTGAGTCTGTAACTGAAGCGGGGGACGGGAGTAGGTCCCTAAACAGGGGACTGTAGACAGGTGAGATGGGTGCGCTGCATGATTCTCTCTGATGGAAGCAGCCCTGGAGCGGCTCGTGTGCTGGTGAGGGCTCTGCAGAGGCATAGAACCAACAGGCAACACACATACATGCGTATCTGACATGCAAACATGTGTGCGTATCATGTGTACATGCATATATGTGAGCAGAGTTGGTCTGAGCTCACATGATCACAGAGGCTGAGGAACGCTACCATCTGCTGTCTGCAAGTGGGGGGACAGGAAAAGCTGGCTCCGTCTGAGTCCAGAGGCCCGAGGACCAGACCGGGGAGGCTGCAAGTCTTATTCTAGTTCTGAAGGCCTGAGAACGGGGGGTGGGGGGCGGGGGTGCCGCTGGTGGGAGCCCTGGGGTCTGGGGGCCCGGAGCCCAGCAGTGCCAGTGAGACAGGGTGGTCCCAGCTCAAGGAGCAAGCAGGTTTGCCCTTCCCCTGCCTTTCTTTCAGTGGGACCCTCAGGGGTTCTGGGAACGGGCAACTGCGGCCTCCAGATGCCCGCAGGCGGCCCCCCGACAGAATCTGACCTTCACAGAGCAAATTTGTTCTGTGAAATTTGGATTCTGTCAAGAGGCCACGCTGGAGGGTGCAGAAGGCCCCACGTGGCCCCATGTGGCTCAAGGGATTGGATCTTCCTTGCTCAGCCTACTGATTCAAAAGCTAACCTCTTTTGGAAAGACCCTCACAGACACACCGAGACGCAACGTCCTACCAGCTGTCTGGGCACCCCATAGCCCAGTCAAGCTGACCCATAACACTAACCCTGACACCCAGGCAGGGAGACTTCCGGAGTCCTGTCTCGGGACCCAGTAACTCCCCGAGTGGGAGGCAGGCAAGGGCTTCTCCCAGCACGGCGGCTGTGCTCGGTCTGCAGAGGCGGGGCCAGTGGGGCACAGAGAGGGGGCAGCCGGCGGGCGGTGGGTGCGGGCGGCCGGCCCCCAGCTGTGGCTCTGGTGGGAGGAGAAGCCACCATGGGCGCCACGTGGAGCCTGGAGGGGCGCACAGGGGTGGCGGCTACTCAGGACCACCCTGCTGTGGCTGGCCGCGGGGCCCACGGTGGCATTCGGCAGGGCAGCGAAGGAGACCTCCCTTTCTTCATTTCCCTGGAGGCTCCTTCTGGGGAGAACAGCTGTACGCACGGCAGTGGGTGGAGACAGAAATGCTCAAACCTGGTGAAGCTGGGTGTTCTCGGCACCGGGTCTCGGGCAGGCCCCGGTGACAGCGAGGGCCCCTGCTAAGGCCCCTGAGGCTGCTGGGGGCCACGCTACGCCACTGTCTAAGGACCCAGGGGGTGAAGGGGGGGCGCCTGAGCCACGAGTTGACTGGGGCTTATTCGCAGCGGGGAGCCGCGGCACGGGCGGGAACGCAAGCACCCCAGGGACCACAGAACGCCACTGACAGCAGGTGCCCGGCCACTGCTCACAGAGCAGACAGGTCATCCAGGCGGCAGAAAGGGGCTGTTGGGGCCTCGGGGGGAGGAAGGGCACCAGCACCCGCCGTCCTCCGTCTCTGCGGTTCTGTCCCGGCCGTGCCCAAAGCGGCTGGCGGCGGCTTTTCACCATCCGAAGGGCGAGCCGAGTGACCCTACACAACGCAGGGCCCCTGACATACTCAGAAGCCCTAACGTCTGTGTGCGGAGAGAGCAGAGCCTCTTTCTGATGGGAGGTCCGGTGACTCGGCCAGGCCGGGCTCGCTGGTGTCTGGACGGCGATAGCACGCCACGTCTCCGAGCTCGGCCGGCCGACGGGGGCAGGAATCCTGGCCGACAGGGTACCGGGGTGCTCTCCCCCAGCAAGACCCACACGGAAAGTGCGACAACCGCCTCTAACAGAACGCACGCCGGATTAGCCCTGGGCTGCGGTCTGAGGCAGGTGCCTGCTGCCAGCGCCCCTTGCCGCTGCGGCCGGGGCCGTGCGAGTCACCTTCGCTCCGGCACAGCGCACGGGGACCGGCGTGAGCGCAGGTGCGCCCGGCTGGGGCTTCCTTTCTCCGGGAAGTGGTTTTCAGCAGCACGTGGCCGCGGCCGGGGGGGACAGAGTCCCGTGGGGGCAGCTGTCACACAGTGTCATCCGGCTGGCAGGGCAACGCGGCGGGGCAGGGGACAGTCCGCGCCCTCACGTGGCCCCCAGGGAAGGGCTGCAGGGAGGAGGCGCTCCGGGGGAAGTCGCGGTGGCCGAGATGCGCTTTGGCCCCTCCGTGTCTTCAGCGAGCATTTGTCCTACCGCGTGCCGGGCGTGCGTGTGAGGGGAGACACAAGCGCCCGCAGCGGGAGGAAGGAAGCAGCTGCATCAGCTGTTCCAAAATCGCGTGGAGATGGCTAGCTAGGGATCGCTTTGTTCATTCATTCGTGTATTCATTCAGTCGCCCCCAACCACCACAAAGGCTAACCCGTGGCAGGGGCCGGAGACTGCTTACCGAAGGGGCCCGCGAGTGCTGAGGACTGCAGACAGACCCCCTTCCGGCCCCCAGGTCAAGTTCATGGCGGGCGGCTGCGTGGTTTGTGTTTATTCCTCCCGGTGCTGCTGCATCCTTTCCGGGAGAATCGCTCCCTCTCCGGAAGTGTGAGGGCAGCTGTGTCTCAGGGTCACCCAGAGGGCGGCATCTGCTCACCCGAGGGGAGTGTGTGTGTCCGTGCCGGGCGCGCGGGCCCGGGCCTGGGAGGAGACCTATGGGCGCAGCTGCGCTCTGCCATTCGGCCTGATTCGGTCCCCAGTGGAGGCAGGAGGAAGGTCAAGGTCATGGGAAATCACGCCCTGCAGAGTTATTTAGTCAGAAAGTTCCCGTACCCCGTTTCTGGTGCATTTCCGAGCCGGAGACCCGAGGACCTGTGATTAGATGGAGCGGGGACTTCGGATTAGATGCCCCAGGTCAGTTTCCAGTAGGGATGACGTTTGCTGAGCACCGAGGAGCAACCACCTCTCTCGGACGCATCTCCAAACAGCGAGGGGCAAACAGGGAGAGAGCGTGCCAAGTCCGTCACCGAGAAAAGAAGCTCGTGCCCAGCAAACATGAAGGCTGTTGGGCACTGCTAGCCAGCAAGCAAATGCAGGTTTATATAAATCTGTGAATTTTTGCTCATCTAATGGGTAGAAACTTAAAAGAAAAAGTGCTGCTGGGGTTGTGGGGAGATGGGTGCTTCCGTCCCTTGCTGCTGGTGGGGAGTGAATGGGTGCAAACTTCCTGGAGGGGAATTCGGCAATTTGTGTATGGACAGTCTTGAAATGTTCAGAGACTCTGAGCCAATAATTTTAGTGTTAGGACTTTATCTCAGGCGATAGTCAAATTTATGCACAAGATTTACGTTCGAGAATGTTCATCTCAGCCATTAGTATAATAGAAAAAATATTAGAAGCTACCTAAAATCTTACATAGGAGGTTGGTTAAATAATTGATGGCGCAACTAGAGAATGGAAAACAGTTTATGCATTACAAATTATTTCCCCACAGAATATTTAATGATGGGATGAAATAGCGAGAAAGCAGGGCACACAATGCTAGACAGAGTATTTCAATTTTCTTAAAATTGGATAATACAAGTATAGAAAAAGTACAGTAACAGCCAGTATATGATTATGGGGGTGTTTTTCCCCTTCATGTCTTTTTCTATTTGGCGTTTTACAATAACGAATCACATCTTCCTCTCTGAGCCTCAGTTTACTGTTTTGTAAAATGGGACTCTCCACGCCGACATGACACGATGTTGGGCAGATCGGCAGCTGCGAAGCACCCTGCGCAGTGACCAGCGCAACGTGCTAGCCGGGACGGTTTCGGCGTCGCTACCTGCAGGTGCCAAAGGGGCTCACCTGGCCCGGATGCTGATCCATCACAGTGACTCAAGTTGTTAGTCCCACCCCGCTTTTTATCAAGATAACACAAGGATTCATTGGGAAAAAAAAAAATCTAAGTTTTCTGAACTGCGGCTGCAATGCTTGCATTCTGTTCTTCCCCACGAGGCCGGCTGAGCTTTCAGCTTCTCACGTCCAGCGCGACCGTCTCCATGCTCCAATGAGGAAAGCTCAGTTTAGAGCTTTGGAAATCCAGGTGCTACCACTGATCGCCACTGCACTCGCCTCAGATGGCTCTGCTGCGATGAGGAAGCTATGCACTAATGACGCAGACTTCCAGTCCCCGCAGTTGCAGGAGCTGAAGCTCTGTCACCGTGGGTGACGGTGACATTGACGTAGTGCCTCCCCCACATGCTCTCTACGCTCTCTGCAGAATGCCTGTTGCTCCCTCTGGCAGACCCAGTTTTCCAGCTCTGTTCTTCTCTCTCTTTCTTAGGTCTTTCTGTTTCTGTCTTCTCTGGTGCCCAGCGAGGCTGAGATCTATATTCTGAAACCTTAGGTGAGAAGAAACAACTTCCAGTTGGAGTGAAAATTTAAAAAAACGTACGCCACGTAAAAACAAAAAAAAACGGGCAAAGTATGCGTCCCTGGAGACACTGTTAATTACCTCCTCTGGCTGACCCAGCCCAGGGTTTTATTAGTTAACCAATTCGCACCTGTCAGCTAAGAAGGCTCAGCTAATGGGATCACTTTGGAGCTCTGAACGGGTGCCCAGAACAGGTGGCGAGGCTGGGGAACTGGCACGGCGTCCTTTTCATGTACAAGCACCAGGGCGTCTTCTCTTCCAAATGAGCGTTTCCAGCCCATCCAACTCACCGGGAGGGAAAAAAAAAAAAACACTTTCACCTGCCAAAGTGATTAGGAGAAAGTGGAGCCTGCAGAAGACGAGGGCTGCGGTGGGAAGCATGTTATTCTTTATCGGCATGCGAGTATGGGCTGCCGATTCTAGAAGACATGCAGTCTCCTAGTAGTGCCTGCGACAGCCCACGGGCGGGCGGCTCGCCCAGGGTCTCTGCCGCTAAAGTCCCAAGATGAGAAGCCTTGGTTGGACGGAACACCCCGCTTACCCCCGCCTTGGGGAGAAGTGAGAGGAGGTGGAAGGAATGCGAGCATCACGGCTGAGGTTGCACAGGCCTCTCCTGCTGCCTAAGTCCCGGCTGCAGACCGCTGCGAGCTATGGACCGTGGGCTGATGCGGAGGAGGAATCGTCTACCCCAGGCGGCTCCGGCCGGGGAAGCCCAAGCTCCACGTCGGCATTCTAGACTCCGGTCGTGCCCCTTGCGTGGGCAGGCGAGGTGCCTCTCGGACCCTGCTTCTCCTCTCTGAAGTGGGGACCACAACCCAGGCTTTCCGCCTCCCAGGGAGGCCGTGAGGGCTCTGGGGGCCCATGGGAATAGAGCTTCGGCAAACCAGCAGTGCCCGCAGTGGCATTGCCACCCCCTGGCGTCTGCTTTTGCTCTTCCTATTTCACTGGAGGAAAAACCTCCACCTGCTCCCCGATGCCATCTGCTCTGGAGGGGTTCACTTGTAACAGGATTGCGGAGGTTTTGCCTTGATAAATGATGTGTGTTTTCTTCTGTCCACCAAATGACTTATCCTCAGTGTAGGGATTTTTTTTTTTTAGAAAATACTGCAAATATAAAAAAGAAAAAAAAAATTTCACCCCAAATCCCGTTGCGCAGAGGCAACCACTTTCAGTGTGTTTTTGTGAGTTTGCCCTTTCCGCGGGCTGCAGGTGGAGGTAGTGCCCGCCCCGCCGGGGCGGTTCTGCAGGAAGCCGTCACTTGCTTCGGGACTCACACGATTGCCACGCCCAGGTCCCCCCGTCCTCCTGCGTGTCTGTGACGCTGGCTTTGCTTCCCCGGGTGCAGAGTGGATGGAGTTGAGCCCACGGGCGGCCAAGCCTGCAGACGGCCCCCTGCCCTTGTGAAGCGCTAGCGAACGACGGGACCTCGGACTGGAAGCGACCGGCGGGGAAGGCGCCTGAGAAACTGATAAGATGTCCCTGAGTCACTACTGAACAGAAACTTGAACCCAAGTGACTCCCTCACCCCCCCCCCCCACTCCCTGCTTTTTAGTTGCTCTCCCCTTGTTCCATTCTGCGGTTCTGCGGTGAAGTGACTGAAGTCACTGGCCCCAAGCGTGGCACCAACGCGGGCGGCAACACCCTGGTGCTTTAGCCGACGTCACTGAAGGAAAGCAGCCAACAGGCATGACGGAAAGGGCCGGGGAGATGGTGACCCGCCCGCTGGCCGAATACCCCCTAGGAGACAGAACTGCCTTCAGGCCAGTCCCCCCGCGCGGCCCGGGCCTGGGTCCTGGGTACCCCAGGAAGCTGGTCCTGAGCCCCGGCTGCCTTCCAGGAAAGCAGAGAAGAGGACTCCTCTGCAAACCGCTTAAGGCAACAGGAAGGGGGATCTTCTTTCCTGAGCATTCTCTTGTCTTTGAAAGAGTCCTGGGAGAGGAAATGCCTCTCTTCCCTCTCCTACCCCTCCCTCTTAGAGACAAAGGCTACTCGTAGTGCACAGTTTGAACCAGAAGGAACACCGGCTTTTAGGAAACAGAAAATGGTAGACGTGGGGATGTGTATAAATACACAAGCTTTGTTAACCAAGAAAGAGATGCATAAACAGAACCTGTTTACACCATAAACTTGGCTTCAAGAGAAAGGTTGGTAAGGGAAGGATTTCATTTAAATGAAGAGGAAGCTTCAAGCGATGGTTAGCAGCTGGTAATCCCCAGTTTGTGGGCTAATATGGAAGCAAGTGAATAAACTGACCTCGGGGAAAGATCAAAGTGATGCTTTTATGGAGTTCTGGAGTTAAAAGGGACCTGGGAGAGCATCTCGTCCAATGGTCTCATTATGGAAGTGCAGGAACCGAGGCCCAGAGAGGAGGGGCGGCTCCCCACGGCCACAGAGACACAGTTGTCACCCACAAAACCCACTTCGGTGTTATTATTTTAGGTAGCTTTGTGGACGCATGGGCGAGGAAAGGCGAAGAACGTTTGCTTTTCTAGTCTTTGGCCATTTCTCCCTAATTCTATTTGCCTTCCGAACCCTGTCTTCTACCTATTCGAACACTTTAATTCTTTTGATTAGTTGTGAACGGGTCTCGTGAAAGAAAAGAATGAAGTCAAGGACTTTAAACATTATTTATTTGCTAAAACAATCTATGCACATGATAAAAAAAAATCAGAAAGTCACAACAGAAGGTATAGACTCGGGAAACCGTCTGGACCTCACTCCGGGGTCTCGCCACGAGGCGTCGCTTCCTGGAGGGGCTCGAGCACGGCCACCCGGGCCCGTGTGCTCTGCGGGGTCGCCCACGCGTGTGCAAGCACACATGTAAATGTGCACTTCGCTTTTTTAAATTTCTGTTTGCACACGGCTGTTAACACACTCTTCACGGCGTGCCTCCTCTTGCTCTGATCGCTTGGCAGCGTTTAAGTGGGGGCTGCTGACACCTGGGGTCCTACCGAGTGGCTCCTCCCTTCTCAGGTGCCGCACGCAGGCTCTCCCGCCGTCTGGAAGCACCGTAATTCATTTAACACATTTGGGTCATGCATGTCCTCTTTTTTTTTTGCTATTTCAAACAATGCAGTGATGAATACCTTTGTACGCGTACACCATTTCACCCATGTGGGAACACCGCCGCGTATAAATTCCTGGCGTGGAGATGAATTTAGCCATGTTAGCTAATATAATAATCCCCCGACAGTGTTTTAAGATAGGCTCTTATATACCTCTTAAAAATTACAGAAGTTGAAGCTCAGAGGAGCTCTGGGGAGGAAAGAACGCAGGTGAGCGGGTCTGTCCTCTCTAGACGCAGCTCTTGCCAGATTAAAAAGAACACACCGAATATCGGTGTGCTAGTCGTGTCTCTCTTCTATCCTCTTATGCAAGGAGAATGGAAATTATGTCGGATGGACAGGACCGTCCTGCTTCCTAGAAGGGATTACGGAGCACTACTTTCTATCAGATCCTCCTACACAAAGGGCTCCCGGTGGGAGAGAGCTCCTCTCTGCCTCCCTGGTGTGTTTGCTACCCGTGGCGAGAGCAGGACGCAGGGCTGGGAACGTCAGAGCACGCCAAGGCTCAGGGGAGGCGGTCACTTGAGGAGGAGGATGCAGCCCCGGGATTCTGGAGGATGCTCCAAAGACTGAAGATGCAGGGAGGAAGCTGTGAAAGGCAGGGAGATTACAGGCAGCAGGGGAGGTTATGAACAGGGTGGATATCGTACACAAATAGAGGGGGCTTTGTTCTATTATGCTTTACATTAACGTTCTAATATAGCACGTTGGTGAACTTAATGGCAACAGCGGTGAGAAGAAAGAGGAGAGGAAAAATGAAAAGGAAGGTAGTTTCCAGAAGCTACGAATAATTACAATCTGGGAGGTATGAGATACTGGGATCTCACCCATTCCGTTCCAGCATCTTTATGCAGAATTAGACTCAACTAGCCCAATAGGATGAGAAAACACTGCTAAGGACTAAATTGTGTCTCCCCATGCCCTGAAATTCATACTTGAAACCCTAATCTTCAATGTATTTGGAAATGGAGCCTTTATGGCTTATATTTTAAAAACCCCAAAACAACAAATGTTGGCATGGATGTGGAGAGATAGGAACAATTATACACTGCTGGTGGGACTGCAAACTAGTACAAGCTCTGTGGAAAGTAGTATGGAGATACCTCAAAGAGCTACAAATAGATCTACCATTTGATCCAGCGATCCCATTACTGGGAATTTACCCAAAGGAAAAAAGGTATTCTATGAAAAAGACATCTGCACTCGAATGTTTATAGCGGCACAATTCACAATTGCAAAGATGTGGAAACAACCAAAATGCCCATCAACACATGAGTGTATTAATAAAATACGGTATATGTATACCACGGAGTTATACTCAGCCATAAAAAAATGGTGAACTAATACCTCTTGTATTAGCCTGGATGGAGCTGGGAACCATTCTTCTAAGTGAAGTATCACAAGAATGTAAAAACAAACACCCCATGTGCCCACCCTCAAATCGTAGCTAATAGATCAACACCTATGTGCACATATGAAAATAACATTCGCTGGAAATCAAGCAGGTGGGAGGGGGTGTCTGTAGGGGACGGGTAAAATCACACCTAACGGGTACAGTGCACACTATCTGGGGGATGGGCGTGATACAAAAGCAATTCATGTAACCAAAGCATTTGTGCCCCAGTAATATTCTAAAATATAGAAAGAAAGGTTAAATAAGAGTCATAAGAGTCAGGCCAGCTCTGATTCTACGGGATTAGTGTCCGTATATGAAAAGATACCCGAGAGCCCCCTGGCTTCCTACCAGGTGAAGACGCAGGGAAAGCAGCTGTCTGCAAGCTGGGAGACAGCCCTGCCCAGAACCCAGCCCCGATCAGGGACCTCCAGGCTCCAGAGCGGGGCGAAAGCGAGCTTCTTCTGTTTAAGCTGCACAGTCCCTGGCATTTTAGTATGGCAGCTCACGCCGACTACTATGGGCACTTACTATTTCAGAACAGCTCCTGGCGACTCGAACTCCTCACTAATCACTCGCAAGCATTCGGGGCCCCGTCGGCAGCGATCAGACGTAAATAAAGCATCATTAGCAATGAAGGCTAGGGGCTCTCGTCAGGTCTTTGAGAAAGTCTTTTATGAGTCACATCTGCCCCACCACCCGGGGGTAGTCTGAGGCTGGGAACATCTCAAAATCTGGTAGAGAGACATTTGAGGAGACGAACTGGGAAAGCTGAGGGTCGTCTGTGCAGAGCTGCTGGTATGAGCAGAGCCCCGACAAAGGTGTTTAGGAGACCCTCCTAATCTTCCAGGGCGAGGTCAAGAAAAGGAATCATTTCTTACAAACAAACCATCTGCCACTTCTGGAGATAAAAGGTCGTGCAAAATGGGCCACAGGTTCGAGGCGGTCACACGATCCATGCGTTTGTTCATCTGTTCATTCATCCTTTCACCAGCATACCTCTCGAACAGCAGACGTTTTTGTCCATCTTCTTGGGTTTTAGAATGTTCCCTTGGTCAGGAGTGTTCTATCGGCCAACTTCTGTTTATGACCCTCTGCCTCTGAAGCCCTGCAGCGTTTGTGTGAGGGACCCACTGGAATTTTCTGGGCCTTGCCTCCGAGAAGCTCTGCATTTACTTCCTACCCTCGGGATCTATCTCCTAACCGGCCAGCATGGAGCATAGCTGGGCGTCTCTGTGCAGCGGATTTAACCAACCTTCCTTCCTTCCTTCCTTGAGGCAGAGTCTCGCTTTGCTGTCCAGGCTAGAGTGAGTGCCGTGGCATCAGCCTAGCTCACAGCAACCTCAAACTCCTGGGCTCAAGCGATCCTCCTGCCTCAGCCTCCCGAGTAGCTGGGACTACAGGCATGCGCCACCATGCCCGGCTAATTATATATATATATATATTAGTTGGCCAATTAATTTCTTTCTATTTATAGTAGAGATGGGGTCTCGCCCTTGCTCAGGCTGGTTTCGAACTCCTGACCTCGAGCGATCCTCCCGCCTCGGCCTCCATAGAGTGCTAGGATCACAGGCATGAGCCACCTCGCCCGGCCGGATTTAAGCTTTATTAAAATATCCACTCACGCATTCGCGCCCTGTCCTCGCAGCCCGGGTCACCCCACTGCGCCCGCTGCCAGGGCAGAGGCCACACCGCTTGCAAGCCGCTGCCCTGGGTGGAGCCAGGAGGGCCGGTCACGAGAGGAGACCAGTCCACAGACGCCGGCAATCACAGACGCCCGGCTGTGCCCCGCAGGTGGGAAGCAAGATGCCAGGGCACCCCCGAGGAGGCAGTGGCCTCGCTGTGTGTGCAGCGGCAGACACGTCCCTTTCCGGCCCTCCCGCGTCCTGGCCGTGGAGACTGTCTTAAGGCGCTCGTGCGCTTGCAAAGCTTTCCCCGGAGAGAGTAAGCCCTTCTTAGCGGCTCCTTAGTAGCTGAGAAGCAGAGTGGGGTTCTGAAACTCCACCACTCATCTTGTAAGACTGATGTTAAGGAGCTTTAAGCTGACATGTTGCCACCGCCGTTCCCTCTGCCCTCCTCTGCACCCTGCCGAGGGAGCCTCCCGCCCCCCGACATTCTCTCTGATTAGAAATGGGACTGGTTGTGATGAATTCCAGCACTGGCCAAGGCCGTGTGGGGACACTTCCTAACCCTGCTCCTGACACAAGCCAGTGAGACGCTCACAGGAGCCGTCGCGCTGTGGCTTCGTGCCAGGCTGCCCCATGAGCACCTTTCAGCCTAAGATTTTCGTTCTATTTAGTATCTATTTAGTTCCGTAAATATTTGCTGTTCACCCCTCCCCCCGCCTCCCGTGACCCAGGCCAAGAGGCAGAATTTTATTTCCTCCGTTTGGTAAGATTTTCATGTCTTCTCTCCTCTCACTGGTGCAAATAAGGAGCAGAGATTGACTTCTAGGAGAAAGAAGACATTTTTAGGACCCTCTACGAGGGTCTAGCGCTGGAAATTGCAGAGGAAAGGCAGACGAGAGGGAGGCCAGAGGGGGCGAGGAAGCCTAGCCCTCGGGAAGCCCCTCTGCGACAGGCCAGCCAGCAAGGAGAGGGGCTCCCTGCGTCCTCGGGGCCCCCGCAGAGCTGGCGCTGCGCCCCGGCCCGGGATCCAAGACTGCCTCTTCCCAGCCAGCCCATCTGTCATCTGCCCTGGTCTCTGTGGCAGCTGGTGATGATGACTGGTCACTCCCACTCTTCACACATGGGAAAAGACCTCATTCAAAATAGGCCCTGATTTTTTTTTTTTTTTTTTATGATCGTAGGGTGAAGTCAAAAAGAAAAAGTGGCTGGTCCCGTAATAAACTAGGTGCTGAAATAGAAGCATCACTCACTAAGGAGGGAGGAGTTCTTTTTCTTTCTCTTTGGCGGGCACGGGGTAGCTAAGGGGAGCCTAAGGTGAGCCTGACCGGCCCCGCTTCGCGCAGAGCAGCTCAGAGAGTTTGGCACAGGCGTGGGATGAAAGGCTCGGAGCTCTGCCAACAAACCCAGAGGGGCCTTGGTGGGGAGAGGCCGGGGGAGGGTGGACTTCTAAGCGCTGTCACGGAGGGAACTACACCTGTCTTCTGGGAAGTGGCCCAGGAGCGAGGCTCGGGGGCTGGGGAGGGGGCCGTGAGCAGTCCTGAGCATGGGGGAGTGAGGGTCTTTCTCCAAGTCCAAACCAAGCTAAACATTAGGATAGTCAAAGCCCATGACCGTTACGTGTAATTTGTATTTAACAGCATTTTTGCATTTTTTAACTTTTGACATCAACGGATTATTGAGATAGCTTCTAATACAAAAGGGAAGGCAACGGACCCTTGAGCGATTCTTGAGAGCTGCCTTCTCTGGACACCGGACGCCTGAGAGACAGTGTGCTCAGGCATCTTTCCTTAATCATTTTGAGGAGCACTGTAATATCAACTGTTTATCCTGGTTGCATGACCTGGCGGTTGTGCTCCAGTGATTGGAAGAGTGTGCATGCATCAGCCGTAAGACACCCCTCTTACGAACCAACCTGAACATACACAGAGCACGAAGCGTTGCGCAAATCATGCGCTTTGTCCATCAAGCACCTTTCCGTCTTTACAGCGGCCCCCTCGGGTGAACGTCTAGGATTTCCTTTCTTCCCTTACCTTCCTCTTCAGTGTATCTCTCACCTCCTTTCAGTTTTTCTGCCCCTACCTGGCCCCAGGGGCCCCTTCTTCATTTTAAGAGGGGCAAATGTACCTGCTCTGCAACGCTGAGGCGGAAAGTTCTTCCTTCCCATCGTCTTCACGGCAGGCCACTGTCTCCTTGCTTGTGTTCACCACGTTTCCTGGGTGACCTGGGTGTCGCCTGCGCTAACTCGAGGCCTCGCAGGCCGTGCCAGGCTCCCTCCTTGCTGGGGGAAGAATGAGGGAATGGAGGGAGGGAAAGTCAGGTCCTGCTGCCACCGTGATGTGGGCAGTTCCGCACTCGCCACCGCTTCCCAGTAGGGTTTACGTGTGGCTGGTCAAAAAGGCAGAGATGGGGCGCTTCGCTCTCCTCCGAGTACGTTGAACAGGCCAGGAGGACCCGTGGACTAGACGGTACCTGGGCCCTCCTTCATTTTGCTACAGTGGTCCATTTCCTCCAGCTGAGACTGGGCGGGCGGCGCGCCCACTGCTGGGATTTCCTAGCTGCTGTGGGCATCGCCGGACAGCGTGGTGGTGCGGGCCTCACAAAGCAGTTATGAAAACACAAACAAGGCCGGGCGCGGTGGCTCACGCCTGTAATCCTGGATCCCCGGGAGGCCGAGGAGGGCGGATCGCTTGAGGTCAGGAGTTCGAAACCAGCCTGAGCAAGAGTGAGACCCTGTTTCTACTATAAACAGAAAGAAATTAATTGGCCAACTAATATATATAGAAAAAGTTAGCCGGGCGTGGTGGTGCATGCCTGTAGTCCCAGCTACTCGGGAGGCTGAGGCAGGAGGATTGCTTGAGCCCAGGAGTGTGAGGTTGCTGTGAGCTAGGCTGACGCCACGACACTCACTCTAGCCTGGGCAACAGAGTGAGACTCTGTCTCAAAAAAAAAAAAGAAAACACAAACAAGAATGTCATGAATTCTAACTCGTGCGGTGCAGGGTACAGCTGCATTGCCAGGCAGGCACACTGGAGTAGCAACTCGAGGGGCGCTGTGGGCCGTGCGGGCTGGGCATGCAAGGTCGGCTCCCAACTCCTGGGAGGAGGCTGGGGAGAGGGAGGAGCTGAGGCGGCCACGGCAAGGTCGAGAAGGCACCGGTCCGCAGGGGAGCTGCCATGGAACCGGGCTATGCGGGGCTGAGAGTGGAACAGGGCCAGCCAGGCAGGTGGGATGGGGCCAGACCACACCTGTCTCTGGAAGCCCGGCAGAGGGCAGACTGGCAACTCGAGACTTCACGCTTCCCAAAGCCCAGGCTCCATAAATAAGGAGCATCTTCCTGCGAACTCAGTGTTATACAAATGTTCGTCACATTCTTTAACTCTTGCACTAAATGGATAGATTTTGGAGTGGTATACAAACATCACAGGACTTGACTGATAGCGTGTGCGCATTTGAAAGACATTTCGGCTTAAGGCAGATCATCTGGATGGCACCTTCACACCTGGAGGTCTTCTCTTCCAGATGGGCACAAATCAATAGGACAGCGTGAGAATCTCCTTAGGAAGCAGGAAGTGAAACTGCGGGGCCCGGCACCGTCCCTCTGCCCGCAGCATTGTTCCTGCCCCCCGAGCGTTTTCGGGTCCCACTGCAGAGCCCACCTGACACCTGATCCAGTGACGGCAGGTGGCCGTGTATCACAGTAACACTGGCCCTGCCAAGACACTGCTGTTGTCGCCTCTTAATACCCAGCGGGAGGACACCTGTGCAGCCCCTTGTGGGTTTGCCGCCATTGTCTCAGCAGTATTAGAAATAGAAATCATCACCTGATTTATAAGTGAGGAAGTGCTGTGTGGCAGGTATCGCAAATATGTTCACGAGGTCTTCCAAGAAGGTGTCTGTGTTAGGATGGACGCGGCTCCTGGCTGGCAGGAGGTCCAACAACTGCGTCCACGTGTGTGGAACTTTCTTGGGGGGGGGGTGTCCTGCAGGCCACACGCCATCTACCAGCCTCATGGAAGGGACGGGGACCTTCTTCCTTCACTCCCCACCTCTTGGTCAGTTGGTGTATCACTAGACCATATCTCAGGACAGCTTTCAGCTCCACCTTTGTTATGAAGAATTTAACTGAAGCAAAACAGAATATGGGTATGCTATTAGGCCTTGCAAATCTCTATCTGTCTCTGTCTCTTCCCTTTCTCCTTCCCTCTCTTTCTGGTTGTTTACAACGTTGGCTCATTAATAAACACAATCACGATTTGAAAAAACTGAGTCATCTGGTTTTCTTTAGCAGAGTATTTTAAATAATAGAAGATTCCTTAACTGTCTTCAAACCTCAGGAAGCCCTAACTCTTCTGATACCAACTTTCTGAAGGCTCATTAGTAATTGATGAAGTCATTAAGGATGGTTCCTGGTGGCTGACACCCTCCTGGCTGCCACAGTCTCCTCTTATACTGTGTGGAAATGTCACTGGCTCCACGGGTTTGATTTGGGGGGGTAGGGGGTGCAGGGGAGGGAGTTTGATTACACAGATCTTTACAACAGCCATCAGCTAGAACGGAAAGCTGTGAGAATGTTCCTCCAAGTTTTAAAGCTGAGGAAGTTGTGCTGGGAGAAGTTTCCTGAAAAACCTTTCACCAACGCGAGGTTTCAGAAATCCTGCTAACACCATGTTTTCACTAAAACGCCATTGTGTGGTTCCAGTCAATCAGCAACGATGTGGCGTCGAAAGTCACCTTCTTTTTTTTTTCCCCCTCTTGTTTTCACACATTTCCTTCTTTCTTGGCATTGCATAGATTTATTCTCCTCTTCTTCCTTTTAGGAACAGAATTTGGCATAAATAAATGATAACTGAGAAAATGGTGTAAACAGACGAGTAAACGCAGAGTCTCTCAGCCTCCCGGTTGTAGGTCATGATAATTTGCTGTAGAAAGTGGTTACCCGTAAGAGAGACCCTGGTTCTGGCGAGTGCTGTTTAATTTGTGTTTTAACAAGGAAACCCACATTCTTCCCTTAATTACTCAAAATGGAACAGGAACCTCCAAAAGCCTTTCAGACCATTAACGCGTTGAAACTGTTAAATCAAAATGGACTGCTTTGCCAGAGGACTGCCCACAAAATGGAATTCGGTACATTTCATACCCCAATGAATTTAAATTGTATGGAGCTGATATTTAATACAAATGCAAGTGCCAGTGGAATCTGCATACTTAATGTGGATTCTCTCTCAGAATTAAGCAGTTGATCTACGGGACACAAAGGGATCATCCTGCTCTCAAAGAGAATATTTTATGACCAGGCAGTTTAAAAGGCACTGACATAAACAACTGTTTGCAGCTTGCTCTCTCTCTCTCTCTCATATCCTCAAAAGACAAAAAAAATACATGCTTTTTTAGACAAAGCATTTTGAAAAATCACTTGAAATGTCTTCCTTTTCCTTTGGGGGCAACTGAACCTTTGATAGGTGCTCAAGAGAGATCTTATTTCATAATTTAGTTTATTTCTCTTATTTTTTTTTTTTTAAGGGAGAAGCAAAGGGATGGCGTGAAGGCACACAGCAGAAGCCTGCTTTTCTCTTGGAAGCGGAAGTCATACCGCTCAAACTGTAAAAGTGTTGCTTATGGTTTTTACACCATGACTGAACACACCAGATTTTTTTGGGGACAGCGTTAATTTAAAATGTATGGCTAAGTTTAGCTTCATCGGCGTACCTATGTGCAAATTCCACCTAGACAAATGAAATAGGAAACAAATGTTTTGCTGCATTCCTTGTCCTACTTTTTAATTCTTAATATACGGTCACTCTTCCTTTAGCATGCCCTCGTTCCCTTCAAATGCTTGCAGGAGAGGAGAGGCGCTGAGCGAGGGGCTGCCCATTTCCCAGAGAGGAGACAGAGGCACTGAGAGCTCGGGATGATCTCCGCCACCCAGGCCTCTTTCAGCCTTCAGTCCCGAAATGTTTAGCTCCTTGTGTCCAGAGCGGGCCCCCCCTCACCCTGCTCAGCTGGAAGAGCCATCGCAGCGGAGCGAGGATTCCATGAGGCTCAGAGCTGAGCACACTTTATGTTCTGAGTTGGGTTTTATTAGCCCACTTGCTGAGTGCTAGGTGCTGCCTGTGGAGTGATAAAGACACACACGATACAATCTCTGTCCTTACAGAGCCCGAAATGTGCTCAGGGCAGCAAGACATGTACACAAGAAATAGACACTCACCACACAAGCCTTTTGCCACTCGGGACACAGGTGAGGACAAAGGCAGTTGTTCCCGGCCCGGAGGAGGCCAGGGCGGGGCTGGAACCCCTGGGGCCTGCTCAGAGACGTGGGGACCCCAGTATGAGAAGGCTGAAATGGTGTGCTTTTGACTAATCTGGAACTTGACATTCTCAGAGCTTTCTTTAAAAGACTCTTACATTTTTTTTTCTTTTCCTTCTTAAAAAATTCAGCCCATTTTGTGCATTGCCATTTTTGAAGTGGGTTATAGGTCTTTTTCTTATTGGCTTATAAGAGCTGTTTCATGTTAAGAAAATTAGTAATAATATTTTACCTCGTTCAACATTTAGCTGCGGAGAGATGTCTTTTCCACACGATGACAAACACATTAAGGGGGAAGGAAAGGTCGAAGTTTGTGCCTTGTGATTTCCTGATGGCAGGGAAGAGCATTCAAGCTGCTGGCACCCTCCATGGAGGGGTGCCCTCTCCCCTTGCTTGGGCTGATGACAGGAGTCCAAGCAGCTACAGAAGCGGGTAGCCGTTAGGTCTACAATGCCTGTCTCCCTGGATCAACCGGTGAGAACAGGGAGGAATTGGAGACTTTATGGACTTTAACAATAGCTCTTCTGAGATTCCTTGGATAGGGCGCAGAGCGAAGAAGGAAATCGTGTCTCTGGCTGGGGGTGGCTAGGCGGGCTCTGGGGGAAGGTGCGGAGAGGGAAGCCCCAGGTCTGGCGCACGATGTGCTCCCTGAAACAATCTAAGATGACCTTCACATGCCCTCCAGGGTGGCCCTGGGAGAGGCGGGCTCTGCGCCTGCAGCCCCCAGCCCCGCGCCAGCAGGAGCCCGCGGCCCCCACTCTCTCCGCCCCCAGCAACGTTTGCCACCAGGGGGAAATTGAGGCCAGGAAATCGTTGCTATGGGCCGTGTTGTGTGGAAGTTGCGATGCGGGAGCCAGAGGCTGATTGCTCGGCGGCTCCGTCTCCATCCCTCCCTCCGCATCCCTCCCTCTCTCCCCGCCCCGCCCCGCCCCGCCCCGCTCCTGCGCCCGCCGCCCACCTCCCCGCGCCCCCCGCGCCCCCGCGCCCGGCCCGCTGCGGCCCCTGCGAGCTCACAGGTTGCCGGCCGAACCGAATCGCCCCTGGGCGGCCGAGGCGACCCGCGCCGCGCGCTGCGCGAGGCCGGCGAGCCCGGTGCGGGGCGGCGCGGGCCCGGGAGCCAATCGCGGGCGGAGGGCGGGGCGTGGGCCCCGCAGACCCGCCGAGCGCGGCGCCCGCACTCCGTCCGCGCCGCCGCGAGCTCTGGCCGCAGGCCGGGACGCGCCACCAGCCCCGCAGCACCTCCCGGGCGCGGGCGCCGCTGGGCAGGCACCTGTGCCCGCCGCCGCCCCGCCCGCACCGCGGGCCCGCACCGCAGAGGTGCGCGGCTGCGGAGGGAGGGAAAAGTTTGGCGGAGGGAACGCGACCAAGGTGGGACCGCCGCCTTTGTTGGGGAGAAGGAAGACGAGCCGCCAATTTGGAAAACTTCTGCGCTGGCAGGACCCGGGGCTTGTTTACTACTCTTGGAGAGCTGTGCCCAGATCGGCCCGGTGGGTCTGCTCGGGGGGCCGGGGGGCCGCGCGGCTGGGGTGCAGGTCTGGGCTTGCTGGGTGAGAGAGGCCGGGCTGTGCGGGTCCCAGCGGACCCCCGCCAGACGCTGGGTCCGAGAAACAGGGTCGCTGGTGGTTTGGGTTTCCTCCTTTACCTTGGCTTGGTCTGCCTTCCCAAACTCTTGTGACCTTCAACTTGAGTCCCCTCGCAAACTTCTGCCCCCTCCCTCCCTCACACCCCTCGCCCCCTGCCTCAGTTCCTCAGATTTGCTGGAGGAAGGTATTTCCCAGCGTGTGGGGCCTGTCCTGCTCGACCCGTGGGCATCTTTGTGCGGCTCAGCCTGGTGAGACACCAACAAAACAGTCCTCAGGGGGAAAGGAAATCATTTAATTGATGGGCTCCCGAAAACTCTGGAAGACTTTCCAGGTTTGGTGTGTCCCGAAAAACCCTAATGGAGCTAAATTTGATCTCGTGTGAGGCTGACACCTTTGTCACGGGAAGGGTGTCCGGCCGGCCCTGAGCATCCGGGCGGCTCGGGGAGGTGCAGGCTGGTGGGAGCGGTGGGCTCTGTCTAGGCGCTCGGGTTGTCTCCGGGTGCGCAGGGGCATTTGTGGCAGAAGGACGGTGCTGAAGTCCTCCCCACTGCTTCCGGTAACTGGCTGCAGGTGACAGAGCTCACCGTGTCAGGTGGCTGGGCCAGCCCAGCAGCACCTTGGAGCCGTCTAAACTGGGAGGTTACAAGGACCTCACTAGTCCTTTGGTGCTTGGGAGGTGCCTTTGCCCCAGCTTCTGGCAGAAGAAGGTGTCAGGTAGGTGGGCCTCTAGGAAGCAGGGTGTCCTTGGGCGAGCAGGTGATGTGCTTGGTCTTGAACCTCCTTCCTGCTTTCAGGCAGGCAGCTCCTACTTGTGTGCCCACAGCACACCACCAGGTACGCCTTCGTACCTGCGGGGCTCTCTGAAGCTGCTGGTCTGGGCTGAGATTACACGCCTCCGAGGCCTTGGGGAGTTCTGGCGAATTCCCTCACTCTGATGTCTGCTCTAGACCTGCAGTCGGGAGTTGGATTTCCCGTCCTGGCAGGGGTGGATGTTCCGGGAGGGGCACTCCGGTGACACCCCTTCCCTACGACATCCCTCAGATGACAGTCTTGCTTCCCCGTCTACGAAAATCCCTTTCACTGTTTAATTCTTATTTTCTCTAACCACCACAGAGTCTCCTCCACCTTTTTTAGGCAGCTATTTTGGGTGGGAACTGTTATTATTGAAGCCCTACTCACAATGGTTGAAAAAAAAAATAACTGCCTAATTCTTTTTTTTTTTTTTTTTTTTTTGGTCAGGATAGAGTCAGCTTTCTCTTGTGCACATGCTGTCTGACAGTGTGCAAAACAAACTCACAGCCCTGCAAATTATGATTCCTTTGTGTTTTGGGGGCCTGGAGTGGGAGCTGAACTTTTCTCTGCTGCCGGGCATGTTTGGTTGAGCACCTCCTCCCCTGCGGCCTCTCTAGGGCATGTTGACGCCCCCAGGGAGCCCGGGAGAGGCAGCGGCCAGCACGTGGGGGACCGTGAACAGGGGTGCCTTGTTTTCATGAAGACAGCAATGATACTAGGAAATGCTCTCGAGTTTGAAGGGTGTCTAAAGCCGGGAGCAAGAAGCACAACTGGGGATCCCTTGGTGGATGCAGGTCTGCTAGATTTCTGTTGTGGTGGAAAACATTAAAAGTAAGGCATTTAAAACAGCTCCTGCACGGTGACTCACAGCACAGAGGGAGGGCAGGGTGGGGGAGGAGCCGCGCGAGCTTTGGAAGTACAAGTGGGGCACACTGGAGCGCCTGCTCCTCCTCCTCCTCCTCCTCCTCATCCCTCTCCGTGCATCTCCCCATTCGGAACAGAGATCATTAAAATAACAACTTTAGACTAAAAAAAGGATCATAGGAGCTGAAGGATAATTGACGAGGTGCAAAACACCCTCATCACAGCTTCACCTTGGGCGGGCGGGGTGTGAAACCCTGGATCTGGCACCTCTGCTGCGATCCAGTTTGCAGAATTTCCTCCCTGGCTTTGGGCTGCTTAACTCCTTGTGAAGCCGGCGCCTGTCTCTGCGTGTGAAGGGCCTGATGGATGGTCAGGAAATTAAATTTGCTACCTGTCACTTCATCCCACGTGGTGGCTCTAGCCCGGGCCGGGTAAGCAGCGTCCTTAGGCAGATCCACTCCCTCGCCCCGGCTGGCCAGGCGGGGCTCTGGGTCATCAGCCGCTGAGGTGGGAACGGCTGGGTCTTCCTGCCGCCCCAGGCCCCGGATGATTTACCTGGCGGGTCAAAATCCCATCCTTAACTGTTCCTGACCCCCAACCCCACATCAGCCTTCCTGCTATCCCTTTTCACCATGAACACATCAGCAGATCATCTTTCTACCAACCTGCTTTGATCTCGTCATTTTCGTGCCGATTTTTCTGTTAGAGAAAACTGTCCCCTGAAATAGGATTAAAAAACATTACGGTTTTGATCAGAGGAGAGCCTTTTTGCCTTCTGTTTTAAAATTTAATTTTGCGGTTTTGGGGAAATCCAATAAGCCCGCTTATTGTGTTGGGTGTTTTGGTAAGTGCCGTTACAGTGTCTTCGTTTTCTCTGATGGGCGCACGAGTTCCCGTATCCTAGGGGAGGTGTGTCCGGAGGCTTGAAACTCCCTAGCGTCCCTAAGAGCTGAGGAGGTTGGAGCTGCAGTGAAGGCTGTCTTGAAATCTGGTCTCCCAGATGTATTCACCACACTCCGCTATTTCCTCCTCTCCCCCTGCCCCATTCTTCATTTAGGAAACTCTCATAGCCAAAATTCTGAGTAAATAGTTCATCTGACTCACCCTTCCTCTCTCCCCGTCGGGAGCTACCTCACCTTGAAGCAGGCACCTGAATCGTCTTACCTAATCTGATCGGTGGGTATGCCCCTCTCTCCATCTCCCCCGTCATTTCAGGGCATGCTAGGGCTGGGGTTCAGTTGGCACGCTTTGCTCACCTCGCTCCTGAAAGAGTTAACCAGGGGCAGGCACGGGCGCCTGCCTGTGTTAGCAGGGGGTGGTGATCCTCCCACCAAGTTCAGCTCTGCAGGGACCCCACGGGCGCGCCTGGGCGGAGCAGCTGACCTGTGCGGGCAGGCGGACCTGCCTGATTCCTGCGTAGCCCCGCCGGGCACGAGCCCTCACTGCGCCACTGTCCCGAGCCCGTGCCCTGCCGCAGCCCCGGGCACAGAGCTGACCTGGGAACATTAGCAAGCAGTCCGAGTTGTCTGCCGGGCTCCCAGCTTCTTTGTTCTTTGTTCTCTTCTTATCCCTAGATCTGTTAACAGTTGGAAAGGATCAAATCTCCTCATTGGTACTAAAGTGTGAACAGTTAGTGGCATTGCCACTCCTGGAGGTATTTGCAATTCTTGATGGAGACCAAAGATGTGTGCAGTGGAATTCCAGGCATCTGTCTGCTGGAGGGGTTGGGAGGAAAGGGTCTGGACAGGGAGCACCAGTGTGGTCCTTTGCTTGTTGGCTAAGGCCGGTTCTGCTCTTACCCGTGCCGGGGACAGGCTGCAGCCACCCCGAGCACTGTGGCGGTAATGTCTGGGGTCTGGCACTCAGACTGTCATCTCTCAGAGGCGACCTTGAGCGCCGCGCCCACTCGCCCTTGCAGACTTTCGGTTGCTTGCCTCCCGTGTGGAGCCAGGGGGTTGGAGGACGTCCTCGCGGGTTCCTTCCTGCTCCAACCTTCTCTGGTCGGTTTTGCCGAGGAGTCCCCCGCACGACTCGGAGCGTGCGGCGTCCTCCCTGGCGGCCGGCCGCGGTGGGGTCGGTGGTGCGGTCCCAGCTGGCGTCCTCGAAGGCAGGCGGGGAGGAGCGGTTCCTGCCGTGCCAGAGGAACACAGGGGGAGAGGGCTGATGCAATGGCAGATCTGGGTTTAGGAGGGGATGTTGCATGGAGGATGGCGACCAGCTGTTCTCTGTCTCCAGCAAGGACTGAACGGCAGAAAATAGACAGAAATTGCAGCAGATGGACTTAGATTAGGTATGAGGGAGAATTTTTCCATCAGCAAGAGTTGTTGAAAAAGGGAAGGTTGTTTGAGCCTCCCCGACGATCTTTAGGAAATGGGTAGTTTGAGGAAATGGAGGTTTTAGCTGGAGAGGGAGCCAGAGGCCGGTGAGAGGCTGAAAGCAGAGCCTTTCTTTGGTCCAGGGCCCCGCGCCCCGCCCAGGTGAGCATCCTCTGCTATTTCTCCCAGACCTCGTCTGGAGCGAGGGGCAGGAGCGCAGCCAGCCCGTGTGCCCCCAAGGCATGGCGGCCGCTCCCTGCCTGCCCGTCCTTCTGTGCCTCGGCTGGCAGGGCCCCTCTGCTCTGGGGTCTCACCCCCGTCCGAGGGTCCACTCCCAGCCGAGACGGAGGAGGCCCAGGTGCGCGCACCGCGAGCAGAGCCGGCAGCGGAGCGGCCCGCAGTCCCAGTCACGCCCTCCCTCTCCCGCCAGTGCCATTCGCTTTGCAGCTCGTTTTCGTCTCGGGTCCAAATGGAGCAG
The DNA here is from genome assembly GCF_040939455.1 of Microcebus murinus. Classification (NCBI taxonomy): domain Eukaryota; kingdom Metazoa; phylum Chordata; class Mammalia; order Primates; family Cheirogaleidae; genus Microcebus; species Microcebus murinus. The sequence goes on from NC_134127.1 coordinate 1,597,978, forward strand.
AGCCTTTGCTTTTCCTGGGCTCCTGATTTCTCTCTGGCCAAATGGCAGAGGCGGCGGCACCTGTGGGCGCCCGGTATCTATCGAGCGCGCGTTGCTGACACCCGTGGCTCCACCACGGCCCCCTCATTTGCACAGCAGGCCCTTCAGTTGGGGAAAGTCTGGAAGGCGCAGCTGAGCCGCCCCCATGGGTGCTCCTGAGAGTTGCCCCGGGGCCGGGGTGGCGGGGACCAGAGCGGAAGGAGGGGATGGCTGGAGCGGGGGGCTGGGAGGGAGATTCAGGGACGTGAAAGGCATTTAATCTGCACCTGACAAAGGAGGAGACAGGCTGTACATGTCTCTTCTGGCTCTTCCCTGGAGCATACTCTTCCCTGCTCTGAGGGACGCTCACCTGTCACCTTCACAAAAGAGAGCACAGCGCCCCACGTGAGGGGAAGGGTGCACCTGCCTTAGGGACCTTAGGGCCCAAGGCTGGCTCTGGGCACGGCACGGCCAGGGACAGGGCCCCCACCCTTGGGAACAAGGCAATGGCTGGCCGTGGCGGGCTTGCCTGGTGGCGGTGTGAGCCACGTGGGCAGGGAGGCGCATCGGTGGAACGAGTGCCACGGACAAGTCTGTTGCCAGCGCTCGCGAGGAGGTAGCCGGGGAAAGGAGAAACACCCGGGACTGTGTGAGCGAGGAGGTGCCTAGGGGCAGCGCAGCTCACACGGCGCCCGGCCGGTTGGGGGCAGCCCGGCGTGAGGCGGCACCAGAGGCTCTTCCGGAAAGGAGACGGGCCCTTCTCCTGCAGGAGCCCCAGGGCGGCCGGGAGACCGGCGTCTGCCCGGGACTGTCTGGGGCAGAGGGTGTGCGGTGGGTGCCCGGCGCCGGCCACAGGCTTGGAGAGCTGGGAGGGCTTGGCAGTGCACACGCGGGAGGAGGGCTGGGCAGCCCAGAAGGGGCAGGAAACCGGGGACAGCAGAGCCTCCTGCAGAAGGTAGAGCGGCCCAGGGTCCCCAGAGAGAGCCCGAGGGGCAGGCTGACCCGCACACCACACCTGTCCTCTTCGTTCCTGCCGCCTGCTGAGGTCACGCTTCTGCCTTGGTTCTGATGCCACAGGCTGCGTGGTGAAGTGTGGTGACGTGTTGTCCTGGGTGCAGGGCACAGCATGGCTCTCCTGACTCGGTGCAGAAGGGGGCCTCTTGGAGACAGCGGCACCTGAGTGGGGCTTGAGACTCGAGCAGGAACCGACCGGTGGACGGGAGAGGTGTGGGCAGGAGGGGAGCCAGGTTTGCAAGACCTCGGAGCAGACACAGTGGGACGCGGGTGCTGCTGAGTCATGCACATGGCGTGTTTGGGGTGGGTGACGGGGGGCTGTGGGTGCCCGCCAGGTGGTAGTGGCAGCTGGCTGCAGTGGGGGGCAGCGGAAGGGTTTTAGGCAGGAAATGACATGATCACAAGGTCACATTTGCATTTAGGAAAAAAAGCGATCGGAGTAGTCGTGAAATAAAGAGTTAGGGGCGGGCTTGGGAGGGCATAGCATGGGGCCGTGCCTGGGACTGCCAGGCTGGCTCAGAAGTAATCTGCCGCTGTCCAGGTGAGACATGGCGAGGCCGGGAGGGAGGGAGGCATGCTGCCGGGGAGGGGAGGGGAGGGAAGGGGAGGGGAGGGGAGGGGAGGGATGGTGCCCAGGCCAGGACTTTGACTTCGTAAGTTGCAGGGAGATCAGGCAGAAATGAAGAGGAATTATTCACCCCCGGGAGACGCCGCAGCTGACAGGTGACAAGGAAAGGTCACCGTGGTAGATGAAAGAGAGAGCGGTGTCCCCTCTGAAGACGGGGAGGGGACAGGGTGAAGCCACGGGAGCCGGGCCAGGTTAGACGCCGGCGCCAACGCTTCACTGGAGGAGCTCGTGCAGCGAGAAGACAGGACCGCCCGAGGCCGGGGACTACTTCTCTGCTCCTCACAGCGGTTACAAAAGCCAGCCTTTCCCCTGGTGGAAGAGTGGGCAAAGAGTGCGGAGTTCAAACACACAGAGAGAGAGAAGTGGGCAGACAGACATGTGCAGGTGTCCCCCCACCAATAATTATACACGCGAACTTGAAAACGGGGCGTCGTTACTCGCCTAACAGGGCAGGAAAAATTGAAGATGACAGCATCCGAATCTCGTGTGTTTAAGAGTGATGTCGGGAAACCCACATTTCTAGACTTCGCTGGTGGGAAGATAATTTGCAAACATGAGAGAAGTGTCTCAGAGATGCGCCCCTTGAACCAGCGACCAAGTCCTCTTGTAGGAATCTGTCCTAAGGAAATAGAGATGTGTAAAACAGTTCTAATTAAGGCTGCTCCCTTCAGCATTATGCATCGTAACAAAACACTGTATGGGGCATTAATTAAATATAATACGGCCCATCCATAAAATGGAAATCAAGGAAGCTATTAAAATTACATAGAATAATGCATCAGAATATGGGAAAATGCTATATATCAAGCAAAGATTTGAAAAAGTAAATAGAGTATGATTGTAATTAAAATTAAAGGTGTGTATAGTCCCGAATACTGGGATGGAATATGTTGAAATCTTAACTAACCCTTTGCACTCGGATGTCGAGCGTGACTCGACACGGCTAGCAAAAATTACAGAGATTAAAATTACTCTTTGAATGTATCAGTAATTTGAAATATAAAAAAATCCACATAAATAAGTTTGTATGAAAAGAAACTCCCCAGTTTTTTTATTCTCCTGCCGCGCTCTGTAAAATCTGGGGTATTTAAAAAACTAAATCCCGAGTAGAATAAAGGAATCGAGAAAAGAGCAAGCGAGTGCAGAGGGTTAACAGCGGTTGCCACTGCATTGTAGGAAACACATGATTTTTTAAAATTTCTTTTAACTTTTTGTATTTTGTACATTTCCAGCAGTAAGCATATTTATTTTGCTTTTCAAGTTCAGTCATCCCAACCGCAAACGAACGTCCAGGCGGTAACCGTCCGTTTCCCAGTGAGTTAGCCGTGACGCCGTTCTTTGCCCGGGGTGTCTGTTCCTCCTTCCTGGTCCCCTGCTCCCCCGGACCCATCCCCCGCGGCGGTCAGGCCTGTCTTGGCATCTCGAGGCTTGCGTTTCCACGGTCACGGGCACCTGCTCACTCCAGGAGCAGACTCGTGGAGGCTCAGGGCGAGAGGCCAGGACGGGGCCGGGGTCGCCAAGCCAGCGCGCGCCCGGCTTTGCCAGGCAAGAAAACGGACACCCCGGTGCCTGTGCCACACTCTTCCCAGAGCGGGCTGTCGGGGGACCCCACGCGTGCTCTTGAGGGGGGGGTGGCAGATTTCCACGGGAAGGCGTGGATGCCTTTTGCTTAACTCACTTGCTAATTAAAGCCGCTTGAATGTTCTGGAAGCTCTCACGCTCGGAGCAGGGACCGTGGGTGCTGCGGGCTGTCCAGAGGGGACCCTCTGGTTCTCCTCCTGGCTGGGCGTCTCCTTTGTTCCTGTTTTCCCAGAACGTGTTAAGCTTCCCGCCGTGGTTTGCTTTGTGGCAACGCTCCGGGCAGCGTGGGGCAGCCTCAGGGTGGAAGTCACAGCCGGCCGGCTCCGGGATGTGCCTCTGGGGCCACCTGGGGGCTCCGGGCGCCTCCCGCAGGCCGGGCAGGTGGCGGCTGTGATGGGCGTGCCCTCGGGGCTGTCATAGCTCACGTGAGAGTGGGGCTTGGGCCTGCCCCGAGGTAGGGCAGGGGGAGGAGCCTCGGGCCCTGAGGACGATTTGCCGCTCTGTGTACTTTATTTTATTTTAATTGTTATTTTTATTTTTTTGAGATAGAGTTTCGCTTTTGTTGCCCAGGCTAGAGTGAGTGCCGTGGCGTCAGCCTCGCTCACAGCAACCTCAAACTCCTGGGCTCAAGCGATCCTCCTGCCTCAGCCTCCCGAGTAGCTGGGACTACAGGCATGTGCCACCATGCCCGGCTAATTTTTTCTCTATATATCAGTTGGCCAATTAATTTCTTTCTATTTATAGTAGAGATGGGGTCTCGCTCTTGCTCAGGCTGGTTTTGAACTCCTGACCTTGAGCGATCCGCCCACCTCGGCCTCCCAGAGAGCTGGGATTACAGGCGAGAGCCACCGCGCCCGGCCACGCTCTGTGTATTTTAACCACGACTTGCAGGGTATGGTGTCCCGGATTCACGTATTCACTCAGAAGTGGATGGGGGAGGTGTCGTCATCCCCGTTTCGCAGAGGACGGAATGGACGCTCGGAAAGGCAGCGCCACCCTTCTTGGCTGGTAAGAGACAGCAGACACCAGAGCCGGGCGTGGGACGAGCAGGTTTTCCTGCCTGCAGATCCCGCCCCGCCTTGCAGTCCATGGGGACTTGCTGCTGCTGGCCCGCAGGTCCAGGGGAGGGAGGGTGCAGAGGAGCGGCCCTGGCATGGCCCTGGCAGATAACAGCGGTGTTACGGGAGAGAGAGGACTTGGAGCGCAAGGGTGTGTTCAGCCAGAGCCCGGCAATATGAGGCCGAGAGCAGGTGCTGGGAACAGGGTGTCCGCGAAGGTGGTGTGGTCTGAGAGGGCTCCCTGGGGCAGAGGGCCCCGGGCACGGAAGCACGCGGTGATTGCATGGCAGGGCACGTTTTCGGTGGGAGTGGAGGTCTGCACCACCTGGCTGCCCAGGGGCCACGGGCTCTGCTGGGGACCGGACGGGGGCGATCTGGGGAGGTGCCTTGGGTGCTAGGTTCAAGTCAGAGGCTTTTCGGGATATAAGACACAGGAAAGAGCCGGCTGTGACTGCCTTTTGTTTCCAAAGTTCTGAGCTTTCTGCCGTCACCCTGATCTATGGACCAGGAGCCTGTGGCTCGCCAAAGTGCCACCGCGCCCGAGGGGCAGACTCCGGCTGGTGCGTGTCTGCGTGCGGCCCACTCCTTCGGGGGCTGCGTCCAGGACCACAAGCCAGGGGGCAGTGGATGCCTGGACGGGCACAGGGACGAGGGGCGGCGGGCTCTCTGCCACCCGAGGAGCCCCCTCCCATCTGTCCCTCCTGCTCTCCAGAGGCTCTGCCGAGTGGCTGGCGGGGAGTGGCCGGTGGGGCGGTTTCTTTGTCACCGGGGACTGGCTCGCTTCAGCAGGGAGCACCGCTGGCTCCGGGTGCCTGAGCTCTGAGCTGGGGCTCTGCTACTCGGTTTCTCCGTGGGGCAGACGGCCGCACTTTTCCTCCTTGTGCCTCAGTTTCCTTAACAGGAGACATGCACTTCGGACGTTTTATGTGCTCACTTACTCCTTGCTCAGACGTCGAGACTTTGCACGCTTCTAAGCTTTGAGAACGTAGCCGTGGACATCACTGACCCGGCTCCCATCCTCTCAGAGCCTGGATTCTAGAGCGGGAGGCGAACAAATAAGTAAACACGTTGGGGAAACTGAGGCTGTCCGGGGTCGTGGGTGTGTGGACAGAGGCCAGCCAGGCGCAGCCGCCATGGGGAATCGGGGTCCTGGCAGGGACGAGGGAGAGGTCAGAGTCTGGGTGTGCCTGACCTCTTGGGGGGGGGAGCTGGTAGGATTTGCAGATGGCTGAAGGTGGGGTTTGAGAGAAAGGGGGATTCAAGGGCGACGCTAAGGCTCTTGGCACGAAATGGAAAAGACCATGGAAGTAGCAGAGTGTTGGGGGCAGGAGGTGAAGAGTTTGCTTGGGAGGTGACAGACATCAAAGTGAAATGCCACTGGAGAGCTGGGTTGTGGGTCTGGAGTTCAGAGGAGAGGTCAGGCTAGAGAAAAACTCCGGGAGTTACCAGTTTACCGCTGTCATCTGTCGCCCGGGACCCGGCGAGGTCACCTGGGGAGTGAGTGCAGAGAGAGGGTAGACAGACTGAGTCCTGAGAACTCTGACATCTGCAGCTCCAGGGTAGGGCTGGCAAACTTCTTCTCAGAGGGGCAAATAGTAAATATTTTAGGCTTTGCAGGCCGTGCGGTCTTCGCTGCACCCACTCAGTGTTGCTGTTGCAGCCCCGGAGCAGCTGCCATGACATAAAAACGAATGGGTGTGGCCGTGTTCCAATAAAACTTTATTTACAAAACAGGCAGTTGGCCCGTGAGCCATAGTTCCCTCCCTTGGCTCTAGGACATTGAGGGTGAGCCAGCGAAGGTGACTGCGCAGGGGTGGGTGGCCCGGGAGAGGGGGCAGGCCTGGACTGGAGGTTGCCTCGGAAACCAGTAGAGGCCATTTGTGAGGTCGAGGTCGTCTGGGTCAAACTCTGCTGGCATAGCAGGACCGGAGGTGGCACGCTGGTGGCACGGGGGCCGTGCGGGGACCGACGCAGGGGCTGGGGTGGGTGGCGAGGAGAGGGCCTCCTTGGGGTGGGTTTGAGGGCCGGCCCTGGAGACAGCGCGTGTGATCGCGTGTTGCCCCCAAGGGGCACGGAACGTAGCTGCGGGGTGGGGCGTGTGGGGTCGGCGTGAGAACTGAGCACTCCGCGACGGGAGCCCAGGGGATCTGCATGAGGACGGAGACGCCACCGGTGGGGACGGCCACGCCAGGGTGTGGGCGGGGGCGGGCGGGCTCCGCCGGGGCCGGGGAGTCCGGCCAGAGGCGGTTTGGCGGGCGGCGGGGGTGGGGCTCCCGTGGAGTGTGGCTTCCTCCTCTCGGTGGCAGGAGGATGAAGAACCACGAGCCGGGAGGGAAAGGACGCTGGCCCCGCGGCTGGGGACAGGGGTGGCCTGCACCGAGACAGAGGGATGCAGGCAATGACACAGCGGCGCTCCGAGTCTCTAAATCAAAATTAGAAGATCCCTGCAATGCTATCACTTGAGCTTTTCGCCGCCGAAGGGGCCCTGTAAATTCTAGAGAGTTACGGCTGAATTAATAAGGCCGAGGTGGGGGTGTGGGTCGGGAGGCCCCGAACGGTGTCATAGGTTTGTTCCCACGGGCCTGGAGCTGCCCCCCGGAACGCCGGGCTCTCGTGTGACTGTGTCCCTGCCGGGGTTGGGCGGGGAGGGGACACCCGCAGGGGCCCGAGGGCCTGGCCTGGGCTCGGGGGCGGGCGGGGAGACCCGCTGCCCTGCCCACCTCTTGAAGCTTTTGGTTTTTGAGACTTCCTACTTGGTTTTTTAAAAGTCTCCTCCCGAGAGGCAAGAGAGAGGCGGGAGTGGGAGGCAGGTGGCCTTCTCTAATCTCTGCTTTAAAAAATTGTGCTGGGGGAGAGGAGGAGGGACTCGCCCAAGGTCACGTGAGGGTGACCTCCCCTGGTGTGGGGGGGCGTGTCTCGGAGGCTGGGCCTCCTCTTAGGTGTAGGGGCCGGAGCCCGGGCCGAGGAGGAGCAGAGTACCTTTCGGGGGGTGCACGCACCAGGTGCCCAGGAAGAGGGAAATGCAGGTGTGAACCTCGAGGAAGTGGAGCTTCTCCTCCTTGGATTTAGATGTCCACAGGGAAAGAGAAAGGAAAACAGGCAGGGACAAGCGCGCCTGCAGGAAGGAGGGTGACCTGGGGCTTTGGGAGAGAGAGAACCACCGAGTTCGCTCACCTGCAGAAAAACGGGGGGGATGGGTGCCTCCCGGCAGCTGGGGACCGAGGGGTGGGGGGACGGTGGCTGCAGGGGTGTGGAGGGCTTGCTCCGGGAAGCTCAGCAGAGGCCGGGGGACCCGGCTCATGTCAACATCCCAGGAAGGGGTTTGGCTCGTACAGAACTGGGATGCACGTGGCACAGGAGTGGCCTCAGCCCACCAAGTTTTTGGCAGAGGGAGCTCTGCCTGGATTGCCAGGGGCCCAACGCGCCGTGCAGGTTGTGTGTGGGTGGGGGGTTAAAGGCGGTCCGAGGTTTGTGGCTCGGGGCTGACCGAGGAAGGGAACTCACCGTCTTTGCTTTGTGTCTTATTCCTGGGGGTCTTTTTGAGGTAAAGTAGAGCATACGGGGAGCTCAGAGGTGTAGGGACCCAGAGATCATCCTGAAGACAGACCTGGCTTGAGCAGTTCACGTGGCTGCTCCAAACCTTGGTTTCCCAGCTCTAGAATACCTGCAAACCTTGGCTTCCCAGCTCTAGAATACCTGCAAACCTTGGTTTCCCAGCTCTAGAATACCTGCAAACCTTGGTTTCCCAGCTCTAGAATACCTGCAAACCTTGGTTTCCCAGCTCTAGAATGCCTGCAAACCTTGGTTTCCCAGCTCTAGAATACCTGCAAACCTTGGTTTCCCAGCTCTAGAATACCTGCAAACCTTGGTTTCCCAGCTCTAGAATACCTGCAAACCTTGGTTTCCCAGCTCTAGAATTACCTGCAAACCTTGGTTTCCCAGCTCTAGAATGCCTGCAAACCTTGGTTTTCCAGCTCTAGAATACCTGCAAACCTTGGTTTCCCAGCTCTAGAATACCTGCAAACCTTGGTTTCCCAGCTCTAGAATACCTGCAAACCTTGGTTTCCCAGCTCTAGAATACCTGCAAACCTTGGTTTCCCAGCTCTAGAATTACCTGCAAACCTTGGTTTCCTAGCTCTAGAATACCTGCAAACCTTGGTTTCCCAGCTCTAGAATTACCTGCAAACCTTGGTTTTCCAGCTCTAGAATGCCTGCAAACCTTGGTTTTCCAGCTCTAGAATACCTGCAAACCTTGGTTTCCCAGCTCTAGAATTACCTGCAAACCTTGGTTTTCCAGCTCTAGAATGCCTGCAAACCTTGGTTTTCCAGCTCTAGAATGCCTGCAAACCTTGGTTTTCCAGCTCTAGAATGCCTGCAAACCTTGGTTTTCCAGCTCTAGAATGCCTGCAAACCTTGGTTTTCCAGCTCTAGAATGCCTGCAAACCTTGGGTTCCCAGCTCTAGAATTACCTGCAAACCTTGGCTTCCCAGCTCTAGAATACCTGCAAACCTTGGCTTCCCAGCTCTAGAATACCTGCAAACCTTGGTTTTCCAGCTCTAGAATACCTGCAAACCTTGGTTTTCCAGCTCTAGAATTACCTGCAAACCTTGGTTTCCCAGCTCTAGAATTACCTGCAAACCTTGGTTTCCCAGCTCTAGAATACCTGCAAACCTTGGTTTTCCAGCTCTAGAATTACCTGCGAACCTTGGTTTCCCAGCTCTAGAATTACCTGCAAACCTTGGTTTCCCAGCTCTAGAATTACCTGCAAACCTTGGCTTCCCAGCTCTAGAATGCCTGCAAACCTTGGTTTCCCAGCTCTAGAATTACCTGCGCCCCACCTCGCAGGTTTGCCGCGGGAACTCGCTGGGGTGTTAGGGGTGAGGTATTGGGCACGGTGCCTGCAGTGTGGACGGTGCTCGGGGGTCTACGGTGAGTGGTGGTGTGGGAGTGGGTTTCCCTCTCCGGGCAGGCCAGGTGAGGGGGTGACCGGGTCGTGGGTCCCTTGTGGAGGTCTCAGAGTGGTCACTAGGAGGGCTGCAATACCTGTCTCCTTGTCTCAGAGCCCCGGCGCTTCCTCTCGGACATTGCTCGTCAAGGCTTCTGCCTTCTTTGGAAGAAAGACGCCAGGCAGGAGCAAGGTAGCGTTGCCAGAGAGTGTAGCGCCTTCAAAAGATAAATCCCGGGAAGGAAACTCCGAAAGCTGCTGGCACCATAATACCGAGAGAGATTTAGAGGGGACCAAAAAAATCGCCGCGACGCTCAGAGCCGCAGAAACATAGATTTCTCATACTAGTGGAGTGATTTGTGGGGAAGACCCTATCCATCTCGGCCCTGAGACTGAGTCAAGCGGGGGGTGGGGCTGCGAGTTGCGGGGTGAGACCCGGAGGCAGCGGGAGCCTGGTTTGTGTCCTTGCAGAGCTTTCCTGCGGCAGGAATTCCTGGGAAGCAGGTCGGGAGAGAGAGGAAAGCAGTGTCCTCACCCCCCTTCGGCTGCCGGCACAGGGATCGGGGCCGGGGAAGAGTGTCCCCTGACCAGGCCTCCCCGGGCAGGCTTCCGGGGCTCTCGTTCTTCCAGAGGATTCCACCGGCGGGAAGCGGGAGTGCACTTCTCAGGCCTCGAGGGGCGTGTGATGGACGGTTGCTGGCCTGGCCGTGCACGTGATGCGGCACTGGCCGGAGCTTGCTTTCCAGCTGGCCCAGGCGGTTGCTCCCACCTGTGGCTCTTTTGACTGTGAGCCGCTGCCTCCCGCCAGGGCTGCACGCTGAGCATTCTGCTGGGCAGGGGCGCACGGGCGAAGCTAGTTTAGACGTTTTCGGGGTGCAGGGAGACACCGGCCGTCCTCGGCGCTGCTGCTGCTGCTGCTGCTGCGGAGAGCTGGGCTGGGCGGGGCCGGGGAGGGTTGGGGCGGCGCGTGAGCCTTGGCGACAGCGCAGAGTGGCAGCGCACCCACAGCGCTGAGGGCTGGTTTTTCTGCACGGAAGAGTGAAGGCAGCACAGTTCATAGAGAGAATCACGGCGGCCGCAGAGACGGGAACGCGGCGGGCTCCTGACTAGTGGGCGGGGCGGGTGGGGCTCGGGGCGCTGGCTCCCGGTGTCGGTGGCTTGACCTTGCAGGGGTCGCTTCGCCGCGCCCGGGCTCCTCCTCTGTGGAACGAGGTGTATGAGGGCCTGCCCGTCAGGGATGCTGCTGGGCGTTGAGTCGGGGCGACACACGCCAAGCACTGGTCACCGGCAACGATTCCGACCATAACAATACTAAGAATGCTAATTAAAGTGGGGACGGGGTGCCATTCTCCAGCTGTCAGATTATCGAAGGTTGATAAAAACGACCTTGTTGGGTGTCCCAGGGGCACGGTGGGGTGGTATAATTCCCTGTGCACGCAGCTGTCGTCGGGACCACAGCCTTTCTGGGAAGCACGACTTCTGAGGATTTCCCTACCTTTTTCGATTCACTTCGAGGACCCTATCTCAAGAAAATAATCAGAAGTGCGGGGACCTGCGTGCGCACGGGAATCACTCGCCGCAGAGCTGTCGGTCTTCCCGAGGAACCAGACTCAGCCTTGGCCAGCACGCGGGGGCCTGCGGGGTGAGCTCTGGCGTGTCCGCCCCGTAGGGCAGTGGCCACCACGGACGGGGCGAGCATCTGAAGAATGTCAGCGACGTGAGACGGGGGTCTGGAGACTCAAAGGGACGTGTCTTCTTAAACCGACTCGTGGAGCAAGTGCTTGTGCCTAACAGGAACCCAACGCACCCAAGTGCCGGTTAGAGGTTCTCTCTGGACGGCGACATGGTGGGTGGTTTCTGTTTTCTTTGTATTTTTTTTTCCCTCCTGTTTCCAAATGCTTTATTGTGTCTTCCTTACATTTTGTAATGCCAATAACGGAAAGTATAGCGAGAAAAGGAGAGGCAGTGGCCCCTGGGTGGGTAGGTCCCTGCCGTGTTTAGGGCGTGGGTGTTGCCTTCCCTGCGTGGCCCGCCGCTCACCCCTCCCGGATTGCGAGGGAAGAGACACGGTTCTGGGGACGGGCACCAACATTTCGGAGGGAAGAGGTAGCAGTAGGGGCTGGCATGGAGACACACCCTGCCCTGCAACCCCTTAGCCTCCCGGACGCCACCGAAGGCGCTGTGTGGGTCACTGCCCGAGCCACAGCCAGACAGGCCACGGCCGCTGGCTGCCTTCAGGGTGGTCGCTGGAGAGCCAGGGAGGGCTTGCTTGAAACCACAGAGGCGGCCCCGCCCGGCTGGGGGCCGGGGATGAGGGGGAGGAGCAGCAAAGGCGAGAAGGGCCCAGAGCGGGGGTGTCTCGCAGGAAACGGCGGTCCCCGGCCAGGCGTCTCACCTGCCACACCTGCCAGGTGAGGAGGGCCGCGTAGGAACCCGATGCTCGGAGATTCTGTTAGGCTTGTGTGGCGCAGGTATCTTTGGCGGCTGCGTGCGTGCGTAGGTGCCGGGTCTTGGGCACCTGCGTGCTGAGGCTCAGCTGGAGGTTCCTGGCGAACAGAACAGGCCTCGGGGTGGAGCCCACTCGGTTCTGTAAGGTGGGAGGAGCTGGGCTGTGACACATCTCTTTTCAATATCTGGATTTTTTTTTTTTTAATATGTCGATTTTGCCGAGAGGAGGGCACGCTTGCTTTAGGTCTGTGAAATATTGTAGAAATAGTGATTATTATTTTTTTTTCTTTTAGTACAGGCGTCCCAAGTGTTCGCTAAGTTTAAACGTTTCCTCTGTGATTAATTCTTACAACATCTCTGTGAGACGGGGCAAGGGGGAGAGGTGCCACCTGCTTTCAAACAAGGAGACGGGGAGTAGATTTTTGTCCCTAAGTGTGGCCGGCCCCTGACTTCCCTTCACGGGGACTCTCTCAGGACTGACCCCTGCTGGCCGCTGGGAACTGCCGTGGGATACATTCATTCATTCATTCATTCATCCAGTCATTCCTCCATTCCAGAACTTTCCTCACGTTGGAGAATACAGTGCTTATTCTTTCATTACACCAAGTGCCAGGATGAGCTCCCTGCCGTCCCGGGAGGCGCAGGATTGCGTGTGGCCAACGCAGATTGTGATTTTCGCGCAGACTGCAGCCTTTCTGCCGTGCCTCGTGTTGTGACTCGGGCTCTTCCTCTCTGCTTTGGAGTGAGCCCAGATGTTTTGCTTCTTTTGAAGATCTGGCATGACCGTGGCCAGCTCTATAAATAGCCCCAAACATCAGCCATAATGCTGGCATGGTGCTGGCTTTCCCCTACCACCCACGGAGAGTCTTGGTAGAAAATGCTCCCTCCTCTCTCCTCTTTCTCTGTCTGCCTGTCTCCACCTCTCTGTCGCGGTCTCTCTCTGCCCCTCTACACACACACACGTTTATAGTTGTATGTCCACACATAAGCAAAAATCCTGGATGTGTTCAAACACATCTGTGGTTTCCTTTCCTTTCCTTTCCTTTCCTTTCCTTTCCTTTCCTTTCCTTTCCTTTCCTTTCCTTTCCTTTCCTTTCCTTTCCTTTCCTTTCCTTTCCTTTCCTTTCCTTTCCTTTCCTTTCCTTTCCTTTTTAGGATTTGGGTAAAAAGGAGTTAAAGAGTTTTTCAGCGACAACAGAAAACACAGTGACTCTCCTGGGTATCCGCTGTGTACCCAGGCACCGTGCCGAACCAAATCAAACTCTCGGTTCAGCAAGGGGACAGCCTTATCGGCGCCCCGTCGTGCCAGGCTTCCCGGGGATGAAGGGTGAAGACGCCTTAGATGAATTCCTGGGGACTGTGCAGTGGTGGAGAGGGCCTTTGGCAGTCGCGCGCTGGCCGCCAGGGCGGTGGCTCGAGCTGCCGCAGACTGGGAGCGTCAACAGCAGATGCGACCGTCCCCCCTCCCGGTTCTGAATGCTGGGCGCCCAGGGCCAGGGCGTCGGCAGGGCTGGCTCCCCCTGGGGCCGAGAGGGAAGGATCTCTCTCAGTCTTCTCTCCTGGGCTTGTAGACACCCGTATTTATGCCTCTCATGTCATCTTCCCTCTGTGCACCTCTGTCACCGTGTCCAAATTTCCCATTTCCATAAGGTCACCAGTCGTGTGGGATTATGGCCCACACTAATGACCTCACTGTGATTTGATCCCTCCGTTGAAACCTGCCTCCACACAAGGCCACGCTCTTGAGGGACGGGGATCGGACTTCAACTCTCGAATTCTGGCAGGGACTGAATTCCATCAGGAGCAACGGGCTTTTAGGTAGCACTTTCCTCTCCGGGAAAAACTTTCCCTGAAGCACCCCAGGTTGCCGGACCCGTGGCACGGCTGACTCATGGAGCAGTGCTCCACGCAGGGGTCAGGGCTGCCGGCCCCCTCCCCCCGTGTCGCTGAACTTTTGACCCCCCCCCAAACGCTTAACTAGTGATGGTTTACTGTCGATCGGGAGCCTTACCGATAACATGCATAGTCGGCTAACACGCATGTCGCGTGTCATACGTGTTGTAGGCTGTGTTCTTAAAGTGAGCTGAGGTTATCAAGAACGCCGTAAGGATGGGGAAATACATGGGCTGTTCATTACGTGGACGCGGACCACGAAGGTCTCCACCCTCATCAGCTCCACTCCAGGCCGGGCGAAGAGGAGGAGGGAGAGGGCTGTGCTGGCCGCGTCGGGGCCGGCAGGGCGGACAGGGCGGAGGGAAACCGTCTCTCGCGGGAGCCGTGCACTTCACACCCGTGTTGCTCAAGGTCAGCGCCTTTTCTTCCCCTCTCCCTCGCTACGGAGACAGCTTCCGTGACTCAGATCACTCTTACATTTAGTTCCAGTTCCATTTCCCTCCTCCAGCTGAACCTTCCGTGGAGCCCGCGGAGAGCAGCCAGTCACGGCCGTGGGCCCGAGGGATGGTGGCCGTCTTCCAGGACGTGGCGCTTGTGTCTTCTCTCCCACTTACGTCTCCACGTCCCCGGGGAGAGCACTCTCTCAAGTCGGCACGGCGCTGGGCGCACGGCCAGTGGCCTCTGCCCTCCCCTGCCACCTGCCCAGCCCTCAGCACGGCCCGGGCGGCAGGAGGGCTCGGCCGCCCCTGCACCCAGCCCGGCCCCCGGGCCGGAGCGCCGACGTGGCCGGTTCTCGCGCCCCCCTCGCCGCTGCGCTGCCTGGGGACGCGGCCCACCACGCGCCAGGCGCGCCAGCCTGCTCGCCCACGGCTCTTCCCGGTGTGCCGGTCCCTGAGGCCATGGCCGGTGGGTTCGTTGCTGGGGTCGGGGAGCGTGCAGGCTGCAGGACCAGTGTCTCGGGGCGCCAGCCTGCATCAGGCTTGCCCATGTGTCACATACAATCTGAGTGGGGACACAGGACGCACAGCGAGTGACTAGAGAAGAAGGAAGGGCTCTGCGGGGTAAGGGGGGCAGCGAGCGCACAGGAGCGGGGGACCATTGCGTGGCCGTCAGAGGAGGCTGTGAGTGCAAGGAGGGCTGAGTCTTTGGGGCGTAAGCGGGGGGCGGAGGGAGGGCCCCAGCAGAGACGGCCTTGCAACGGCAAGCTCAGCAGCTCCTTGTCCTCCTCCACGATGTCCCGGCAGTCGTGCGCCTGCAGTCCTGACGCCCGCGGGGACGGTGCCAGGCAGGGGCAAGACTCGGACCCGGGTGCACATCTGTACCGGGTGTTCTCGTCTGGACGGGAGATGGGATCCGTGCCTCGGGGGGCGACACTGGGACAGGGCCGGCGGGCGGAAGCTGGAGTCCCAGGGCACTCTGGAACTCTGAAAGCCGGAAGCGGAGCGTGGCCTGACGCACAGGTGAGCATTTGGCTCTGTCCCTGTCTGTCCCCATGTCCTCCTGGTGCCACAGGCGTCACTCTGGGCGGCCCCTGCGTGAGGAGCACGCGG
This sequence comes from Microcebus murinus, assembly GCF_040939455.1. Lineage (NCBI taxonomy): Eukaryota > Metazoa > Chordata > Mammalia > Primates > Cheirogaleidae > Microcebus > Microcebus murinus. Next base: position 1,613,113 of record NC_134127.1, read on the forward strand.
GCCCAGCGCACGGAGGACAGGCCGCCCGCACGGGTCTTCTTGGTGCTCCCACCTGCCCGTCCTGGGAGCACCGCTGCCGGCCGCAGAAGGGAAATCGGTGGGAAAATGGGAAGAGGTTGGCATTTTTCTTCCCCTGAACGGCGAATGCAGCCACTGTCTTCTCAGGTTTTCTTTGCTAAGATAACCACCTCTGAGGCCTTCCCTGCTGCAGGCTGCAGCTCAGGCCAAGGGTCATAATTAGGGAAGGCCTTAGGCCACTCGTCAGATAAAACTACCAAAAAAAAAAAAAAAAAAAAAAATCCAATAGCCAAAAAGCATTCAGGTGCAAAAGTGAAACGATCAATAAATTATGTTTAAATTAGGTATGCTTAGCTGCTCTGGGAATATTTATATTGCAGATATAAAGCAGAACTTCTGTAATTTTCACCTGCGGCGGGTGAGAGTGAAGTGAAAGCATCAGAAAAATACACGGTGTGTGGCTTGGGGGGCCGCCCTCCTCTGGGCATGCCCGGTGGCCGTGGGCCCTAATTATGAGATTTGGGGCAGGAGGCTCGTTGCCGGCGGCGAAGCGGGAAACTGTTAAGGCGAGTGCTGGCGCCCGCCCCCAGTGCACATTACGTCCACGTTTTAACGGAGAAAAACCTCTCTCTTCAGGACTTCGTAAAAATGCCCGCCCTTGCCATCTGTAGGTGAGCCCAGAGTTTAGCTCTTGCTCTCAAAGTCTCTTTCCTTCAGGCCGGGCGCGGTGGCTCACGCCTGTCATCCTAGCACTCTGGGAGGCCGAGGCGGGAGGATCGCTCGAGGTCAGGAGTTCGAAACCAGCCTGAGCAAGAGCGAGACCCCGTCTCTACTATAAATAGAAAGAAATTAATTGGCCAACTAATATATATAGAAAAAATTAGCCGGGCATGGTGGCTCACGCCTGTAGTCCCAGCTATTGGGGAGGCTGAGGCAGGAGGATTGCTTGAGCCCAGGAGTCTGAGGTTGCTGTGAGCTAGGCTGATGCCACAGCACTCACTCTAGCCTGGGTAACAAAGCAAGACTCTGCCTCAAAAAAAAAAAAGTTTCTTTTCTTCGAAAGAATGCTGAGTGGTGCTAATCCCAGCAGCCGGGTATGACAGGTGAGTCATGAGGGAACAGCGCTGGGGGAGCCCAGGTCTGTCTCTGGAAGGGCACCCGAGCACAGGCATTCAGGGGGACACTTCTTAGTGCTCACAGCTGTGACCACGCCACAGAAGAGGCCCAAGGCAGGGGCTGGCCTTGCCCACGTGTTGCATGCAATCTGAGCGGGGACACGGGACGCACAGCGAGTGACTAGAGAAGAAGGAAGGGCTCTGGGGGGTGGAGGGGCAGCGAGCGCACAGGAGTGGGGGACCGCTGCGTGGCGGTCAGAGGAGGCTGCGGGTGCGAGGAGGGCTGAGTCTTTGGGGCGTAAGCGGGGGGGACGGAGCGAGGGCCGTAGAGGGGCCTGCATGTGGTGGGCATGGTGGCACAGCGGAGACGGCTGTAGCCCCCTGGCCACCGGTCTGTGAAGGCGATGATGTCTGGCAAAACAGTCCCAGGATGTGTTTTCGTAAGCCGAAGTGGCCGAACCGCCAGGTCGTCCCAAGAGTCCTGGCAGCTTCCGCCCAGGGCTCGCCCCGTCCCCCCCGGCTGTGGGGCTGTGTCTGCAGTCTGCTTTCTCAACCCTGTCGTTCCTCCCGCCCCGTGCCTGCGTGGACCACCCCGCTCTTCTCCACGGGACCTCGGTGGCCTCGGGACTCGCTGTGTCCCCCGGCCCCCCACACCTGCACACCCTTCCCTCGACTGCAGGCTCAGATCCTACTCGTCCTTCAAAGTCTGGTTCGCGTGCCTCACCCCTGCACAGCCTTCCCCCATCTCGCCCGCCCGCCCCAGCCCTGAGCCGCGTTGCCGCTGTGCGCGTGCCTCTCGTGCCGTCGCTGCTGTCACTGCTGGCCGCTGCCGCGCCGGCCGGGCGGCCCTGGTGCCCGACACCGTTCTCTGCACTCTGGACGAGTCGGTGGGTGATGGATCACACTTGCGCTCCCGCTGGGCTTGCATCCTGTGCAAAGGCCCGGAGGTGGGTGTGTGTGCGTGCCTGATGTGTTCGGGGAACCCGGAGGCCAGCGTCGTGGTAGGACGGCCGAGGCCAGGAGACAGGCAAGGAATGAAGAAAGAGCAGGAACAGGAGAAGCCACCCCCGCGGGCTTGGCAGGCCAGTTTAGGGACAGGAGACAGGAAGCCACCGGAGGGTTTTGGGTGGAGTAGTGTCACGAGCTTCAGGTGCGGTGTCTAGAGCAAGCGGAGGCAGGAAGAGTGGGCGTGGGGACCAGTCGGGAGGCTGCTGCAGGCGGCCTGGGCCGTGAGGCCAAGGCGGTCAGGTTCTGCGTGCGTCTGAGCTTTCTTTTCCGCGACTGGACGGTGATGTGCGGGAGAAGGCGAGGCAGCCGGAAGAGCTGCAGGGACGTGGGCCCGGACGAGGAAGGCTGGGTTGCCACCGGCAGAGACAGGACGCTGCAAAGAGAGGGCGGTTTCGAGCTGGTCCCCCCGGACGGGACGGGAAGCGGCCTGGGAGTCGGCCTGCCGTGCGGCTCACCTTTGCAGTCTCCCCAGGGACGCGGGAACAATAACCGGCGCCTCTCGGGGCTGTTAGGGTTTGCGGGGCGTCCTTGCCGTGGGAGGACGTCCGATAATTTCGGGATGACTGTTCAGGTCGGATCTCGGCGTCGGCTGCTTCCCCAGCCGCCCGTTTCTGCTTCTTTGACACCACCCCGAGGCTCAGCGACAGGTGCGCAGGGGAGCAGGGGCGGTCTGACGAGGAGTTAGTCTTGGGCAGGTTAACCTCATGATGGCGAGGAGTTAGTCTTGGGCAGGTTAACCTCATGATGGCGAGGAGTTAGTCTTGGGCAGGTTAACCTCATGAGCCGCCAGGACACACTTCACAGTGGCACAGCGTATTTTGTTGGCGAAGATCTTTTTCTAATCTTTTCTCTCCCGGATAAGGATGATTAATTGGTGTTAATTGGTATGCCAGCAGAGTGTGAGCAGTGCTGAAGACAAATGTTCCTTTTGGATTCTGGGGAGACCAGAGTGGGGCGGAGGGAGAGGCCATGTTCGGCTTTAGGTGTGACCCTGGACCTCGGGGCCGGCCGGTCAGAAGCCCGCCGTGTTGGCAGAGGGATTTGGCCGAAAGCTTCTCCAGGCTGCGGCCGGGCCAGTCGGTCAAAGTGATCCCAGTGAGGCCGCACCTGTGATGGGGACGTGCTGACATTGAACCTTCTTGCGTTGTCTAAGTCACTGCGAGGGAAGGCTCTATCCCGCAGGTGCTTGGAGAACATCCCCTGAGAGCCAGCCACCGAGCCAGGCGTAGGGGACAGACACACAGATGCCTGAAGCTCTCCTTGCTGCCATGCCGGCCAGGTGGCCCTGGTACCCGACACTGTTCTCTGCACTCTGGACAAGTCGGTGGGTGATGGATCGGACTTGCACTCTCATCGAGCTCACATCCTAGCTGGGGAGGTCGGGCAGTGAGCACCAGAAGAGGCAGGTGCACGGACGGTGACAGGTGGAGTCCAGTCCTGGGCGAGGACAAGCTCAGATGCCCGGCTGGACGCGGAGGGGCTCCCCCGGGGGTGGCTGAGACTTGTGCAGAGGACGGGGAGGGTTCTAGAGGTGAGACCAGGCAGACAGGAGGGAGCCCCTAGAGGCCCCTGGAGGCAGGGCCCAGGCTTCAGGAGCCCCGGAGGCTGTCTCAAGGGGTTTGGACGGGTTCAATAAGCACCAGGTAGAGACGAAAGGTTTTTCGTAAGAAGGATGGCAGACATTAGTGACTAGGTCCCTAGAGGGTCGTGAAAGAGGGATGGTAGGGGGAGGATCCTGGAGTTGGATGGACCAACGATTTTTTTGCAGTAGTTCAGGACGGAAGGGATGATGGCCCAGATCAGGGCATTGATGGTGGAGAGCGAGTGGAGGAGGGAGCCTTCCTTCAGCTAGCTGCTTTTAGGTTAACTTTTGAGCCTTATAACCACTTTCTAATGACCGATGATGCTTATTAGGAGCCAGACACTTTCTTCCCTTATCTTCCCAACCACCCTATGAGGTAGGTACTATTACGAGTTCCTTCTGTGTGTGAGGGAAACTGAGGCACAGCTTTGTGTCGGCTGCCCGAGGTCTCACCTAACCAGGGTACCAATCTTGGCGATCATCTTCACGGCCCGTGCGCTTCCCACACCCCCGTGCTGCCTCCCAGAGAGAGCCCCACGCCGCTGGTGTGGACGGGGACGGAGAGAGAGGTGGGGTGTCTGGGATCCGAGGGGGAAGGGAGAGGCCGGGCGGCTCCGAGGTTTGCGGTCCTCAGACCGGGGGACATGTGAGAATGCCGCCGCCAAGTCCGAGTGTCCCGTGAGGGCTGACGTCCGGGCGAGTCGGGGAGGAGAGGCACGGGCCGTGTGCCGGAGTGTGGTCTTGGAGGGAAGGGCTGCCGGTGGCGGGAAGGGCAGCCCAGGTCCCACCGGCCGCTGCCACCTGCGTCCTCCGTGACCTGGAGGGGGGAGTCTCGCACGGCTCACTGTTACTGCGGGACTTCCGGCCCTCCCCGTGGTGTCCCGGGGTGGGACTCTCAGGTTGCGTGAGGCGGCCTCGTGTGACCAGGTTCTGTGAATCCGGGTCCTCCCCGCCCATACGGGGGCGGCTGTCTGGGAAGGGTGTTCCCTGCCTGCCAGGTGCCCTGCTCTCTCACCAGAGACCTGGGATTCGGGAGAGAAGCCTCTTGAAGGAGAAGACGTTTTGTCCTTCAAGGCCACACGGACTGCTCTGTAAAACGAGGGTCTCTGCGCCACACGGGGTCTGTCACCCCCCCCCCAAAGCCAGGGTGAGGGACGGACATTCCTAAGTCGGGGAATGCCCACACCGCGTTGGGCCACCAGGGAAGGCTGCCGTGGACGTGGCAACGTCTACCCAGTGACGGGGAAAGGTCACAACAGCAGCGTCCAGGGACTCATTTGCATCTTGGATAATGTTTTAAAATAGCTTTATTTCTGAAAACCATTAAATCCTGATAAGTGGGCATTTTTTTTGTAGACAGAGAAACAAATAAGCGGTGACATTAGCATTATCTTTTCCGTGCACATGTGCTGCTGCGTGCCAGGGAGGCCGCCTGGGCTCGCGTGGGCAGGCGGGTGACATGGGGGCGTCCGGGGCGGGCCGGAGGCGGCATCCTCAGAGCTGCAGCAGCGGCCCCTTCGTCTCCCCCAAGGATCCTTCATCCAGATCTCTTTGTCACCTTGCAGGGAGGACTTCCTTTAACCTCTCGGGGCTTAAGAGACTGAGGCTTATTGGTACTGACAAGCCTGAGTACTTAAAATCCTGGAGGCCACGACTTCCGCCGGGCGGCCCACGGAGGCTCCGTGGCCAGGCCGCCGATCTCGCCAGTGGTTTGAGCTTTGTTGGGGGCTGAGTGGTGCGCCCCCCCCCCAGCCCTTTGAATCCCAAAGCAGCTGACAAAACCTAAACAAGCGCAGTCCCCGTCGTTCTCCTCCACCCCCTGCCCCAGCCGGCCTCACCGCCTGCCGACCTTCGACTCTGGTCTTCTGACAACTGTCTTGCACGTTCAGGCCCCCCAGGACGCTGCGGGCAGTTTGCTCCGGGCATTGCCCAAGGGGCACGGGGTGGGGGTGGGGGGCTGCGGAGGGAATGCACCAGTGTCACCAGCGTCTTGCTCTTCTGTGCCACCCTGTGCACCCCCAAATCCCAGAGCGCCCCAAGGCACGGGGGGGGGTGGGGCGGAACAGTGCCTGGCCAGGAGAGGGGCTTTGAGAACATTCACCAGCTTGTTTACTCTCCTCCCCCATGGTGGTGGTGGGGGGGGGCGGGCCCAGGACCCGGAGAAGGGAAGGGAGGGGGGAGTCGCTGTTGCCTAGCAACGGCCACATCCTGTGATATGACTTACATCTGAAGGAAAGATGCTCCCCCTGGCACCTGGAGAGCCCCTGGGCCTGCTCCCAAGCCCGGGAGCTGTGGGCGGGGCTCTGCGGGGCGCCCCCTTCAGAGTTCCTCTCGGGGCCATGGCCTTCCTGCCCGGGACAGAGGCGCCCCTGCTCCGTGCGTGTGAGTACGTGTGCGTGTGTGCGTGTGTGCGTGGTCTCGGGCACGCCTGGGCGCAGGGGAGGCGATGGGGGTGAAGAGGCTGCCAGGGGGCACCTCCTCGAGCGGTCGGGGTGACGGGAGAGGTCTTGGGAGTGGCGGAAAGCCGGCCCCCGCGGCCGCCGGACTCCCCCTTTGGCCAGAGTCGGCCCCGAGTTCGGATGTTCTGTTCTGCACCGAAGTCACCTCCCGTGTTTCTCCCTAGAAGTCCGGAGTTGGAGATGAATTTCTTCGGCGTCAGGCTTCAGCTCTGAGCCAAAGCCCGGCTGCGACTGCTGGGTTCAGTGGGAGCGCTGCTGCCCACGAGAGCTTGCGGTCGTCCGAGGCTCAGCGGGAGGCAGGCCCCCCCCACGGTCCTTCTGGGGGAGGAACAAGTGCGCGGGGAGGGCTGCGTGATGGGGAGGGTGGAAGGCGGACAGTGTGGTACTGGTGACAGATGGGGACACACCGGTGCTGTCCGGGCTGGCTGGCGGGTCTTGCTCTTCCTCTTCGGGGAGACCGAACTCAGTGTTCACAGTGATGATACCCTTCGCTGCCCCACGGCCCGGGTGGGGATCTCTTTTCTCTCCTGCCTGTCCCCCACCGCTCCCTTGCTTCTCTGCAGCTCAGGGGGGGGGGCGTGGAGAATTAATTCCCCGTGTCTTGCAGCTCTGCGCTCTCTGGATAGAAGCTGAGCGAACGTGGCCGTCTTTCCTCTGGTGCCCGGTTCACCCCGATCGTGCTCCTTTTCTCCCTAGCCCTCTGGGCTGCAGATGGGTGGAGTGGGCGGGGTGGGAGGGACACGGGCCAGGAGGGCTCGGCTCTAAAGAGGGACCGGGGAGGTGGCGTGCAAGCTGGGAAGGAGCCTTTAGATGCCGCTGCCCTCGTAGGAGAGCGACAAGAGGGAGGCCCTTCAAGGAATTGTCTTCTCTTCTTTGTCCTTCTCACTCGCCCTGCAGAACCCTTGGGCAAAGGTTGCTGCAACTTTTGTGAAAGAGAAACTCTCCCCTGGTGTCTCTGTGGGGCAGCAAGGCACAGCTCTGCCCGCCTTTCCCCGGAGGAGTGGACGGTGGAGCTGCACTGCCCTTCCTCGGAGCAGTCCTTCTCCCCTGGGATGGAGAATGTCTCAAGTGAACGGTCTCCTTCGTCAACCAGCCTCCCCGGAAAGCCCACGGAGAGGGCTTTGCCAGCAGCAGAGCCGGCAGAGAGAGGTGGCGCGGTTTACCTGCCTCCAGATCGCTGCACTCAGTGGGCGGGTGGCCCGGGACACGGCACAGCCCTCCGTGGGCAGAAGTGGCCCGGGACACGGGACAGCCCTCCGTGGGCAGAAGTGGCCCAGGACACGGCACAGCCCTCCGTGGGCAGAAGTGGCCCGGGACACGGCACAGCCCTCCGTGGGCAGAAGTGGCCCGGGACACGGCACAGCCCTCCGTGGGCAGAAGTGGCCCCTAAGACTGGCTGGCCCAGCGGCCTCGGCTTCAAACTGCAAAAGGGAACCTCTGCTTTATTTGCAAGGCCACAGTCCAGACCCAGTTCTGCCATGCATTTTTAAGGTCCACAGTTACAAAATGGCTTTCTTTAGTCAGTCCTTTCATTCAGTCACTCGACAGTTATGTTTTTCAGCATCTATTGTCTGGCCGAGTGTCTGAGAGACAGATGTGACGTGTCAGAGATGTTCCGTGGCCCTCGCGGCCCACGCTGGGCCTGGGAACGGGACACGGGCCCGCGAAGAAGGGACGGCACAGAGGGCTGCCGCCGTGCACGAAAGACGCATAGGAAATAGATAACTGATTTCCAGGGAAGGGTAAACCTCCCTTCCAGAATTAGCTGGGCTTCTTCTTGCTTTTTATGTTGCGCATATTTGGGGGGCGGAAAATAGATTCCCCCTACCTTCCTGGATTCTTTGGCCGGGCTACAGATTAAATCGACGCTGGACAGATGCACGGGAGGCAGAGCGTTGTGATCAGGTGCATACGCACGGGAGTCCCGCGCAACGGGAGACTGGGGGAAGAGTCCGGCGACTGAAGCTCACGCAGCATCCAGAGCTGCGGAACGGAAGAGGGGCCGGGCCCAGGGGGAGGCGAGGCTCCTGGCAGGGGGGCGCGGGCGGCGGCCGTGTGAGCCAAGGCTGCCCTGCGTGCAGGCGGGGCACCCCAGGCGGGAGGAGTTGTCCGGAGCAGCCCCCTTCCTGATGCAGGCAGAAGGTCTACGTCTATAGACGTAGACCTTCTGCAGAAGGACAGCTTTTCTGAGCTGCTCCTGTGTCTGCAGTTTCTCAGAATAACCAGCTCGACATGTGCCGTGGAAGCATATTTTTGGGGTGATGGATTTTGGTTCCCTACTGTCGTATTTTGGGGTGGCGTGTCCTGAGCCCCAACAGGTGGAATTGGAAGGGTGCCCGAGGACGAAGAAGAAGGGATGAGGCGAGGAGCTGGCGAGAAAGGGCTAACGGGCCGGGAGAGAGGGGATGGGTCGGCGCCCTGCTGGCGGTGGCCGGGGTGGGGAGGAGAGTCCCGAGGGGTCCCAAGCCATGGCTCGGTTTGCTCAGGGATAGGACGGTCCGTGACAGCGGTGCTCTGGTGACCTACCACACGCCGGGCACGCGCGGGGAGTTTCGGGCTCACACACTCACCTTTTCTCGTGTTGGAGAGGCACCAGGTGTCGCCTCCCTCCCCGGGCACCGACGCGGGTGGGGTCAAATCCCTGCCCCGGCAGAGCTTCGGGTCTTTCTCAGCTTGCCCTTCTCATAACCCCGAGGGCTCTGCAGCTTTGTCCTTCCTCCACGGAGAATGCAGCCGAGATGGAGAGACACCGAGTCCAGTCAGACGCGGACACAGAGTTGCAGGCGGAGGTTTCGGTCCAGGCCGTCTGACGCCAAAGCCCACACTGTGCGCTTTTTCCCCCGTGGGCAGAAACCCCCAAACAAAGGACGGAACAGCCCAGACGCCAGCGAGGAGGGAACAGACACCGGTCGGTCGGCCACCACCCCCTGGGGAGCGGCGTGGCGTCGCGCAGCTGAGCCAGCCTGCCGCGTGCGAAGTCCCTTGAGGGGGGCAGGGTTTCCCGAGGAAGACGAAGGTTGGGCGGGGTCTCCCGGAAGCGTGACTGTTACCTGTGTGGCTAGCGGGTGAGCCTTGTGTCAGAGGGAACGGCACGGACCTGAGCGAGCGGGGCGGGCACAAGCCCGGGCGCGCGGCGGGTGCCGAGGACAGATGAGCGAGGTGTCTGGGCCATCCGGCGGGCTCGCGTGTGCTTGGCCGCGCCCACCGGGCAGGGCAGAGCCCGTCCCGGCAGGGCTGCGAGGCCAGGGCCACCGCGGTGGGGTGGGGTCTGCAGCGCTGCACGTGTCTCGCGGGAAGTGACGTGTGGACGGTGGTGTTTGAAGAGCGGGAGTCTGGCGGTGCCGTGCCGGTGAGCTGGACAAGCAGGGCGGTCGGGGAGGCGGGCCGGTGTGCCTGCCTTTGGTGGCAGCCCTGGCAGTGCAGAGGCACGGACAGGTAAGTTTCCTGAGAGCTTGCCAGGGCGAGCATGCTTGACCATGGGAGAAAGCGCGGGGCGGGCAGGCAGATGCCCTTGCACTCTCTTCTGCCCTAGCAGTTCCAACCTGCCCACCTTCTTTCCTTTTGCCTTCTCGTCTTGATCCCTGCTGAGCTCTGGCTGAGGACCCCGTGCAAGTCCGGGATGACCCTGGTCCCGGGGCAGGGCGGGTGGTGTCCTGAGAAGCTGCTCGGCGAACCCCGGACAGCGCAGGTGAGCCAGGAGGTTCTGCGGCCGGCGTAGCTCCCCCGCGGCTGCGGGGACTGCAGGCACGGAGGGGGATGACCTGCCCTCCGCGCGTTACGCAGGTTTCCGGGCTGCCTCGGCCTGCAGTCTTCTTGCACAGGGGTGTCCTGGTATCCCACGGCCTTCTTGATTTTGTCTGATTTTATTATTTTTGAATACAGGAGATTTATAAGTATGTACACTGGGCTATTTTTTTTCCCACTTGCATATACCTGCAAATCAGAGCAAATCATTTGTTCATCCCTCGTTCAGAAAATATATCTATCAGTATATGTGTCATGTATAGTATATGTTAATAATATATTTGTTAGTATACTTGTGCCAGACATTGTTCTAGCCTCTGGTATGCCTGGGGACAAGCGTTCCCTGTCCTCGTGGAACTTACTGTCTGCTAGGTGGAGACAGACAACCAGAAAAATAAATAGGCCAATGCTACAGTGTTTTATGAGATAAGTGCAGGGTGGGAAGATGAAACAGGGGAGGAGGGATCCGGAGGTCTGGGAAGGGTTTTGGCAGAGGATTGGGATCCTGCTTAAGGCGGTTGGGTGCGATTGAGCGAAGACTCGAAGGCAGTGAGAGACAGAGCCATGTGGATGTTGGGGGAAGATCCTTCTAGCTAGAGGCTCATGTGCAAACAGCATGTGCAAAGGCCCTGAGGCAGACTGTGCCTGAGGCTGAAGCAAGGGCCGAGCACTTGGGGACTTGGACAGAGAGGCAGAGGGTGGAGGGTTCGGACCACGCAGGGTCCCGCGGCCACTCTGAGGGCTTTTGCTTTTGCTTTGAGGGAACTGAGGACGTAGCAAAGGAGTCATAGGACCCAACTTTATCGGGATCACCGTGAGCACAGACTGCAGGGGGATAAGGAAAGGACACGGAGGTCCAGGGAGGCAGCCTTGCCACGATGCAGGCTGGAGAACGTGGGGCCTTCTGCAGCGGTGGCTCTAGAGGCGGTGAAAAGAGTCGGCTGTGCTTTGAAGTCAGAGCAGAAGAAAGATGAAGAGTTGGGGATGGCTTCGTGAGAACTTCTCTTCCAGCCTAGCGCTTGCAAGCCGTTACCACTCCGTGGGTAGCCGTGGAGTCTCCCGTGCCTCGGGAGTCCTGCCCAAGTGCAGGCGGGGGGTTTATGTGCCACCTGTGCGTGTGTAAGTGTGCATGTGTGTGCACGCACGTGATGCGCACACGCGTGTGTGAGTGTGCGTGTGTGCGGTGCCTTTCCAGTTGGACGCCCACGGCCACAGCACCGAATCCCTTAACTGACGCCGCTCTCTCTGGGCTCCCCCGGGCACTGGCCGGCTACTTACACACCAGAGAGAAGCAAACACTCCCCCTGCGTTTCAGTTGCACATTTTGCAGATGTTGCCCTCCTCTTAATTATCCCTCAACTTCCTCTCCTAACCCCCTTCTTTGTGGAACTCGTTATAAAAGAAAAGAAAAAAAGAAAAAGATAAAACGGCCAGATGTGAGCCCAGTCTCATCAGTAATCTATGAAACACCAAGCACGCCCCACTCGTCTCTCGTGCTTTATGAAAAGTTAAAATTAAATCAGGCAGCATTATTAAGCTAAGTGATTTTTGCCGGGTTGGGATGCATTCCTGCGTGTGCCGCACTGTTTGCTGCAGACGCGCTCGGGGCGCGCGGAATGTGCACCCACCCCCCACCGGTCAGTGGAAACAGATCTGCTTGCAGTGGGGCGCTTGGGGTACCTCCGTGCCAGCTCTGGGACACAGATGCTGTGCAGAACCCTCCTGCCCATAGCCTGGGTCCTCCTGTGCCTGTCAGCCCTTAGAACCAGGCAGACGAGACATAGGACAGAAGCAAAGGTGTGCAGCCGCAGCACCGTCTCTGGGGTAGTGATGGATTCAGACTCGAGAGGGAGAACGCTAGGGGGTCAGCTCCTTTCTGGGGGCCTCGGAGGTCAGGGATGGTGGCACGGTATTTTGGGAATGCCGCACAACAGCGCTGTGGATCCGTGCTTTCAGCCATGAGACATCCGGAAGCTGCTTTGGCGCTGGGCGGGCCCGAGGGGCTCCTGGGGTGCGCAGCCGCTACCCCCAGGTGCACGCTGCACGCCTCTCGCTCCTCCTGAGCAGCTGGGAAGGTGGATGGTTTGGCTTTCTGAGATCTAAAGACACGTTGGGGCCAGACGTGGTGGCTCACGCCTGTAATCCTAGCACTCTGGGAGGCCGAGGCGGGAGGATCGCTCAAGGTCAGGAGTTCGAAACCAGCCTGAGCAAGAGTGAGACCCGTCTCTTCTATAAATAGAAGGAAATGAATTGGCCAACTAATATATATAGAAAAAATTAGCCGGGCGTGGTGGCGCATGCCTGTAGTCCCAGCTACTCGGGAGGCTGAGGCAGGAGGATCGCTTGAGCCCAGGAGTTTGAGGTTGCTGTGAGCTAGGCTGACGCCACGGCACTCACTCTAGCCTGGGCAACAAAGCGAGACTCTGTCTCAAAAAAATAAATAAAAAATAAAAAATAAAGATGCGTTGGGAAGATCAGATTGCTATTTATCAAATGGGCAAGGAGAGGAAGGAGGAATATCTCTTAGGGCCCGGACTTCCCCACCTTCTGCCTGGTGCAGCGAAAACGGCGTAAGATGGAGTCAGAAAGCCTGGGTTCGAGTCCCAGGTGCGGGAAACGAGGCTGTGTACCGGCAGGTCACCGACTCTCCGAGTACGGTTTCCCAGAGAGCGTCTGTGAAACGAGAGAGGTGTAGTTCCTCCCGGGACTGCTGTCGATCCCGGTGGGCAGAGCGCTGTGTCTCGATGCTCATCGTTCCTTCTGCGAGGACCTGGGAGGAGAGAGGCCCGGGTCACTTGGGAGCTTGTCCCGGGGGAGGCGGAACTCACGCCCGGCCTCACGTCCCGCCGGGGAGGCCCCTCCGCCCCGCCCTCCCCTCCCTGCTTCCCCGCCGCAGCCGGCGGCTCCGTGCCCGCGCGGTTGGGTGGAGCATATTTTTTCTGAAAGGGTCGTTTTCCCAGGGATATCCGTCTAGGCTTGCATTCGCTCAACTCGATTCTGCATTCGTGATCTTCTTTTGTCTTGGACTTTGTACCGCGACCCACTGTGCGCCAAGTGCAGAATCAGGGAGAAACCGGCGTTTGTCGCTCTCGCTGCGCGTCGGCAATGTGTGGATTCAGCAGGAGGTCGATTCTCTCAGCCCTTGCTTTTGCTGAGAGATATCCACACACACACAAAGGACACTTTTAAAAGAGGGGACTCTCGCCTCGAAATTTGCCAGTACTATTTGATTTCACGTTTTCGCCTGGCTCTGCCCAGAATTCATTCAATCAGACTCTGCGCTGCGCTCACTCTATGGCCCTGTTATTTAGAGAGCCGACTTTCTAAATAGAGGAAGGATTTCCGTAAGCATTTCGATAAAAGTGTGCAGGGTTTTATATTTTTAGGAACTCAGCACCTCATAAATATTGGAATTTCATATCCTCCAAATCAGCTCTAGTGCATTTTCAATTTTTGATATGTTGTGACATATAGTTCAGTTTTTGAGAAATATAATTTGCTAGACTTTTTACAGCCATCTCCTCACATACTGCAGGCTGTCTCTGTGTTTCTGCTCAGCTTCGACTTACCCCATCACGGCGCATAAAAATGCCGGTCCGCTGGGGAAGTCATGACCCCACTGCAGTCACCAAGACAGAGACTCTAAGATCGAGACACTAAACCACCTCGGCGGCCCGGGGTCTCGAAGTCCTCACCAGCTCGGGGCTGCCCCACACTGTGGTGAGTGCCCAGGCCACACCGGGCGAGCGCCACACTTGCCATGCCGTCCCTCCCGGCACGGTGGCTCTGCCATCGGAATCTCCCTTTCCACCCACGTGGGAGGATCCGAGGTGTGCCGGGGTGGCCACTCCATCCTGGGCCACCTGTTTGACACCCCGGCCTCAGAGACCCGTTTTCCTCAGTTCTCTCCAACTGCTTCTAAAATACAAATGCCTTCATTTATGCAGAGTTCTAGCGGCATGTTAAATCCGTGGGCATGTGGCCAGCGCAGTAAGAGGAAAAGGGGAAACTCTCAAAGGGAAGCAGCATCCCAAGCCAAGACCCTTCCTTCCTGATTTCCATGGCCTTGGCAGACCGGCGAGCGCTTTTCTTTCTGCTCCGGGGAAATGGGCCGGATTCCCTGAACCTGGGACAGCACAGCTCTGGTTTATGTCTGTCCAGGCGCAGGTCAGATGTAGCCTCTCATTGGGAAAAGAATCCAGCAAGTTATTTGATCAAGGAATTCACTTCCATGCAGCGCACACACACTGAGTGCCTTCCGTATGTTGGATGCGGTGCAAGGTGTCAGAGATGCAAAGCTGAATAGAGCATGCGCAATGACATGTCTCCATTTCCTAGGACTTTGCAGTCTCATTGCTGAGCACGCAATAATACATGATGATTATTTTCCTGTAGGTAAGTGTTGCAGCGGAAGTGTGTGCGTGTAATCTTTACGTCGACACTGGATCATGAGTATTGGCCGCAGATAGCTTTGCTTTGGTTTCTGACATAAATTCGTCAGAATTCCCTCGCACATCCAGCCCCCTCCCACCCCCACCGCGCCTCTGCGGCACGCGCCTCCGTGGACCACGCCCGACTCTGTCTCCAGGCTTCCCCGCTGGTGTCTTTTCCGGACGTGGCCTTGCTGCTGTCCCCACCCCGGGCGACCTCGGGTTCACTCTGGCTTTCTGCTTCTGCCGACCTCGCCCTGTGCTCCCGGCCCTCCTGCTTTGCAGGGCGGCTCTCAGGGAGGAGCCTCTGCTCAGTCACAGCTCTGCGACGGCACGGAGCGCTTGGCAGGAGCGAGCCAGGGGCCAGAGCGGGGCGTGCTCCCTCCCCTGCCCCGGAAGAGAATGTGACAGCTGGAATGGGCACATGTAGCAGGGATGAATCGGGGGAAGAACAGGGACGATGGGGGAGTGTCAGAGGGGCCTGATTTACGTTGGGAAGGGTGGTCAGGGAGGGCTCCCTTGAGGTGGCGACATTGAACCTGAGACCCGTTCCTCTTTGGGGCCTTTCTCCCACTGCTCCTCCCGCTAGCTTCTCTTGGCTTTCCTGAGTGTGGGTCGGTTGGCCTCCTTAGGGCTCGCACAGCGCCCGATAGGTCCCCGGGTAGGTTATTTTATACGATCATATTGCAATTTCTGCCCCGTGTCCAGACGGCAGAGTCCCGGAGGGCGGGCGTGGGGCCGGGCAGGCGCGGGGCCCGGCGTGCTGGGCTTGGGCGAGGCTGGAAGCTCCTCACTGTGAAGTGGGAGCCGCTGCCGTGCGTGGCGTGTTCTCTGCCGGGATTCTCCACGGACTGCACAGCCGTGGGAGCCGTGCGCGCCCCTCGCCCTGCGGCTCTCGTCAGTGCCGAGCGTCTGCGAGCAAGTGGGGTGGAGGAGACGCCCCTCTCCTCCAGGGGCAGTGCGGTGGCGACAGGGCCATCACACCCTTCTAGGGACCCAAGGCGAAGCCGGGGATCGTGACAGAGTGAAAGTCCGTGCGCCTGTTCTAATCGATACACTGCTCGCGCCTGTGGATTCTGAGGGCAAAGTGTGGCGGTGGCCGGCCCTGGCGCCCTGGCGCCTCTCTGGGTGCAGCTGGGCCGCGGCCACAGCCGGCCCCACCCCGGCCCGGGCCGCAGCCGGGACAGCGAGCGCCTTTCTTTCGGGTGGGAAGATCTCTGCGCGGAAGGCTTTGCGGCGGGCGTGGCCGCAGAATGCTGACGGCCCGTGTGCGGGCGCAGAGCCGGGGCTCACCCGTCTGCCACCGGCTCCAGGCGCAGGTCCCAGAGCTGGGTTGGTCCTCGGCTGGGCTGGCCACATAGAATTCCTTTCCGTGCTATTCCGTGTAGAAGTTTGTCGCTTTTCAAGACATGGAGTCAGCCTCCTCCTCCTGACTGAGCCCAGCCTCCTCCTCTGTGTGTCCCCAAGCCGCTGGAGCAGCGAGGCTGGCTGTGCACCAGGGCCGTGTCCAGAGAGCCGGAGGCCTCCCCTCGCTGCGGGGCGGGTGCTGTGGCCCTGCCGCCCTGCCCTGCTCAGCCCTCCCCGGCCGCTCGGCCTCAGAAAGGGTCCTTCGGAAGCTGGGTCGTGCTGCGGGGGGAGCGTGTCCCCCGGTCCGGCCGCGGTCGATCGCTGCACCTCTCACCTGCAGGACAGCGTTCATCGCCGACACCTGGTGGGGCCGGAAGTGGAGTCGCTGCCCCTGACCGTGAGCTTCTGCTGCAGTTGGGTGATGCTGCTGACGTTGGAGGCTGCTGAGGGCAGAGCTGGGCCCGTAATTCTTCTTGCCCTGGTGATTAGCTCGGCACCCTTAAGGGGAGCGTGTGCGTGCGTGTGCCTGTGCGTGTGTGTCTGCGCGTGTGGGGCCCGTCCTACTGCAATGGCCAGGGGTTTTGAGGGATTGCATTGAGGATCTGGGTTTCCATGCGTGTGCTACTTCTGTGTGTGTGTATGTTGGGGGGGTGGTAAGTGCGGGGGCACGGGGAGGGGCATCGCCCTCCCTCCTGTGGCTTTGCGCCACCTGAGCCAGCCCCACCCCTGACCAGGGCGGGCACCGTCCCGGAGAGCCAGGCCGCCTTCGACGGCTCCCGGCAGCTTCCCAGGCAGCAGGCCAGCAGCAGGCCCTCGAGGCTGGGCATGTGACTTCCCCGGGTGCTTTGCATAAATCTAATTTCCCCAGGAAACACAGTCCTTCTGAAGTTGCTGAGGTCAGGAACCGCAAGGCAGGCGCCCGCCGCAGCCCGGGCCTGGCCGGGGGGGAGATGGTGTCTTGCACGGGTTTGTTCTCTCTTCAAGGGCAGTTGCTGGGGCCGGCTCTGGGCCTCTGCAGTCGCCCCGGTGAGTTGGGTGCAAACAAAGTGCCTCTTAGCACGGACCTGAGGCCAGACACGCCTCACCACGGGTCACGGGCACGCTGGCCTGCAGGGACTTTGTCTCCCAGGCAGGTGAGAAGCAGAGGACCGCCCACGTGTGAGCAGGGACAGTTCCCTCCCGTGTGTGGCCACGCTGATGAGGGCCTGGCGTGGAAGAAGAGGAGCAGTGAGGGGGCCCTGGGGGACCCGCCAGCGCCTCGCAGACCAGCGTGCAGTGTGGGCGGAGGGTGTGGGAACCCCTTCCCGTCCTCTCTGCTCATGCTCGCCACACAGCCTAGAACCTTCCCACCCATCGCCCTCCGGGGCAAGGCGTGGGATCTCTCTGAGCCCCGCGGCAATGCAGCCCTTGTCCCAGCCAGAACCGGTGCCTTGTCCCGTCCGTCGTTCATTCATGTGTCCACAGGTCGCTGTTTAACCCGTCAGTCCCGGGACCCGAGGTGAAGGGAGGGAAGCGCCCGGATCCCGACCTGCACCAGGCTGGGGGCTGCCCTGCAAAGGCCCGGCCCCCGCGCGGCCCCCCGCACAGTTCATGGTCTGACGGGAGGCGGGAGTCGGACACGAACGCCGCGCATCGCGAGAGAGAGCTTCACCACCGTCCCCCCGCCCCCGTCGATCCCCCTGGCTCAGGGGTGGCGAGTGTCTTCCTCCTGCCTGTCCCTTGGGACGCTGAAGTCACCTCTGCGTCTCCCGTTCGTTGGGCTCCTCGTGTGGAAAAGTGTCAGCAAAGCCTATTTTGAAGCAGAAAGCAAAACTCGCAGTCCCTTAAGTTCTAGAGTTCGCTGCGTCTTTGTGTTTGCGTTGTGCGCCCCTCACCCAAGTAACGCCGCGCGGCCTCCTGTCACTCCAGGAGTCTGCTTGTGCCCCTGCCCCAGGGCAGCCACTGTGCTGAGTTCCCTCGCGTCGAGCTGTCCTGCCCGTGCGGGCCCTCCTGTGCGTGTGGTGGCTCCGTGTGCGTGTCGTGGCTCCGTGTGCGTGTGGTGGCTCCGTGTGCTTCACCCTTCCTGTTCTGCGCCCGCAGGTCACTCCTTGGTGGCGTTTTGTGTTGTCTCATTGTGTCAATGTGCCGGAATGCAGTCGTTCCCTTTCCTGTTGAGGACTGTATGGGATATTTCCAGTTTTTTTACACAGTCGCAGTGCACATTCTCATGTTTTTAATAGGTGGAAGTGGAACCGTTGAGTCACAGGGCAATAAAAACACGTCCCCAGTAAGACTCACGCGAGAATATGTACCGCACAAGGTCGATGTATGTTTAACGCATTGACTGCCACAGCGGGGAAAAGATTGTTTCCTTGGAGCCACGGTGTTTTACGACGAAAAATAGAATAAAAAATTCAAAAGCAAAATGGTCCTTTCTAATTTAATGAAAAACTTAATGAAAAATGAAATCTGTTGACTTTTATTCATTTAATCCACATTTTTAGAATTAATGTGTCAGTATTAATTATAACACTGCCAACATCAGCAAGTGAGATTTTCACGAACCAACTGCAGGGTTTTGCTTCACACGGCCCCGGGCTCAAAACTTGCCTGAGTTAAATACAGCTCGCGTGGCAGTTAATGTGTTAACGTTACCAGAACGTTTGCTAGACAGTTGTCCGAAGTGGAGGGACCATTTTTCAAGCCCGCCAGAGACTGTACCTCCCCCCCCCCTGACACTTGCCGTTGTCAGCCTTTTCTGTTGTAGCCATTCTAACCGGTGTGGAGTGGGGTCTCGTGGGTTCCTTCTGTGCAATTGGCAGGTCCTCACCACATCCCAGCGAACACTTTCTTGACAGTGTCTCTTACGCTCTTTCGGACTCATCTGTCTCTTTCCTGGTTTGCTTTTTCCCAGCCGTGACCCGTCTCGATCGACCCACCTGCACTGAGCATCGGTCTCCCTGCTGGGCCTCCCTCCAGGCAGCGAGCTGCTGGCTTTGCCCGGGTGTTTTCCCCATCATCTCAGTCCTTTGCTGAACACCTTTAATAACGAACACGATTTTCCGACGTTTAATTGTTTATGACCGTAGTGAGTGCGCTGTCTTCAGAGCAGAGCTCGTCTGGCGCAAGGGGGCGGGACCCAGCTTACTCATGCCCCTGCACGCCCCTGAGGGCCCTTCGTGGGGCTCCTGTGCTCCGTGCTGGAAGCCACCGGCTGCCCGGACCCCCTCCCCTGGCACCCGGCCGTGTTGGGAGCATCAGCCCCACACCTCCCTCCTATCCCCGCCAGCCACACGGTAGTGCTTAAGTCCTCTGCCTGCAAAATGCTGTTCCAAGCCTGGAGGCCTTGCCTGTGCTGTTCCCCGTCCCGGGGAAGGGCGTTTGTTTCCACTTTCACCTGCCACCCCGTGTCTGCCCGGGAAACGTGGCATGCTTTATGCCAGGATCCTTGAGCCTTCGTCCTTTGCGAGGTCTTCGGGGTTGATGCCTCCCAGCTCTGTGCTGCCGTGCCCACCGTGCACACATGCCTGCTGGCTGCAGTGGCCGTGATCGTCTTTGGTTCCCCAGCGTCCAGCAGCCTGATGCTCCACTTCCCTTCCATTATGGCCTCAACCTACCTTTTCCTGCATTAGCTCCACCAGTCTCCGGGCTTCAACTCCGTGCTCCTGCCAGACCGGTCCAGGCTGTGTCGTGCAAGCTCCTCTCCTCACCTTTGCCCACGGCGTCGTCCTCCCTCAGCTGGAACCCTCTCCCCTGTGCCTGCCTTTCCTGCCCTTCCCATCTGGCATCGGCCCTAAACCCTCTTCCTCCAGGAAACATCCCCAAGGCACTGGGTCTAGTGGCGACCTCTTCGTCCTCTGGATCTGCTTAGCATCTCTCAATCCTGCAGTACTCGTGACTTTCCCGGAGCCCCCCCTTTAAAGAAGCGCATGTCTGCTCGACGGTTAAGACAAATGGAAACGGCGAGGTGGGTGGCAGCGGGACTTAGACGTCGTTGTACATCCCTTCTCCTTGTCCCGCCCGCTTGGCCTGTGTGAGCTCAGATCTGCTGGGGCCCATGCACTACCCGGCGCCTGGGGGGCGGGGGGAGGCTTGTGGGAGAGACAACTGGGTTGGATCCCACTTTAGGGAGTTGTGGCGAGCAGTGTGACAGCCCCACATGCTGGAGGGATGGAGCTGCCCTGTGGGTCGTGGGCAGGCCTGAAAGACAAGTTTTGCTGTCATCAAGACCTGTCACTGAGCCATTCTGCTTGGGGAAAATGCTCCAGCCGCCATGAGCATTGGTTCTGATTCCATCCAGGGCCGTCGGCCGTATGGCGGAGGGCTTGGCTCCCCTCTCCAGCTGAGCCTGTGGCGTTCTGGGCGAGGGAAATGGTTTTTAATCTCCGCTGAAGGCGTCCTGGGCCCTCTGCTTGGAATCATCTGAGCTTGGCCACTGGGAGCCTGAGGGGTGTTGAGTCATTTGGCAGCAGGGCCTGGAACAGCCAGCAGAAAAGCCGGTAACCACCTCTCACGGGCTCCAGTGGGTTCCATCAGCAGCCGGGGCGCGCTGGCTCTGCAGGGTAAACCACCGCGGCTTGTCAGAAAAATAACGCAGGCTCCAACGGCTTCTGGTCTGGACAAAGCATTTACAAAGTGCCTAAGTTAAGTGGGCAGGTGGCCAGTTTTTGAAGCCTAGTGTCATTTGAAATGAACACAAACAGCAGGGGGATGGCAGAAAACCGTGAATGCCACTGTGTTTGAATTAGCTGCGGGAGTTTCAGGTACTGCTGGTGCCCAGGCTTCATCTGGTGTAAGCTGCCTCTCAGGAACGCGCTGAGTGTCCTTGGAGTTTGATCTTGCGCTGGGCCAACTCTTGGCATTCTTTTGTGTGCATGTGTGTTTAAAGAAATAATTAGCCCTTTAATAACTAATAATTAGACCTTTAACAAATTTAGCCCTTTAAAAAAAACAATTAGTCCTTTAATAATTAGCCCTGTGCAATATACTATAGCATTTCTCCTCCTTTCTTCTTTACCCAAATGCAAAAAAATTGACCTCTGCTGGTATCTAGCCATGGGTGCTTGCCTTTTCCTTCTGTACTGTTTTAACTTACAGAAACTGCTTTCCCATGTCGCACCTGCTCCCCCCCCCCCCCCCCCCCGTCTGTGCCAGTTCCACCTGCAGGCTGCGGCCTTCAGGATCCTCACTAGGTCAAAAGAACATTCTAGGGACTGCAGTGGGACGAGAAGTCCAGAAGCCTGAGCTAACTAACTGTGCCAAAGGACCCGCCTTCTGGGACCCCGTGGACCCCCCAGGTCTGCACGCACTTAGCGCCTTGCATTCCACTGTGGTGTCTATTTTGCTGTCACTGAGATCCCCTCGTATTGTTCGGGGTTCTTTTGTGCGTCTGCCGTTTGTATAACTATGTTTTAAAAGGAAGGGCTTTGTCTTTGTTTCTTTCGGGATGTCTTAGCTTCATTATCCGTAGGAATTTAGGCCTGTGTGCACAAGCAGTCAGTGCTCGACACGTCTGCATCTGGGAGTAGTTTACTGGCAAATCATTTAGAACGAACGACGGCTCACAAAACGGGGTCTGCAGACCACTGGGTTTCCTAAGGTCCTTCCGGGGGAACTCTGAGGGCAGAGCTGTTTTCATGATGATGTTCAGATGTTCTTTGCCTTTCCCGCTGTGGCGAAACCAAAACTGCTGACGCCAGAGTGAAGGTGGCGGTAGTTGCGGGTGCCTGATGCAATTGCTTGAGTCGTGAGCTGCCCCACAGCCTTTTGCTTGCAACACCATTTTTACGTGAAAAAAGTAGACAAGACTGTGGCTATGCAGACTTAAATATTTGGGAGACATTTTCTTAAAATTGCATGAAATGAGCCTGCCACCTCAAGGAACACAAAACTGACCATATTTTTTTTTTTTTTTTGCCAGTGATACAATTCAAGCATTCAAGCAAAAATTAGAATTTTGGAAAATTTGTATTCATCATGATGAACTTGACAGCTTCTCAAATCTTAAAGACTTTTCTGATGAGATGGTTAATGTGCTATGAATGTTCTTTTTTTCAATGTTATATAATGAAACGTGTCAGTATTTGGAAGAGCTACATAACTCAATGAACAGTTTTACAAGTGACCAGTGTTACAAAAATCATAGATGGGTAAAAGATCCACCCAAAATGCAAGCTAGACCACAAGAAGTTTAAAATAACGGAGTATAAAAGGTTCACAGGTATGATTTCATATTGCATATTGCAACTAATCTTTAAGAAGCTCTGCCTTGTCAAATTTTTGTGAAGTAGCAAAGAAAAAAACATCCATAATTATCTGATAAGGCTGTTAAATCTTCACTTTCTGACTATACATCTGTGTGGAGCTGGATTTTCTTCACATAATCCAACCAAAACAGCATACTACAACAGTTTGAATGTAGACGCAGATATGAGAATCCAACTATTGTCTGTTAAGCCAGACATAAAAGAGACTTGTAAAAATGTAAAAACAATGCCATTCTTCTCACGATTTTTCTAAATATATAGTCTTTTAAAATAAACCTTTGATTTTAAAATAATTTTACATTTAAAGTAGTACTGTAGGAAAGTTAAAAAAAAGTTGATCTCACAGAAGAAAAAGCAGAACAGAGGATATTAGAGTCTGGAAAGGGTAGGGGGAAGGATGATAGGGAGAGATTTGTTAAAGGAAACAAAATTACAGTTAGGTAGAAGGAACAAGTTCTAGTGTTGTATAGCACTGCAGGATAATTGTAGTTAATAATCATATACAGTTTCACATAGCTAGAAGGATATCAATGTTCCCAGCACAAAGAAATGATAAAGGTCTGAGATGATGGGTAAGCTAACTACCCTTATCTGATCACCGTACATTATGTGTATCGCAACATCACTGTGGACCCCATAAATATGTACATTTATTAAGTGACAATTGAAAATTTTAAAGTACAAAGGAAAGTTGCAAATATAGTACCAAGAGTTTCTACATACCTTTACTCAGTTTCCTCTAATGTAAACATCTTATATGACCATGTCATTTTGTCAAAACTAAGATATTAACATTAGCACACAACTATTAGCTAAGCTGTAGCTTTTATAGAATTTCATCAGTTTTTCTATTAATGTTATTTATCTGTTCCAGGATCCAGTCTAGGATACCCATTGCATTCAGGATATAGTTCATTTCATACGAATATATTACATACGTTAATAAGTAATGGTTTATTATTATTTTGAAATAAGTTAATACATATTTTAAAAATTTCCCACTTTTAATTTTTAACATAGTAAATAGTGATAGATGTGCCACACACAAACAAAAGCCCTTTGGGAATCTCAACAGTTTTTAAGTGTGTAAAGAGGGTCCTTGAGAAGAAAAAGTTTGAGAACTGCTGACCTAGAATATTCTGTAAGAGGAGAATGTTCGTATTTGCAAGCTGCTAGACTGTAAGCAGAGTTAAAAGGTGAGGGTTTATATAATGTCTCTGGGGAGTTTTGTTCCCCCTCCATAAGATCTATAAATATACATGAGTGTGCAAAAACTGAAGTTCAGTGAGGAAGAACTTGGGTATTGGAGACAGCACTAGATTGAGCCACTTAATTTGGTTAGCTGGCAAATGTTTACTGAGGACCTACCATGCACCTGTGGGCATTCACAGAAAGATGGAGTATCTCCCCCAAAGAGCTTAAATTCTTTGAGGGGGAAGTTAGACAATAAACACATGAACAAAGGCATTGCATCATGTGTATACAGCACATGCAGAAGAGCAGAGAAAGGAGGTTAGACAGTGATGTCGGCAGGGGAGGGCTGGGCAGTGGGTGTTGGGGACTTGGGTGCAGGAACATTGCACGCATGAGCTTGGTGCTTTGGAGTTGACGGGGGGGGGGAGACTGGGGCAGCTGGCAGGAGGGCACTGCGTGAGGAGGGCAGGGAGATGCGCTGGTGAGCAGGCAGGGTGCAGATTGGGCAGGGCTCATGGGCCAGGTGAAAGCCTTGCAGTTTATTCTCATCACCAGGAAGCTTTGCCAGGCCGTAAGCAGGGGAGTCACGGGGCCCGACTGACGGGTAAGAGCAGCCCAGCTCTGCGGGGAAAAGACTGGCTGGGGGCGGTGATGGAGGCAGGGCGGGCGGCGGGCAATGTGCAGTCATCCAAGTGAAAGATGATGACAGCCCAGGCTCCAGGTGTGGTGCTGAGGCTGGGGAGACGCTGCCAGATTTAGGATGGACTTCAGAGGTACAGGCAGTGTTTCCTCCTCCCAGATCGGATGCTGGTGGGAAGGAAAGAGAGCAGTTGGGGGGACCTGGGGTTTCCATCCGGGGCAGCTGGTAAGCTGTGCCATGTCTGAGGTGGGGACGGGGGCGGTGCACTTGCAGAATGGAATTCGGGCTCACTCTCTGGTCTCCAGTCTGTGTGAGCCCTCTTAGGCATCCAACTGCAGTTTAACCGAGCAGATGTCGGTCAGGTACCTACTCTGTGCAAACCCCAATCTCGATGCTGAAGGTGGTCCTCACAAACGAGCCACACACACAAATGATAACACATCACATCCATCCCTCCTTTGTGTCCTGGTGCTATAGAAGCACAGAAGATGCAGTGAGTAATGCCATCTGGGGCAATTATCTTCTCTTCCCACCCCTTTTTTTTGGGGGGGGATCTGTTGGGGACGACTGAGGTACAGGAGAGCATCAAGAATCAGGGTAGGTGCATGTATTTTTGGGGACAGCGGCATGATTGGGGAACCATTTTGCGAGATTTGGGGACCCAAGAGACATAAACATAACCTCTTTTTATCTCTTTCTGTTGTAAAGCTTAGAGCATTTTATCTTACTCCTCCTCCCTGTGTCTGTGGGAGAGAGGTGGGTGGAAAAAATGTCATTACTTATAAATATGTTACGAGTAAATAATGAAAGTACTCAGAGAAGCAGAAGGAAAGGAAGACTGTTCTTGTGGCACGCCTCGGGCCCCCAGCTCGTACCGAGAGTTGCAGGCTGGGTTCCTGGGCTCTCTCCAGGCAGCTGTGCAGGCCTGACCCGGCGACATGTGATGCCAGCGTGGTCTGGTACCTCCAGCCTGACAGCAGCTTGTCGTCCCTGCGTGACTTGCCATCTGCCGAGAACAGACGGCAGTGACCTGCGGAAGACCTCGGAGCTCTCCTTGGTGCTGAATCTGCAGCCTTGTCCAAAGCCGGTCCTTTGCGGGTGGCTGGAACGATTCAGGAACCCGCTTTGTTTTTACCGGGACCAGGGAGCATAGTGAAGAGATTTTTGAACTGAGGAAGGAAATGACAAAAATAATTGTACCACTCCCTCCCCCACCTTCGGCTTTTTCAGGTATTGCCGCCTGGTTCACGCCCGGTCACCTCCCTCTTTTCTCCAAAAGTTTCAGCTTCTTCCAAACGACAGAAAATGATCACCATCTCTTTTGGCGATAGTGTTGGCAGGGGGCTTAATTCAAACATTTTATTGTGTTTCCAGGAATAATCAGATAGAAAATCTGATGCGACAGACACCGGGCACGATGTGGAATCTGGGGTCTTAGAGCAGAAGGTGTGGTTCACGCAGAGATGAGCCATGCCACCTGCAGGGCCGTGCCCCTTCTTACGCCCCAGCGTTGCCTGGCGTGGAGCCATTGCCCTTCCAGAGTTATTTCTGCTGTCTGCGCCCTTCTCCTCGTTCCTGTCGTCTCTTGGATTTCATTTTCCTCTCTTTGGGTTATTAGCATCTTTTTTTCCTCAGGACAGCTAATGGCAGGAGGAAGCAGATAGAAGGGAAACTAAATCTGGAGTTCCAGCACATAAACCTCTCCTAATTTTTAAAATTACCCACTGCCAGAAAGCTGCCCGGTCCCCGTGGGTCTGAGGAAAAGTCGGACTTAAAATTAGAGGCCACATCATGTGTGCTTCCGAAATGATTTCACGTACTCGTGGGTAGGCTAGCACTCCCTGGAGGCCGAGCAGGGCTCACCTGAGGTTTGGTCGTGGGAGCGCTGCAGGGCCGGGTCTGAGCAGGTTAGCCCGCCCCTAGTGGATGGCCTTCACTGCCACGCACAGGTGATGCCAGGTGGGACTCCTGGGATGGAAGCCACCTCTGCAGGTGCCTTCACTTCCCTCACAACCCAGTTACAGGGAACATGTAAGTTAGCAGGGAAGGACGTTTCTCTTGCAGTTGCCAATGGAGCGGAGGAGCTCTTGGGAAAGAGGTTTGCAATATGCGAGGCTGCCGGCTGCCTCAGACCTAAAGGAGCACCGTGGTGAGGCCTCGAAGAGCACCTCATGCGCCGGAGAGGAGGGAGTGGAAATTTCCTAGCAACACCCTTTACCCGCCCACGTCCCCCCCCTTCCCTGTCCTTCCTCAGTGCCCTTGCTTTACCTCGAGAGGCTAAGTCACTTTGGGAACCAGCCAAACTCTCTGCTTCTTCACTCCGAGTTGAGAAGAGGCAAGAATAGTGCAAGCGACTTACTGATGTCCCGCTCCCCGAGAGTTCATCCTCAGACACCCTCCCGGCAGCCACGCGGGTCTGTGTGCTCTTTCGTGGTGCCCGGCCCTGCTCCTGCAAGTCCCGGCTCAGTGCCGGCCCAGAGAGGAGCAGGGACTTGTGGACATGGGGAACGGAGAGAGAGCGAGGCGGAGGGATGCTGCTTTGGCTCCTTAGAGTTCCCACCATTTATCAAAGAAAATGAAAAACAAACAGGGCAGCGGTTTTAATTACTCTGCATCAAGGAGGTGATGAAACACCCGATGACTTTAATTATGGGCTCTAGAGCCGGGCAGCTCGGCAGCGGCTGCAGCCTTGCTCGGGCAGCCTCACCCTCTGTGGGCAGCTCCGCACCGTCCCGGACCTCAGCCCCAGGGCCTTTGCTCTCCTGTGTGGCCAAGAAGGATGTACGGAAACAGGAGAATCTGTCTTCCCAGAGCGCTGGGGAGTGGGTTGAGTGGGAAGGTAGGGGCAGCGGTGGAATGCATCGAGGTGAGAGAAATATGTAAAAAGTTACAAGAAAAGAGAAACAACCGAGTGCCGTTTGGGAGCTCATTTGGAAAAATGCTCTCAAACAGTCGCTGTCTCTTTGGCCTTAGCTAGAGCTGGCTAGTGTGCAGACTGTTAGGTGAAACTTTGACAGATCGTGCAGTTCGCTCTCCTAATGCCTCAGGACACTGTTGTGAAGTTGTTCTCTCTGGGGTTTGAAAGAGGCCGAAGTCCAAACCTCTGAATTCCCGGATTCACAGACTAAAAGACCTGCTTCCTTCCTGCTTGGAGCCCGTCTGCCAATTGGCTGGTTCTTCTTTTGACATCTTGCCCCTAGTTGGGGCTGGTCCTAATCGATGCTTGGCTGTATCCTTGTTAAATACATCCTCACCCTCACTGCCCCCTCCACTCTTAGGAGTTGTTGTGGTTGTTTTTGTTGTTGTGGTTGTTTTTTAATTTCAAAATGTTATAGGGGTGCAAATGTTTTTGGTTACATGAATTGCTTTTATGCTTGAGTCAGGGTTATAAGTGTGCCTGTCACCCAGAGAGTTTCCTTTGTATGCATTAGGTGGCTTTTCACCCAGCCCCTCCTTCCCTTCCCCCTGCTTGATTTCCATTGAGATTTACTTCCCCCCATGCACGTGTGTGCTCATCAGTTCCAGCTTAATAGTGAATACATGTGGTATTTGTTTTTCCATTATTTAGATACTTCATTTAGGATAATGGTCTCCAGTTCCATCCAAATTGTTGCAAAAGGAATTAAATCATCCTTCCTCATGGCTGAGTAGTATTCCAGGATGTACACATACCACGTTGTGTTAATACGCTCATGAATTGATGAGCATTTGGGTTGATTCCACATCTTTGCAATTGTGAATTGTACTGCAATAAATATTCAAGTACAGGTATCTTTTTGATAAAATTATTTCTTTTCCTTTGGGTAAATACCCAGTAGTGGGATTGCTGGATCGAATGGTAAGTCTACTTTTTAGTTAGTTGAGGAGACCCTAATGGCAATCACAGCAACAACAAAAATAAATAAGAAATTTTATTAAATTAAAAAGCTTCTGCACAGTTGAGGAAATAATTAACAGAACAAACAGACAACATACAGAATGGGAGAAAATATTCTCAAGCTATACATCTGATAAAGGACTAATAACCAAATCTACAAAGAACTCAAGCAAATCAGCAAGAAAAAAACAAACAACTCCATTAAAAAGTGGGCAAAAGACACGAACAGAAGCTTCTCAAAAGAAGATAGACACATGGCCAACAAACATATGAAAAAATGCTCAAGGTCACTAATCATCAGAGAAATGCAAATCAGAACCACAATGAGATATCACCTTACCCCGGTTAGAATGGCTTTTATTAAAAAGTCCCAAAACAATAGATGCTGGGGGTGGATGCAGAGAGAAAGGGATGCTTATACACTGTTGGTGGGACTGCAAACTGGTATAACCTCTGTGGTTTTTGTTTTCCAAAGTAGCAAGTGTACTTCACTTTTGAGGTCGAAACATTTCATAACAGGCTTTTTGCGATTCCTTGGGACTGTGAACACAGGTTTTCAACATGTTCTCCCGGTGGTCCCTTGGGGTCTCACTGTGTCAGGACTGTCTTGCCTGAACATAAGCAACGGTCTTTCCTGAAGTCAAATTACAGGACACCGCTATTTTTTTTTTTTTTTTTTTCAGAAGGCGGCCTCGCCGGCCGGTAGATAGACCATTTACTTCACCAACTGCAGCAGAGACTTCATTCTCTTTCAGAAGCAGAAAAATTGTCAGCGGGCACTCAGCATCTGGGAGGGACCGGAAACCTGAGGGCAGCATGTTTTTAATTGTCTGGAAGATACCCATCAGTAACTTCTAACTTTTTGTCCTCTTCTGCGGGCAATCAACGGAGTGTCAAGTCTTGAAATGGCGATATTTTCTCTAGAGAAGCAAAGCTTTTGCAAATAGTAATGAAGATGCTTAGAATTTTTTTCTGGAGCTATTCGTCTGTATTGATCTGGGAACAGAGCCAGGGCGCCCACACACTTCTTTCAGGAGATGATGGGAAGTGGGGAACCTCAGCTAATTGAAAGGCGAGGCTGTAAGGGCCACAAACGCGACAGTTATTGGTGATTGATGTTCTGCTCAGAGACACACTGGGCACCTGCAGTCGCGCTAACTGGGGCTGAATCTCCCGGTGGAGAAGCGTGTTCAGTGTCTTGTGGCTGCACAGGTACGTGAGCAAGCGCCGTCTGTGGTAGCCACGCCCCCAGTGCACCTTCCTTCCGGGGAGAACTTTGCTATTTCCGCTCGCACCAATGCCACAGGTGCCCAGGGTCCGACCCCGACCCGCCACAGACCATGCGACATTGGGCAAGTCGCTCATTTTCTCCAGTCCTCAGTTTCCCCATCTGTCTGATGTGGGGTGGAGATGCTTTTACGGCTCCAGGTGAGCCTAAAGCGTGATGATGCCTTGTGAGTCGCTTTGGAAAGCCAGGACAGCATGGTTGCTAATGCCGGGATTCTCCCGAGAGACAGAACGTATATGTGGAGAAATGTGCACACACACCGCTGCACGAGGAGAGGAGATTCATGTTAGCTGTTGGCTCACGTGACTCTGGGGGCTGCTGGAGGCCCCCGGAAGCCAGCAGCAGAGCTCGGCCCGAGCCCGGAGGCCGGGGAGCCTGGAGCACCAATAACCAGGGCGGGAGAAGATGGATGTTCCGGGGCAAGGAGAGGAAGCGCAAATCCAGCCTTCCTCTGGCCGTTTGTTCCACCCTAGCCCTCTACACGTTGGCTGATGGCCACCACATTGGTGAGGGCGGCCTCTGCCCGGCCTGCCAGGTCCAGTGCTGGCTGATCTCTTCTGCAGACACCCCACCCCACAGACACACCGAGAAACAGTCTTCCCAGCTCCCTGGGCGTCCCCCCGCCCCGTCCAGTTGACACATAAAAGTAGCCATCACAAGAGGTAGACTGTTATTTTAATGCCTTTTAAACGAATAATTCCTTTTTTTCCATCACTCTCCAATTGTGCTGGTGGAATCCTTGCGCATTTTTCAGAGTTCCCCAGCCCGGACTAAGAAGCAGCTAAGTGTCCATTCGCTGGATTTTTGCTGAATTT
This sequence comes from Microcebus murinus, assembly GCF_040939455.1. Lineage (NCBI taxonomy): Eukaryota > Metazoa > Chordata > Mammalia > Primates > Cheirogaleidae > Microcebus > Microcebus murinus. Next base: position 1,642,875 of record NC_134127.1, read on the forward strand.
CACCACGTCCTGTTATATGTTTTATAACAGAGGGGAAAGAAGCAAGGGGCAGATTTAAATATTAGTGCAATTTTCCTGCTGGATTTATTTTTCAGTCATGCCTTAAATCGCCCAGCCCACCAAAAATCAAAGTTGACATCACACCCATTCAACCAATTTTCACTTTATTGATAAGTTTTTTTTTTTTTTTGAGACAGTGTCACTCTGTTGCCCATACTAGAATGAAGTGGCACCATCATAGCTCACAGCAACCTCATACTCCTGGGCTCAAGCGATCCTCCTGCCTCAGCCTCTGGAGTAGCTGGGACTATGGTGTGCACCACCATGCCCGGCTAATTTTTCTATTTTATTTTATTTTTTTTTGTAGAGGTGGGGTCTCACTCTTTCTTAGGCTGGTCTTAAACTCCTGGCCTCAAGTGGTCCTCCTGCCTCAGCCTCCAGAAATGCTAGCATTGTAGACATGAGCCACTACACCCAGCCCACTGATAGTTCTTGAGGTGGTCCCATGCCACCGGGATGTACTGGTGACTTGCAGCTACAAATTCCACAGAAAGTAGGCAAGGAGCGATTTCAGGTGTGATCTTTGAGCACTTAGAGCCGGACGCTGTTGAAGAAATAACACACTTGTGTGGAATAACCGTTATGGGTGTTGAAGCCTGGGCAGGTGCTAAGAACCTGGACATAAAAGCCTGAAACATTTAGGGCTTGCCACTGCTACTTTAGAATGACCGGAGGAGAGAGATTTTGGTCCAGCAGGTGGAGGGCATGTTCATGCCCTTCCCTTGCTAAGTCTCTGCTCTCTGGAAAAGCAGGATTTCATCGGTCTCTTCCTCAGCCCCTTCTAGTTCTATCCTGTCTTTCGGCATACACACGCCTCCTTGGAGTGAGTTGTACTCAGGGGCCCATGAGATCCTGCCGGTGCTCTGATCCAGCCGGTGCTTGGTCAGTTGCACATTTGAGACCTTTGCCATGGGGCTGTGGGTGGAGCAGCGAGTGGAGAGCTCACCCCGCGAAGGCCGTTGGAAGGAGGGGCCCAGTTTGTGTTTACAGTTGGGGTTCTAGCGAGGAGACACCGTGAGACCATTCTGCTCCTCTCAGAATGGAAGGGCAGAAGGAAACCCAGATGGTTTCCTGGCCTTGCCTTTCTGCCAAGAGCCCAAATTTCAGAGCTCCACATGGTTTGGAGGAATCTTTTTTTTTTTTTTTTAAATGTATTTTATAACATCCCGTGGGACTCTGGTTGACTAAAAACCAGCCAAGGACCAGCCAGGTCAGAGTTCTGTAATCGTTAGCTTCCTCCCGCAGTGACTGACGGTGGGACCGAGTGATCAGAGGTGCTGAATTGTCTACGGACTCACTTCATGACCCTGGCGGGGGTGAGGACGGCTTGTGAACGACCACTCGCCCTCGAGCCTCAGATCAAGCGCAGGAACACAGGGGGTCGGGGCACGGCTGGGGGGAGCGGGGCGGGGGGCTGCAGCCGCGCTTGCCTTTGCCCCCCTGACCTCGATGCCAGGCACTGTCCGAGCACAGAGTGTTTCTCCTTTTGGAAAGTGGGCAGAGCGGAGGGGGGCAGGGATGTCTTAACACGGACCGGAAGACCCGCAAAGCAGCTGCCGAACTGCAGTTTGGTTTCAAAGCTCTGGAGAGACCACTGGGTCTGGCGTCGGGACACGGGCCGGGAGCCCGCGGCGCTGACCGGGGGCCTCACCCTGACGCGTCCCTCGGCGGGGTGTCACTCGCGCTCCCGGTCTCGGGGGCCGCCTCCCAGGGCTGCGGCCGGCGTTCCGCGATGGCCGGTGTGAGTTCCCTAGAGCCGCTGCAGCGAAGGGTCACGCGCCGGTGGGCTCACGCGCAGACGCGCTGTCCAGCACTTATCTTTTATTATTTTTTAATTAATTAATTTTTTTAATTTATTATTTTATTTTAGCGTGTAATGGGGGTGCAAGTGCTAAGGTTAGATATATTGCCCATGCCCCCCTCCCCCCTCGAGCAAGAACTTCAAGCGTGTCCATCCCCCGAACGTTGCACATCTCACTCGTTGTGGTTGTTTATACCCGTCCCTCCTCCCCCCTCCCGCCCCCGACACCCGGTAAGTGTTACTCCTGCAGGTCCAGCACTTCTGAGGGCTGCCGTGCAGACCCGCGGTGCGGGCAGCACCAGGCGCTCTCTGAAGGCTCTCGGGGCCCCCCTCCCTTGATTCCCGCTGCTGGTGGCGGTGGGCAGACCTTGGCCTCCCTGCCTCTCCGCCGGGTCACTCCAGCCTCCACTTCTGTCCCCACAGGGCCTTCTCCCACCTGCACTGGTGCCAATTCCCTGCCCCAGTCCCGCCTGACCTCGTCTTAGCTTCATTACGTCCGCAATCCCCTGTTTTCAAATAAGGTCCCATTCACGAGTTCTGGGGCTGTGAGTCAAGTTTTTTTTTTTTTTTTTGAGAGACATAATTCAACGACAGTCAGTGAATGTTGAAATGTCGACCAGGACGCCGAACGCCTAGTAGCACGTTCCCAGGGCCACAGACGTGGTGGGGATGCTGGGCAAGGCTGAGTTAAGGCAAGGCCCGGGCGGCGCGGCTGAGAGCACGGGTGCACCTGCTGGGCAGAGGGGCTGCTCAGCCCACTTGGTCCCTCTGGGATGCTGTGCCACTGCTGTCCCCAGGGACCACGGTGGCTTGTTTCCTCATTGTCGCCTCCAGGCCCAGTGTGAGGAGGCCCTGTGGTGGCCAGGGAAGACCTCGTACTGGCCACACCTGTTCCTGGTCACGGAGGGTGATTTTCTCACGGGAGAGCGGGGCCACACGCACGCACGCACGGGCTCTCCCTGCAGAAGGCCTGCCCGGGGCAGCCCGGGGCCTCTGGAGAGGCCCCTGCAGTCCTGCTGGCCAGGACCGGCCTCTGGCTGTTCTTAGCACGTGGACGCCACCTGGGCTGTATTTCAACTCGTGCAGTGTTGAGCCTGGGGCCCGCAGTTGGCTCTCGATGTTCTCTTACTGTTACAAATAACATCGACAATTTCATTGCATACGACGCATGCCAGAAAACAGTAAAAAATAAATTTTTCGTTAAGTTTTGTCTCTGAAGCTCTTATTCTGTGTTTGTAAGAAAACACTGTGGCCCCAAGGGGGGGAAAAATTTTTTTTTTTCTAGTGTGGCAGCGAATGTGTTAAACAATTCTCAGATAATATCCCAAACAGAAAGTTCCATTTAGACACAATTGACCGTGCCAGTGGGTTTTATTTTTAGTATTGCATTCCCATGCATTTTATTTTATTGTTTGTGTCATCATCGTTGTCCAGCTGAAGTGCGTAGGCGGTGCTAGGTGCTGGGCACGGAGGGGAGAGAGGGGTCCTGCCCTGGAGGGGCCCACGGCCCCGGGGGGCAGCAGCTCCGCGTGGCGAGAGGGGAGCGTGCGAGGCGAGCGCCCGCAGGGCACACGGCGCCTGGGCAGGGCCGGCCCCAGCGTGGGCGAGGCGTGGGGTGTCTCAGGGAGGCGGTGGCTAGCGTGTGGATCAGCTGGGTGCCGAGGAGGAGAAAACACGCAAGATCTTGCCTTTAATGAGACTCGGGGAGGGCAGGGAGGGCAGGCGCGCCCCGGTGGTGGTGGGCAAGCCTCGGGGATGACCGCAGCTGGCTGGGGTGCAGCTGGCGGGGATGCCCTGCCCGGCCCCCGGGGGCGTGCTCTTCAGGGCAGTTCCAGCCGCTCAGGTGCCAGGCCGGCTCTCACCTGACACCCAGGGGCAGCTGAGGTCCCGGGGGGCCCCCCGGCCACTGGGGCCGCTCCTCCTGCGTGTTCACTGCGAAAGCATGCTGGGCTGTGCCAGGTTTCGCCCTAGGATCGAGCTGACTGCAGACCGAGTGACATCTCCAAGGGACATCCTTCCTGTAGAACAAAGTAGCCTGAGATGTTGCTGTTCCTCCTGCTCCAGACACCACAGACACTGGGTTCGATTGTACACAGTTTCTATGCTGAGGGGCTCCAGAGACAGCTAGCCGGGGGACTCCTCCAGGTGCCAGGTGGCTTGAAAATATCTCATTAGGAATAGCTGCGTGGGAAGAAGCAGTATTTTTAGCAGTGGGTAGGAGGTGTTACTGAAATATGACTTACGTGACATTACGGGACACAGAATCATCGGTTCAAGTCCGATGGTGTTATAGCGACTGTAGCCACGTTGGGGACAGGTCCAAAGCCTGAGACCTGCCTGGGAGGTGGCACTAGCGGCTCTCCGTGTCGAATGTTACTAAGCAGCCCTGAAGCCGGCTCGGGACGAGGCGTGACCCGCTGGGGTTCTTTGCCTTGTACCGCACACACGTCACTCTGCATAAAAGCTTACGGACTCCTGGAGGAGCTCTGGGGCGTTGAGCTTTGATCCAGTCTCCGACTAGCGGGTTTAGCACGCGGCCGATTTCTAGCAAGGTGAGGTCCGCGGTGGGGGCTCCCACCTGAGATTGTGGGAGCAAAAACGCCACAGCGGGGTTTGCAGGATACAGGCTGCAGGGCTCACCCCGGGGGAAGGATGCTTAGGAGGGCGGCTCTTGGGGCGGGAGCAACGGGAGCAGGACCGGGTGCTGGGCTTTGGTGCAGGTGCAGCGGCCTCGGCCAACCCCGCGGGCAGTTCCCGGGCGAAATGGCCTGGGGGAGTTGTCCCGCGTTGAGCTGCAGTGGCTGGGCCTGGTCACCTTTGCAGTCACCGGTCAGTGGCTGTGGACCACCTGGGAGGAGTGCTGGCTTGCGGGAGGGAGGAGCACTCTGCAGCCCGGCCCTCCCAGATGGGCACCTGCTGAATGCTCAGTGCCGGCTGCCCTTCCCCCGTGCAGAGGCGTCTCCCCGTCCACCAGCGGATGTTCTGAGCTCCTACTTTGACGGGGTCGTGCCTGCTCCTTCAGCGAGCAAGTCACAGCCCACCGGTTTGGCAGGACAGCCTTCTGTATTTTTGGCTGTTGAGGAGTAGGAATGACTGCTTCGGACAGGAAGTGCATTGCTGGTGCTCTGTCTGAAATGGAACTGGAACTTAAATTTACCTCCCGCTCTGACCCTGCCATCTTCACACGCCACAGATCTCCGGACTTTGCTGTCCCAGACAAAGTGCTTCCCTGAGGGGCCCGAGGGGGTGGCGGGGGGCGGGTGCGAGGCTCACCCCAGCGCAGCCGCCTGCTCTCCCCGCCTTCCTCTGGCTGGCCCGGGTGGGGTGTCCCGGCACGGCTGACTGGGCCTGCTGCTGGGACTCGCAGAAGACTTGTGTCCCTGGAGCCTAAAGAAGGGTGGGTTGGGTTTCTCTACTGCCCAGGGTGGTTCCTGGGAGGAAGACAGTAAATGTTCTGCACTAGGCAGGGAAAGAATGTCACGTGGGCGGCATTCCCGTTTTGCCTTTTACTTCCTGGGCCGATTCGGGTACGTTTCGCTCTGCAATCTTCCCGTGTCTTTTGTGAGAAGGTTAGGCTAGTCGGTCCCTCAGGCCCTTGAGGGCGTTGTGACTTCTTTTATTCCCGTCTCCACTGCAGGACATCATCTCATCCTCTTTGTCCTGCTCTGTCCCAGTCGCCTGCGTCTCCTGCCCGCCCTTAACCTCTGACCTCCTCCCCTCCATGCCTTCCGCCACTGTCGCCCGGGCTGTGTGTCCCCGCTTCCTTGCAGCTCCTCCGTGACACTGGCTTTCTCCCACGGAGCAGCTCCTGGCAGTGGGGGGGGGGTGGTGGCAGGAGGAAGGCCGGGCTGGTGGCACTGACCGCGGTCAGCCTGGCCTGGTGGCAGGGCGGGTGAGGCACTGGCGCTCACGGCCAGGCCTGCGCAGAGCTGACGGGGAGAGTGACAGGTGCGCCAGAAGGGCTTCGCACAGCCCACGGGGGCGTGCCCCCCGTCCCCACAGCCGGGAGCTGCTCGGCCAGGCGATAGGTCTATCCAAACACGGTCTCGTTTCCTGGAAACCGCCCACCCGCTGCGCACCCCAGCTTAAGAGGTGCGAAGAGTTTGGTCTGGGAGGAGAACTTGCAGGTGTACCGACACTACGAGCTGCGGCGGCGAGGGGGGAGCACTTCCTCCCCAACATCAGGGCTGCTGCCAGACGGCCAGGCTGTCCTTTCTGGCGAGGTGACAAGACCGGCTCTCTGGTGTGAGGCACTTGCTCACCACCAGTGGTCATGACCATCTGCTCACTCTGCCCCTCACAAGATGGCAAAGCAGATTTCGCCAGACAGCAGCGCCAGCGTGCCAGGGTGAGGAGCATGGGTCTGTTCAAAGCCAGAGGGGAAGACGGCGGCCTCCCCGGAAGGTTCCACCAGAGTCTGAGCATGTCCCCCTGGCCAGTGTCCTCCTGGTCTGTGTATGAGGACTCAGGCCTCGCCCCAAAACGATGCCATGCTTTTCCTTAAATTGCTCGACTTTAGACCCCGGAGCCCCTCCTCTGTCCCAGCGAGGAGCGGACGGGCCCCGCCCCAGCGAGCATGCTCAGTGGGGTCTGCGCGGTTCGGCGCCGTGCCCCCAGCACTGAGCCAGACAGACGCGAGAAGCACCCGATTTCCGGAGTTCGAGACCCTTGGAAGTCCCTGGCTTGCTCCAGTGCTCCCGGCAAAGCGCGTGGGGGGTTTAGCTGGGTAGCAAGTCTCCTTCCGTGTGACTTGTCCCAACCAGGTCACTCAGGTTCGAGTTGAGTTAGTTAGGCTAATGCCGGATAAACCCCGGGATCGGGTGCCTAGCGAGCGCGTTAGAAGTTATTTCTCAGTCACATACAGCCCGGCGGGCTCCGGGAGCTGGGGACACGGGGCTCCACTGCACGCAGCCATCCGGGGAGCCAGGCTTCCCGAGACCCTGCCTTTGCCAGGTGGCGTCCAAGGCTGACAGGGCAGCAGCCCTCGGCCTGCAGCCCCCGGGGACGGGAGGTAAGACCGTGCGGCGGGTCTTTAAGGGCTGGGCCTGGACCTGTGAACATCACCTCTGCACAGCGGCCAGAACTGCGTTACCTGGAACGCCAACTGCAAGGGAGGCTGAGAAGTTCAGTCTGGTCTTTTGTGGCCAGGGGAAAAAAAACGAAAACTGTGTTTCTGTCACAGAGAGTGTAGAGGATTTATTTCTAGAAAATCATCTCTCATCGTTAGCGTATACACAGGGTCTGTCTGCCTATTATATCTCCCCATCCATCCATCCATCCATCCATCCTGTCTGTCTGTGTCTATGTGTGTATGTATCTATCCATGTATCTGTCTATATGTCTTCGTATCTATTTATGTACATATGTGTTTATGCATCTATGCATTTATGTATCTATCTGTCATCTAACTATCACCTTCATCAGTTCCCAGGTTCATAGCAGAACGAGCACCTGCCCAGCATCTTCCACAGCAGAGCTACCATCTGGCCACAGCTTACCCCTGGCCATGTGGTTCTCTTTCATCCTGACCTGAGCTAGTCGTTGTCCTGAATTTTGCCCTAATTTTTTTTTTTTGCCAAACATTTTTTAGACTTGTATCCAATCCACATATATCCCCAAGATGCATATGTTTTTCTTTTAGCGGTTTCTTGCTTTGTAAAAAGGCTCTCATATATGTGGTCTTTGGACTTTTCCAGAGCTGGCACGTGAGTGTGCTTCGTTCGTGCTGTGACCATTGCTCGGTTTATTCATCCATCCTCCTTCAGGTGTGCCTTTGGGCTGGTTGCAGGTCTGGCTGCTTGAACAATGTTGCCGTCGTCATGCTTTGCGGGCCTTGTGTTGTGCAGCCTTTGCACGCTGTGTATGGAGGGAGAGTTTCGTGGCCTGCGAACGAGGGTGCAGCGGCTGGGTGTTCAGCTTGATGAGGTGGTGCTTCACTTTCAACCGATCTTCCTGTCAAAAATGTGCAAAAGATCCACCCCCCTGTCCACACCTTCCCTAACACCGCCAGGTATTTTAATTTTCATCAGTCCTCCTGTTGTTCGTTGGTGAGTGGAACACGCACAGTGACGTTTGTGGGCTTAACTCCCCCTGGCAGCCGAATGCCCCGAGCTGTCATTACTTTCACTACTGCTTGCTGCTTTCCAAAGCAGGTGGTATCAGAAGATCTCAAACCAAGTCTCAGATCTGAAAGGAAGTTGTAATTGAAAGATTTCATGGAAGAGAAAGGCTCTGTGCAGGCATTTGCCAGGGAATGGAGAAGCAGTGAGTCCCTTCCCCTGCCTTTGTAACATTGAATTCCTGTACCTCCCCGTCTTGGCTGCTTCACATACTTTTACATGGACTCTACAGCTTCACCAATTACAGGAAGGTCAGGAAACAAATCAGGACCAAACACTTGAAATTCCTCGGAGAGGCCAAGCCAAGTTAGTACGGGCGGCCGAGAAAGGAGCGGGAAACGTCTGCGGCTGACTGACAGCCCGCGCGGCAGCCTCAGCGTGTGGATTCGAATAAAAATAATAGTTTTCTCTGCAGCAGCTTGGTCTGTCTCGTCTGCGCCTTCCTGCGCTGTTGGGTACAGGTGCAGAACTGTGCTCCCCCAAGCTCTGCATGTGATAGCCACGTTTCAGTCTGTCCTCAGTCTGTCTTGTTTGGCAGGGGCGATGCCAAAGTGAGGATGAGTCTTGTAAACAAGTCCCGGGAACGGAGCACTCATTTATGAACTGTTCTGGAGGCTTGTCCTCACCGTTCAAAATAAGGGTCTCAGAATCTTTTGGCTTATTAAGAAAGCACACCTGTCTTGAGTGTGCACCTGCGTTACTCAGGTAGCCAAGGCGTTGCGAAGTGGAGAACCCCCAGGGCTTCCCTCCTGTGAGGGTGGGGGGGCGTGCGAGCCTAGTCTTTGAAAAGCCAGTGGCTTTTCTGCCTGGGCGCTCTGGGCTTTCCACTGGGTGAAGCACAAGGAGCACGATTCACCCCCTCTTCTCCTCCCCTCCCTCTCTTCCTTTGCTTTGTGAGCCAGCAGTCTTTTTTGCTCTCTGCTTCTGCCTTTTGCCCTGGGATGTGGGTAAACTCATTGCAAATCCAGGCTCGCCACCTGCCATCCCTGTCGCCCCTCAGATAGCGCAGAAAGAGAAGGCGGCCGCTTTGGGCCCGCTGAGATTGGGGAAGGCGCCGGAGTGTACCCACTAGTGTCCTGCAAAAGCAAAGGCGCCGTCCCTGACAGCAGCGCTCCATCACACGCCGGGGCCGTCGCTGGGTGCAGGCGGGCTTACAGCTCGTCGTTACTACCGCCAGACACCTTGGGCTCTCCCCAGAGCGGCTGCCTAAAGGGCCCTTCGCAAGCCAGACGGAAGGGCTCTCACCCCGCAGGGCTTCCTCGAGCCTCGGCCGCCTCTGGGACCCACATCCCCAGACTTACTGCCGGGTGGAAACCAAGGGGCAGGACCGGCAGCTCAGTGAGGACCCGTGGGGCAGGCGGACATCCTAGCGTGAATGGCATGTGGGCGTGCCGGAGCCGCCGTCTGCCAGCTGCAGGGAATGTTTTATTTATGTGTGGAAGGAGGCAGGAAGCCTGTCTGTGTTTGTGCAGCACGGTGCGTGCAGCATCCCAGTAGGTGACCCTTTTCCATGAGGTCGGATCTCGGTCACTGCTGCAGACCCGATGCTTAGAGCAGCACCAGACACTTCGTGTAAACGCTCGGTAAATACCCGTGTGGGGAATAAAACACAATCCGAGCAAAGCTGCCGAATGCCCTTGGACTTGGGCGGAGGCCACGCGGTGAGAAACGGAAGTTTCTGAGGGATTCGTGTGGAATCACGCCGCAAGTCCGAAGCCTTGGGTGGGCTGGGCGCTCCCGCCACCCGGAGTCCGTGACTCAGACAAAGGGCCGGGGGCGAAGGAGCAGCAAGGAACCAGGCACAACACGTGCCCGTCCACGGACGCTGCCTGCAAGCTGCCCTTTTCAGATGTCATCAGCCCGGCCTGTGCCACGGGTGCGAATGAGACCGGCAGGAAGGGCTCTGTGGCCGCGGCCCAGGGCGGAGCTCACGTGCCCAGCAGTGGCAGATGCCTCTGAGTCAGGAAGCACAGAGCCTGGTTTTGCAAGCGGAGGAAATGGTGCCATTAAAAGGCAATTATTCAAGTGGTGTGAGTCAGCTACGCGGCTCCTGGTGGTGCCAAGCAGGGGAGGCAGTGGTGTGGGGAGCATTCTCTCAGTCTCTCTCGCTCTCTCTCTCGCTCTCTCTCGCTCTCTCTCGCTCTCTCTCTCTCTCTCGCTCTCTCTCTCGCTCTCTCTCTCGCTCTCTCTCTCTCGCTCTCTCTCTCGCTCTCTCTCTCTCTCGCTCTCTCTCTCTCTCTCTCTCTCGCTCTCTCTCTCTCTCGCTCTCTCTCTCGCTCTCTCTCTCTCGCTCTCTCTCTCGCTCTCTCTCTCTCTCTCTCTCTCTCTCTCTCGCTCTCTCTCTCTCTCGCTCTCTCTCGCTCTCTCTCGCTCTCTCTCGCTCTCTCTCTCGCTCTCTCTCTCTTGCTCGCTCTCTCTCTCTCGCTCTCTCTCTCTCTCGCTCTCTCGCTCTCTCTCTCGCTCTCTCTCGCTCTCTCTCTCGCTCTCTCTCTCTCGCTCGCTCTCTCTCTCGCTCGCTCTCTCTCTCGCTCTCTCGCTCTCTCTCTCGCTCTCTCTCTCGCTCTCTCTCTCTCGCTCTCTCTCTCTCGCTCTCTCTGGCTCTCTCTCTCTCGCTCGCTCTCTCTCGCTCTCTCTCTCGCTCTCTCTCTCTCGCTCTCTCTCTCGCTCTCTCTGGCTCTCTCTCTCGCTCGCTCTCTCTCTCTCTCGCTCTCTCTCTCGCTCTCTCTGGCTCTCTCTCTCTCGCTCGCTCTCTCTCTCTCGCTCTCTCTGGCTCTCTCTCTCGCTCTCTCTCTCGCTCTCTCTCTCTCTCTCTCTCTCTCTCTAGCTCTCTCTCTCGCTCTCTCTCGCTCTCTCTCTCTCGCTCTCTCTCTCGCTCTCTCGCTCTCTCTCTCTCGCTCTCTCTCTCTCTCGCTCTCTCTCTCGCTCTCTCGCTCGCTCTCTCTCTCTCGCTCTCTCTCTCTCTCGCTCTCTCTCTCTCTCGCTCTCTCTCTCTCTCGCTCTCTCTCTCTCTCTCGCTCTCTCTCTCTCTCTCGCTCTCTCTCTCGCTCTCTCTCTCGCTCTCTCTCTCTCTCTCTCTCTCTCTCTCTCTCTCTCTCCGTTTTAAGCAACACTCGGGCTGCAGAGCAGAGCTCGCACCTGCATCCGGCTGCTGTGTGGCGAGGGACCCGGACTGCCAAATTCCTTGGTCTGCGCGACATCACGAAACCACGTGTCTGTTGGTCTGTCGGATGCTCTGTCTGCGCTGTCTCTGCTCCCCACAGCATCCCAGGAGCTTGAGGGGCCCCCCAAACTCCGTTTCGCCAGTGAGGGAAGCGGGGCTCGGCGGGGGTGCGGAAGTTGCCGGGGAACCTAGTCTCACCTCCAAAGTGCCCTGCGTGGGCGCAGGGATCCTGGAGTCGAAACGGAGTGGGATGAAGACCGGGGCTCTTTCCCACGAGCCCCAGGTGTCTCTGGGCTGTGGCCCGTGTCCTGCAGCCTGCTCTCGGGGAGCAGGAGGGAGCGAGGGGGGAGGTCTCATCCCGGCGTCTGAGGACCCTGGAAAAGGCATTCCTCACATCCCGAGAAACGTCTCAGGGCCTGGCCGTTCTCCCCCTCCCTCCTCTTCTTCCATGCAGGTCTTGGGCTTCTTCTCCTCCCTGCATTTTCTGCCTTTCTTCCCCTTATGTTACAGTATCCCAAATTAGCCCCACCACTGCCGCTCCCGTGTATCTTCTCATGCCCACTGGTAGTACGATCTTGCTCTGTGCCAAGGGAAGGAATTAGCTTCTGTGTTGGAACCCATTTCCCTCCACTCGAATCCTATCCGCCCTCAAATTTTCAACTCTAACAGCACCTCCTTGAAGAGTCCCTTGATAATCCCCCTGTCTGCTCACATCCCATAGCACTTTTCACCAGCCAGACGACACTTGCCTCCTGTGCCTTAGGTATTGGTGTGTGTGTGTCTGTCTCACGCAATAGCTCACAAATATCTGGGAGACAGGGGTCATGCCTTCTGGTATCCCTGTTCCTCGGACATAGTAGGAACTCAGAACCACTATAGAATGAATAAAAGCTCTGCTCCTCGATGCTTGCTTTATTTAGTGTGTGTTGCCGCATCTCTGAGTCTCATGCTGTCGCTGTTGCTGACATAAATAGACCTATGGCAATATGGGCCCCTGGGACCGTGCGTGAGAATCGGACCAGACTTCCTGCTCTTACGCTGGCCTCTTCACTCCACACAGCAGGCAATAAATACTGAAGGTTATTCAGATTCTTAGTGGTTGCTTTGGAATGTGCCAAAGGCTGGGGAACACAGGGGAAGCTCTTTCAGATCCATTTCGGATCCAGGAAATTAAATTCCTTCCTTCTCCGACTCTTGTCTCCCTCCTCAGAATGTCCAGGGCCTCATGGCATAGCACAATAAGCATGTCACCACACACTGGCTCTGACGGGACAGCATGGACTGACCAGTAAGTGATCAGTGATTCCGTCTCTATTCCAGCAGCCGGGAGAGGTGTGGGCTCGTCAGCACCATGGACAAGGCTAGGGAGAAGGCAGACCGGGTTTCCTTCCTTCCTTCCTTCCTTCCTTCCTTCCTTCCTTCCTTCCTTCCTTCCTTCCTTCCTTCCTTCCTTCCTTCCTTCCTTCCTTCCTTCCTTCCTTCCTTCCTTCCTTCCTCCCTCCCTCCCTCCCTCCCTCCCTCCCTCCCTCCCTCCCTCTCTCTCTCTCTTTTTCTTTCTTTCTACATTTCGGTTACATTGTATATCTTTGCCTCTCCCTAAGAAGGGTTTAGAGTTATGCCCTTCCCCTCCAAAATGCTCCCCACATCCCTAAGATTGGGTCTCCCCCCACCCCCCGCCGAATCCCTGGTGAACACCACCACCATTTGAGCACCATAGTTTTAATCAGTCAGTACCAGTTTGATGGCGAGTAGATGGGGGGCCCATTTTCTGTGTCTTGTGTCGCCTCACTTTGGATAACGGGCTTGAGCTTAATCCAGGATAGCATAAGCGGTGCTAGCTCACTGTCGTTTCTTAGAATTCAGTTATATTCCATTGTGAGCATACACCACATTTTAATTATCCACTCACTGAATTGACGGGCACTTGGGTTGTTTCCATGACCGTGCAATAGTGAATTTTTCTTACCGGCCGTCCTGAGTTTCTGAGGTCCAGTGACGCTGAACTCCTATTCTAAACTAACCAGAAGAGGGGAACCAGTGGCAGCCTTTCTTCTTGGGAATTCCAGTCTTCAGGTCATAAATCGGACCCTCTGGCTGTCTGAAGTGCCCCACACGGAGACGGTTCTCTCTTCCTGGAGCAAAGCCCTCGCTCGCAGACCCGCTGGCGCTGTGCACTAACGCCCCCCCCCCCCCCCTGCCATCCACCTTGCTCAGGGATTCCATGCAGGTGTCGCAGGTGTCAGAGGCGTAGGTTTTACTGCGTTTTCCTATTGCATGTGGACTTGTTCAAATCAATATTCTTACATAAAACAGTGGAAAAAGCCATGATATTTTCTCTTCCTTTGAATTCTTATCCTTCTTCTTCTTCTTCTTTTTTTTTTTTTAGTATACACATTTTATATTCTGCCTTTAAAGCTATTTCTGCCTCACAGCTGCTTTCCCGAGACTCAGACTCCTACGGGCGCTGCTCGGTCCGACACGTACCTTGAATATCCTTTCACCGTGTCTGATTCCTGCAGTTGGTTGTATAATGAGGGGGGAGTGTGCAGCAAGTTTGGAGATTCCTATTAACCAGGTCACCCATGGATCTATTTTCGTGTGCTTCTTTATTAGGAATAGCAGGGAACATGATAATATTTAAACACAACCACTTAGAGGAGCTTGGCTTATAGGATATACATTAGTAAGCTTTCTTTTCCCATTTGACATTTCAAAATGCTGGGCTACATTTCCTCATCATCAGAACACCTGCTCTCCATTCACCTTCTAGGGTGTGCACAGAGAGACCGTCACAAATGATAGCCGACACCCCGGATCGCCACTGGGGTCTGTGGTCCCCTGCCTCCGTTAGGCCACCTCCGGAGTGCGCCAGGTGCTCTTGGCACTGCCTTTGAAGACAGACCACAATGCAATGACGCAGACCAAGACGGCAAGGCAGGGCAGGGCTTGGGAGTAAATTGAAGAGAGTTATCCTCAAGCGCTTAGGGGAAAATACCTCACGAGAAAGGGGAAATAGTATCGTTCTATGTTGTGCGAATGAATGGATGAATGACAGAATGAATGAAAGAATGAATGAATGAAAGCTACAATGGGACAGATTTTGATTCAACCTCTTAGTAGAACCTGACAACCAGAGCTTCCAGCCGCCCTGGGACGTAGCCTTGTGGGGGAGGTCGTGAGCCGCTGGGCACGCAGCAGGTGCTGGGCCACCGGCCAACCAGGCCATCTTGCCGGGGTGAACCTTCTGGAAATAACAGGTCCACATCAACTTTGAGGCTATCTGCTATCTGGCATAACTATTGGCTGCTGGGAGTATTGAAAGACCGGAGATATTATTGTCTTTTAGAAGCAGAAACTGAATCCTTTTGAATTGCTGATTGCAAGTGGCCGAGTGGGCCGGAGCCAGGACCCAGGACAGAACGTGAGTTTGCTGCCACCGAGGCAGGAAGCCTTTTATTACAGGCAGGTACTTCGCTGATGTGGCCCAGCTGCTTAGATGGCTTCGAAAGTCACTTAACGTGGACCACACTTCTTCGCTTTCTGTGTAACTTAGAGACTTGGCCAGCATTTTGGCAACGTCAGGATGGTATTAAAAATATGATAATGATCTCTTTCAAGTTTTGTGGTTTATATAGCACCTTTTCATATATTTCTCCCTTTGATCTTCACTATATTTCCCTGAAGAGGCATGGCAAACATTATTTCAATTTTCCTAAGGCAGGGGAGCTGGGGTAGAAGGTTGAGTGAGGCACCCAGCGTCACGTGGTAGTGTTAGACCGGGGCGGATCTAGCAGGTGGAAGTTGGAATCGTGCAAGCCGTGCAGTGTCTGAGGCCATGCCAATAGCAGCAGTGTGACTGGACAGTCTGAGCGGTCACATGAGGGCTATAAATACAAAGAAATGAATCGGCCAACTAATATATATATAGAAAAAATTAGCCGGGCATGGTGGCACATGCCTGTAGTCCCAGCTACTCGGGAGGCTGAGGCAGGAGGATTGCTTGAGCCCAGGAGTCTGAGGTTGCTGTGAGCTAGGCTGACGCCACAGCACTCACTCTAGCCTGGGCAACAAAGCGAGACTCTGTCTCAAAAAAAAACCCAAAAAACAAATTTAGTATAATGCTATACATACTTATTGATAACCCTCTTTTGTTACTGATAAACCTTTACCCATTTCAATAAGCATTATCGCAGAGAAGGATTCGATTTGGATTTGGGAGCCATGTAGTATTCTAGTGTGATAGTGAGTCCAAAGTTCATTTTGCCTATTTTCTATTGTTGGGTGCTTACTACATTATAATAGATACCACATGTGAAACTATCTTCTCACATAAATTCTTTTTTTTTTTTTTTTTTTTTTTTTTTGAGACAGTCTCTCGCTTTGTTGCCCGGGCTAGAGTGAGTGCCGTGGCGTCAGCCTAGCTCACAGCAACCTCAAACTCCTGGGCTCAAGCGATCCTCCTGCCTCAGCCTCCCCAGTAGCTGGGACTACAGGCGTGCGCCACCATGCCCGGCTAATTTTTTCTATACATATTAGCTGGCCAATTAATTTCTTTCTATTTATAGTAGAGACGGGGTCTCGCTCTTGCT
Source organism: Microcebus murinus (assembly GCF_040939455.1). Lineage (NCBI taxonomy): Eukaryota > Metazoa > Chordata > Mammalia > Primates > Cheirogaleidae > Microcebus > Microcebus murinus. The sequence continues at coordinate 1,658,604 of NC_134127.1, forward strand.
CAGGCTGGTTTCGAACTCCTGACCTGGAGCAGTCTGCCCGCCTGGGCCTCCCAGAGTGCTAGGATGACAGGCGTGAGCCACCGCGCCCGGCCCTCACATAAATTCTTGACGGGGCATTAGGAATACGTCTGATCTGTTTAAACAAACAAACAAACAAACAAATAAACAAACAAACAAACTAAATCTGGATTCCTATGTTTTAGGGCACAGCAACCCTACGGGGCATTTACGAGAAAGCGACAAGCTACGCACTCACCACGGTTAGTCCGCAGAGTAACACCGAGGGGCCAGCGAGCCCCAGCCCGGGTCGCCCACGTCAGACCTGCCGCCGTGACCCCGACCTTCCGCGCAGGGTCGCTGCCCCGCGGTGGAGACATGGGAGCGGGGGACTCACTTTCTTCTCTTCTCTCCTGTAGCCCGATGAAGTCCTCCGACCTCGACCAGGAGCTCTTCACAGACAGCTACTGCAAGGTGTGCAGCGCACAGCTGATCTCTGAGTCCCAGCGCGTGGCGCACTACGAGGTGAGCCCTGCTGCCCCGCTCGCTGCCCGCGCGCGCAGGGGCGAGCCGCGGGCCCCGGGCCCCTCCCTCCCGACCCGCCTGTGCCGTCCGAGGCCGGGCGGGCACACGTGTGCCTGTGTGCGCGTGTCGGGGGCGGATTTGGGAGCGAGGGTCGGAGCAGCGTTCTCAGGCTCCGGCCGTTTCCTGGATTCCTCTTTTTTTTTTTTAAGAAAAACGTGTCATGCCTCAGCGCCTGGAGGCTCGGTGGGCTTCCCATCGTATCTGTCGTTGCTCGTCCTGCAAGTGCCTTTTAGGGGTACAGGGAGGGAGGCGCCAGTGCCAGCTCCTCTTTCGGTCTGAGACCCGAAGGCCAGCTCAGAAGGCCTTGGCTGGCCGCCATGTAGAGAAAGGTGGCAGGCGGAGTGACAGCGGCAGCCACGTCCATGTCATCCCCTTGGATGTGTCCCACCTGATGGCCAATGCCCTATAGAGACTCCCCCGCCCGCCGTCATCACCAAGTTTTAAAGCCCAGATACTCTTTTTTTTTTTTTTTTTTTTTTTGAGACAGAGTCTTGCTTTGTTGCCCAGGCTAGAGTGAGTGTTGTGGTGTCAGCCTAGCTCACAGCAACCTCAAACTCCTGGGCTCAAGCGATCCTCCTGCCTCAGCCTCCTGAGTAGCTGGGACTACAGGCATGCGCCACCACGCCCGGCTAATTTTTTCTATACATAATTAGTTGGCCAATTAATTTCTTTCTATTTATAGTAGAGACGAGGTCTCGCTCTTGCTCAGGCTGGTTTTGAACTCCTGACCTGGAGCGATCCGCCCGCCTCGGCCTCCCAGAGTGCTAGGATGTCAGGCGTGAGCCACCGCGCCCGGCCAAAGCCCAGATACTCCTGAAGGGCGTAATTCAGCGGCTTTGGCGCTTTAGGGCGGAGGTGCAAATGGCTACTCTCTGGTCGGCTCTCGGGAAGGGGCGGTGAGAGGAGAGAGCTTGGCCCTGGTCGAGGACAGAGCGAGGTGCCGGGGTGGGACACAGGAGAATCGGAGTCCCACGGCAGTGCCGGATGCCGCCAGGGCACGTTCTGCTTCCCAGAGAACAGGCACCCGCGGGAATGTGAGTTTTCAAGTGTAATAGCTTGCAAGTAATTTTGGATTGGAGGGCTTAGCCAGCAGTGTTGTTTCTGTCTTACGAGTCTGACACATGCCAGTTGTCGCTGTCACTCACCAAACCCTTCTGGACTCCAGAGTCCTCTGTGCACCATGGAAACCATAATGACAACGCGTACACGCCCAGAGGGACAACAGGCTGGCCCTGCTACTACTGCTCAGGGGTTTTTGGTGGCCCAACGAGATCTATTGCAGTGGTATTTGTGAGAAGGCTTTGGAAGCTGTGGGAGCGTGCCAAACACGCAAGTTATATTATTAGTGATCATTAACTCCTTTGCAGCAATGTTTTGATGGAGGCAAATGAAACTTGCTTTTCAGAGAAAAACTTAAAAATCAGTGTCTATTTAAAAAAATAGTCTTTTTTAAAAATAGGTTTGGCCATTTGTCTATCTTCTTTTGAAAAGCTTCTGTTCGTGTGGTTTTGGCAACTTTTTGATGGGGTTGTTAATATTTTTCTTGCTGATTTGTTTGAGTTCTTTGTGATTTCTAGTTATTAGCCCTTTGTTGGAAGTGTAGATTGCAATTGTTTTTCCTCCCATTTTGTAGGTTGTCTATTTGCTCTGTTGATTATTTCCTTAGTTATCCTAAGTGAAGTATCTTAAGAATGGAAAAACACCACATGTACTCTCTGATAAACGGGAACTAACTGATTGGCACACAATTACACAGAGGAAAGTAGAAGTCCTTGGAAATCAAGGCGGGGGGATGGGGGAAGAGGGGACGGGCAAAAGCCCACCTAATGGGTACAATGAACACTATCTGAGTGCTGGGCACACTTACAGCCCTGACTCAAGCCATGTATCAAAAACATCTGTACCCCCTTAATATTTGGAAATAAGAAAATAAACATAAGAAAAATGCATTTAATGGAACAAATGATAACATCGATTTTAAAAAATAGTCTATTTTTAGTCAAGAGGCAGCCCAGCGTTAGGAGAAGCAAAGATGAACATAAAAGAATTGTCTACGAGGGAAAAAGTCCATCTTTTGAAATTAAGAACTTTCTAATTTCTGTAGATACTGCTTTGTAAACACACGCGGTTTTATGAATATGATTTCCCCAGTTAAGGAAATGGGGGGATCTGTTCCTGCTCTGGGATTCCATGGCCTTCTTGTTAGTCCCTCATGCCATGTCTTTATTAGACTCTGGGTTGATTTGAACCGTACTGCTGGGTTCTTGAGGACAGAAGCAGAGTTTTATCCGCTTGGTCTTCCGTGGCCCCTGGCCCGGTGGCATTTGCGGAGGGGAGGGTGCGCCACGCCAGCAAGCCGGAGACCCTGGCCAGCACTGCCTTGCTGTAACCTGAACTAGACAAGTAATGCCGGAACACTGAAAACAACTAAAAATGTTTAAAAGAAAAAAAAAAAAAAGATGTTAGCTGCTCAATCAAGGGTTTGATCATTTGATCTCCAGTTTTCCCGTTAACACGGCGCGCACGCGCCGCCTCGCCGCGCGGCCGACTGGGGAACGCGGTGGCGTTGACTGGCTGTGCTGCGTAGATGAGATGGGGAAGTAGGGCGACTGCAGTACGTCTGCAGTCACCAGGATCGCATGCCGTCAGAACAGCACTGGGATGCATTCCCATTAACTGTGCATGGGAACTGGGGTGACGTCTCCCTCCTGCTCCAGGCAGAGGTGGGGCACTGGGGCGAGGCACAGCCTGGGCCTTTTTTTTTTTATTTCGGCATATTATGGGGGTACAGATTTTACGGTTTCATTAAATGCCCTTTCCCTCCCTCCCCCCACAAGTCTGAGTTTCCAGCATGACCGTCCTCCAGATGGTGCACATCTCACTCATTATGTATGTATACACCCGCCCCCCTCCCCCCTGCCCAATACCCTATTACTGTAGTACCTATGTGCCCACTTAGGTGCTGCTCAGTTAATACCAGTTTGCTGGGGAGTATATGTGGTGCTTGTTTTTCCATTCTTGGGATACTTCACTTAATAGTATGGGTTCCAGCTCTAATCAGGAAAATATAAGAGGTGCTATATCACCGTTGTTTCTTAGAGCTGAATAGTACTCCATGGTATACATACGCCACATTTTATTAATCCATTCTTGGATTGATGGGCACTTGGGCTGTTTCCACAGCCTTGCAATTATGAATTGTGCTGCTATAAACATCCGAGTGCAGGTGTCTTTTTTTGTAGAGGGTCATTGGATCTTTTGGGTAAGCCCGGGCCTTCTTGCTGCAGAGCTGCATGGGGGACAGTCAGGGCGGAGGGTGCTTTGTGTCCATCTCTGGTCCTCCCTCTTCGGTTAGGAGACTTTGTTGGAGCCACTGCCTCATCCCTAAGACGGTAGCTTGCATCGGGTGGTCTCTAAGTTCCATTTGAAAACTGGTTCTCTGATTCTACGCATCTACGCCTTCCTTCCACACGCTGTCTGCTGGGATGACTGATGGGGGGGGGAAGTCTCTGGGACCCCATCCAGTTCGTGAAAGTGCTGTCACACTTACTCTCAACGCCCTCTTAGTTCCTGTATCGTCTCAGTGTAATTTCACCCTTCCGTTCAACCTGATAGTATTCCCAGCCTCTCCACGGGCCCCATCAGAACCCACTGTGTGATTTGTGTGTGTCCAGCAGTATTGGCTAGTTCTCACAGGGGATCCTGCGCCCAGCGGTCTCTGCCCTGGAGAAGCTCATAGACTCCACTGAGGGAAAAAGGCACGGACAGGACCGTGTGTCATACCAAGTACACGGCCCGTAGAATTCTGCCGCCTGCTCCCAAGGAGCTGCTGATGCCATTTGGCACTAACACAGCGTTGGTCCTTTTGTCCATTTGGCTTCCTGGCGTGTGCTGCAAGGTGCTGTTAGCTTTTGAGAGCTCTGCGTATTCCAAACTCAGAGGAGCGAGCCATCGGGAAGAGCAGTCGTGGTGAAGCAAGACTTGTCGGGAATGTCGCGATTTATCCGGGCCTCCGGAATGGGTCCAGCGTGGGGGGTTGCCGGAACAAGCAAAGTCTTGGGGTGTCCGGGCAGCGTGGCGGAGACCGGCCGGCTGCGCGGGGGGCTCCGTGTGGGCACGGGAGCAGCAGCACGGGCAGGGAGCGTGACGTCAGGGGTGAAGGAAAAGGGAATGTGGACCCTCCTGAGGCTCCCGAGCATTGGGGAGCGTAAAAGACCGCGATTGAGCACTTCTAAACGAGGGTCAGTTGGTGGTGGTCGGGGTGCTCTGTTGGGGGAAACAGCAGCTTTTGGTATGACTCTTGCTACGAGGCTGCGTCACTCCTCTGACGTGGGAAAGAAAAACAAAACAGATGGGTTAATAATGCCTAATAGCTGTGTGCCCCATTTGAAAGGCTGAGCCTTCCTACAAGAGGACAGAAAAAGCTAATAGATGTGTAATCGACCAAATCTTTCCGTGCTATACTTTAAAAAAAATCTCTCTTTGCATATGAAGTCATGAGGTGAAAATAAATGGGAAATGTAAGGGCATTCTTATTTTTCTTACTCACTAAGCATCAATAACACACTAATGTTTCGGCGGAAAATACAATTAGCCATCGCCTCTGCTGGCTGTGGGAATGGTCTTAACCAACAGAACAAGCAGACACAGACACTGGAGGGGAGGGGAGGCTTCCAAAGCGGAGGGCCCAGCGTTGCGAGGTTAGAAACGGGTTCCCAGGCAGGGAGGCCGTTGGAGTAGTTCCTTGCAGTTTCCAGGGGCCAAAGGATAATTTCCTGCAAAGGGAAGGACTTGCGTGAGTGAGTGAATGAGTGGCTTTCTGGCCTGGGGTTAAGAGGTTGTTCCGGAAAGACCGTGAGAAGCGAAACTACAAGGGCAGAAAGACAACGTGTGCACACGCACACGCACACGCAGGTGCACACGCACACGCACACGCAGGTGCACACGCACACACAGGTGTACATGCACACGCAGGTGCACACGCACACGCACACACGGAGTGGGGGCAGGGGAGAGAGAGAGAGTCCTCTCTTAACATCATCAACGGGCTCTTGGAGACTAAAACTCTAAGCAGGGTGACATATAACAAACCATTTTTTTTTTCTCATCAATATAATGAAATGACAGTGAATGAACTTACCTGAGGACCTACTGCGTACGCTGTTACACTTCAAGTCTCGGTTTCCAAGAAGGCAATGATGGGTTAAATGAGGACCTCCCCCACGCCCCCCACCCCCGCACCCTTTAAAGGCAAAGGAGGGAGATGCACGGGCAGATCTGGAAGGACGGTGAGGAGAGCGTTCTGGGCAGGCCACACCAAGCCGGCCGGCCGTGTGCCAGCGCTGTGGCTTGCCCTTTCCCGCGGGTAACCCTTGCGCCCCTGCGCCACACGTCCCGTTAGGTGCTCCTTGCAAAACCAGTGTCAGGCATCCTGGTCCCCCCCACCCCCAACCACCAAGACCGTGGCTTCCTGTGGGCGGGCAGGAGCCACGCACCGAGTTTTCCTTCTAGTCCCGTAGCGCCTGCTGCAGAGCGCGGCTCTGCGTTGCTACAGGTGCTGCCTGGGTGAAGGTGATGAGCTGTCTGTGTGGCCGGGCTCCTGGGGTGACACCTATCCGTTGAGACTCACTGCTGCAGTCTCTGCAAATCTCCTGACATCATGACGTGCTTAATCTCTCCCAGATGCTGTTATGCAATCACTGGTGCCCTCGCCGAGGCTAAAGCAGATCTCGTTATCCTTCCTCATGTGGGAGGACTCCCGCCTACCCCCCATTGACTGATAATCTTTAACCTCTGTTCCCCTGGCCATTTTCACCGACGGCTCTTGAGCTTTTCTTAAAACTTGTAATTACTTTTATATTTTTCTTTCGTTTTATTCCTGCAAATCCAGCATGGCCGTCTTACGTTTTATCAGTTGTTATGAGTCAAAACAGTTCACCGGGGCACAGAACGAATCGCTGGTGGGCAGGCCGCCGCGAGGGGGCTGCATTAGGGCGGGCGTGGACGGCCAGCCGTGCGGCAGGAGTGCTGCTCTGCGGGGAGCAGGTGACATCCCTCAGGGGACTTCGGGAGTCAGGCCACATTCCACTGGCTAGAACCCGGTCACGTGGTCCTACCTAACTGCAGGGGAAGGTAGAAAAGGTGGTTTAAACGTGCAGGAAAAGGAAAAGGTTTATCAAACACACAGCATCATCGCGACCACGGTCTAGCCTTCCGGTCACCAGCCGCCCATCTTGTTCTTCCTGTGGACACATGGAACGTGCATGTCTTCCCTCCCAGGAAGGGGACATCACGCCCTGCCCAGCCGCCGCGGCGACCTGCCCAGGTTTCACGCTCCACAGGGGGGGGCCGGCCTCTCCGTCAGGTGTGAACGCGGGTCCTCTCGGTTCAGCAGCCTGTGAGCAAAGAGAAGGCCACCGCTCCCCTCCTGCACTTCTCCAGAGGAGCGGGAGAGGTGCAAGAGGAGCAGCTGGTCCGCAGCAGGGTCGCCGCATGCGGGGCGGGCCTGTGAGCTCCCCGTCTCCTGGGAGTGCGAGAAATTTCTGGAGAGAATCTGGTCTTATTCTCGAGGGGGACCTTCTTGTTCATTTGCCCCAGTGACCCGTAGCTGTGACCCCAGAGCCCCTCCCCGTCCCTTCCTCCCCTGGCCACGTCTGCACCGGGTCCAGGGCCCGCCCGGGGGCAGTGCTGCCCGCAGAATAGCCAGAGCTTTCCTGATTAACATCGTAGCTTCTTTAGTCGTAACGACACGGTTCTCTTAGTGATGTAGACGTCTTCTGACTTGCTTTTGTTTTTCAGGAAGCTCCATGTGTCAGGAGCCAGCCAGTTCTCTCCCGAACACACTTTCACGGCCGTTCGTTCATTTTACCTCCTCCTCACCTCTATGCTCTTTCTCTTTTTCCATTTAACGGCGAATGCCTGGAGGTTATCTTTACAAAAGCAGGTGGAGGTCCCTTAACTCCGGTGAGAATGGCCTTTATGGGAAAGTCCCCAAACAACAAATGCTGGCGTGGATTCGGGGAGGGACACTCCTACACTGCTGGTGGGACTGCAGACTCGTGAAACCTCTGTGGAAAGCAATACGGAGATGCCTCAAAGCGATACAAGCGGACCTACCATTTGGTCCAGCAATCCCACTACTGGGCATCTACCCAAAAGAACAAAAGTCACTTTATGAAAAAGACACCCGCGCTTGAATGTTTATAGCAGCACAATTCACAATTGCAAAGCTGGGGAAACAGCCCAAGTGCCCACCAATTCATGAGTGGATTAATAAAATGTGGTCTATGTACACCACAGAGTACTACTCATCCATAAGAAACAACGGTGATATATTCCGTATATACTCTTGTATTTTCCTGGCTAGAGCTGGAACCCATTCTACTAAGTGAAGTGTCCCAAGAATGGAAAAATAAGCACCACATGTACTCACCAGCAAAGTGGTATTAACAGATCAACACCCAAGTAGACATACAGGAGTAACATCTATCGGGTGTCGGGAGGGCGGGAGGGGGGAGGAGGGGATGGGTGTATACAGCCACAATGGGTAAGATGTGCAACGTTTGGGGGATGGACACACTTGAAGCTCCTACTGGGGGGGGGGGACATGGGCAATATATGTAACCTAAACACTTGTACCCCCATAATACGATAAAATTAAAAATAAACAAACAAACAAATAAATAAATAATAAAAGAGCAGGTGGAAAGGCCACACCCCGCGATAGGGTTTCAGCAGAAGGCCCGAGTCACAGTGCCCGACTGAGGTGTCTCCCCGGGCCTCCAGCACGCCCCAGGTCCGTGCAGACGCCGTCTCTCGCCGTTCGAAGAAGCGATCGGCGACCAGCCTCTTCTACTTCCTAGGCCCCAGATTTCTGGATTGTCCCCGTTTCATTTCATTTCTATCTGCTGAGGGTTCAGTTACATTCTCATTTTTTTTTTTTTTTTCGTGAAACACTTGACCAAATACCAGTAACGGATGGACGGTAACAAATAGCATCCCAGTGCCCTTCATGCTCTTCCATTTCTCCCAGCACTCTCGCACCTCCCAGGACAGAACCAGCTAGAACTGCATACTGTGTGACTGTAACCCTGTGACATTCTGGATAAGGCGAAACTATGGAGATGGGGAGAGATCAGGGGCTGCTGGGGGTTGGGGGGCGGGGGGGATGAACGCTGGGGCATAAGGCACTTTTAGGGCAGTGGCAATAATCTGTTTGATCCTGCAGTGGTGGATACACATTAGGCATTTGTCGAAACTCACAGACTGTGTGACGCCGACAGTGAGCCCTGGTGTTGACCATGAACTTGGAGTGGTAACGACGGGCCGTGTGGGTTCATCAGGTGCAGCGAACGTGCCACCCAGCTGCAAGACGTCAGGACCAGGAAGGCACTGCGCGGTGAGGGGGTCAATGGGAACCCGCCATGCTTTCCGCTCAGTTTATCTGTAAGCCTTAAAACTGCTCTCAAAAAACGAGCTGAGTAACTTTAAAATACAAAGACAAAAACAAAACCCACCTTGCCTTTCCTGGCCAGGGAGAGAAACTGCAGGACAGGTGAGATCTGGGCGAGAAAGGCACAGAATTCTGCGTGTCCTCAGCAGGGGCCCTCCTGGCACGTGGGCGAGTCCGGAGACACACTCCACCCATTTTCCAATCGCCCGGAGACTGGCCTTCCTTCCTGCTAGCGTGCCCTGACGCCAGCCCTGAAATCCTTCCGCGAATTTGCCGCTGCCTTTCATGCATTACAAATTCTCCATTTGGGGGTGCTTCTAAAGCTCTGCTGACGCTTAGTCTCATCTCCAAGTCATGCCTGGAAGTCTGACGCTGGCAAGCATTTCCGAGTAGAACGGATGCTCAGGACGGCAATGTCCCTAATGTTTTCACTGTGAGGACCCAAGCCGTGGGCAGGCAGTGAGCCCTGGTAGCGCAGGCAAGAGCTTCGCCAGTGTTCCGCGCTGTGTCACCTCCCAGCACTCTCTGCACCCTTCCTCAGTTACCGTCCACCTGCTGGGCGGATGCCATGCAGGTAGGTGTTTTGTTGGGGATGCCCCACTTCCCATGTTAAGGAAGGCAGGCTAGTTGTGGCAACAGACAAGCTCAGCATCTTACAGATATTAAAGCTCATTTGTTGCTCGCATTACAGCTCCCTGGAGGTCACTGCCACACGACATAGGACTCAAGCTGCCAGAGGCTTCACCACCTTTGCTCCTAACATTCCCCTGAGCATCAGGTGGCATCTGGGGGACTGATGGGGAGCGTGGACATCCTGGGGGCCAGGCTGGCTTGGAAGTGGCGGCGCCACACCCACCCTACAGTTCACAGAGCAGAACGCAATCGCAGTTCTTCTCAGATCTGGGCCCGTGCGTGCTGATTGGTTACTGACAGTGACGATTTTTCTTCCCGCTTTGCATTCTCAGCGTTAACTGGAAAACATACATATGCGTTCATGACCTGCAGGTCACTAAAGCCATCTGGGGTTGTTCATTCTTCGAAAAAGATACTAGCAGGAGGGGGACTGCCAAAGGCTAATGAGTGTTGTAGGCAGGCTCGAGTGTTGATCTAAGCCATGTGTCTTGGCCCGAATTTCCGCTGATACTTGGAGATGTTGAGAATGACAGGTTTTCCTTGTTTTCTGTGATTTCAGAATTTAATTCATTTCCTTAGGCTTTTTCCTAAGGTGATTCAAATTTTGAGTAGAATTTTCCTAACTTTGAATGCCTCACTTTCTCTGAGGATCACATTTTTCTGTTGGTTGGTCCTGTATTTTTCTTTTTTTAACCCCTTGTATGTTCCTTGTTGGTTTAGGCATTGTAAATATCTTCTCCCATTCTGTTCTCTTTCCAGTATGCATGCTCTTGGTACCTTTTGTTCATTTTAAGCTTGCTATTTTTTTTTTTTTGAGCTTGCTAATTTTCGTGCGATAAATTTTATAAAATTCTTTTTGCCCTACAGTTTAAGAAATCCTTCCCATCGTACCATCTTTGATTGATTAGACGCTTCTGTTTTTCACATTCACGTCTTTAACTCTGTTTGGAGTCCACCTTTGTACGTTATGTAAGGTAGGGACCCACTCTGATTTCCTTCTGCGCAGCAAACCATCTATTAATACAGTCCCTCCTTTCCCTGTAATTTGTGGTGTCACCTTTGCCATATGTTAGTTTCCCACGAGTGTGTGAGTCCAAACCAGACCCTTCTAGTCTGCTCTGTGGCTCTGTTGTCTCATCCGGGCCAGCCCACGCTGCGTTTTATTACTCTGCCTCAGCGTCACATCTCTTTCCTTGTCTGTTGTAGAGCTGACTTGGCTATTTGTGCAGTGTATAATTTTTTAGCCACATACATGTTTGAAAAAATTAACGAATCAAGTTGAAATCTTGATAGGAATTTCATCCAGTTTAAGAATTCATTTGGAGAGAATTGATATCTTTTATCGCATCACATCATCTTATCTTGACGCAGTGGCATCTGTCCACTTACTTCATTTGAAACCAAGTCGTACATTAAAATTTCAGAGAAAAGACAACTTAGTAAACATATAAACCAGGAGGACTCATATCATTGCTGTGTAATTTGGTTCTTAATGATATGTTTCTGTCTTTCTATTTTTCTCTCAAAGTTTAATCATTACTCTCTAGCTAAATGGTAATCACATTGAGGACAAGGGCTACAACATTCATTTCTTGCCTTACGTGTCTCACCACGTAGAGGGGGCTTCGTACATCCCAGGTTTTTTGTTGTTGTCGTTTGTTTGTTTTTTATGAATTGACATCCAGGATAAACATCCTAGCGGAGATTATTTTTTCTGGCCTTCTTTCTTTTTCTTCTTCACATTTCTATCTTTCTCTCTCCCTCTTCACCAATTTGCCTGCTACTTTTATCTCTTTCTTTTTGCCTCTCCCAACAGAAGATGCCTAAGGTGGCCCTGTCACAGCGGCCCACCTGTCTCTGTTTATCTGGTGAGGCAAAGCACTTTTTTTTGCAGTGTGGTGCAGTTCCTGGGGCGTGAGCAATGTGACTTAAAACTAGCTGTGTCGATAAGTCAAGGTGAGTTTTCAGCTTTGCACAACTGTGTTCCCAACCATTAGAAAGATGTTTAAACATTTACTGCCAAGCTGTCTCTTAAATATCCTGTAATAAAAAACCAAAATATACTGTCTTTTTTTTTTTTTTTAATTCCAATTTCACCTTTAAGCTGCATTTTCATCACCGCATTTTCCTTGCAAAGTGCTGCAACATTCTTTATTGAAACCTCTATTGTTTCGGGTGTTCTCATAGTGGTCTCCTTTGATCTAAGGGGAAAAAAAAGTTTTATTTTCTTAAATGGAAGGGAAAGTGTCATACTGTGTCCTTTTTATTTTGCTAGTGACATCTCACACCCTTGCCATGTTGGCTGTCTCTGCCCCATGTCAGCTTTTCAATCTGTATAATTACGATGATCTGGAGACATGGTTTGACCTGCACCTATCCAAATTTGTAAAGTAATGAGCTGTGTATGATAATGGGGTTTTCCTGGTTTAAATGGTGTTTCAATCTGATTGTGTCCGTGTGCACAGAATTAATCAAGTCAGTTTTCCTTGACACTACGTGCAGTGGGAAGGCAAGACCAGGTTTCAAAGATATAATTACAAAAGTCAAATGCCGAGTGTGCTGAAGGCACGAAAAAGCATGGTGCTCCTTGGCTATAGGACTTTAGGAGCCTAAATGTCTTTGGAATTCCTTGGTGTGCCCGAGATAAGCAATACTGGTGATGGTATTTATGGACTAATTAATTAATATTCTGATCCTGTTGAGGAGTAAACAAAATTTTGAAGTCAGTGATGTCACGGAATCTCTATGGAATTCAGAATTTTTCGTGGAATATTTTCTGAGTGCAGGAATATAAAATAGTGTTCACGGCATCAGCACCTCAAAGACAAAAATGTGTTTGCTCATAAAAGCAGTCCTGTAAGCTAACATGTGAATGTGCTTAATAAAAAATGAAGAGCCACGATGGGTCGTGATGTGCAGGGTTATTCCTTAGATCTCTGGGGCTGTGGGGTACCAGGTAATCCCCGACCTTGCAGACTCCAGGACTCAACAGGGTCTTATCCTGTACTCTGCGAACATTCACTCTGGGAAACTGCTGGTCTTGCTGCCTGTTCGTCCAGCAGTGGGCTACAGAAGGACACTCTGGGTGGTTGCCGTTCTTATATACTTAGGCCGGCCAGATAGCACAGGATCCTGAAAGACGGTGACTTGCAGCTATTTCTGAGCATTTTCTTCTAAGTTAAGAGCCTGGGGATACGAAACTCTGATGTATGCCTGCAATTTATTCTCCCAACATATTTTTTAAACATCTACACTGTGCAAATGCACCGTCATAGATCCTGTTTTCCTCCTCTATGGGGATTCCTAGATAAAAAAGACAAGATGATTGCACTTGTTGTGGGTGGGGATTTAAGACAGAAGCAGAAGTGACATCCCTATGAATGAGAAGGGTGTGCTTGGCATTGCAGGAGCACAGATGAGTGTTGTCCAATCACAGAGACCCAGGATGGCTGGGTCAGGAAGAAAATGCAACTTGACTTATTCTCCAATAAATGCGAGAGCTATGCAATGAGGCGCCCGGTGTCTGTAGGCCATCTACGTATGTGCAACACATTTAATAATTGAAAAGGAGAAATGTAATTGCTTCACACACAGAACAAAGCCCTGCTCACGGGCTGCACACCTCTGCAAAGTGAGTGAAGGTCAGACTTCAGGAAACATTGGTTTTCCACATTTGGACGTTTGTCATGTGTGTGGCCGTGAGGAGCTAAGTATGCATGTCATTAGGAAACACAGTCATTTCCGATGCCCTGAATTAAAAAGATTGAGAGAAGGAGACAGGCTCTGGTGGTGAGGGCTGGTGCCTGCTTCCGTGGAGGGTTAGAAGTTTGTGACCCGAGGGCTGCAAACTCTTCTAGGGACTTTTAGATTTTTAAACATAATTTTAATGCATATAGTGTAAATATGAAATGTCCTTTTCATGACAATTAAAAGACATTTTCCTAGAATAAGGCTAGAGATTATAACACTGATTTTTTTCTCATCTGCTTGAAAATTTTGTTCTTGTGAATACTTGGGAATGTTTTCTTTGACTTACATTTGAGAGATACTGGCTTCTGCTATATTATAGTGTACCGGTGAGCCCACTCCCCGATCACCAATGTTTGGTCTTACTGTTTTATAGTTGTCTCTGTGCCAGTGCCCTCCAAGCTCAGTCAGCCAGCAACTGAGATGACCAAGATGACCGCCAGATCGATCGATTCATTTATCCCATTTCCCAGATGCGTTGGCATATTGCTTTTTAAAAAATTGGGCTTTTTTTTTTTTTTTTTTTTTTTTTTACGGGAGTCTTAGCTCACAGCTAAGGCGCCGGGCGCCTGCTCCGAGCACAGCAGGTGCCTCTCCCGGCCCTGGACTTCATGCAGCTTCCCCGGTCCCCGGAAGGGAGGGAGAAAACAAGGCGGCCTTTGACTGAAAGGGTAAAGAATTCCAGGTTGGGTAAAGGAGACCGGTGGGTCTGCAGTCCTGAGAGTTTTCCTTTCCCTTTGTATTTATTTATTTTTTAAATGCCACTGGGACGGTGAGAAAGGGCTGGCGCGGTTCAGGGACCTGGTTAGCAGACGAGCGCCGAGAATCGCTGACCGCGGCACGGGCCCTCTGCCTGCCTCCCGCACCTTTCTCCTCCTGTGCCAAACGGCACAGAAAAAGGAACGTCCCGGGATTGGAGTTTCGGGGTTCTCCCTTTTCATTTGTCGGTGCTGATGTGAGTCAATCACGCAGGGACCGTTTTTTTTTTCTGGAAGGAAAAGGCAGGGGGTGTGCCCTGAGGTGGGCGTCGCGTTTGGGCAGGACACACAGCAGGGGGTCCCCTCCTCTCTGGGTTAGGGGGGGATGCTCGGGGAGCCTGCGGCCAGGTGCACGGGTGGCGAGGGGCGCGGCGGCGGCTGCTGCCCCGGCGTGGGTGGCAGGTCAAAAGCGAGTGGAAACTTCCGCTTTGTTTGCAGCTGCTCCTCTCCTGACGCCGGCCGGGGTGAGGGGGGAGAGCGAGGCTGTTCTGGGGAGAAGGGTCACAGCTCACACTTCCCCTCTGCACACGTCGGCCTTGCTGTTGAAGACGCACAGGGCGGGAGCGAAGCAAAGAAGAAGAAAATGCAGAAAACTCAACAGTCGTGGCTGTGTGTATTTCAAGCACTTCTTTGGCCTTCCAGGTTCATTCTGTAATGGGAAGGGAGCACTGTCCAGGCAGTGTCTTGTGTAAAGCCCTGAGATATACTTGTGGGGATAGCGAATGGAGCATAAGACGGTTACTTCGAAGGCTGGGAATGCCACTGGTTTGCAAATTTGCACAGTGGAAAATGTTTGTCGTAAAGGACGGGGGAGATTTTTGTATGCTACATTAATGTAATGGATTATATAAAATCAATCTGGGGAGAAAGTTTATATCCTGAGCCCCAGAGTCCCAGACCTTTAAATCGATGCTCCACTCCACCGACGAGACCAGTTTCCCGGTGGATGTGTCAGTGCGGCCGGTTGTGGCGTTTAACAGTGGCCCCCGGGGAGGAAGCAGGTGTGATGCTGAATTCTCCCCTTGGCCGAAAGGGACGGCTTAGGTTCTCAACTGAGTTTCTGCAACTGTAAATTCCAGAGTTAATTACGTTGGCCAGAAATTGCACTAAAAAGCAGTCCCACGGTCGGGGTGATCGTGCTGCTTCAGAAGGGCCCCTTGCAGCTTTCAATGCTTGTCCTTGAATGCCTGGTGGGACAGCGCAGGGGAGCGTGTACTTGTGTCTCCGGCAGGCAGGTGTGCAGGGCCTGTTCGCGTTGAGTGCTTGGGATGAGCGCACCATGGGATGTTCAAGCCGCTGGCCATGGCTGCCCTGGGGTCTGTCCCCAGGTTGGCCGGAATGACAAGATGCGTGGCTGTGAGCATGGGCCCGAGGCGAGGGCTAAGTCCGGGAGAGCGTGTGTGATTTGGGGAGGTCTGGTGACCGCTGTGACAGGGCCATAGAAGAGAACAGCTGGTGAGACCTCACTGAGCAGAGGAGGAAAGGAAGACCCAGAGGAGACTTCTGAGGCTTTGTCTTGGGGTTCTCAGCTGGGGACAAAGTACTTCTGCATCTGTCCCACTCCTTCTTCTGAGCTTCCGGGGCTCTCTGCGCCCCCTCTGAGGTTAGGGGGATGGGGTGCCGTTGGCGCCGTTGCCCAGCACCCCACCCCAGCTGTACCTTCTGGTCCTCGTGTTAACACAGCTGTAGTCACACAGAGGCACAGTTCCTCGGCCATGACAGCTGGGCACCTGAGTCCCCAGCTGGGACAGAGACCCAAAGAGGAGGAACGGAGCGACAGGGGAGGGACGTGCCTGGGCCGGGGACACCTGCGTCCGTCGGAGAAAGGGCGGCCGGAGAGTGAAGGGCACAGCGTGTGTCTCTCAGCATCGGTAAACCGGCACTCGGGCCGTGCCCCTGCGGTTCCTGCCCCAAGCCGCATTCTCTGCCGCTGTCTCCTCTCTGCTCCTCTTTCTCCTTTCCCAAGCTCCTGAACCCTGAGACGACCCAAAGCCCAGATAAACTCCTCCCAGGAAGCCGCCGTAGACGCCTGGCTGCCGATCCCCCCGTAGCGGGTACCGGATCGCCGGCCTGCAGAAATGCTCCGAAAGCCGCTCCGTGTGTGTTCCCTTCCCAGGTGCCGGGCTCAGCCGATGCTCCCGGTGGAGACGGTGGCAGTAGATGGTGTGCTGCTGCTCTGTCACTTGCTGAAGAAATACTTTCTCAAACCCCTGGCGGCGGCAGTGTCACGGAGGATCCTGCCCCAAGTGCTGATAGAGTCTCTTCAGCTTCCGGTGCAGGCGGGCTCTTTCCCGCCGTGCGGGTCCCCACCAAGTGTCGTCGTTGGTCACCTGGTTTCCCGCCGTGCGGGTCCCCACCGAGTGTCCTGGTGGGTCACCTGGTTTCCCACCGTGCGGGTCCCCACCGAGTGTCCTGGTGGGTCACCTGGTTTCCCACCGTGCGGGTCCCCACCGAGTGTCCTGGTGGGTCACCTGGTTTCCTGCCATGCGGGTCCCCACCGAGTGTCCTGGTTGGTCACCTGGTTTCCCGCCGTGCGGGTCCCCACCGAGTGTCCTGGTTGGTCACCTGGTTTCCCGCCGTGCGGGTCCCCACCGAGTGTCCTGGTTGGTCACCTGGTTTCCCGCCGTGCGGGTCCCCACCGAGTGTCCTGGTTGGTCACCTGGTTTCCCGCCGTGCGGGTCCCCACCGAGTGTCCTGGTTGGTCACCTGGTTTCCCGCCGTGCGGGTCCCCACCGAGTATCCTGGTTGGTCACCTGGTTTCCCGCCGTGCGGGTCCCCACCGAGTGTCCTGGTTGGTCACCTGGTTTCCCGCCGTGCGGGTCCCCACCGAGTGCCCTGGTTGGTCACCTGGTTTCCCGCCGCGCGGGTCCCCACCGAGTGTCCTGGTTGGTCACCTGGTAGTTAAGCTAGTGAGTGCAGGCCATGATCCTGGTGCCGTGCCGCGTTATGTGCCAACACTGCCGGAGCAATGAATTTTACAAAAATGGTATCTATGTTTTAGTCCAAAAAATTCCATAAAAGACAAAAAAAAAATAAATAAATAAAATAAAATTGCCTTTTGATGTGTCCTAAGTCAGCCGGCAGATAACTAATTCCAAGGGAAATTCTTTTGAGTAAAACTGGACATTCTGCTTAACTGCGTGAGAATACAAGGGATTGGGGAGGAATAAACTTGTTTTGTTTTTCACGGATGGGAACTTGCAGATGCCCTTGAGAAGTGTCCAGATCTGGGGCAGAAAGCACATAAACATGCGCTTCTACGGAGATAGCGAAAGGAGGGGGGCAAGCCTGTCACACTTTTCCTACAGAAGGTGACAAGAGGAATTCAGATGGATTGTAATTATAGATACCACGCCGTAGGGGACCCCTCAACCTTGAGAAACCCCCCACCCCCCACCCAGGGCTTAGGAAAACCACATAGATCCAAATGAACGGCTTGGGTCCTCACAGTGAAAACATTAGGGACATTAGGGACATTGCCGTCCTGAGCATCCGTTCTACTCGGAAATGCTTGCCAGCGTCGGACTTCCAGGCATGACTTGGAGATGAGACTAAGCGTCAGCAGAGCTTTAGAAGCACCCCCAAATGGAGAATTTGTAATGCGTGAAAGGCAGCGGCAAATTCGAGGAAGGATTTCAGGGCTGGCGTCAGGGCACGCTAGCAGGAAGGAAGGCCAGTCTCCGGGCGATTGGAAAATGAATGGAGTGTGTCTCCGGACTCGCCCACGTGCCAGGAGGGCCCCTGCCCAGGACGGTGGGACGCACAGAATTCTGTGCCTTTCTCGCCCAGATCTCACCTGTCCTGCAGTTTCTCTCCCTGGCCAGGAAAGGCAAGGTGGGTTTTGTTTTTGTCTTTGTATTTTAAAGTTAATCAGCTCATTTTTTGAGAGCAGTTTTAAGGCTTACAGATAAACTGAGCGGAAAGCATGGCGGGTTCCCATACACCCCCTCACCGTGCAGTGCCTTCCTGGTCCTGACGTCTTGCAGCTGGGTGGCACGTTCGCTGCACCTGATGAACCCACACGGCCCGTCGTTACCACTCCAAGTTCATGGTCAACACCAGGGCTCACTGTCGGCGTCACACAGTCTGTGAGTTTGGACAAATGCCTAATGTGTATCCACCACTGCAGGATCAAACAGAATATTCCACTGCCCTAAAAGTGCCTTATGCCCCAGCGTTCATCCCCCCCGCCCCCAACCCCCAGCAGCCCCTGATCTCTCCCCATCTCCATAGTCTCGCCTTTTCCAGAATGTCACAGGGTTACAGTCACACAGTATGCAGCCTTCCCAGACTGGCTTCTTGCACTTAGGGATATGCATTTAAGGTCCACCCTGTGTGTTTCCGGTGGCTTGATAGCTTATTTCCATTTTTGTTTGTTTGTTTGTTTGTTTTTTTGCTGAATACTGTTCCATGCTATGGATGCCACGACAGTTTGTCCGCTCACCTATTGAAGGGCATCCTGTTTGCTAACGGCTGGGTCTGTAATCTTTACAACATATTAGAATTACTGAAGTTGAGTGAGGAAAGTGACCAATTTAGGAAAAATATAAATGTTTATAGTCTACTCTTGTAAGAAAAAAATCAAGACTTTTTCTGACTATAAAGGAAGTATAAAGTTGAACATAGGAAATTGCCAATATTTAACCATATTTCACTTACAAAAATAGTAGCTTCACATGGTTCAACACGACATATGCCCACAGAATGTAGCTCAAGTACAGAAGCACAGAAAATTGAAAATGAAACGTGGAATTTTTGTTTTAAGCAAAGTAATAGAAAATTGACGTAAGACTATTTCTGCCTCAGGATCCATCTAGATGAGTTTTTCCCCCAGAGCTAGTCCCAGTCTGAATTTCTTTTTCTCAAACTAATTTTCTTTCTTTTTCTTATGATAAGGAATACAATGCAGGTGCATTGCATAACTCTTTCTGTACAACAGTAGTCTTTGTTTATAACAGTGGTAATTGCAATATTAAAAGTTACGATGAAATGAATATCATGGGATGCAATGTTGGAACATAATTTTTTGGTTCATTGCGTGTTTGTTGTATTTATCTACTAGATCAAAACTTTCTAAGGAGCAAATAATGGAAATGAAAGAGAAGGGAATAATTCCTTCCTTCCTTCCTTCCTTCCTTCCTTCCTTCCTTCCTTCCTTCCTTCCTTCCTTCCTTTCTATCTTTCTTTCTTATGTTAATGGGACCTTTATCCATTGTAGCACAAATTGAAAGCAGCCCCAAATGTCTACGAGGAACAGAATGTGCGTGTTGGTGGAGGTGCAGAACCAAGCCAGCCCGCGCTGTCTCCTCCCTGTGGGGCGTCCAGTCTGCTCTACGGGGAGCGGAGGGTGGGTCTGTGTGCACAGGCCTGGTAGCATTTTGCGGTTTGCAGCCCCGGCACGAGACATGCAGCTATTTACAGGCAATGCTTAGCTTCAGATTCAGTCTTCTTTCCTCAGGGTCCTTCTGCCCGGTTGCATCCCAGCAGAGGCGAGCTCACTGTGGGCCTTGGGTGCACAGCGACCCCCAGTGCACCCCGAGGCGGCCCGTCCCAGCCCCGCGGCGCGGCTTCTGCGCTGGGCAGTGCCCCTCCCCACAAGCCAGCGATGCTCACGGCCGTCCGATAAGGCCGCCAGCCCGGGGGCCCCGAGGCACAGGCCCGGCCTCCCTCGGCCTCCTCCTCTGTAGGGTACGGGGGAGAGCTCAGATTTCTCAGCCTGAGACAAAGCGTCCTGGGGCACTCCGCAAGGGCAGTGGAAAGTGCACCGGCCTCAGAGTCGGCAGTCGATCCATAAATGCCGTTAAAAGTGAGCCGTGCCAAGCGTTGTTCTGAACTCTGGAGACGCAGCAGGGGACGATTCAGACCTGCCCCTGGCCCTCCGGAGCCGACACAGCAGAAGGCTGGAGGGGGGGGGCGAGAAAGGACGCAGGAGCAGGCGTCCTCAGTCCTCACTCAGCCACCAGCCACGCTGAGGGAGCTGAGTGGTGCTGACAAGTCGCTCAGCCCCTCCGAGCAGAGCCGCGGGGTCCTTAGAGGACTAGAGGGGACGGGCTGGCATAGACGAGCTCACTTGGTACGTGGCGTGTCCCTCCCCGAGTGTAGCTCCCGTGGCTGTGTGTTTTCAGACTACGCTCCTGCCCTGCAAGCGCAGGGCCCGCAGGGTTTTCCCGGGCTTGAGTGCTTCGGGACTCCAGGGAAGGGGTGTCCGTGTTGCCTCTCGTTCTGCTGTGGCTTCAGAGCCCGTTCCCATCTGTGCTGCTCCCCTCCCCCCTCTGCACGCCCCCTCCCCCCGCCCCAGGACCCCCTCCCCCCCACCCCGCCCGGAGGGTCCTGGGTTGCGGGCGCGGGCGGGACGCAGGTGCACAGAGACGCTGGCTACGAGAGAGACCTACAGAAGGACGGCTGCGAAGGTGAGGTGAGGGTGCGGGAACCCGGCAAGGAGAGTTGGAGCCTTTTTGGGGCTTAAGGGGGCAAGAAGCCTGTTTCCTGCCCAGGGGACAGGGGGTGAGCTGGTCCTTGGAGCCCCGCAGGGGACCACCTGACAGTGTTGTGGAGGGACAAAGGCCCCGGGAACCACAGGGAGGGAGCAGGCCGTAGAGGATAAATACCCTGAGTCCCTTCTCCCCCTGCTCTCCTGCACGGGACTGGCTACACGGCGGCGTTTGAGACCTTGTTCGAAGCTACTGAGAGAGTTTGAAGGCAGCGACAGCAGAGCAGCAAACCAGGCGCAAGGCCCGTCCGAGTTCTGCGCCCGTGGGGCCACTCCGGCTGCACGCCGTGTTCAGCCACGTTCCCGCTGCCGTGGGCAGGACGCCGCGGCATCTGCCCGGGATTCTGGGACACGGCTTGCTCTGGACAACCCGGTAACACGCCGGAGACAGCTCGCTTGGCCTCTTGCCCCCTGCTCTCCTCCCCCTCCCTCCTCGGGAGGAGTCTTCCCGAGGGACACACTTTGCAAACTCAAGTCCATCGACCCGGAGTGGAGTGCACGCTCCCACTCACCTCCCTCATCGGGCCCCCGCACTCTGGGCAACTGTCTGCCTGTCCTGAGCATGCCAGGCCCAGGCGGCAGACGGAAAGGACAGCCCCTGTGCCCTAGAGCCCACTGGAATGGTCCGGCCAGCCAGGCCTGGCTTATCCTGCCCCATGGGACCACAGGAAAGGCCCTTGCCCACGGCTCCGCACTCTCCGCCTGCCGCCTGTACCCGCCCGGGTGACTCCATCGTGTGCCGCTCGTGGCTCGGCACGGGCATCCCTTTCTCTCGGGTACTAAACCGTCTTTTCAGTGGTGCCCTCTCTTGCTCTGTCGGCCTTACTGGACCCCGGCGTCTCCATCAGTGCGCCGCGTTGTGGAGCAGGCGCCTTGCCCTGGCCCTGCCACGTGCCTCCTGCTGCCTGCGCTCGGGCTCTGGAAGCCTGGCTGGAAAAGCCCGTAGCGGTTCGCAACTCGGGCCCAGAGAATCCTGGGGGTCGTGGGGGTTGCGGCAGTGGATTCGGTGGGGAAACACTTGTTCACGTGCCTCATCTTTCTTAATAAGGTGACGTGATATTTATTTTAGTCATGCACGAAGAGCCTGGGCACTTTTCATGCTATTTTTTTACAAGTGATCACTTGAGAACAATTCTGGTAAAGGCATGCCATTTCTCACCTGATAATGGGAGTCATTTCTCCAACCCTTTTCTTAAGCGTGATGGATAAGTGCAAGAAGCCGCACAGGACACCTTGATCAGGTTCAGCACCTGAGGACGCCGGGAAAGCGGCAGCACAACGGAGCCAGGAAACATCCCCGTGGGCGCAAAAGCGTTTTCGTGTTTCCTATAATTCCTTCTTTCCTCGTTCTCCCCACCCTCAGCTGCTTTAGGCAAGAACCGATCTGCTCTGTCCCCGTAGATTAGTTTACTTTTTCTGAACTTTGTATAACTGAAATCGTAAAGTATGTAGCATTTGTCGTCTGGTGTCCTTTGCTTCACATTCATCCATGTGGTGTGTGTCAGTAGTTAGTCTTTTATATTACTAGTAGCATTCTGCTTTCTGGATATATTACAATTTATCCATCCATGCACCTGTCGGTGGACATCCGGGTGGGCTCCGGCTTCTATCCTTCACAAATAAAGCTGCCGTGAACTTCACGCAAGGTGTTTGTATGGACCTGTGCTTCACGCGTGTTGGGTGGATACCCAGGACCGGAAGGGCTGGAACACATGGGGAATGCTACACGATGATGGCCTGTGTCCACACCCAAATTCACGCCCTGACCCCCAGCACCTCAGAAGGTGACCTGTATCTGGAGATGGGGTCTTTAAAGGCCGAATTAAATTAAAATGTGGGCCCTACTTCAATGTAACTGATGTCCTTGTAAAGAAAGGACATTGTGGTCCAGGCAGGGCAGGCAGAAGGATGGCCCTGGGAGCACAGAGCCAGGAAGTGCCACCTGCAAACCAAGGAGAGAGGCCTCGGATAAACCAGTCCTGCCGACGCCTTGACCTTGGACTTCCAGCCTCCAGGACTGTGAGAAGACGAATTTCTGTTGTTTAAGCCACCCAGTCTGCCGTGTTCGTTGGGGTGGCCGTGAGAAATTAATATAGTAGGTGTATGTTTGACTTTTTTAGGAAATTATAAAAGTGTCTCCCAAAGTATTGCACCATTTTTTGTTCCCACCAGCAGCGTAAGAAAAGTTGCAGCTCCAAATCCTTGTCGGTGCCTGGTGTGCTCGGTCTTCATAATTTTAGCGCGTTGATAGATGTGTAGTGGCATCTCATCGTGGTTTTAGTTGCCATTTTCCTAACGGCAGTTGACGTTGAGAACCTTTCCACGTGTTTATTCAACATTCGTAGATGTCAAATTTGGAGATAGTTAAATCTTTTGATTATTTAAAAAAAAAACCAGGTTGTTTTCTTATTAGTTTTGAAAACTCTTTATGTATTTGCGTAGAAGTCCTTTATCAGATATGTGATTCGCAAACATTTTCTCTCGATTGTGGCTTATCTTTTAATTCTCTTAACCGTGTCTTTTGGAGAGAGGACTTCTTAATTTAACTAAGTCCAAACAATCCATTTGTTCTCTTGTGGGCTGTGCCTTTTGTGTCATATCTGTAAATCTTTACCTAATCCATGTTTCAGAAAAATTCTTTATTTTTTTTTCCTTTAAGTTTTATTGCTTTAGGTTTCACAGTTAGGTCTATGATCTGTTTTGAGTCCTTTTTTTATATGATGCTAGGTATGGATCGGAGTTAATTTCTTTGCATATGGATAACCGGTTGTCTCAGCATCTTTTGTTGAAAAGAATATCCTTTCTATACTGAATTGACTTTGCAATTTTGTCAAAAATCGATTGACCATATATGAGTGAGTTTATTTCTGGCCACTCTGTTCTTTTTCCTTTATCTGTTTGTCAGTATTGACATCAATACCATGGTCTCTTGATTACTGTAGCTCTGTGATGGGTAGTATAAACCTGCTGACTCTGTTCTTTGTTTTAAAGTTGCCCTGGCTATTCTAAGTTCTTTGCATATTTATATGAATTTTAGAATCAGCTTGTTAATTTCAACAAAAAGAAGACTGAAGAGATTTTGATTGGAATTGCATTGGACCTATAGATAACTTGTAGGAAAACTGACGTCTTAACGATGTTGGGTCTTAAAATCCATCGATGTAGTGTCTCTCTGTTTATTTAGGTGTCATTTAATTTCAGCAATGTTCTGTAGTTTTTGGTGTATAGATTTTGCACATGATTTGTCAGATTTACCCTTAAGTGTTTCATATTTTTGATAATATTACGAATGATATTGCTTTTTAAAAAAATCAATTTCTGATTGTTTGTTGCTGGTATATAGCAATACAATTGATTTTGAATATCTATCTTGAGTCCGGAAACATTGCTGACTCACTGATTAGGTCTATAAGCTTTTAAAATAGATTCTATAACATTTTCTACTCTTATAATCATGTTGTTTGTGAATATATAGAAGGTTTTATTTCTTTCTTTTGTGGAAATAAATGAAGACCACCGGAATGACAGCAGGCAAATGCTAGTTACTCAGAGCTCGATAGAGCAGGAGGGTCAGCTGCTGTCACCTGTGCTTGGCAGAGCGGCCGGCAGAGGAGTGGGAGGCTTTGTAGTGGAACAAAGGGGAGGATTCGCGAGTGCAGGGACGGGAGGCTGTCGGCACATGGAAGCTATGGCGGGGTGCCTAGAAGTGGGGCAGTCTGTGCGATTGGTTAGGGCTGGATATTTGGCTTTTTTTTCAGTGGGTGCTAAGTTGGATGTGGAGGGAAATGAGGAAAGCTGGCAGTTATTAATCATGTTCTGGCTGTTTTGCACAGATTGCAACAGGAGTTACTGTTCGGCTTTCTGGACTGTTTGCTGTACATAGCAGTTTGCCTTTCTGGATTAGTTATCGCTGGCCCAGGCTGCTTCCTGGGCTGACTGCTACAGCCTGTGGGTCAGAGTTCTATTTTTACATGTGGTCTGACCATTGTGCATTTGTACATTCAATCTTTCACTTTTCAAATACAATCTGCATTGTATTTTTTTTTTTTCTTGCCTTCTTGCACTGGCTAGATCTTCTAGTACAATACTGCATATAGAAGAAGTGGAACGGACATCTTTGCCCAATTCATCTTGGAAAAAAATTCAGTCTTTCAACATTTAGTACAATGTTAGCTATAGGCTTTTATAGATGTCTTTTACCAAGTTGAGGAAGTTCCTTTCTATTCCTAGTTTGCTAAATTTTTTTTAAATTAGTAACTTATGTTGGATGGTCACTGGTGCTTTTTTTTTGCAGCTACTGCAGTGTCGATGTAAGTTTTTTTTTTTTCTTTTTCTTTCTTTCATCAGTAGGTGTGGTGAATTGATTTGATTGACTTTCAATGTTAAACCTACCTTGCATTCCTGGGATAAATCTTGTTCGATCATGATGATTCTTTTTGTACATAATAAGATTTGGTTTGTTAAAAATTTGTCAGGAATTGTTACATCTATGTTTATAAAGAATGTCTGTGGTTTTCTTCATTCGTAATGTCTTTGTTTTTGATATCAGAATAATGCTGGTATCAGAATGAGTTGGGAAGTATTCCCTCCTCTTCAATTTTCTGAAGGAGTTTTTATACATTTAGTGTTATTGCTCTCTTAAATGTTTAGCAGAATTTCCCAGTGAAACCATCTGAGTGTGATGTTTCCTTTGTGGAAAAGGTTTTGTTTTTTTTTTAACTTCAAATTCAATTTCTGTAATAGATAGGCTATTCGGGTTATCTGTTTATTGTTGAGTGACCTTTGGTAGCCCTCTTGGTCACCGGTTCAGTGACCGGTGTCATGGCATAGGGTGCTTGTGTTATTTGATCTATAATGGCCCCGGAGCACAAGAGTAGCCATGCTGCCAATTCGGATACGCCGAAACGAAGCTTTAGTAAGGTGCTGACTTTAAGTGAAAAGGTGAAAGTTCCTGACTTAATTAGGAAGGAAAAAAAAAATGTGTGCTGAGGTTGATGAAGATCTACAGTAAGCATGAAGCTTCCGTTCATGATATTACGAAGAAGGAAAAATAAATCTGTCTTAGTCTTGCTGTTGTACCACAGAATGCGAAAGTTACAGCCACAGTGTGTGATGAGTGCTCAGTTAAGACGCAGAGGCATTGCGGTCGGTCGTGGGTGGGAGACATAGCAGAGACATGTTCCCGGTGACTGCAGTCAGGCTCAGGACTGCCTGTCTAACCACGGTTTTGGGCACCCATGTGGGGGCCTAGAACTTATCCCCTTCAGGCAAAAGGGGACTGCTGTACTTATCTTTTTCTAGTTTTTTTTTTAAGGTGGGAGCTGAGGCCATTGATTTGAAATGTTTCTTTTTTTTCTAAGTATTTAGGGCTATAAATTTGCGATGGCACTTTCAAAGTCTCCCTGTAATGAATACAGAGTGTTAAAATTGATTGGGGCATTAAAAATTGCCATGTTCTATCTTTACATTTTATAGTTCAGGAGTCGTAAATTAGTCAGCATCTTAAAATTAATTTACGTGCCTCCACTGGTATTTAGCTAAACAACTTCTCTTGTGATACCAGTTGTGGACCATTACCCATCTTTATGCTCTGAAACAAACTTCAGCTTTCTGTTCTGTTTTAATCTCTGTGACTGAATTCAGAATTACATTCCAGCTATGCATTGTTGGACCTAGAAGAGCCTTTGGGGAAAAAATGCAATCTCAATTTCTTCTGCCAG
Organism: Microcebus murinus; assembly: GCF_040939455.1. Lineage (NCBI taxonomy): Eukaryota > Metazoa > Chordata > Mammalia > Primates > Cheirogaleidae > Microcebus > Microcebus murinus. The sequence continues at coordinate 1,684,986 of NC_134127.1, forward strand.
CACAACCTGTCTTTGCGTATATCTATTTTAGGGCTCAGGACCCTTGAGAAAGGGGGATTCTGTTAGACGTGTTAGAGCCAAAAGAAGACGTCAGCTGAAGAGGGGTGGCTGCATGAATTCTGCCGGGTGAGTTGCAGGCTTGAGGCCCGAGTGAGGGTAGCAAATGAATGGATGTTCGTGGAGGGTGATGTTGAGATTTCACAGGGGAATAGCTAGGAAGTGTGTGCTGGCTGTTCTCACTTTTGGCAGCAACAACACGACCCAAATAACCCACATTCCAGATTGCTTATGCTGGTGGTTTTTGACCCTTACTTGTCTATGACATGCATCGTAGACATGTATGGAGTTGGAGGATAAAGAAATGAATGGACGGCTGTCGTGTGATACCTTGTGCCATCCACCTGCTGTAGCCCGTGGCCATTATTAACTCCTCACATAGCTGAGATAACCCAGCATTTGGGGGGGGGGGAGGGGGCTTTTTTTAAATATAGAATTGGCTTAATCTAGTGAAAGAACACTACGAACATTAATAGGACCCCAGTGTTAGTCAGTCAGTTTCCTCCTTCCCTGTGGTCCGATTTCATAAATTCACTCTCAGCTGAGAGGAACAAGATTAGAAAGACCAGGAGTTGGACGCAACGGGACTCGGAATCGACAGATCACGCCCCACCCCCCCTCCCGGGTTGAAGTCCAGAGGAAAGGATTGTGCAGAGGAGAACAGATGGTTGTGTTTAAGGCGCTGGTTTCTGCCGGATCCCTAGCTCAGCAAAGAAGGAAGGAATCAGCAGTTGCAGCCTCTCCTGGCGGCCTCATGTCATGTACATCAGACACAACTGCTGCAGGGGCTACCTGGGAGCTGAAGACAGCTAAGACCGTCATCTTTTTTTTTTTTTTTTTAATATTTTTTCCACCCTTATCCATCAGTTTTCAAAACTTTAATGCATTTCTACGAAACAGCACGGCAGCCAGCAGGTGAAAAGAAGTGGGCCAGGCTCACTTGAAGTCTAGCTGAGAGCAGGCGGCAGCAGGGACAGGCCGTGCGTGGCCCTGCGTGACGTGGTGCTCAGCCACGTCAGGATGAAGACATCATCCTTTTCCTCGGACGGGAACTTGTCCAGCCTGAACGCACGATTACGCTGCTTAAACACTTCTCGGTCGTTCTGGGCTAACTCTATCCATGCATACTTGTCTGTGGTCTGACTTTTGAGGAGAGACTGAATCCCAATTAGATTGTCAAGAATAATGAGAGCCAGGAGGAGACTGTAAAGGAATGACCACGTACGTGCCTGAGAAAAACTAGCAGAGCTGAGCTTGACGGACAGCTCTGTTTCCTCTGCTTTAACTTCAGTCTTGAGACAGTGAGACTGATCAATATGCTATGTGTAATCAGTCCAAACCAGGAAGCATTTTTTGGACATCTGCAGTATATCCTACCTCGTTAGAGGATAGAAGATTCATCAGACACTGTGCTTTGCCAAAAGGGCTGTGGTTTGGGGTTCCTGGTAAGCTGGGCAGTTACCAGACTGTACCGGATGCATTGCTTAAAGAAAAACACCAAAGGGGCTAAACTGGGTGGCAAAGACGAAGAGAGCTGTGGGGGGGTGGTTAGAGCAAGGTGAAGTTAATGTTCTGGAGCTATGGGAGAGGATTCCACAGCAGGGTCGGGCGTAGAATAGTCGTAGAAGGTTCTGGTAGACCGGGGGGGGGAGGGGCATGCACGTATTCCAGGCACAGGCGTGAGGGGTGAGACTCAGCAAACACGCAGAAGCCGAGTGTGCCTGGTGTGACCTTAGCACCTGAGGGGAAGTCGCCCTGTCGGACAGCATCGTAGTAAAACTTTTGCCTCTGGAGTCAGAAAACCTGGGCTCAAATCCTGGCTGTGTACAACCTAGTAGGCATGTAGTCTTGTACAAGTTAGATGTTATTTACCCTCTGGTGCTGAGGGTTAAGTTGAAGGCTGGTAACACATTCTCAGTATGGGTCTATGCAAGGTGCCTGGCTCCTTACTTACTATGTACTTGTGTACCTCTGTCACCACACCCCGGGAAGGACTTGACCTTGGGCAAGGCGGTTCTCTATAGCTGGGGCTCTCTCAAAGGGTTGGCAGGTGAAGCAGTCTTTCTCCTGGCAGGGCATCTGGGCAGGGCACCTTCATGCCCGTCCAACTGGCTGAACTCTCTCGGAGCCCTAATGGTCTGCTGATTCCACCAATTTTTCTGGATAAATGTTTGGATTATTTGCAAACGACTTTTAGCTCTTCCCTTCCTATGTTTAGATCTCCTTTTCTTTCTCTTCTTCTTTCTTCATAGTGTGGTGAGGAATTCCAGGGCTATGTTTGGAACCAGTGATGATAGTAGACATATTTTTCATGTTTTTAGTTTTAAAATAAATGCAATCAAAATGCCTCCATAAAGTATAATGGTGGTGGAAATTTTTCATATAATCTGTATAGAGAGAGGAATATTCCTAACTTATGAAGGAATATTATAACTTATTCCTAACTTATGAAGCAATATTCTCTAGCTTGTGAAGTTTAAAAAATTATAAATAAGTGATAGATTTTATCAAAAGATTTTTCTGCATCGGTCAAGACATGATTTTTTTCTTCTTTTAGTCTATTAATGTGGTGAATAACATTGACTTTTTTTGTAATGTTGTGCTGTGTTTGCATTACGTAGATAATCCATGGCTGATCATGATATATTACTTTTAAAAACATAATGCTTTATTCAGTTGGTTAATTTTACTTAAGAGTTTTGGCATCTACATTTTAAAAGCTATGGGCCTATAATATGTCAACTTCATAAAATGATCCGGGCATTTGAACCTTTTTTTAAAAAAATTGCTGTTGGTGGTGGTGGTAGAGAAAACCGTTTCAATTTTGGTGACCATTTCGATTCTTTTAATTGTTGAAAATTTTCAGCTATTATTGTTGGGATTTTTTTGTGTGATTGTTTTCTAAAAATGTATCCATTTGTCTATGTAGTTGTTCACACTTTTTCATAATTTTAGTTTTTAACAACAGCTTTATTTTGATATAAATCTTACAGAGTTTGCCGTATTATGTGTCGTGTGGTGATTATTGGTTATTTCAGAGTTGGGCATAGATCATCAGTACTTGCAGAACATTTGTACCACCTCCCAGAAACTCCTGTAGTCTCTGCCCGGCCCCTAGCCACCTCTGATCTATTTTCTCTCTCTGTAGATTTATCTATCCTTGAGGTTTCACATACAGAGAACCGTATATTATAATATGTGGCCTTTTTGTGTGACTTCTGTCACGTACCATACTGTTTCAAGGCAGACCGATGCTGTAGCATGTGTCAGAACACCATGTCTTTTTATGGCTGAATCATATCGTATTGTAGGATAGACCACATTTTGTTTATCCATTCATCAGTTGTTGGACGTATGGGCTGTTTTGACATTTTGACTGTGTAAATAACGCTACTACGAGCCATCATGCGCAAGGTTTTGTGTGGGCGTATGCTTTTCGGTTCTCACGGGCGTATACCAAAGAGTGGAATTTCTGAGTTGTAGGCAACCTTTGCACAAACTGCCCCACTCTTTTCCCCAAGTTGCTCCACCATTTTACATCCCCACCAGGAAATCTATAAGGTTTCAATTTCTCCACATCCTTGGGCAACACTTTTTATTGCGTGTATGAAGTGGTATTTCATTGTGGTTTTGATTTATATTTTCCCAGTGACCAATGAGCATGAGCATCTTTTCATCAACTTATTGGCTGTGTTTATATCTTTTTTGAAGAACAAATCCCCACCTACCCCCTGTCAACTTGTTCTTGGCTATAAATCCCCACTTGTTCTGATTGCATTTGGAATGAAGCCCAGTTCTATGCTGGAGTCTCTCTTCCCTTCTTGCAATAGTTTTTGAATAAAATCTATCTTCAGCGCTTTTTTTTTTTTTTTTTGAGACAGAGTCTTCCTCTGTCGCTAGCATTAGAGTGCAATGGTGTCATTACAGCTCGCTGCGACCTCCAACTCCTGGGCTCAGGTGATCCTCCTGTGTCATCCTTCCAAGTAGCTGGGACTTACAGGTGTGCATCACCTTAATTTCTTCTATTTTGAGTAGAGACGGGGGTCTCGCTCTTGCTCAGGCTGGTCTTGAACTCCTGAGCTCAGGTGGTCCTCCCGCCTCGGCCTCCCAGAACTCTGGGATCACAGGTGTGAGCCTCCACGCCCGGCCTCCACTGTGGTGACACCAGTGTGGCTCTGGTTTTCTTTAACTAAATCCTTTGCCAGTTATTTTAATTGGGATAGTCATATTTTTTAAAAATTAAGTTGTAGATATTATTTGCATATCCTGGATAAAAGTCCTTTAACAGATATATGATTTGTAAATATTTTCTCCCATTTCTGTGGGTTGTCGTTTTACTTTCTTAATGGTGTCCTTGAAACACAAATGTTTTAAATTTTGGTGAACTTTAATTTATCTGGTTTTTTTTTTTTTTTGGTTACATGTTCTTTTGGTGTCACATCCAAGAAGCCCTTGCTTAATTCAATGTCACAATATTTACACATGTACTTTCTTCAAAGACTTTTCTAGTTTTAGCTGTTACATCAAGGCCTAGAATACATTTTGAGTTAATTTTTGTAAATGGCACGAGATAGTAATTTAACTTCACTCTCTTGTGCATGGATATGTAGTTGTTGGATTGCCTTAGCACCCTTGTCAAAAGTCCATGCCCCACAGATGGAAGGTTTATCTGTGGCTTCTCCTGATCTATACGCCCGCCCTGTCTTGACTAAGGAGCTGCATGGTGACTTTCGGATTGGGAGATGTGAATTATCCGGTGTTGCTCTTTGCAGGATTGTTTTGGCTAATCTGAGTCTGCGTGAATTTAAGTATCTCAGTTGTTGTTTTCTTTTTCTTTCTTTTTTGTAAATGAACCTTTCTTAATTTCATTTTTGAACTGTTGATTGATTGTTATTCAGAGATGCAATCAGTTTTTGTATTTTGATCTTGAATCTTGCAACCCGGCTGAACTAGTTTACCAATTCTAATACTTCTTAGGTGAACTTGTCAGGAGTATGTCACCTGCAAGTACAGGGAGTTTTACTTCTTTCCAGGTTAGATGCTGCCCCACCGTGCACTCACGACGTTTTCGTTACCTCGTTGTCCTGTTTACAGGCTCCAGTGCAAGGTCGACAGACGTCCCTCGAGGGGACGTTCTGGTCTTTTCCTCATCTTAGGAGGAAACGTTCTGATTTTCCACCGCTAAATACGCTGTGAGGGGCTTTCACGGCTGGCCTCACCAGGCCGGGAAGCTGCATTTCTGTTCTTCGCTGCCAAGTGTTTTGTCACGAGAGGGTGGTAGGATTTGTCCAGAGCTTTTTATGACTCCATTAAGATGATCATGGGGTTTTTTTGTCTTTCATTCTACAAATGTGGCTTCTCACGTTAATAGATTTTCAGCCGTTAAACCAATAAATCCTGCTCAGTCATGGCACATAATCTCACGACCTAATACATCTGCTTTGTAGTTTTTACGATTTCGTATTTGTGTCTGATGTTGGCGATGTCTTTCTCAAACTCTTAAATATATTTTACATTCTTGGTTCACGTATTCCAACGTTTCTGCTTCGCTTCGTTTTGCGCCTGTCGCTGGCGAGAGGGGAACGCGGAAGAGGGGACCAGAAAAGGCGATGCGGAAAGACAGCGACTTCTCTTTGGAACTAAAGGCGGTCCCCGACTTGGGATCATTCCGCTGAAGAGTTTCAGACTTTATGGTGGTGAGAAAGCGATTCCCATTCTGTGGAAGGCGTGCCTCAGTACAGTATCGGATACGTCGCATGAGCTGTCCCACACTCTGTCATAAAATGGGCTAGGCGTTAGATGATTCTGCCCGACTGTAGGCTAAAGTAAGCGTCCTGAGCCCACTTAAGCTGGGCGAGGCTGAGCTAGATGCGTGGTGAATTAGGTGTATTAAATGCATGTCCGACTTAGGGTATTTTCGGTTAACGTGGGCTTATCAGGATGTAACCCCACTGTGCGTCGAGGAGCTTCTGTGTTGAGTTCGACTAGGGCAGTCGCACAGTAGGATAGCTAAGGGGCACTGAGTGTGACTAGGGCAGTCGCACAGTAGGATAGCTAAGGGGCACTGAGCGTGACTAGGGCAGTCGCACAGTAGGATAGCTAAGGGGCACTGAGCGTGACTAGGGCAGTCGCGCAGTAGGATAGCTAAGGGGCACTGAGTGTGACTAGGGCAGTCGCACAGTAGGATAGCTAAGGGGCACTGAGCGTGACTAGGGCAGTCGCACAGTAGGATAGCTAAGGGGCACTGAGCGTGACTAGGGCAGTCGCGCAGTAGGGTAGCTAAGGGGCACTGAGTGTGACTAGGGCAGTCGCACAGTAGGGTAGCTAAGGGGCACTGAGCGTGACTAGGGCAGTCGCACAGTAGGATAGCTAAGGGGCACTGAGCGTGACTAGGGCAGTCGCGCAGTAGGATAGCTAAGGGGCACTGAGTGTGACTAGGGCAGTCGCACAGTAGGATAGCTAAGGGGCACTGAGTGTGACTGATAGCTAAGGGGCACTGAGTGTGACTAGGGCAGTCGCACAGTAGGATAGCTAAGGGGCACTGAGCGTGACTAGGGCAGTCGCGCAGTAGGATAGCTAAGGGGCACTGAGCGTGACTAGGACAGTCGCACAGTAGGATAGCTAAGGGGCACTGAGTGTGACTAGGGCAGTCGCACAGTAGGATAGCTAAGGGGCACTGAGTGTGACTAGGGCAGTCGCACAGTAGGGTAGCTAAGGGGCACTGAGCGTGACTAGGGCAGTCGCACAGTAGGATAGCTAAGGGGCACTGAGCGTGACTAGGGCAGTCGCACAGTAGGGTAGCTAAGGGGCACTGAGCGTGACTAGGACAGTCGCACAGTAGGATAGCTAAGGGGCACTGAGTGTGACTAGGGCAGTCGCACAGTAGGATAGCTAAGGGGCACTGAGTGTGACTAGGGCAGTCGCACAGTAGGATAGCTAAGGGGCACTGAGTGTGACTAGGGCAGTCGCACAGTAGGGCAGCCAGAGGCAGGGGTCTGAAGGTGAGAGGAAGGAGGAAGGAGATTCTGGGAGATGGAACCGGCAGTGGCAGAGGTCAGCGCTGGGAGCCGTTGCAGGGCTGCCTGCCAAGGGCGCTGCACTTCTCAGCCCGCGCGGCGCAGGTCCCTGGGAGGTCGGTCAGTCGGTCGGTCGGCCTTGACCCTGGCTCTGCCTGCGCCCACCTTGCGCGGAAGCTCTGTGCGGGGAGCTGGAAGGCGGCTCTCTCAGGCTGTTTTCTCCTCCTGCCAATCCGGGCTTGGCAGCAACCGAAGGGGAGGAGAGGGGAGAGGAGAGATTAGAAAGGAGGAGAAAGTACAGCTGCCATTTCCAAAAATCCATTGTCCTGGGGCCTGCCAGGCGGGCTGGTGCAAAACCTAAGTCGTAGCCCTCCGCCCCTGGTAATTATTATTAGGTCTGAAACCTGCCTTTTAAAAAGCTCCCTGTGGTTCGGAGTCCGGCGGTCCAGGGATGGAGCTCTGCAAGAGCGGAGGGGAGGGGCCCTCCAGGCCTCCCTGCGTGCGGAGCAGCAGGCGAGGGGGCTGGGGTCCCCTGCAAGGCCCCTCGGCTGTCCTCAGAGGGCTGCTCTGCCTCGCTTGGCCCCGGAAGCGCAAGCCTCTGCCCGCCTTTCCCTCTGGCCCCTCCCGTGGAGGAAGAGGAATGACGTGGAGATTCTGGGTGCGTCTGGGGGCATGGATGGAATACCACCGTCTTCTACTCAGCCGCCCAGGCTAGCGGGGATGAAACATGTGTTTCAGAAATTCCCTAGTTTTCTTTAATCATGCTATCCATTCGAAGCAGCCTGCAAACAGACTCAGATCTGGGACTTTGAGCAAGCAAATAGAAAGATTGAAAAGGCAGGTGGGATTTGAGCTGCAGGTGACGGCAAGAGTTGCACCTGGCAGCAGGTGCCTGTTTCCCCCTGAGGTCTGTGGAGTTGTATTAAACAAAACAAATATTGCTGGAAAAGTAAAATATGCTTCCGAGTACTTCACTCTGTCTGGGGACCTGGAAAGGTGGGATTGAAGAGAAAAAAATTACTGTTTCCCTGTCACTGGGCAAGGCTACTAACCTGTTTTTCTAGTAGCTTCGTAGCTGGACACCCCAATTTCTGCACCAGCGAGGGGTAGAGATCCTCAGCCGTGCCCACCGCAGCCGGGCGGTTCTGTGAGCAGGACACTGGCTCGGCCGGGGTGTGGCGGGGGCAGCGGGGTCTGTCCGGGGAGGGGTGGAAAAGCTCCTCTGTGCACATTCTTTCCTACTGAGAACATTCTTTATACAATTTGCTGGTTACTTTCTTTTCAGAGTATAGATAAATGTTGTACATACCTGGAAGAATTTTTGAAAATAATGTGTATATAAAAATCTTTAAAAATAAAGTCAACTTTTAAGTGTGCACTAGAAACTTTAAAAATATAATTTGCTGAGATGGAAAAACCCCTTTGTTAAGCAAGTATTCTACTATTTTGTTGGTTTTTTTTTTAAGTCCAGTTTTTTTTTTTTTACTATTGCTTTATGTAAAGCGAAGTCCACTAAGTTATGTTCTATAAGCTGACTTACCTAGTTATTTGTGTAGTTGACAGGTATTTTACAGAGGAATTGCTGTGTGCAGAATATGTAAAGGTATATTGTAGGGATGGATTAGGATTATAAAAATAATGAGCAATTAAGGACTCGGTCATAAGGAGAGAGCTCGGTTTGAAAATAATTATGTGATGCATGCCAAGGAATTAAATCATAGGGCACAGAGATAATCGTGTGGCAATGTCACACAGAATGAAGGGGCTAGATCAGGCCCGGCAGCACAGGTGGGCTGGCTGCGGCTGGTGCCTGTGTTATGGTTGTCTGGTTGATTGTTCACCTTGCCCAACCCTTGCCCAGCTCATCAGAGACACTGGAGTTAGGACTCCCACGCCTTGTCTCTACCCCACAAACTAAGCCCCACTCCAAACAGGTGACCACCACACCAGTGTTTGCGGGCGGCAGAGGGGGAGGGGGAGGGCAGTTAATCTTGGAAGACTTCACATAGTGATCTTTTTATAAAGTGCTAAAATTTATCCTAGTCCAGCTATGAATTTTATGGGAGAAACCCAGAGACCTTGGCAGTGACAGCCCAGGAGTGGCTCACTGTTTAAGGGTGCACGTTTCAGAAGGATTCGGAGGCCTTGCTACTTCAAATCACTGGTCTTTCTCCGACTTTAATCACCAATCACGCCGGCTTTATTTTTCCTCCCGTCTCCAACCAGAACTTCTATGCAAGAGCTTCTGGGGGAATATTGCTTTGCTTTTTCCCCAGACAGCAAAGGAGAGGCCGAAATGAGCCTGTGTTCTTTCATTTCTCATGTGATTCTGTTTAAAAATGCACAGACATCATGCACAGACATATTTAGCTCTGTACCGAAGAACACCACAGGAAAAACTGTTCCTCCAGGCTTTGGTGATAATTTAATTTTTTGAGTTGTAAGACTTTGATTTAAAATTGTAACGCGTTGCCACTTGTGTCACTTGTGTAGGCAGACAGCAGCGTGGATTCAGTGTAAACATGTTTACACGGTCATGGGCACTGGGCATCCCACCCTACACGGTTTTCTCCTCCAACAAAAATTTGTTTTTTCCTAATACTCACTTAACATAAGCTCTTCTCATTTTAAATGCCCTTTGAAAAATATTTTGGAAAAAAAAAACAAAAGTGACCTAATTCTAGAAACTTTGAGACTATCCCTTTTGCTTTTGAAAAATGACCGATTGCCCTGAGTGAGAAGAAAGACCCCCAAGAGAACACCTTGTTTGGATGGATGGATGGCATAGCGAATGAGTCAGACGCTAGACCGGGGCGTTTAAACCACAGACGTTTGTTTTCTTATTGCTCTGGAGGCTGGAAGTCCCTGATCAAGGTGCTAGCGGCGTTGATTCCTGGCTCCCTCCTGCCTCGTAGGCGGCTGCCTTCCTCTGTGTCCTCACGCGGCCTTCCCTCTGTGCAAATGCAGTGAGAGGAGAGAGGGATCGGTCCCTGGTGTCTTTTAAGGACACAAGTCCTGTCGGATTAGGGCCCCGCCCGTACGACCTAATTTAAGCTTAATTCCCTCCAAACATGGGGGTCGGGTCTCCAGCGTACGAATTTTGGAGGAGGTCGCTGTTTGGTCCCTGACAGGACAAAAGTGCCCAGGATCCCATCGTTAAAAACTGAGGGACCTGTCGCCCCAAGTCACAGCAGCCTACGTGTCTGGCCACAAGTTAACCCATTAACCGCCGTGAGAGTTGTATTTGACTCACTCTAGTTTTGACCCCGGGGGCAGCGTGAAGCATGTATTAAAGTCTTGCTTGTACGTGTCCTTATTGTTACGATTAATGTTGACTATTTAAATCTAAAAATGTGGATTAAATGAAGTCAGTCAATTTTGTTTTTCTATCTGTATTAACCTTTAAACTACACTTGCAGTCTTTTTTTTTTTTTTTTTTTTTTTGAGACAGAGTCTCGCTTTGTCGCCCAGGCTAGAGTGAGTGCCGTGGCGTCAGCCTCGCTCACAGCAACCTTAAACTCCTGGGCTCAAGCGATCCTCCTGCCTCAGCTTCCCGAGTAGCTGGGACTACAGGCATGTGCCACCATGCCCGGCTAATTTTTTCTGTATATATTTAGTTGACCAATTAATTTCTTTCTATTTATAGTAGAGACGGGGTCTCGCTCTTGCTCAGAGCTGGTTTCGAACTCCTGACCTCGAGCGATCCGCCTGCCTCGGCCTCCCAGAGAGCCAGGATGACAGGCGTGAGCCACCCCGCCAGGCCTACTTGCAGTTTGTATTGTGTCTTCGTAATGAAACGCTGCGGCCCAAGGAAAAGCTTCCGGTGTTTTGTGTGGGAGCCCAAGTGTTGAAAGAGACTTCCCCAGGGTAGTGTCCGTCCGTTCTAGGGTCTGGATTCTTGGAACCAGTGGAGGAATGAACTCCGCCTGGGCCGGGACTTCTCTCCCTCGACAACTGAATCTGCCTGTGCCATGGGGCGGGTGCACAGCAGCGGGGCTGCACCCGGGGTCTCCGCTCCGGACCCGCTGCGGCAGCCCTCCCGTCTTCAAGAGCTGGGCTCTGCGTGCAGGTGTCCTTGCTCGGACGGCCTCTGGTCGGCGGGCTCCCTCCCTGCGCTCTGACTGGCCCTGCGCCGGGGGGTTTACAGATGGACGTAGGTGGGTGACGCTTTGGACGCCACTTTTAGAATGCGGCAGGGTCTGTGGCAACAGTGGCTTCACAGGTACACAGACTTCTGCGCAGCTGTCTCCGCGAATCAAGGGTCTTGGGCTGTTGCTCTGAGGCCGCTTTGGTCTTTGCTTCACGCGCACAGTCGCTCAATCGGAGAGTCTTCATTGAGCGCCGACTGTGTGCGGGGCGTTGCCATAGATTACGGGGATGCGCGGTGAACCGGCCAGGTGCCCTCCCTGTTCCCTGAGAAGTTTCAAGTTGAGCGAGTCCCTTGGTCTCCCTGAGATGCACTTTGCTCATCTGAAGGCGGGACTGTTAGAAGTGGGAAATCTTCAGTGTTGGGATGAATCTTTAAAACTGTGATTTTTTTTTTTCCACTCTGATTATTGGAGTGATTTGATCTCTTAAGGAATCTGGAACATTTAGAAAAGCATGCATAACGAAGTTTAAAATCATCTGTAATCCATACAAACAACGTTAATCATTTGCCATGTTTCTTCCGAGACCTTTGCCGTGTGTAGGCATACGTATACGTAGGTATGTGCACGTACACATTTTTGTGTAAACATTTGACATCATTATATTCTGATTTGAAACTGTCTTTTTTGAAAGTACTGTTTTCTCTATCTATATATTTTATGTCATTGAACATTCCTATTATGCTTTCTCATGGCTGTTTGACAGTCTGTCATATAGATACATCATGATATTTAGGGCATTTATTTATTTATTTTAGGGCATTTAACTTATTTTCCCATTTTTACTATTACAAATAAATGGTTCCTCAAGATAAATTGCTTCCTCCAGATAAATTCATAGACGTAAGATTGTTGAATCAAACACGTTTTTGCTTCTGAGTATATATTGCAAAATTTCTATCCAGGGAGCTTGTATCATCTTACATGCCTGTTGGCCATGAACAAGAGAGCTAGTTTTCTTGCATCTTCACCAATATGGACATGTATATTTTGTAAATTCTTGCCAATGTGATGGGCGAACATACATATTTTTAAAATTTTAAAATTGTAAAGTAGCACTTGGATGAAGTTTTTATATGCCTTTTTAGCTATTTGTATTTCTACAATTCCTATTTATATCCTCTATTTTAATATTGTTTCTTTCTGAATAAATTTGTGAGAGCACTTTTTATCTCAAAGGTGTTAAATCATTTTCTTTTACACGTTGCAAATATTTTTCCTACTTTTTGTTTTTTCTCTTACATACAGGTATTTCAGATGAAAAACAATTATTTCTTTCATAGCCAGGTCTATCCGTCCTGCTTCTTTAGCTTCTTTGCTTAGAAAACTATTCAATCACAAGGTTAGATATATTTTTCTAGCTTTCTTTTTGGTTCCTAAATTATTCAGTTTATTTTGGGGCTTTTTGTTACATTTATTTGTCTATTTATTTTGCCACTAAAGCCACAATGTATTTGTTCTAGTCTTTCATGTGTAAGATCTCCAGTTTCTTTTTCTTTCTCTTTATCTTTTCTCTTTCCCTTCCTCCCTCCCTCCCTTCCTCCGTCTCTCCTTTCCTTCCTTCTTTCTTTCCTTCCTCTTTCTTTCTTCCTTCCTTCCTTCCTTCCTTCCTTCCTTCCTTCCTTCCTTCCTTCCTTCCTTCCTTCCTTCCTTCCTTCCTTCCTTCCTTCCTTCCTTCCTTCTTTTCCTTTCTTTTATTTCTTTTCATTTTAAGCCCATTTCCGCACATTCTACAGATTGTCTCACTTCTGACTTCTCCATGGATCTGCAGTGTCGATTCTGTTCTTGAACTGTAAGAACTTCAAAATTAAAGGATGATATTTTAAATTTCTTACTTTATGAACCCCGACAGTATCATCTTATAAACAGTTGTCTTAGCTTATCCCTTGGCTTTTACCCTCAGTTCATATTTTCTTGAATTAAATGACACAAAACACGTGCCATTTAAAACTTTCTTCTACTTGCTGTAGCAAGTGTTTTGCAAATAATTGCTTGGCTTCTCTTCCTTGGAAGGTTTTCAGAAGACGCCTTCTTTTCTCTCCTGTGACTTTTTTCACAGGCGCTGTTCACCCTTGGCAGGGCAGAGAGGCCACTAAGGCCTGGCCCCGTCCCCACCGTGTGTGGTGTGGCCTTGGATTCTTTCGTGGTCTACCTGGATCCTTACAGGGCCTTCTGACCCGGTTTCAGCGCTCAGTCCCAATCACAGGCCGCGTCAGCGTAACCCGGTGGCCTGGGCAAAGGCCCGGAGCCTGGCGGCCGGCAGTCCGGTGGAGCAGTCGGGTCTCTTCCTTCTTCTGTGTGTTCGTGAGGGTCTTCTTCAGGGACTGGGCTTCTCTTCCTGCAGTTTCAGTTGGCACGTCCTTCACTCTAGGTACAGGGGGTTTCTGTGCCCGTCCTGCCTCCCGTGGGGACGAGGGAAGATGCTTCGGTTTGGGAAGGAGCCGCAGCCGTCAGAGGTTTGTCTGCGAGTAACTCCGCCCCCTAGCGAGGCTGTGCTGTGGCTTCTGCAGGGCCCACCCCGGGGTCCTCAGTGACGGGACGCTAAGCGGGGTCCTGCCGGGACGCCCCTCCTCCCAACCCGCGCCACGGAGCCCCTGCCTCGCCCGAGCCGGCCATTCCCCGGCGTCCCCCGTGAGTTAGAACCCTGGTGTCTGCTGTCCTGTCTCCAGTGGGCCCCTCTTCAACCCAGAATGACCTCAAGAGAGGCGGCATGTGAGGCCCACCCTTCTGCAGTCATCGGCCGGTCCGGGTTTTCCCTGTTTCTTGCGGTCCTTGGCATCTTATTTGAGCTGGTTTCCGGAAGAGGAGGTATAATCCGATGCCTGGGATGGAATGAGATGGCGGAAGACTTGTCCAGGGAATCAGGCATGGGCCCTGAAGCCTGTCTGAGATAACCCCTGTCCTGCCAGCCTCACGCTTGTGATCTGAGGATGAGATTGAGACGCTAAAAATGCGGAAGGACTTTGAAGTCTGCTCAGAGCATTATGCAGATGCAGAGTGGCTTTGTTATCCCCACATTTTGTAAGACCAGAAATGGGTAGCCTTGTTGGAAGCAAGTTTGAGTTGTGAACTTTCCCTGAGGCGTGTGCGACGCGGAGCGTGGTTATTTAGGTGGGGCACAAAGGCTTTCTATCTATGTCTCGCCTCCTTCTTTCACAGCCATGCATCTGAAATAGAGGTTTGTCTTGCTCTTTATCTCCCCGAAGAGAAGGCTGGCCTGAATTTCCATTTTAGACCGTTGCTTTGAGCGCCAAGAGATGGTTTCAGCAAAAGAAACTAATCTTCGGATAAGTCTGCCCCTAAACAATGCCTGGGATCAGGGGCAAAGGCTTTAATTAAGATGGAAGAGTGGGTAATTTCTGGCCTATTTGGGAAGCTTAAAGTTGATTTGGTTTGAATGAACGTAATGACTTTTTGCTTAAAATGCAAATATTAATGCAAGAAAGAGCCTGGGATTGACTCTCGGCCCAATTGGAAGAGATTGTTATTTCTTTTTCTTGTTAACTTCTTTTTTTTTATGTCTTTTCCCTTAAAGTAATAAAGGTCCTCCTCCCTCCTGAAACGCTAATGTACAATTTAACATGTGGGGTATTTTTTTCCTCCTTAAATTTCTTTTGGCTTGGCAGTTGCCTATCTTTTCAGAATTCTTAAAAGCTGTGCAAGTTTTAGGCACTCACGGATCTTTGAAAAAAAATAGTAAGGGTTTGTTGTCGTTTGCGTTTGTTTGGGTGATGTGAGAGCAGGGTTCAGATGTGTCTTTCTTCCAGGCCCTTCTCAGTGTTGTGGCGTGAGCAGCTTTGGCCTCTGCTCCTACACAAAACGGGAGAATGACGCATACTTACCATGGCGCTTGCACGTCCCCAAATGAAGTTTTAAAACTTGAAGTATCATGTATTGCTCTTAGCTCCTGCAGCACCAAGAGCTGCAATGAAAAAACACGTTTTGAATGTTGATTAAGGCATTAACAAGGGCAGATGGGAAAGCGGTCAGTTATACCAGTGTTTGTTAAAAGCAATTCTGATCAGTGATGCTTTCAGCGATTATAATAATTTCGGGTAAAAAGTATGCTTCATGCGAAATTACAATGGCTTAAGCATTGCCAAGTTATTATATTTATGTTGCAGGCAAATTTTGTTCTGGAAATAAAAGATGGCAACTACCCGTACTCCTTTCTATTCTAATAAGTGATATGTTTTTTTTTTTTTTTTCCTTTCCTTTCCACTGGTCATTGTTCTTACTTACGAACTTTTGTGTGATGGTAATCACAGCACCCGAGCAGCTTTGAGCCTAGTGGTCTTCCGACATTCATGGTACAGAAAGGTCTTTTCTCCAGTTCTCCACTCAACGGGACGCCCCTGGCGGCCTCAGCCTGTCCCCGCAGTTGCACGTGCGCTGGGCTGGCTCCCCGAGTCTGTCCCTGCCGGGTGATGCCGCAGTGGGCGTCTTGCTCCAATTCCATCTTCACTTCCTTCTGCTGGGGAAGGTTGTGTATGTGTGTGTGTGTGTGTGTTTGTTTAGAATAAATTGAAAGGAGTGAGATGGCTGTGCCAGGTTTCAAGGAATTTCTAGCAGGTGAGGAGCAGGGAGGAGCCAGCGGGAGGAAGACGTGCAATGTCGCAGAGACCTTCATCTGGGGAGGAAGAAGAGGGCTGCTGGCGGGTCTCCGCCCTCAGGTGCTGCAGGCCCAGGTTGGAGGCGGGGACGAGCTGTGAGCGCCGGGAACCATCTGCCGGGAACCTCTTTCCCTTTGCCAGTCAACCTAATTTGGAAGCAGCTTTGAGTTTGAATCAGACTAGCTGGGAGTGTGACTGCACACTCCTCCCGCTTAAAAGTCTGTGGATTTTTACTTCCTGCTGGAAGCCACAGGCAGGGAAGGGCTGGGGCCGGGCCCAGGCAACCTGGAGAAAGCGACGGGAGGGAGGGAGACGCCCCGGCAGAGGGGAGATGCGGTCGGTCGCTCATCCCAGAGTCAGGCGGCCTTTGCCGGAGTTCTGTTTTTCTTCCCTCCTCGCCCAGGCAAGCAGGCTGCCCACAGCGCAGTCAGTCCTTCTGCCACCAAACTGGCGGTGGAGGGAGAAAAGCAGGTCTGCGACGATCCAAGTTGCTAGGGAGCCTCAAACCAGATGTCTCAACCCTGGCAGCCTCATAGAGCTTGCCATCTCTTTCCCTGTTCTTTTCAGCTCCTGGGCTCTTACTGGTTTCGTCAGACTGCCATGAAATAACTCGGTGGCCTCTGCCTTAACTAGGAAGTCTTTTCTCAAAGGAACGGAATGCTTTAGGAAAGAGAAAAACAAAGGAATAAAGCAAAACAAAATAAAACAGCCACCGGTCAGGCCGCATGATGAGATTTCCGATTTTGCCATGACTCTGTCCCCCGGGAATGCAGAGCTTTGAGTCGATGGGTGTCGCAGGGATGGTGATAAGAAGTTCTCCTACTTAACAAATGCAGAGCTGAAAATCCACCGCAGCACATCTGAGCTCACGCTGGCACCACTCGGTCTCCTCCCAGTTCCCGCCGGCGTGGGCTGCGGGCACCGGCTCGGGCTGAGTCTGTGGTCAGCGTCTTGAGGGCCAAACGTTTCCTTTCCGTTCTTTCGACTGCAGCAGCATTCCTGATGTTGCCACGGCCCCTTACCTCCGAAAAAACCCCAGCAAAATGGTAGGAGACATACACGGATTTTAGTAATTAGCATATTTATTTGCAAAGAGGAAAATGCTAGCCTGCGCCGTGTCATTTTCAAAACCAGGTAGAAGCTGAGTGATGGCGACTTGTCTGGTACATGCATAACCACCAGGCCCTCTGTTTCTCTGTCCTGCCAATCTTCCAGGCGAAACGGACTCCGGATAACCTTTAATTAAAACCTGCTCTGTAACCTAGAAATGGCTACAAGTGTTGACGGCGTAATTCAGAATCACACGTTAGTACTTTTATATATCCGTAAACATTTTTTCGTGTCCCATTGGCACTTTTAAGCCCATTTAAAGACCTTAAAGGTGTTCAGGGACTGTTTAGAGGCATGATCTTCTTGCTGTAGGCAGAGTAAAGGAATTAGAAAAGTGATGAATGAGGAAAGTGGACAAGAAGGATTTGCAATATATCCTGTAAACAAGATGCAACGTGCTGAGTGTCCTCTGCAAATCCCTTCGCCTTTGTGGTTGTAAACCTAAGGCATCATCCAGGAGATTGGCAGGAGCTCGGTCGTAAACAAAGGCAGAGTGGGACAAAAGCCTCGGCAGCAGCCCTGTGGGTTCGGCGTCGGGCGCTGGTGCGGTCAGCAGTCGGTGTTTAGCACTGTGCAGATGCAATGCGCCGTGTGTACTGTCTCTTCTGATTCTTACGGCACCTAAATAAATACTGTGATGATTCGTTTTGTGCATGGAGAACATGTGGCTCATTTTGGCTATGAACGCGCTCCAGTAAGCGACTGGCCTGGTACCGTAACACAGCAGAAGGCTGGAGGGCTGGGACTGAGCTTCTGAACCTGTGAGGAGTCTCTTAGTGCCCTTCCCTCTGCCATCCTGCCGCAGGTACAAACGTGGACGTTAGA
Organism: Microcebus murinus; assembly: GCF_040939455.1. NCBI lineage: Eukaryota > Metazoa > Chordata > Mammalia > Primates > Cheirogaleidae > Microcebus > Microcebus murinus. The sequence goes on from NC_134127.1 coordinate 1,702,755, forward strand.
ACTGTCGTGTTCCCAAGCGTTAAACGCATTGGGAGGCTGGCTGGGCTCTCAGTTGAGCAAAAGAAGAAGAAAAAATGCAACTGAGAGGGCATCACTTTCTCCATGCTGGGAGCACAGCCAGAAATCAATAGCCCTGCCGACTGAGAAGCAAGGGCACCTTCATTTACTCGCACGCACCTGCCCACTTGCAGGTAGCTTGGGCTCTGGTCACCCCCAGACTTGCATACAGTATCCTTTGTTTGCTCCTGCTCTCTGACCTTAGGGCCTGCCTTTTGGCAGCTTGTTAATGCAGCTCAGGCATGGGAGAGTCGCAGGAAAGTTTGTACTGGGGACACTGCGTGTACCCAGCTCCCCGGGAGCTGCTGCCCCAGATCCTCAGGACAGAGCAGCAGGAGCGAGAAAAGATGATGCGGCCTCTGTTCTCATCACAGTGAACCCTTATGTTGTTTCCTCTGCCTACTTGTTCTTACTTTTGAGGACAGTTAAATATAGTGCAGGACCCGCTCTAGGCTAGAAGATCCCAATGTTTTGCTTTATCGCTGTGTTTTCTTATCCTGAAATTGTATATGGCTTTATGACCTTGGGCAAGTCACTTAACCAGTCTGAAACTACCTCCCACACATGGAAGTGTTTCCAACTGAAAACACTTTTTTTTTTTTTTTTTTGCATTTGTGGTCACTGGCAAAGTTGCGAAGGATTTGAAGTGGCTTCTCGTTTACAGTGTCTGCTTCTGCTTTTCCTTCCCAGAGTCGAAAACATGCCAGCAAAGTCCGATTGTATTACATGCTTCACCCCAGGGACGGGGGATGCCCTGCCAAGAGGCTCCGGTCAGAAAATGTGAGTATCTGGCACTTGCATGATTTGTTCTGATTGCTGAGAACTTTGCAGATGGAAGAATTGTAGTCATGTCCAGATCAGTAGAAGAGCTAAGTAGAAATGGTTCTCATTAAATAGTGCAGAAAGTATTACAGGTATCAAGGTTTGCTGGGTTTTTTTTGTTTGTTTGTTTGTTTTTTTTGCTTCCTGCTGGAACTTGCCATACAGCGTGGGGGGATTCGATGACATTGCACTAGGACCACGTGGAGGGGATGCACAAGGCTGGGTGAAGGGCGACAAGGACCAGCAGATGACAAAGTATTCGGAAGACAGGACCTAAGGGGCAAACCTGTTGGAAATATTAGATACTTTGCTTTTTACTTGTTTTATTTTTCCTGTGGTGTGTAAACCAGAATGCCTGCTCGTTAATTTATAATGAAGAGACTGTGTAAAAAAAAAAAAAATACTTAGGCTTCTTCATCAGCATTCCTCTCCCTGAGGGAGCATTTACTTGGGAAGACAAATGACAATTATAAAGTTGTTTTGAGAATGCAAAGGGAGAGCAAAGGGGGATTTCAGCCAGGCCAACGCAAAGACCGATAAAATAAATATTCCTTCCTCCCAGCAGGGGCTCCTTTTCCTAATGAGTGGAATATGCATATCCACCAGCTGCCCAGGCCTTCATGATAAACACTGCGGATTAAACGGAGAAATCCTTGACCCTCTGAGCTTGGAGCGGGCCGTGGGCGTAGGATTTATACCCCGTGCTGTCACTTGTGTTGCGATCTTGTGTTCCTTCTGCCACTGTGTAGGTGGCAGTCTCCTTTGCTTATTAAAAAAATATGACCGCTGAAAGAAATTTTACAAAACCCGTGCTTGTGTATTTTTCACAGGGATACAAAGTAAAAAGAAGGAAAAACAAAAAAAACTGGCCTATGACCAAAGGCTGTGCACATCAGGGCTGTGTTTTTAACGAATTCCAGGCATGCCTCTCGGCCTTACAGAATGAGCTGTTCACACGCAGGCCGATCGGATCGGACCTGCCTGGGTGCAGGCAGCAGCGTTTATAGCTTGTTGGGGGCAAAAGATGCCGTGAAAACTTTGCAAGCTGTTGAGAGAGGGGGCTGGGTGTAGTTCTTTGAGCCCTTAGCTTTAGGCTTTTGGGCAAACAGTTGACCTCTTGGAGCCCCCAGTGTTCTCGATCGTTCTCAGGGGGTGCATGTTAAGAGCAGCGGTGGGCGGGAGGGGCCTGCTGCACGCCGAGGAAGCAGGTAAACTCTAGCAAGACGCAGACGTGCCTTGAAATCCATGGCACAGTGAGGGAGATCAAGGCCCTATAGCACAGTAGCTGTGAGGTCACGCTCTGAGTGTTCATTCACATTCCGCACAGAGAGCCATGGAGAGGGACAGCAAGTGGAGCTTGATCTGGGCAGGGCAGGTGTCACTGGAGGGCTGGCGTTTGAGCTGGGCTTTGGGGGCAGACGTGGATTTTACCAGGTGGAGGCGGTAGGAGTGAGGAAGGAGGAGACCAATTGTAGGTGCATTCCTATAAAAAAAAAAAACTCATGAAGCCACAGGAGACTGGCCTAAGTCTGTGTGTACGTAACCTCAGGATCCTGTGGCTGCAGTGGGACCATGCTTTCTCCACCAGAAGAGTATCTGCTAGCGGGAAAGCAGCACTGAAATGACCCAGCCATGGTGCCTGGGTCCCTTCAACCAACAGCCATTTAGAGTCTTACCTTCGTGGCCAGAAATGATGGGGGTTCACCACCCCTCGGCAGTCTGTCTTCTGTCCTCTCAGGTTCTAATCATGGTGTTGGCGCTTGTATCTCGGCTCCTGGGGAGGGCTCAAAGTGGCAAACAGAAAGAAAGTTCTGGGTCTCAAGCTGGTGGTGTATTTGTAGAGACTCAGTGGACATGGTCTTTGCCCCTCTGGCCAGGTCATGCCACTCAGGCTCTGGTTCCTGCCGGTCATCTTGGGGACAGTGCATGGAGCGGAAGATGTTTGGATTTTAGAGCGAGAAGCATTTACAAGTGATCTCCATTTGAAGTCCCCCTTGCAAACTTTTTCCCTCTACTGTGTCCTGGGTTTTGGAAACTTTGATCTGCCAATGATTTATTTATCGAACAATTTTTCCGTAGCTTATGAATCACAGTATAAAAGCAAATCAGTAAACAGGAAAAAAGCCACAAGATCATCTTACGCTCTGAAGACGGTAGCTGTGTTGTATTACCCAGGTGCGCATTGCATAGGTTGAATGCGTCACTTCCGCTCAGCATTTGGTATATGGGGCTCACCGTGGAAGCCACACACAGGCCCTCTCAGGGGCGTTGGGAGTGTGCGTCAGTGATCGCGGGCACCAGCTTTCTTAGGTCCAGACTCACACCCAGGGATTGCACGTGGGGTCCGCTTTGCACGTGCAAAGGGGCAGTGGCCGAACCACATACAAAATAGAACTGTGGCCCATGACCTGCAGCAAGCGGTCCGGGAAACCAACCCATTACCGTAGTAACCCGTCCCGGACGCCAGCCTGAGTTAAGTCAGACTCACGGAAAGTCCGCCAGTCTGCCGGGAGGATTGCCTGCCTGTCTCGGTAGCTGGTCTCCGGCCTCGCCATAGCAACCCTTTCCGGCCAGGGCTGGCTTGAGTCCCCCCCGTTTCCCTGGCTCCTCTGCCTGCCTTTGCCTTCCCTCCAAACACTGGGGTCCTGGCCCACTCCCCTGCTGTGGCCAGCTCTGAACACACAGCCTCTGCTTGTCCCCATGTGGGTGGCCCGCATTTATTTCCGTAGGGTTGGAAAGTGGGGGTGGCGTGATGACATCGATAAACGGGGTTAGCACGAGGCCCAGCTGGCGTAACGGGCGTTCAGCGCCTCGTGCCAGAGCACTTTCTGCACGCGTTGTTATTGCTGACACCCTCTCCACCCCCACCCCGTTCTCGGAAGGATGTGACACTTTCTTCCACCTTCCACCTGCCTCTGGGCGGGCGCCCGTCTCCCCTGCTTCCCGCGGCGGGGGCAGGTGTGCGTCCCAGCGCCGCCTGACCGAGAAGAGTGTTTGCATCTGCGTGGATGCCAACAAGGCCAGTGGCTTTGCAAAGCAGAGCAAAAGAGCTCCTGGCTTTCCACACCCTGGCCACAGTGAACCCTGCGCCCAGCCCCACTCACAGTCACTCCAGATTCAATTACAGATGAAGGGAAGCGCCTGTTATTGGTCAAAACGTCTGTCCTTGCCATTCCTATTTCAAGTCATTTGACCTTTTTTGTTGCTTTTTTTTTTTTTTTTCTTTTTAAAACTCAAATCATGGCTGTGTTCATTTTGGGGGCATTTTCAGCTTTGTAAATGTCCCCGTCACATGCTGTTTAGCATACTCATTTGGATCTTCTATTTTTTTTTTTTTTTTAATCCCTGAAATTTCAGAGTAAGACATTTTCCCCTTGAGGCCACAAGAGTAAAATCAAATGCAAAATAAATTTCTGTAGTCAATTGCCTTAGAGGAATTTCTAGTAATCCCTGGAGCATTAGAATCAAAAAGGACGTCAGAGTTTATCTGGTCCATTGAGATTCCCATTTTTCCGCGCAGTGGCCCTCTTATTATCTCCTCGCCTGTGGATAACACGCTTCGGAAAAAAGAAAACTATTTGTTTGGGAAACAGCACTTTTAAGGAAAAAGGCGATTTCACTTTATGCTTTTATTCCCCCCCGATTCTTTGATTTTAAAAGACATGCGCAATCGCCAACGGAAATCTCCATCGGTACTAAGCGGACAGTGTTTTACGCGGAGTTAATGTAACTCCACGTGAAGTGGAGAGGCTTGGCATTTGGTCAGTGTGACCGGCGTCATTACTCTTCACGCTTACACGCTTCCCCTCAGGCCTGAGATACTCTGCGGCGTACGTAGCTCGAGGACCCGAGTGTCACTTTCAGAGGTCCCTAGACATCCGATTCCAGGCTGGAGGGACCGGTGTAATCTCAGCCCTTTCTAGTAAGGCCCACAGAAGCACCACGGCCTGGGCAGACTGGTCAGGCCTGAGATTAAAACCCGGCTCCCCTAAGCGCCATTGCCAGGCTTTTCCCCAGGGACCCTGAGACGTGCGTGTTGTTTTTGGGCCTTGCAGCCGTGGCTGGGTCCACAGGCCCGGGGTCCCTGCTGTTCTGGGCAAAGCCGTAACAGTGGCTGGCGTTGACCGGGGATTCCCGTACGTGAGCACGCTCAGCCCTCACGGTCCTCCAGCGGGTTGGCGCCGTCATCATCCCGCCGTACAGGGAAGCAAACCGAAATGGAGAGATTAACTTGCTCGCCTCCGGGCACACGACCGTCAGGTGGCGGAGACGTGGCCGGGGAAGTGGAAGACAAAAGAAAATTTTCCGGGACGGTGACCTGGCTGCGCCGCGTCCCATCACGGCACGGGTGGTGGCTTCGGTCTGCTCGGGGCTGGGGGCCGTAGATGACCTCCCCAGTAGAGATGAGGGTGTCCTGGGAGGGAGCCTGGGAAACCTCGCATCTTAACACAGCGCCTGCGTGCTGCGGTGCAAGCGAACCTCGGTGCAGGGAGGGGTCCTCCCCTGCGGGGCGGGGCGGGGCAGGATTTCCTGGAGAGAGGGAGGATCGCATGTGGGTGAGCCGGGCGGAGAAGGGTGGGGAGGGGCTCCCCTGCGCGTGGAGTCCGCGTCCGTCCGCGTGAGCGCCCGTGGGTGGCCGTGAGTTTCCTATGGCCGCTGTAACCAATCTGGAAGTTTGCTCTCCCAGCTCCGGCGGCTGCAAGTCTGGGATCTCGGGGCGGGCAGGCCCTGCCTTCCGGGGACTTGGGTCTCTTCCATGCGTCTCTCCTGGCTGCTGGTGCTGCCCATGCTGGGTGACCCTTGGTTTGCACCACCCAAGTCTCTGCCTCCGTCTCCACGTGGCCTTCTTCCCTGTCCGCATCTGTGTGTGCCCTTCCCTTCCCGTAAGGACACTCGGAATCAGATGGGTGGTCGGCTCTAATCCGGTACGACGGAATTTTAAATAAGTACAAGTGCACGGCCCTATTTCCAAATGGCGTTGCATGTTGTAGGCGGACATGGATTGGGGAGGGGGACGTTATCCAGTCAGCACCCCGGCAGCAACCAGAGCTGCGGCAGGCACGGCGGGTGGGTGTTGTGTGTGGCGCTGGCCTTGGCTTTGTCCAAACGCCCTGCTTTCTCCTGCGGTGCTGCTGAGCTCACTGCCAGTCCCCACAGGCGGACGGGTGCGTCCACCAACACGGGCCGTGCGTTGGCTTGCGCCGTGCGTGGCTCGTAGCGTTTAGAGTGAGAAGTGGGGTGGAAGCGGGGATTCTTTTTTTTTATTAATGAGGGAACATGCTGGTGTTCCTCGTCATGAGGCTCGATGCGTGGCACACAGCAGTCCTTGAATAAATCTTCGCGACGATGGAATGTCGACACAGGCGCCGATGCGCGTCCTCCCTCCCGACGCGATTCCGCACGTCTGTGGGGTCACACACGGTCTACTGGGCACATGTGGTGGCAGCCTCCACGGCTCTGCAACGTTCCCAAGCAAGGGGGAGGGGCCCGAGAAGGCACCTGACGGCAGAAATGACGCCACGGCCACGGTGACAGAGGGCAGGCTTGCTTTGGAAGGCCGCGCTCTCCCCGAGTTCTGTCTTTAACACGGTGCAAAGCCCAGAAACAGTCGTTTCTGTGGTTCGATTCCCGGAGAGGCCGGGACCGTTCCAAATGGCCGACCCGAGGCTCCCCTGCCCTGCCGCGAGCCTCCCCCCTCCCCCAGGCCGGGCAGGGCTGGCTGGGCGTTCTGTCGAGGCAGACGAGACGTCCCTCAGAAGTCACCGCGTCCGTGACATCGCCGTTGCTCTCAGGCTCCGTAGTCCCATTTTTCAGACACGCCTGGGTATGGGCTTAGAGCCGCAGGCTGCCAAATGCCGGCCGCGGCCCCAAGCCCCACCCGCTGTGGCCACCCCCCCCTTCGTCCCCGGAGCTTTCTGTGCGTCCGCGTCTGTCCCTCTGCCCCTTTGCGGTACGTAGAGCGGATCCTCGCTATTTGCAGATTCCGTTTGTTGGAAATCTGCCTACTCACTGACGTTTATCTGTGACCCCCAAACCAACGCTCCCACACTTTTGCAGTCATTCTCAGACACGTGCAGGGCAGGGAAATATGTGTTGCCCAACGTGCGTGTTCCCTGCCGAGCTCAAACCAGGCCACGCTCTGCCCTCTCCTTTCAGCTCTCACGCCGCAGACAGGAGTCTCTCGCGGTCTACTTAGTGCCACGATCTCCACGTTTTTGTGCTTTTTAGTTGGTGGTTTTGCTGTTTCAGACGGCGCCACGCGCCACGCTGAGGCGTCGTCCGGTGTACCTAAGTGCAGGGCGCTGCGACGTGCCTTGGAGAGAAAATGCGCGAGTTAGATAGACTTCGTGCAGACATGAGCTTGCTGCTGGCTGGGAGTCAATGTTAATGAATCGGCAGCATGCGTTAAACAGAAACATACATAAAACAAGATTGCGTATCGATCAGTTGACGAAAATGGGACCAGAGGCCCCAGGAAACTAATGCCGTACTTTCCCCGGGAGCAGTGGCTCAGTGCTTGCCATTTCAGTGTTCGCAGCAACTTAGGACATAACTGCTGTGAACAGCGAGAGCCAACCGCGTGCTGGCCGTGTGTGCGTCCACACGCGTGCGTGCATACATACACAGCTGCACAGCGTCCCGCCGCGTGGATGTCCCGTAATCTGTGCCGTCTTGTACGGGTGGGCTTTGGGTGTTTCCTGTCACTTGCCACTACAGACAGTGGCACAATGCACGCATGTGTGTGGACCTGCCTTCCAGCCGGACACATTACATATATGTAAAAGAAAATTTCCCAGAAGCGAGACCGCCGGATCAAAACACGCTGGCATTTGCGATGCTGGTAAGCACCACCCTGTCTTGTCCATGGGGGCTGTGCCCGTTTATGCTGCCCGGAGCTGGCTCTGGGGGCTCCTTCCCCCCCAGGCCAGGTGGCAGAGTGGAACACAGACCTCTGGGCTTTCTCCTCCTCCTCCTTCTTCTTTCTTTAAGACAAACACACAGAACTTTACTTTGAGAGGATGCTCCGGATGCCAGGGCCACGGGAGTAACTTTAAGCATGAACGTTTTCATTTCTTTCCCCTCAAAGTGCCCCTAAGTAGAGGAGAGTGACGCGGTGATGTGTGGCGGTCCTGAAGCCAGGCGCAGTGGTGAAGGCCAGTGCGTCCCGGTTCCGTTCTTCCTTCTTCACGTCTCTTCGGTTCTTTAGGGGGTGGCATCAGGGGTGCATGGGGTTCTTTTTGGGGGGCCATCAGGGGTGCATGGGGTTCTCTAGCGAGGGTTGGATGCCCCCCTCGGTGTGGTGGCCCGGTTGCTCCACATTCTCTTTCCTTCCCCCGTTTCCTTTCTTCAAGTGTCTAACTTTCCAGCACGTCTTTCCTGTCTCTGTTGTTTTTTGTTGTTGTTGTTGTTTTTTTTGAGACAGAGTCTCACTTTGTTGCCCAGGCTAGAGTGAGTGCCGTGGCGTCAGCCTCGCTCACAGCAACCTCAACCTCCTGGGCTCAGCGATCCTCCTGCTTCAACCTCCCGAGTAGCTGGGACTACAGGCATGCGCCACCATGCCCGGCTCATTTTTTTTGTGTATATTTTTAGTTGGTCAATTAACTTCTTCCTATTTTTAGTAGAGACGGGGTCTCACTCAGGCTGGTTTAGAATTCCTGACCTTGAGCAATCCGCCCGCCTCAGCCTCCCAGAGTGCTAGGATTACAGGAGTGAGCCACCGCGCCCGGCCTCTCTGTTGGTTTTTTATGGGTAGATAGATTTCCTTGATTAATGTGCTAGAATCCCACGAAAGATAAGTTTGTTTTTTTTCCTTCAATCTCAGCTCTTTTCTGAAAATTTGTATCATTCACTTTTTTTTGAGACAGAGTCTCGCTTTGTTGCCCAGGCTAGAGTGAGTGCTATGGCATCAGCCTAGCTCACAGCAACCTCAAACTCCTGGACTCAAGCGATCCTCCTGCCTCAGCCTCCCAGGTAGCTGGGACTACAGGCATGCGCCACCATGCCCGGCTAATTTTTTCTATATATGTTAGTTGTCCAATTAATTTCTTTCTATTTATAGTAGAGACAGGGTCTCACTCTTGCTCAGGCTGGTTTCGAACTCCTGACCTCGAGCAATCTGCCTGCTTCGGCCTCCCAGAGTGCTAAGATTACAGGCGTGAGCCACCACGCCTGGCCCATCATTCACTTTTAATCAAATTTCTTTCCATTCATCCTCATCTCTTACCTGGCCACAGGGAAGGGTCTGCATGATCTTGCACCTTTGCCTCCCTTTGTCCTGATGGCAGTGAGTCTTTACTGCCAGAAGGCTGGGTCATAAATCATGCTTGCTATCTGCCCATTAGGTGACCCCCTGTGGCCACTCTGTTTCTTTTTAGTGACCTCTGGGCATTCCTCACGCTCAGAATATTATTCTTACAGAACGGGGAAGTCTGTTTCCTTCACTACATTCTGACTCGTGACTGTTTGGCTTTGTTTAGGCTGATGTGTTCTTTTAGGAATATTTACACACACACGCATTTTTTTCTTCTTGCTTTAGAATCAGCCAAGGGTTGTGACATTAGAATACAGGACACATTTATAACTTCATGTGGCCTGGATTTGGTGCAGGTGATGCTGAGACAATGACGAATGTCTCCTGATAAACACCAGAAAACCTTGCAGAAAATACATTTTTAAAATACAGGCGATGTAGTGAGTTCTGCTGACTTGCAGTAAAATGCATCTTTTGGGACTTGGCTCGGGAAGTCCCTCTTGTGCCCCTGGCCCGTGTCACAGAGTGCACTGGAGGGTTCTGCACACGTTATCTTACATAATTCTCAGAAAACTGTGTCATGCAAGCATTCCTGTGCTCGCTTCACAAATGACATAAAGAAGGGTCAGAGGGCAGAGGAAGCATAGCTAGGATCAAAACCGAGGTCCCTAATTCTAGCGCCTTTTTTAGCTTGCCACCTCCCTGTGGCCGCCTTTGATGCATTGCGTTTCTTTATTATTTTTTTTTTTTAAGAACACGCTTTCACTCACTCCTAGCTCAGCCACTTTACATCCAAATGACATTCACAGTTCCCGGGTCCTGCAGAACGTTTTGTACAGGAGCCGCTAAAGGAAAGCTTCCGCCCCAAGCCTGCAGGGAGCTGGAGCAGGGTGCGCAGGGTCACTGCAGCGTGTTCTTCCCCCCAGGGCCCTGCCGAGAGTTGCTGGCCTTGAGACCCGTGGAAAGCCGCAGGGCTCAGACAAGGGCGTGGGCGTCGAAGGCTGCCCCGGGGCTGAAGCTGGCCTCGGTCAGTTCCTTCACTCGGCGAGGCTCAGATGCCTCATCTGGAAGTGGTGAAGCGTGACCATAATGATGTGAACATCCAGGTGGGAGCACAGAGCCTGGTGAGGGATGGGCTCTCAGCAGCGTCACTTCCTTCTACTGCACGGGACGGTGGCTCGCCTCTTTCTGATCCTCCATCTGACCGGGTGAGACCCGGTGAAGGGCTGAAAGAGCCAGCGGGGGAAATCCAGGGGTCTGTGTCCCGGGGCTAGATGATGCCCAGAGATAACACATTCACAGAAGCCCTGAGCCGTTGCCAGGGAACCAGGAAGACGGACAGGAAATATCACCGTGTTCAATAACACTCTTGTTTTAAAGAACCCGAACAAACACAAAGAGCGTAAAATATGGTGTTGGCATTTGCACATCCGGCTTTGCTTGGAGGAGCGCATTCGTCTTGTCATTTCTTGGCCGTTGTCCAGCCCCCCCCCCCCAATACTTCCACATTTCGGTGCAGCTAGAGAGAGTGGCGGTACCTTGGACAGCTCCGGGTGACAGCGTGCACAGCCCTCCCCATTGGCTGCTGTCCTGTAGTCCCCTCCCCTCTGCCCATGCAGGTGTTGCTCAGCCGTGGCACGGTGGCTTTAACAGACACTGAAGGTGTGGCTGCTCAGGCGTACCCTTCCTGGAGCCCCGTCGAGGCTGTCTGCGGGAGCGACTGTGAGCGAGCACGGCACAGGCCATCACCCGCTTGCAACGTGGGACTGTCCCTTTTTGGTCTGTGACACCGGAGAGCAAAATCAGCCTGTGACCGTGCGTGATTTGCCTATTAGCCTTGTCTCCGTGCCAAGCACAGTTAAAAGGAAACTCGCGTGCAAACGGAGATGATTTTTATTGTGACTTCCTGATGGAAAAAGGCATTTTTCCTTCAAAGTTATTAACTAGGTTTTATGGCTGACCTTTAGAGGAATGTTTATGACTCCAGGTACTCAAGAGCTCGGCAAATATTATCCTCCGTATAATTTAAATAGTCGTTATAGCGTTGTCTGTAGCCGCCGAATGTGTGTCAGAAGACACAGTGTTGTCCATTTACAATTTTTGATATTTTGTTGTAAAGGAAAAAAAAATAATTCTTGTTTCGCTGATGCAGGGAGTGATGGTTGACCTTTTCTTATTAAATTTCCTCTTCACATTTCAGCTGTATGTAATCCTAGAAGGTCACTTGTGGGTATTAGCAACCCTAAAAATGAATGGTCCTGATGCCACATCCTCGAGTTGACAAATGAGTGTGTTTGGACTCTCATTACCCCTCACAGCTATTGTTGTAATGGGGGCTGGAAAAACTAGATGAAATTATGGAAAAACTAGATGAATTTCTTGAACACCAAGCCTTAAAGAGTCTTTGGTCTGTCTCTCCTCCTGCCCCTCTTACCATAAATACTTTGCATTTTTATGTTTTTTGTGCATTGTGACCATATTCTCCTGGGTGGCGTCAGTTGTCACTTTGATAGCCAATGCTGCAAAAGAGAGGGAAAGAGAAAGAAGAGGGGCAGAAAGGGGGGAAAAAAACAGAGCACTATGAAGGGAAAAGTGATGTTAAATTGTAACCAAAGAATATCTGAGCCTGGAGGAGATTTTAAGGCTTCTCAATGGAATCTTGTCCCCGAGAAATAAAACAGAAAACCTGTAGTGCTGTCTGCATTCCACTCGGGCTTCCAGAAAGGCCAAGAGATCTTGGGCAAGTCACTCGACTTTCCTGGGTTGTTTCCTCCTCCGGACTAAATGATCAATTGTTTCTTTCCAATTTTAGTATGAATAGCATGCCATTTGAAAATTTTCTAGAAATCAAGGCTATGATTTATAAATAAAAGGGATCAGTGGATTGTTTATAATTTCAAGACTCCTTTCATTTTCTCATGCACTCATTATTCATCCATATGGTCCATTAACCAGTGTTCAGAGCCTGTTCTAGACGGCCTGCAGGTGGTGAGCACAGCCAGGCAGGGCCCCGTCCTCCGTTTGAAGGCCGCTGTGATAAGTGCTGTAGGAGGAGGGGTCACGGTGCTGGGAGTGCTCGTGGAGAGACGGGACCCGTCTGGGAACTGGGGGACGGTGTCCCTGTGACTGTAGTGACAGTCGCTGTCACTGTCTGAGACGGGACCCGTCTGGGAACTGGGGGAGGGTGTTTCTGTGACTGTAGTGACAGTCACTGTCACTGTCTGAGACGGGACCCATCTGGGAACTGGGGGACGGTGTCTCTGTGACTGTAGTGACAGTCACTGTCACTGTCTGAGACGGGACCCGTCTGGGAACTGGGGGAGGGTGTCCCTGTGACTGTAGTGACAGTCACTGTCACTGTCTGAGACGGGACCCGTCTGGGAACTGGGGGACGGTGTCCCTGTGACTGTAGTGACAGTCACTGTCACTGTCTGAGACGGGACCCGTCTGGGAACTGGGGGACGGTGTCCCTGTGACTGTAGTGACAGTCACTGTCTGAGACGGGACCCGTCTGGGAACTGGGGGAGGGTGTCTCTGTGACTGTAGTGACAGTCACTGTCACTGTCTGAGACGGGACCCGTCTGGGAACTGGGGGACGGTGTCTCTGTGACTGTAGTGACAGTCACTGTCACTGTCTGAGATGAGACCCGTCTGGGAACTGGGGGATGGTGTCTCTGTGACTGTAGTGACAGTCACTGTCACTGTCTGAGACGGGACCCGTCTGGGAACTGGGGGATGGTGTCTCTGTGACTGTAGTGACAGTCACTGTCTGAGACGGGACCCGTCTGGGAACTGGGGGACGGTGTCTCTGTGACTGTAGTGACAGTCACTGTCACTGTCTGAGATGGGACCCGTCTGGGAACTGGGGGATGGTGTCTCTGTGACTGTAGTGACAGTCACTGTCACTGTCTGAGACGGGACCCGTCTGGGAACTGGGGGAGGGTGTCTCTGTGACTGTAGTGACAGTCACTGTCTGAGACGGGACCCGTCTGGGAACTGGGGGATGGTGTCTCTGTGACTGTAGTGACAGTCACTGTCACTGTCTGAGACGGGACCCGTCTGGGAACTGGGGGAGGGTGTCTCTGTGACTGTAGTGACAGTCACTGTCTGAGACGGGACCCGTCTGGGAACTGGGGGATGGTGTCTCTGTGACTGTAGTGACAGTCACTGTCACTGTCTGAGACGGGACCCGTCTGGGAACTGGGGGAGGGTGTCTCTGTGACTGTAGTGACAGTCACTGTCTGAGACGGGACCCGTCTGGGAACTGGGGGACGGTGTCTCTGTGACTGTAGTGACAGTCACTATCACTGTCTGAGATGGGACCCGTCTGGGAACTGGGGGACGGTGTCTCTGTGACTGTAGTGACAGTCACTGTCACTGTCTGAGATGGGACCCGTCTGGGAACTGGGGGACGGTGTCCCTGTGACTGTAGTGACAGTCACTGTCACTGTCTGAGATGGGACCCGTCTGGGAACTGGGGGACGGTGTCCCTGTGACTGTAGTGACAGTCACTGTCACTGTCTGAGACGGGACCCGTCTGGGAACTGGGGGACGGTGTCTCTGTGACTGTAGTGACAGTCACTGTCACTGTCTGAGATGGGACCCGTCTGGGAACTGGGGGACGGTGTCTCTGTGACTGTAGTGACAGTCACTGTCACTGTCTGAGATGGGACCCGTCTGGGAACTGGGGGACGGTGTCTCTGTGACTGTAGTGACAGTCACTGTCACTGTCTGAGACGGGACCCATCTGGGAACTGGGGGACGGTGTCTCTGTGACTGTAGTGACAGTCACTGTCACTGTCTGAGACGGGACCCGTCTGGGAACTGGGGGAGGGTGTCTCTGTGACTGTAGTGACAGTCACTGTCACTGTCTGAGACGGGACCCGTCTGGGAACTGGGGGAGGGTGTCTCTGTGACTGTAGTGACAGTCACTGTCACTGTCTGAGATGGGACCCGTCTGGGAACTGGGGGACGGTGTCTCTGTGACTGTAGTGACAGTCACTGTCACTGTCTGAGACGGGACCCGTCTGGGAACTGGGGGACGGTGTCTCTGTGACTGTAGTGACAGTCACTGTCACTGTCTGAGATGGGACCCGTCTGGGAACTGGGGGACGGTCTCTCTGTGACTGTAGCAGTGACTGTAGTGACCTCTGAAAGGTGCACAGGCATTAACCGTATAGAGGAGAGGGAAGAACATTCCAGGCAGAGGGAACAGCTATATGAAAATTTGGGGAGGGAAAGAAAGAAGAGGCTGGGACGATCAGTAAGTGGGATCGAGACCATGTGAGGATTTTTGGTGACAGTAGGACTTACCGTCGAAACTGCACCCTTCTGGAATTGAAAGGGAGCTGCCAGTGATGAAGCTGCAAGAACAGGTGTGACCGGATCTGTATGACAAGGACCCTGTTTAAAAGAGTTTGAAGGACCCATTTAAAGAAGCTCTTGTCTTTAAGTAGAGAAGACATTAAAGAAATTTTAAGCTAGTGGAGTGAAATGACCAGATTTGGCTTTTAAAAAGGTGGAGACGAGATTGAAGATGGTCCTGGAGGCAGGTGTGCGGGTGTGTGCAGGTGTGTGTGGTGTGTGTGTGGGGGGGTGTGTAGCCCGTGCAGAGGTCCGGGGCAGACAGGACTGGAGCGTGGGCCGGACCAGGCGAGGTGGAGATTAGGAGGAAGGAACAGATGTGAGAGCCTGTGGAGCTGCCACCTTCAGTGATGGAGAGCTGATTGCACGCAGTCCTACTTTGTTTCTCCTTCCTGTAGCCATGCCTTTTGGTCTGGAGTCAGGTCCCAGCCTGACTCAGGGCTTGACCAAGAGGTTTCCTTTAACCAGTGGAAGAGACATGAAAAGTGTGTGCATTGGTCTTTGCCTCTTGCCACTTTGGACTTTTGCACCCGATCTGGGCCAGCCTGCTGGAGACATGTGGGAAGAGGCGAGAGCACCCCAGTTGGAGGCTGCCGTGAACCTCAGAACCAGCCAGTGACAGCCAGCCCGAACAGCTGGCTGCAGACACAGAGGGCCACCACGCCTGGCCCAGAACGGGAGAGCCACTTAGCTGGGACCCCGCCCAAAGCAAGGGCTGGATGAACGGTTGTTGTAAACCATTTAGTTTTGGTTTTGTTTAGTTACATGGCAGCGGGTACTGAAGCTGTTCATTGAGAGAAGACTCTAGAGGAAGACCAGGTTTGGTTCAAGCCAGTCTAATTTGGACATGTTGCCTTCGAGGAGTGATTATTTGGGCATTCCAGAACGAGGTGACGCCAGCCAGGAGTGGAGATTCCCGTCTGGAGCTCAGAGGAGAGATTTGGCTGTGGGATGTAAATTTGTGTGTGCTCTGTGCGGATGAGAATCTGTGGGGAGAGAAGAAAGGAGAGCCTAGAAAACCTGCCGGCTGCGACGCCTAGGAGGCCGCCAGGGAACGCGGAAGAAACAGGCAGAGAGGAGGAGGAAAAGCAGGAGTGTGCTCTGTTGGTGAAGCTGGGAGCCTTGGCCGGGTGCTATGGAGTCAGCGGGAGGGGATGAAATCAGCCATATCCAACAAAATATATACCGAGTGGCCTAATTTTCTTTCCCCAAGAGGGGAATTGAGTGAAAAGCAACATAAAGTACCAAATGTCCCTCTGTTTTCTTACCTTCTGGCAATGACTTTAAAAAAAAAAAATCCAAAATATTAAGGGGGTATGAATGTGTTTGTTACTTAGATACCTTTTATAATGCTTATTAAGTCATGAATTATTTTGGTGCCCATCACCCAGATAGTGTTCATTGTACCTGATAGGTAGGTTTTTACTCCCCCGCCCTCTTCTTGATTTCAGATGGCTTTTACATGTCTTTGTGCCCGTGTGTTCCCAACAGTTAGCTCCCAGTTATTAGACAGAACATGTGGTGTCCGCTTTTCCATTCCCGAGATACTTTGCTTACGAGAAGGTGTCTCAGTTCCATCCAAGTTGCTGCAGAAGACATTATTTCATTCCCTTTTCTGGCTGAGTAATACTCCGTGGTATATACTCGTCTATACACCATATTTTCTTTATCCGACGCTCACGAATTCATGGGCACTTGGTTTGATTCCACATCTTTGCAGTTGTGAATTGTGCTGCAGTAAAACATTCGAGTGCAGGTGTCTTTTTGATGAAAATGACTTTTTTTCCCCCCCTTTGGGTAGGTACTCAGTAGTGGGATTGCTGGAGTGAATAGTCAGTCTACATATATTTCTTTGAGGAATTTCCAGACCGTTTTCCATAGGACTGTGCTGGCCTGACACCGCTCCTGCCGTCTGTCCCTTCCCGCTGTTTCAGAATGAGATCACGCCTCTGTCGGCTCCCACTGGGCTTGGTGCCTCCGCCTGCCGGCCCTTGTTCTGAGCCCGTTTTCTTCTGTCCAGTCTAGAAATTGTGCTCCCAGAATTGCCTCTCTCAAGCCAGGGTCTGACTGTGCACGCCGCTGAATGACACATTCCCGTAAGGTAACCCCAAACTTCTTGACAGAGCGCCCGGCGTCCTTCTAAGGGCTGCCAAACTAGGGCTGGCCTCGCTGGTTGCTTTTGTTTGAAATTAGATGGAATTTGCAAGATACCAGGGAAAGAAACCAGCTAAAGGGCCGGGCCCGGTGGCTCCCGCCTGTAATCCCAGCACTCTGGGAGGGCGAGGCGGGCGGATCGCTCGAGGTCAGGAGTTCGAAACCAGCCTGAGCAAGAGCGAGACCCCGTCTCTACTAAAAATAGAAAGAAATTAATTGGACAACTAATATATAGAGAAAAAAAAATCAGCCGGGCATGGTGGCGCATGCCTGTAGTCCCAGCTACTCGGGAGGCTGAGGCAGGAGGATGGCTTGAGCCCAGGAGATTGAGGTTGCTGTGGGCTAGGCTGATGCCACGACACTTACTCTAGCCTGGGCAACAGAGTGAGACTCTGTGTCAAAAAAAAAAAATAGAAACCAGCTAAAGGATTTCACTCTCTCTTCATTCCCTGCCAAGGTGGTGTCCACAGTTTTATGCCTCTGTGTGAAGATGAAGTTCTCGAACTATCCAAAAGAAACTAAACCCAGGTGGGTGTTGCTTACTCATTCATGGGGAGGGATGCGGACAGTGACGGCCGAGCAGGACCAGGTGACTGCCCCAAGGAGGTGCCACAAGTGGGCAGAGGATCTGACTCCCTGTGTTCTTAGGTTGGAAACCCTGGGCCCCTGGGGACGTCTTGCCACATTTCTCTTACCTCATTGGAGACGGTGAAGAGCAGGTGTCCCTAATGCTTTACAGAAACATAAAAGGAAGTGATTGATGACCAAGCCAGCAGGGGACCTGCAGGTGCCCGTTGGCCTCTCCCGCACCCCTGCCCCAGCCTCACCGCCCGCCTTGAGCAGGCTGCGTCTGTCTCAGCTGGCTGGGGACACGGGACTGCTGGGGCTCACCTGGGCGAAGAACCCAGGGCGACAGTCGCAAGCTGCCAATCGGGCTCTTCCACTTCCCGGGAGAGACACCTTAACACGCAGCGTTAGATAGTCTCAGGTCCCACGTGGGGTTTTCTCCACGGAGCCCCGTAACGGGCCTTTATTGTCTCACTCAAGTTGATCTTCCTGGACTCGGCCGCGGCGCACCTCGTGGTGTCCAACCAGACACCTGTCCTTGCTGGACGCATTCCCCACGAGCCTTCTTAGCACGTTAGGGCTGCTGGCCCTCCCAGAAACGAATGCGTGTTCACCCACAGCTCAGCTCAGACGGCACTTGTACCCGGAGACCACCGTGGTCCACGACCACAGCCACGGCCACACAGTGCCTCGCGCTTGCCTGGGTGCCCCGGGCTTCCTCGCTCCCTGCTCAGGTCCCAGGGGAAGGGCTGACATGGGCCGGCTGTGGCCCGTCTACAGAGCTCACACCTGGAGTCCTTCCACGTGGCAGGTGCTCAGTGCACGAGGGATGGATGGATGGATGGATGGATGAACGAGGGAACAACCCTCGAGTTTTCAGCGCAGACATCGCTTGTGAAGCTGACTTCCTGGTCTTTGGGACATGCTCTGCGGGCACCCTTAGTCAGGACAACCTTGGATCAGCTGTCTGGGGCATCTCCTGACATCTTGGGACCGTTCAGAGATAATCAGGAAGGGAGTTCCCTGTCCAGCTCTCATCCCCGGTTACTGTTTTCAGGTGTTAGCTGAAACGAACCATTAAATGAATGTTTTAAAGCCCTGGGTTCTTGCTGAGTGGAGAAAAAGCTCAATTATTCAAAAGCTCCTTTTAAAGAGGTCAGCCTTGGGCCAGCACAGAAATCAGTGTGCTTTATTTTTTTTTCAAGCAAAAGTGTATTTATTTCTTTTTCTGATTATAAAATTATATACAATGATTGTCGTTTTCTATACTGTTTGGTTTCTTTTAGTTGAAAATTAAAATGCCACCCCTAAGAGATATCACTGTTAACAGTATAGAGATCATTGTAGGTTCCTTTACTTTTAAATATCTGCAAATATACACACACACATATATATGTGATATATATATATTTATATGTATAAAGTATATGGAATCGTATAAACTGCATATATAAACTATATACATATAATTTTTTCCAGCAGAAGTGGGATCACACTATCAGAATGTTCTGTATTCTACTTTTTTATGTACTAATATAGTTTAGTCAGATTCCTACTTTTCCCCCACCAAGACAGAGTCTCACTCTATTGCCCGGGTAGAGTGCCGTGGTGTCATCAAACCTCATTGCAACCTCAGACTCCTGGGCTCAAGCGATCCTCCTTCCTCAGCCTCCCGAGTGGCTGGGACTACAGGCGCATGGCCACCACGTCTGGCTCCTTTTTCAATTTTCTACAGAGATAGAGTGTGTGGGCGGCTGCTCACTGAGTTGCTCAGGCTGGTCTTGAACTCATGGGCTCAAGTGTGATCCTCCTGCCTGGGCCTCCCAAATTGCTGGAATTGTAGGTGTGAGCCACCACACCCAGCCTGATCCTATTTCAGTACTTTTGCATATACCTTATTATTAATGATACATCTTTCAGTGTTACATGGAATGGATATTCTGTAACTTATTTAACCAACCTCTTACAATAAAGACTTGACTTGTTTCCAATTTTTTACTCTATTTGTGTTCACTTGTACCGGTGTTTATGTAGAATAAAGTCCCACATGTGGCATTGCTGAGCTACAGAGCATGCACCTTGTACAGCCTTCTGCTGTGTCCAGCCATGGTGCCCTCGAGAAACATGGTATTTATTAATTATTCCCACCACAGCGTAGGACAGGCTCCATTCGAACTTATCCTCACAAATGACATCATTATAATACTAGATATTATTAATCTTTTTAATCTTTGTCAAGCTTATCGCAAAAGTGCAATTTTCCTTCTTCAGTTAATATAGATTTAATTACTAGCAAGAGTGAATATCATTTCCCATGTTTTGGTCTGTCTTTTCTAAACCTTCACAGCCTTTTACAATTTTCCATTGTGCTGTTTATCCTTAATCGCACATTTTTATGTTTTGTTCTTTGTATCTTTATCCCCAGTTTGTGAAATCGTCTTCTAACTTTGGAGGGAGGGGGGCATGCATTTATCAATGCTCAGGACTGCTGAAATGAAGTTTTGCTAAAAGGAGATAAAACTGACTGAAATAGATTCTCCCAGAATGTATGAAGTAGATTAGGGAGAGGAAATGAAAATTTGGGGCAGGACCTTTGAATTTTAGGTCCCTGTAAAATCAGTTAACATGTTTCTGTTCCAACATCTTAGTTCTTCGACATTTTTTTCCCATTTATTAATTTTGTGTGTGTAGAGGGGCCAGGGCAGGGAATTTTAACAACCCCATAAACTGCTGTGGGTAGAATTCCAAAGGTCTATGAAACTGGATTGGGAAAAAAACCTGTACCTTTATGTGACCCAATCTCTTGAAAGTTAGTATTTCTTTTAATTATAAATGTGAGCAACAAATCACAGTATTATTAGCAGTTTCTGAAACCAATAGAAGGCAATGTTTTAAAATCCCGTAACTGTTGTTGAAGATATCTTGAAATAGCATTACCATGAAATGAAACTAGATTTTGTTACTTTATAAAGAAGCATGTATGTTATTCTATCCTTTTTTTTTTTTTTTATAAAAGCATTAAATACTTTGAGGCCAGGTGCAGTGGCTCATGCTTGTAATGCTAGCACTTTGGGAGCTGAGGCGGGAGGATTGCTTGAGGCCAGGACTTTGAGACCAGCCTGAGATACACAGCAAGACCTCCTCTCTACAAAAAAAAAAAAAAAAATGTAAAAAAATTAGCCAGGTGTGCTGGTGCTCACCTGTAATCCCAGCTACTCGGGAGGCTGAGGCAGGAGGATCACTCAAGCCCAGGAGTTTGAGGTTGCAGAGAGCTGTCATGATGCCACTGCATTCTAGCTTAGGTGACAGAGTGAGACTCTGTCTCAAAACAATTCAACAACAACAAATCATTAAATATTTTGATAGTTCCATTTCAGTACAACTGGGTTCTTTTGTGATCTTGTGTGTTTTGCTATATGCACTTAAAAACATTATTTGAAAAGGGGTCTTGGCTTCATCAGGCCATGAAAGTTATCTAAGATTCAGATAGGTTAAGAATCCCTGAGCTGGAGAGTGGTGGAGTTACCAGAAGAGTCTGGTTTGCTCCTGGACAACGAGCTGGGGTTCTGTCCTCTGCCTGATGCCTGTCACCACATTCTGCCTTCTGTCTCATCATCCCATCATCTCTGCTTTCTGGGACCCTAGTCCCATGGGGCTGTGTTAAGATCCTTTTGTAGGTTTCCAGAAGCTTTTTACATGCTAGGTCAAATATATATACATATATATATATATTTTTATATATATATTTATATATTATATTTAAATATATATATATTTATATATATATTTAATTTTAGCATATTATGGGGATACAGGTGTTAAGGTTACATATATTGCCCATGCCCCCCTCCCCCCTTTGAGTAAGAGCTTCAAGCGTGTCCATCCCCCAAACGTTGCACATCTTACTCGTTGTGTTTGTATAGACCCATCCCCTCCTGCCCCCTCCCACCCTCCCGACACCCAGTAAATGTTATTCCTATATGTCCACTGAGATGTTGATCTGTTAATACCAATTTGCTGGTGAGCACATGTGGTGCTTGTTTTTCCATTCTTGAGATACTTCGCTTAGTAGCATGGGTTCCAGCTCTATCCAGGAATATACAAGAGGTGCTATATCACCATTGTTTCTTAAAGCTGAGTAGTACTCCATGGTAAACATACACCACATTTTATTAATCCACTCATGAATTGATGAGCACTTGGGTTGTTTCCACAGCTTTGCAATTGTGAATTGTGCTGCTATAAACATTCGAGTGCAGGTGTCTTTTTTGTAGAGTGTCATTTGATCTTTTAGGTAGATGCCCAGTAGTGGGATTTCTGGATCAAATGGTATATCACTTGTATCACTTTGAAGTATCTCCATATTGCTTTCCACAGAGGTTGAACTAGTTTGCAGTTCCACCAGCAGTGTAGGAGTGTTCCTATCTCCCCGCATCCACGCCAGCATTTGTTGTTTGGGGACTTTTTGATAAAGGCCATTCTCACTAGGGTTAAGTGATATCTCATTGTGGTTTTGATTTGCATTTCTCTGATGATTAGAGATGTTAAACATTTTTTCATATGTTTGTTGGCCATTATTATGTCTTCTTTTGAAACATTTCTGTTCATGTCCTTTGCTCATTTTTTGATGTTTCTTTTTTATTTTTTCTGGCTGATTTTCTTGAGTTCTAAATAGATTCTAGTTATCAGCCCTTTATCAGAAGTGTAGCTTGCAAAACTTTTCTCCCATTCTGTGGGTTGTCTGTTTGCTCTCTTGACAGTTTCTTTGGCTGTGCAGAAGCTTTTTAATTTGATCAGGTCCCATTTGTTTATTTTTATTGCTGCTGTGATTGCCTTTGGGGTCTTTTGTCATAAATTCTTTGCCCAGGCCAATGTCTAGAAGAGTATTTCCAACATTTTCCTCTAGAATTCTAATAGTATCACACCTAAGGTTGAAGTCTGTTACCAGAGTGAGTTGATTTTTGTGAGAGGTGAAAGGTGTGGGTCTTGTTTCAGCCTTCTACATGTGGCTATCCAGTTTTCTCAGCACCATTTATTGAATAATGATTCTTTTCCCCAGCGTATGTTTTTGTCTGCTTTGTCGAAGATTAGTTGGCTGTATGAGGATGTTTTTATATCTGGGTTCTCTCTTCTGTTCCACTGGTCAATGTCCCTGTTCTTGTGCCAGTCCCAAGCTGTTTTAATGACTGTAGCCTTGTAGCATAGTTGGAAATCTGGTAAATAGATACCTCCTATTTTGTTTTTATTGCCTAGGATTGATTTTGCTATATGGGGTCTTCTCTGGTTCCATATGAAGCATAACATTATTTTTTCTATATCTGTGAAAAATGATGATGGCATTTTGATAAGGATTGAATTGACTCTGTAGGTCACTTTGGGTAGTATAGACATTTTAACAATATTTTGTTGATTCTGCCGCCCCATGAGCATGGTATATTCTTCCATCTGTTTACGTCCTCTGCTGTTTCCTTCCTCAGTGTTTCATAGTTCTCCCTGTAGAGGTCTTTTACCTCCTTAGTTAAATATATTCCAAGGTATTTTATTTTCTTCATTGCTATTTTGAAGGGAATTGAGTCTTTGATTTGGTTCTCACTTGTACTGTTGTTGGCATATATGAATGCCTCTGATTTCTGTGTATTGATTTTGTATCCTGAGACTTTACCAAATTCATTTATCAATTCAAGGAGTCTCTTGGTTGAATCCTTGGGATTTTCTAGGTATAATATCATGTCATCATCAAAGAGTGAGAGTTTGATCTCTTCTGCTCCCATTTGGACACCCTTAATTCTGCTCTCTTGTCTGATTGCTGTAGCGAGGACTTCCAGCACTGTGTTGAACAGAAGTGGAGATAGTGGGCAGCCTTGTCTTGTCCCAGTTCTAAGTGGGAATGCTTTCAATTTTTCCCCATTCAGTATGATATTGGCTGTGGGTTTGTCATATATGGCTTGTATCATTTTTAGGTAAGCCTCATCTATGACTATTTTGTTGAGCATTCTTATCATAAAAGGGTGTTTAATTCTGTTGAATGCTTTTTCTGCATCTATTGAGAGGATCATATGGTCTTTGTTTTTACTTTTGTTTATATGGTGAATTACATTTATAGATTTGCGTATGTGGAATCATCCCTGCTTCCCTGGGATGAAGCCCACTTTGTTGTGATAGATTATTTTCTTGACAACCACTGGATTCGATTGGCTAGGATTTTGTTGAGTATTTTTGCATCTATATTCATAAGGGATATTGGTCTATAGTTTTCTTTTTTTGTTGAATCCTTTCCTGGTTTTGGTATCAGGGTGATGTTTTCTTCATAAAATGTGTTGAGGAGTATTCCATCCTTCTCGATGTTGTGGAATAATTTCTGCAGGATAGGCACCAGTTCTTCCTTGTAGGTGTGGTAAAATTTGGGTGTGAAACCATCTGGTCCAGGACTTTTCTTTTTAGGAAGGTGTTTATTACTGTTTCAATTTTAGTACTTGATATTGGTCTGTTCAGGAATTCTATTTCTTCCTGGTTGAGCCTAGGGAGGCTGTGTGTTTCTAAGAAATTGTCCATTTCCTCCACATTTTCTAGTTTGTGTGCATAGAGGTTTTTGTAGTATTCATGAATTATATCTTGTATCTCTGTGGCATCTGTTATAATTTCTCTTTTATTGTTCCTGATGGAGCTTATTAGAGATTTTTCTTTTCTGCTTTTCGTTAGTCTAGCCAAAGGCATGTCAATTTTGTTTATTTTTTCAAAGAACCAACTTTTTGTTTTGATAATCTTCTGTATGGATTCCCTATTGTCAATTTTGTTTAGTTCTGATTTGATCTTAATGATTTCACTTCCTCTGCTGGGTTTGGGGTTCGTCTGTTCTTTTTCTAGCTCTTTGAGATGATTCATTAGGTTGTCTATTTGTGATCTTTTAGACTTTTGGATATAGGCATTTATGGAAATAAACTTTCTTTTCAGGACTGCTTTAGCTGTGTCCCAGAGGTTTTGATAACTTGTGTCTCCTTTGTCATTTAGTTCAAAGAATCTTTTGATTTCCATCTTGATTTTCTCATTGATGAAGTGGTCATTCAGCAAAAGGTTGTTTAGTTTCCATGACTTTGTGTAGAAATGAGAGTTCCTGTTAGGTTTGACTTCTACTTTTATTCCATTTTGATCTCAAAAGATACATGGTATAATTTCTATTTTTTAAATTGTTTGAGACATGCTTTGTGTCCTAGGATATGGTCAATCTCAGAGAATGACCCATGAGCTGATGAGAAGAACGTATATTCAGTGGTTTTGGGGTAGAATGTCCTGTAAATGTCAGTCAGGCCCATTTGTTCTAGAGTTCTGCTTAAGTCCATTAATTCTTCGTTGATTTGTTGTTTGGAGGATCTGTCCTGTGCTGTCAGTGGGATGTTAAAGTCTCCAACAATTATGGTGTTGTTATTTATCCATTTGTTTAGATCAAGTAGAGTTTGCTTTATGAATCTGGGTGCACCAAGGTTGGGGGAATATATATTTAGAATTGTTATGTCTTCTTGTTGAACTGTACCCTTCACCATTATATAGTGACCTTCTTTATCTTTTATTACTTTTGTTGATTTAAAAACTAAGTTATCTGTAATCAGCACTGCCACACCAGTTTCCTTTTGGCTTCCGTTTGCTTGAAATATTGTTCTCCATCCCTTTACCTTTAGTCTAACTGCATCCTTGCAGGTTAGACTAATCAGCACTGCCACACCAGTTTCCTTTTGGCTTCCGTTTGCTTGAAATATTGTTCTCCATCCCTTTACCTTTAGTCTAACTGCATCCTTGCAGGTTAGATATGTTTTCTGAAGGCAGCAGACACTTGGCTTGTATTTTTTTATCCATTTGGCCAGCCTATTTCTCTTGAGTGGAGAGTTCAAGCCATTCACATTTATTGAGATAACTGATAAGTGGGGCAGATTTCTGTTAATTATGTTGGGTTGAACTTTGTTGCTTTGTTTTCTCTCTTGAGCCATTGTGGTTTCTTGGCTTTGATCTTTAGCTTTTGAGTAGATTTACATTTGTGAGTGTTTATTGTGCTGTTCCATGGGTAACACTGTTTTGAGTACTTCTTGAAGGGCTGGTCTTATCTTGGTGAATTCCCTTTGTCTTTGCTTATCCAAGAATGTATTGGTTTCTCCTTCGTATACAAAACTTAGTTTTTCAGGGAATAAGATTCTAGGCTGGGCATTATTCTCTTTCAGAAGAGTGAGAATGGGACCCCTGTCTCTCCTTGCTTCTAAAGTCTCAGTAGAGAAGTCTGGTGTTATTCGGATTGGCTTTCCTTTGTATGCAACTTGCTTCTTTCACCTTACAGCTCGTAGAAGGGCCTCTTTAGTTGATATTTTGGTTAGTCTGATGACTGCATGTTGTGATGTCTTCCTGTTTGCATTGAATCTCCTAGGGATCCTCTGAGCTTCTTGAACTTATACATTGAGATTTTTAGCAAGGCCTGGGAAATTTTCCTCTATTATATCTTTGAATAGCTTATCCAACCCTTGAGTGTTTTCTTCTTCCCCTTCGGGTAACCATATAACCCTCACTTTATGTTTCTTCACATAATCCCACATCTCTTGTAGGCTTTGCTCTTTTCTCTATCTCTGTGACTTATTTATTTAATTTGAAGGTGTTATCTTCAATCTCTGAGATTCTTTCATCTGTTTGATCTACCCTGTTCTTGAGGCTTTCCACTGTGTTTTGTTGTTCCCTGAATTGATTATTCATTTCCAGGAGTGAGGTTAGACTATTCTTCATTGTTTAGATTTATTTACTCAATTTTTTTTCCAGGTCCTGGAGTCTTTTTGCACTTTGTTTGTGTTGATTTTCCAGTTTTTCTTGCAACTCGTTGAATTTTCTTACATTCCAGGCTCGAAATTCTTTTTTTGTTATTTTAGTGTTCTGATTTTGGTTGGTGTCCATTTCTAAGGGGCTAGTGTTCCTCTTTGGGGGTATGCTTTCCGTTTGAGTTTTCATATTTCCAGAGTTCCTTCACTGATTTCTTCCCATCTGGATCAGTCGTTGCTTCTTTCCTTTAGGTTTTCATTTGGATAATGACACACCCTGCTTAGTCTCTGAGACAATATGTGTTGTTTGTGGGTGAGATTTGACCACAACCTGTATGATGAGTCAGTAGGTGCCGTGAAAAGGGTGTGCAGAATGTCCTCCCTGTCAGTAGGTGGTGCTTGCTCAGAGGAGCAGGCTACACTGTTGTTTTTGTGTCCTGTTATCAGCTCTTGTTCCTCTGGAGAGGCACTCTAGTGCCTCAGGTGGTCGGTGGGGCCCTGGGACTTCCAGGTGTGTCCTTTTCTCCCCCTCAGTGAGGGCTGGTCTAGGAGAGAGTCTGAGTGGAGCTGGGTTGGGTAAGCCTGCCCTCAGGCACCACCAATGCTGTTAGCATGAGTCAAAGTTCTGTTCTCTGCTTCCAGGAAAAGCTGTCAGGGAGGGGCTGGAATGGCCCCGCTCAGTCAGAGAGTCTTCATGTGGGGTGGGGCTGTCTGAGACCCGCAGTCTGGAGCGGGCCTGGCTTCTTTCCACCCTTTCCAACTCCATGGCTACTCCTGGGCCTCTGCCAGCAGGCCAGACCTCATGCTGCCGGGTCTCCTCTGGGTGTGATTTGGGCCGGGAGGTTCCCTGCGCAGGGTCGCTGCCTGGGCTGGGCGCACGGCCCCTCCTTGCGAGGAGAGTTGCCCTCAAGCACGCTGATCTGCCATTTAAGGCACACACACCTCAGTAGGCTGTTCACATATTTCCCTTCTGTGCCCCGGGCAATGCGGGACCTGGGTGCATGGGATCTGGTCTGCAGGTCTGACCTGTGGGCCCCGGAATTCAATCCCTGACCCCACCAGGGAGAGGAGTGCCAGTCCAAATTCACCCACGGGGAGCCCAAGCTGGGACGATGTCTCTCAGCCTCAGGGTCTGCCCCATTTTCCTGGAGTCACCGGGCTGGCAGCCCCTGGGAAGGCTGGCGGGTAGGGAGCTCACAGTCTGAGTGCCCCTCAGTCAGCTGTAGAGCCCCAAAAGGGAAGGTCTCGTTCCCTGGCAATGCCTCCTGCTGGTGTCTATATTGTCTCTCCTGGCAGCTGTGGATAGGGATGGGGGAGGGGAGAATGGAGCAATATGGCGCCTGCCGCGCAGTTCGGGTCTGTGCACGCGGAGGTGCCCCGAGGGAGTTGGGAGCCTGGTGCTGCATCCGCTACAGGCTTACCGCTCACTGGTGGTGGCCGTCTCTGGGCTGGTGTCCCCAGGTCTCTCCTCCCGCTGGGGAGCCCACCAGCAGTCTGAGATGCAAGGGAGGGGAAAGTTAACTGCACCACCTACCCTTGCCACTGGTCTTCAGGACACTCGGGAGGTCTCTGCTTCCAGTTCTCCTCCGCAACCTCCTCCCGTGGAGTCTCCCATAGTCTCCGGTACCCCTCCTTCCGGCCCTCGGCCGATACATGCTCCTCTGCTTGCTTCTTTCTTCTAATTTCTTGTAGAAACTGTCTTTTTTGCAGAGACACTCTGTCTGGTGGTGTTTCTCCTCCACCATCTTGCTCCGCCCCTGGTCAAATATATTAACATCCACCCACATTAAATAAATTTTTATTGTAAAAATTTGAAAGAATGATTCTAATTTTATTTTTTTTTTTAAATCTTTGGTTTTGAGAAGCTAATTTAATTTACGACTGACTGCAACTTCTTGACAGCCACTGTGCTTACTCAGGGGTTCTTGCAAAGTGGGAAAATCTAACGTACAAATTGTTTTCTGAATGTAATGAAATTTTTATGAGCACTGAATTTCACAACTAATGAAGTTGACATAATGATATGTTTTGTGTACATTTAATTAAACATTTAGCAATGGCAATTTTTGTAGTTTTCTTTTCATATTTTGGAGCCAATTTTTTTTAGGTCTTTTCTGGAAAGCTCCTAGGCTCTTAGGCCCTGTGCCTGGACTGCCCTGCGGACTGAATGGCCCAGGGGAGGATGAGTGGCCTTTCGTGCTCAGCCTCTTCCCAGAACTCATCCTCCGTCTCCTCTCAGTAGCTGGGCGTTTGGTTCCCTCTCCATGGGGAGGGGCTTTCTTGCCACTATCTGGAGGCTGCCAGCACATTCCTACTTCCTCTTTGCTGCTTCCTCTTTTCTGCTCTCCTGGTGCACAGGCCCCTCCTGCTCTAAGGTCCACTCCATCCGCAGATGTCGCCCTACCACCCGCCTTTGGCTGTCATCTCTGGCTTTACCCTTTATGCTCTTTGTTCGCTGAGTCTTGTCTTCCTGCTGCTGTCCATGCACCACCTTGCACCACTGTCACCTCTCGTGGGGACGGGCCATCCCACCTCCTGACCTCGGAGCTGCATGGCAGGGCCCTTACTTGGTTCAAGGTGTGTCTCCAGATCCCCAGACAAAACACAGTCACCTCTCAAGAAGTATTTGTTCCTGGAGCATGAACGGACGCGTGGTCTCTGTCACAGTTCAGCTCCCATCACACACTGCTCCTCCTCTGCGTACTGAACTCTTTGGAAGCGTGAAGGCGCAGAGCGTAAACTTCTAACCAGACGCTGCCACTCCCCAGCTCTGCGCTGCCACTCCTGTGTTCGTTCTCAGCTCACCCGCACCGCCAGCTCTTTGACCCAGCACCCCCCACGGTGTGACCTCTGCTTCTCTCTTCTCAGCCCTCTCCCGGGGGGTCCTTGCCCGGACCTTGGTGTCCTGGCAGTGGTTCCCAATGATGGCGCGTACTAGTAGCTAGTATTACCCAGTGTCCCCAGTGTGCTGGACTCAAGGCTCAGGGCCCCACATGTCCTGTCTCAGAACTCTTCTGTGTGGTGCTATCATTCTCTCCATTAAAAACACTAAGCAGAGGATAAGAAAGATTAAATGCCTTGCTTAATGTAGCCTAAAAGCCATAGAACTGATGTTTTATGCCATTCTCCACGATTTATATTTATTTAGATAATCGGGCCGCCCTGTGACTTTGCTTCCCTTCCTTGAGCACATGTACTGCTGCCTTCTCCTCTCGTCCAGCTCCTGCCCACGTGGTCATGTGGCTGCTGACGCTCAGTGGGGTTGCTGTGACCAGAGCCAATGGGCCTTTTAGATCGTTTGTCACCTGATTTGGGCGTACGACACCTGTGACTACTCACACTATCATTTTCTCTTGGAGTCTATGATGTTTTCCTTCCTCTTGTCCTATTTCCCACTGCTGCCTGCACATCACCCTGCAGTGCCCTGGCCTTCTGTCGCGGGCTGGCAAATTCTGACCCACCCAGAGGCCTCTTCCTGGCCTCCCACCCCTCCTCCCTCCGAGTGCTCTCTGTTCTTCCACTTGCCGTGGTGGCCTCTGCCCCCTGCCTACTCACCTGCAGACTCCCTCCGGCTTCTAGACCCGCGCCCCACGTGCTTTCTGGACCTCGGGGCGGACGTCCCCTAGCCCCTGCCCGCCCACCCAGCGGAACCTGTGCCTGCGCTGCCAGCCTGCGGGCTGGGCCCACCCCGCCAGGGCCCTGGAGCGTGCTCGGTGCGCCTCCAGACTCGGTGCACAGGTGGCGCCACCTGTGTGAATGCGTGGCCTCCCTGACCTCCGTTCCAGTCGCCCCTCTGGTTCTCAGGGCTGCCTAGCTTCACTCCGCCCCAGGCCGCAGGGCCTGCGCTGCTGCGGACCTGCCCTGGTGGCATCACCCTGCGCCCTCCCTTCCCAGCTGCAAATGTGGTGGCCTCCCTCCATTCCCCACTGCGTCCTGCTGTGGCCTCCCCTCCCCGCTGTGCACTGTGTGGCCTCCCCTCCCCGCTGCCTCCCGCTCTCTGCCAGGGCCCCTCCGCGGTCCCCCTGGAGTCCCAGGGCGCGGCTGCTACACTGCGCCCGCTTCTCCACGCTGCGCCCCAGACCCTGCCCGGCGGCGGCGGCCACGCCAGCAGCCAGGGTGCAAACCGCGCCCAGGGAGCGGCGGCTCCGGCGGTGCCGCGTTTGAGGGAAGCGCCTTCCCAGTCGTCCCGCGCCCCGTCAGTGAGGCGGGCCGGGCCTGTCCTCCGCGCAGCCCCGTGCCTCCCGGGCCAGCCTCGGTAGGCCAGCCGGTCCTGCGTTCGTCTGCAGCTGCCTGAGGCCTTCGAGTTGCAAAGTTCCTGGGAGCCCAGGCGAAGTTAGTCTTTCTTCTGTTCTTTTCTCTTCTCCTCCCCTCCCCTCTTTCTTTTCTTTTCTTTTTTTTTATGATAAGACTGGGTCAGGCTGGTCTCCAACTCCAGAGCTCAAGCCATCCTCCCGCCTCGGCCTCCCTGAGGGCTAGGGTGACAGGCCTGAGCCTCGGCGCCCCGCCGGTGACAGGCTGTCCCACCCCACCCGGTGGCCGCTGGTCCGAACAGCCTCGAGGGGTGATGCGGAAAATGTGGGCACCTGGACTGGCCGCTGGCCGCCTCCCTGTCGCTCCGCGCCCTCGGGCCAGCGCTGGGGGAGGCCAGTTGGAGGGTGCGCTGCTGGGGCCATGCCTATGCCTGGGTCACGCTGCTTGCGTGATCCTGATTGGGTAATTTTTCAATCCCACTGTTTTTGATTGAATGTTAAAGCTGGTTGTTGATTGGATTTTAAAGCTTGTAGTTGATTGGACGCTTTTTGAGCCCTACCAAGGGTATAAAAGCAGGAGGAGACCAAGGGGGACAGGAGGGTCAGAAGATCGGAAGACAGAGGAAAGCTGTAACACTAGGTGTGCTGAGCCTGCTATGGAGGAAGAAGGACAGTTCTCCAACTCTTCTTGTGCCCTATGCCACTTGGTTCTTTCCTGGAGCGAGAGCTGTAACGCTGGCTGTACGTGTTGCTGCAACATGGAGGACTTCGCACGGTGTGTCTGCTCAGCTCCCCCTGCACATTTGCTTGTCTTGCATCTTCATTCCCTCGATAATGCAGCTTGGATTCATTAATTTTTAAGAGGATTGAAGTTTAGGAGCCTGGATTTCCGGGCTCCCCTCACTGACCAGCCCACTGTGCGCCCCGGACAAACCCTCCGAGGACCGCTGCCCGCTCGGAGCGTCACGCTCTCTGCACCTTGTCCTCGTCCTGTCCACGGTGGGAGTGTCCGTTTTCTGTGAGGACTCTTGCAAAAGTGGCTGCGGCACAAAGAGTGTTTTCTCAGCCTCTCTAGCGGGTTGATGTCCTGAAACCAGCCCTCACACGTGTTTAACCAAGTTTCTAGCTGATACACAGGTTAGCGATTCTAGAAATATCTGAAACTGTCTGGAAATGGACTCTTCCAGTTAAGTGTCTTTTCCTCGTGACTGGCTATTACTTTTGTGAACGGCAATGGCTATCCAGCATTTTGTTGGGAATCCTTGTAAAACCCATGAAAGTTTATCTTGTCTTCTATAAACAGAAAATAGAGTATAACTGAACTTTCCCGTGTGACTAAGGTCATCTCCATTATTCCTCTATTCAACAAGTAAGTATTTGCTAGACTCCACATGTGTGCCAAGCTCCGTGCTAAGTGCTGGGCGACTAGTGTCTTCCTTCGGAGATTTATCATCACCAAAGAGTCCTTACTGTGGCTTCATTTATGCAACTTGACTGCTGCGCTGTTATATATTAAATTTGGGGTTTTGAGCTATGATAAGGAAGAGTTTCTGCCTAGAGCATCAGATTTGGTGAGCAATTCAAATTGTCACATGCTCAGTCAGTTAAAGGCTGAGTCAGCTGTGCCTCAGATCGGCTTTTTAGTCATCTAGACATGGGCATTCTCCCAAGAAAGGGTTAGAAATAGTGTATGTTCTCCAAAAATCAAACTCATCAGACTTTGTAATCTTTGGGTCGCAGTGGATACTAATTTTATCGTAGTATCTGCAGAAAAAGGAAATGGATAGAAAGTCCATACGGTATGGTTAGGATACTTTTTAAAATTCTTGCACATTCATTTAATTGCAAAGCCATAAGTACGCGTTGCAAATTTCAAAGAGAGCATTATCACAAAAATGTAATTTCTATGCTAATGTCTTCAAAGATTTCTTAAATTTTGGACAATTCGGATTTTGGGGGGAGGGCAGGAGATTTTCCAGGGTGGCCTCTGGGACAGCCCGTGCAGTCGCTGCTGTGTGCTGCCCGGGGACCCCGAGTTCCCTTTGACTTTGAGTGTGGGTCTGGAGATGGTTTCTGCAGAGGGCTGGGAGAGTAGACTGGCGAGTGTTTTCTCCAGAGAGGGTGTTACATGGCCTTCCCGAGTATGAGCCATGTTAGCATGCTGCTCCTGCTCTTTCTGTCTCCCTGGGGAGTACCTTTCTACCTCTAGAATCTTCCCCCCAGGACACAGGGTACTTCCTTAGCAGCAGGCATTTTTCCCCCCATGGAAACATCTAAGTGTACTCTCACATCTTCCAGACTTTGTTTTCTTTTGTTTTTCAGAGTCTCATGCATTTGGTTGTGGTTCATATGCAGATGCCAATAACGCATTACACATTTTACAAACTGGGTCTTAAAGATGGGCTGGCAAGTCCTCTTAGGGGCTATTTGAAAATGCTGAGGGTGTTTTTGATTGTTACAATGGGGCGTTACTGGCCTTTAGCAGGAGGGGATCCTAAGTGCCCTGCAATTTGCAAGGCAATATTTCCCGAGGAAGAACAGATCTGTCTAAAATGCCAAAAGTGTCTCTGTTGAGAAACAGAAATTATATTTGATATTTCTCAATTGATTGGTTCAGCAAATATTTATTGATCGCCTACTGTATACCAGACACTGTTCTAAGGCATTGAGGATTCAGTAGCAAGTAGACAAAGTCCCTACCCTGTGAGGCTTACATTCTAGTGACGTATCCCCAGCTTATGTCCTAGTGATATAATGGACTAATAATTACTTATATTTTCTTGGAAAATATAAAAAATAATGGACTTACATTTTCTATAATGGACTAATATTTTCTTGGTTTGATGAGTTGGTTTAGGTGGCTTTTGTTTTGTTTTGAGTGTGGGGTTGGAAACAATTGTACTCACAGTCTTCTGTTCGAGGCAGCTGGGGGGGCACCTTGCAGAATGGATCTGTCGTATAAATTCTGTGTCCTGGGCCTCCTTGAATTTAAGATTCCAGTAGTCGGCATATCTGAGGGACCATAAGAGAGGAAAATCCATAAGACAGGGATATAAGACATGTATTAGCTCCTAGAATTAGGGTGTGGTGCTGTATTCCTAAAAATGGCAAACCCCAGGAATGTTTGTAAGTTATGGCCCTTAATTTATGATCAGAAGCTCACCTGGAGCTCAGAGTGTTGTAAATCCTAGCAGCCAGCATCCAGTACTTCTATTAAAGATTAAATTATTAGCAATTGTTACATCATAACTTTTTAATGATAGTATTATTTCAGTAAGTGTACTGACTAAACTAAGAATGGGGGGCATACCAGAACTTGACAGTTCCTTAAAAAGAGTATTATTTCTTCTTACTCTAAAAATGTGTGAAATGAGCGTCTATGTAATACCAAACGTAATATTAAGGTAATTAAAAGTATATACCTCACTTTAAACTTTTGAGATCGTTCTGGAACATTGAGTGCAACTGGTA
Organism: Microcebus murinus; assembly: GCF_040939455.1. NCBI lineage: Eukaryota > Metazoa > Chordata > Mammalia > Primates > Cheirogaleidae > Microcebus > Microcebus murinus. Next base: position 1,736,477 of record NC_134127.1, read on the forward strand.
AATTTGCTTCAGGAAGAACTTTTTATTGGCTTGTGTTTTATTGTGAGAAATGTTTGATCTTGTGTCCTGACCTTCCTGCTGATTAGTCACCCTGTTTTCCTCATCTGCTGCATGTTGCTCCCGGTTTCCAATCCCAGTGCAACATGTCCTCAGCTGAAACCATCAAAGAGCTTCCCCTTCCCCACTCCTGTCGTATGACGGTATCACTGTTCTCCTAGTCACGGAAACTGAAAAACTCATGCTCACTAAGCTCCTCTTCTTCCCGTATCCAAGCCTGAAGTCATAACCTAACTGTTCCTGAAGCTATTACAAAGTGTAGCTGGTCCTGGCACCAAGTACAGCGTGGGACTCTGCAAGGACACGCCGTTTTACTTGGCCTGCCACCAGATGCATATTTTCTGGACAACACGGGAATCCTAACTTTAAACTGCAGAAGGGTCTTGTCATCCAGGAAATTGATCTATTCCTAAATCTAGAGAGATCGCGTGTCTTGGCGCTTTATAGAATTGATAACAGGATGCATCGTGAGTGATCACGTCCACACCCGGCCAGGGACGTTATTTAGTTTCCTACACAGTCTTGTGTACAACCGAACACAAGAACAGAACAGACGGGGGGCCTTCCCAGCAGTCTCTTGTTCCTCCTTACGGAAGAACTGATGAGTGACCTTCTCTAGCTACACCAAGGAAGTAACTTCTGGACTGATCTTGTCGAGAGCTGCCTCCCAGAGCCTCGGGCTGCTCTTAGCCGAAAAGACCACTCAGGAATTTGCATTACTTGCTCTAGACCCTAGTCGATAGCTTGACTTTGGTTTCGTCCCTGTGTACAGTGTGTGTTCGATGACTGTTTTCTTAGCCTTGTCAGTGGCTTCGCAGTGCTACGGTACTGCCCCTCTAACCTTGTCATTGGCCCATGTCTTCTCTAATGCCGGTGTTGACAGGGGCTATTGAAAACCTTTTTTGGGAGGACAAGCCTCCTCCTCTTTGGAGGCCAAACTTAAAATGTGTTGTGTGTCTGTGCAGCGCAGTGACCCCTTGTATAGCAGCACAGTTGGGTCTCCTGCAGGCGACAGCAACGGGTGGCATTACTGTGTAAGTGTGTCGTGTGCGTGCCTACATGGGGCTGGGCCACCGTCACTTCCCTGCCGAACCGTAGTGGCGCATTTTCACCTAATATTGCTGCTTGCAGTCTTCTTTCCCTCTAGAAGATCCTTAGCGTTTGAGAAGGAAGTGTCGCTCTCATTCAATGAACATTAATCCTGGGTTTTCTCTTTGTAGAAAGCTTAGTGACACCTGATTGCCTGACAAATCCATCACACATTTTTTTTTTTTTTATCCTGGCATTTACGGCTCTTCTTGATTCGGTTTCAACTTAACCTTACGCGTCTCTTCCCAACCCACGCTCTCGTATTCAACATCCACATCTAGACAAGCAGGTCTCTTTGCCACGTCCCAGGCACGCCTGGTAGTTTTCTGTCCTCATTATTTTGTGCACGTCTAGGTGTTCATCCTTTTTGCTTGCCGTCACCAACTGTTGCAATGCTGCTATCTTTGAGTCCCAGCAAGGTCACCATCTTCCTTGTGGCGTTTTGCTTGAATTTCCTGCTGAAAATGGTGTCTTCGTCATTTTAATGTGCACTGTATCTTGTTTCCGCCCGTCACTTCCTGGACGTAGTCATTGTTAATATGTACCTTCAGGGGGAGCCACCTCTTTCAGGATAAGCACTGTGTCTCAGTCACAGAATTCCTGGAATGCTATGGGAATTCTTGGGAGGGCTCAGGAAACATTTGTCAAGTGACTGAAAGAATGAATGCATGATAGTAGCTGAGTAAATACAAGGTCCTTTATTGAAAGCAAACAGTTTCCTGCTAATTTAGATATGTTCTCGGGGTTGCCTTTCACAACTAATATTTCTTGAACTGGAGCCCACCTACAGTAGTTTTCTGGAATACATGTGCATGTCATTCTTAATGAAATCTGAAAGCAATGCCTAAGGCTCCACCAAGAGCAGCAATTCTCTTTGGCCTGTCCCCTGAGATTGCCTTGACAGGACTTGCAATAGGCTTTGACTGCCAAAAAAAAATTCAAAAACTTCTGCATTTCAGCAACTTGTTAACAGGCCGCTGAACAACTCTAGTTAATTCTGTAGAAAACACAGGATTCGCTTTGAAGTGTATGATATTATTAACACAGATCCTGTGAATTAACATTAGGGCTCGGCATGCATTGCAAATGAGGTGCAGTTGCCCTCTCTCTGGCAATGACTTTTTAAAACGTAGAACATAAAAAGGTATTTTAAGCTTGGAAATAAAAAAAACATATCCAAGAATTTTGATTTTTGCAAGGACAGTGGCAAACCCAGTGAAAGAACAAGGGTAGTTCTGTTCTGCCCACTGAACCCTCTGCAACAACTTTCTCCCTGCAAAGGTGGACTCAGGCGCTTATACAAGGATGTCAGCTCACTTCAACTGTGTTAGGATTTCCTTAAAAATTAAAAGCAGGAGGTCGCACTCTTCCTGTACCTGCCAGGTGTCCCCGGTCCCCAGGGTCTGTCTCCTTCCACTTTCTCACACCTGAGGCCACTAGGGCATCTTAGCCCGAAGGACCTTTTTGGGAGGGCCTAGCAAAGGCCTGTCCTGCAACCCTGGAAAACCAGATCGGTCATGGATTCTCCAGGGCTTCTCCCGACCTCATGGGCCTGTGGATGTTTTGGATAGCTATAAACTGTCTTCCTCCCTCTGCTCACGTCCCATCTTGGTAATTTAGCTGCCACTCTAGGGCAGGTGCCTGTTCCCACCAGGCACCAGAGTCCTGGACGTGAATCCAGCCCGGGGACATGCCCCGCTCCCTGCCGGCCCGCTGGGCTAACGCCTAGTGCCTCTTTTCCCTTTGGGCTTCCGAGGGCCGCGGCCCCGGGCCCCTCACCGTGCACTCCCAGCTCCTCCTGGTGCCAAGTGTGTGCGGGGCTGGCTGTCCCCCCACTTGCTAGACGTGGCTGTCCTCCAGGACCTGCCGTGGGCCTGACCTTCCTGCTGTGGGCATTCTCGTAAGGACTCTGGCTTTCTCTCTTTTGTCTGATTGTTTTCTGTGTGGCACAGTATACTTACTTATATAATATTCACCGTCTTAACCATTTTTTAAGTATCCAGTTCAGGGGTATTGAAACCATTCACAGTGGTGTGCAGACATCACCACTGTCCGTCTTCAGAGCTCTTCTCATCTTATAGAGCCGAAAGTCTCTATCCATGAAACAGCAACCCCGCATCCGCCCCTCCTCCCAGCTGGCACCCACCACTCTACTCCCTGTCCCTGCAGTGTGACTGCTCCAAGTGCCTTATGTGAGTGGAATCACACGGTCCACTGTCTTTCTGCGGCTGGCTTGTTTCACTCAACATAATGTCCACGGTTTTATCCATGTTGTTGCAATTTGCCAGAATTTCTTTTCCTTAAGGCCAAACAATGCTCCGTTGTCCGTATGCATCATGTTTTATTTACCCAATCATGCTTTCTCTTTCCTGAGCCTGTTCCTTTCACTGGGCATGTGCAGCCTCTTTCTAATTTCCCATTATATGCAGTGACTTTTGAATGTTCTAGTCTTCAGTGCCTGGCTCCCCAAAGAGGAAAATGAGAAAATAAAGGGGGGTGGTGGTGTCATGAGCACCAGTCCCATAAAGCCCCTGCAGGTCACCCCGGCCAGAAGGGGAAGGGTGGTGACAGTGTAAGGTGCCGCAGCAGCGGTGGCCGACCAGCCCTGCGTGGGGACCTCTGTGCTCGCGGGCAGTAGCAGTCAGTGGTCAGGGTGCGGAACCCCCAGGCTAGAGGACAGGACCCTTCCCGCCCACCCTGGGTCCTCAGGCCGTGTGCGGGTGGCCCGGCTGCCTGCCTCAGGAGTAGGGGTGGGGGATAGAAGCTGCTACTGTGCTGCGAACTGAAACTGGCCAGAATTAACCGTGATTTACCTTCCCCTGGCAGCTGGAGTCTCTAGTGGACTCTGGAGTGCCAACAGTTACACCGGATAGATTCTGCCAGTGCACTGTCGTCTACGTGGGGAGACAGATTCCTGGTACTTCCTGCTCACTGTCTTCCCAGAGTCCTTTCTTTGGACTCTTTTTCCTTGAGCCAGACTTGTCGAGCCCTTCCTTTCGGGGGGAGGTGGGGAGCTGCTCCCCTGGAACTTCCTTAGTTCCCTAGGGACCCCGGCAGTCACACCTCCGTGTGTACGCTGAGTCTGGACCCTTCCGGGGGGCACAGGTTGCAAACACCCCTGAGAGCCCACATTCACGGAAATGCAGAATGAATACAAATCAAGCCTTTCAGAGAGAATCAAGTGAAGAAGAGAGCATTATGAATGTGTTGGCTTAGGCAAATCAGAAAGGATCATCACGTGCTGGCGTATGCATGCACATTTATAGATAAAATTCCTATCTTTACACAATGCAGTCCTAATAGATAGGCTCCTATTTCCAAACGAGGGATATATTTATATCAGCTCATCTTCAGTGACAGTTTTCCTTTTATGTGTTTTTATTGAGGTTTTTGTATATGTTAAATCACTAGTAAAAGCAAAGCAGAGAATGCTGGTCTCTTTTTATCTTTCATCGTTATTTAAGCAGAAGAGACCACCGTGTCCTCACAGTATGATTTAAGGATGCTGGCCGTCTTGGTTGGGAAAAGATTTTATTCTGAGAATGTTCATGAGTTCATGAGCATGGGCTTCCCTTCACTGGTAGTTGTGATGAATGTCCCATGTACATTTCTGTCATTTATGGGTCATCTTTTCTTTAGGTTAAGACACGGTGCACCCACAGCACAGGAAATTCAAGCTGAGCCTTCTCTGAATCACAGTCTGCAGATTTTAAGCATGATTATGGTCAGTCAAACACATTACCGTATATACCTGATAAATCATGTTTGAATCAATGCCAAATAATTTATTTTTTAAAAAATATCGAGCCTTCGAGAAAGAGACATGCAAAGAAAGCGCTAATGTGCATTAGTCGAAATATATTTTTTGCTTTGGATATCGGTTGATTGTTCAGCATTTAGCCAGACTATGTGGCTCACTAACTGCCGTATGATCTCGTTTTGCTATTTAACATACTCAATAGTGAAATGTTTAAATGAGCGACAGCTTTTTTAGACTGCATTTCAAGACTCACTATGTGTGACACAAATACCTCCCACAGCTTTTACTCAGCTCTGCCAGCCTAAAGGTCTCACGTAGCATGCAGGTTTCCCACTCGGATGCTAGATATGACAGAGGTAATTAACTGTCCTCCGAGAGGTTTATACCAGAGTGCGGAATTGTCCCTGACAAGTGTCTTCCCAGCTAAAGACATTATTTTTCAGCCCTCCTTACAAATTAGACGGGTCACGATACTAGTTGTCACCAAGTGGAACGTGAACGGAAGTGATGGGTATCACTTTCAGGCCAAACTGTTAAAGAGGAAAGCAGTTGAGCAGATAAGCCAGTTTGTGGCACACTGCGGGATGCTGTTCGGTGACAGGAAGAAGGAACTGCTGACTCGTGCAGCCACATGGATGGGTTTCAATGCCTTGGGTTGAGTGAATAAAGCCAAACTCAAAGGAATGCGTACTGTGCAATTCCATTTATGTGAAGCCCACCAGTAGACGAAACTGATCTATGTTAATAGAAATCGGAAAGGGGTTGCCTAGGCAGCAATGGTGGTTGACTAGAGAAGAGCACTAGGGAATTTTCTGGGTGTTAGAAATGGTTGGCGTCCTGTTTCAGATGGCGATTACACAGGTATGACAGTTGTCAAAACGCGTTGAGCTCAACACTGAAGGTCTGAGGATGTGTGTGTGTGTGTGTGTAAATTTTACATTGATAAAATGGGGATGTGCCTTCTTGATACTTTCTTTCCCCATGCTCTAACTCAGGGGTTCTCAACCAGAAGCAATTTTGTCTCCCAGGAGACACTTGGCAATATTTGGAGGCATTTTTGATTGCCCCACTTCTGGCATCTAGTTGGTAGTGGGCATGATGCTTCTAAGCATCCTGCAATGCCCGTGACAGCCCCCACAGCAAAACAGTGTCTGTTCTAAAATGCCTCTGGTGCCCAGGTTGGGACACCCTGCTGTAGCTGAATGCAGAGGGCTCTGAGTCTTTAGAGAAGATCGGCCCTCAAAGATAGACAGATTGTGGCCACCAGCATTGGATGTTATGTATATGTTATGTTATGTTTTTTTTTTTTTATTTCTTGTGAGCAAGAAATAAATCTTTTTTTTTTTTTTTTTTGAGACAGAGTCTCACTCTGTTGCCCAGGCTAGAGTGAGTTCCGTGGCGTCAGCCTAGCTCACAGCAACCTCAACCTCCTGGGCTCAAACAATCCTCCTGCCTCAGCCTCCCGAGTAGCTGGGACTACAGGCATGTGCCACCATGCCCGGCTGATTTTTTTTTTTTTCTATATATATTAGTTGGCCAATTAATTTCTTTCTATTTATAGTAGAGACGGGGTCTCGCTCTTGCTCAGGCTGGTCTCGAACTCCTGACCTCGAGCAATCCGCCCACCTCGGCCTCCCAGAGTGCTAGGAGTACAGGGGTGAGCCACCGCGCCCGGCCTAAGAAATAAATCTTTACTGTGTTAAGGCCTTGAGATACCAGGGTTGGCTTGTTTCAGTGCTAGCATTGCTTAAGCGCACGTACCAGACTTTAAACTGTTGCTGCTAAGAATAATATTATACTGCAATGTCCTCCTTATTAGGAGGCATGAGCGAAATTTATCTTAGGTATTAATACCAAGCAAAGCTGTGCTTCCTCGAAACCACTACTGTAACTTTTTCTTCTGGACATTGTCAGTTTTATAACATAATGTGTTTCCCTTCTTGTTTCACATCACAGAGAGCTTACAACTCAATTTTTAGATGGCTTTTATAAGCAATTCTCCAGGAACGCATGGCTCCGTGTCGTTTCTGCATGTTCCCTTACCTCTGTCTTCAATAGTGCCGTCCCCTGTTTTCCCCTTAGCAACAATGCCATGACTACTTATTTTCTCTTTTGGTATTCAGTTAAGTTGTTTGGTTTTTATATTTTTTAAGGCCAGCTTGCTTATAGTCTTGCCATAAAAATGCATCTTATGAAAATTTTATTCAAACACCCAGTGTTCTGTTATTTCAGGGTTTTCGATTCATAATGGTTTTTTGCATGTCAGACCTCGAAGGGATTTTCCTCTTATCTTAAGGTCAAGAGAGACGCAATCATGCACCCAGTCCGTAATACTAGTTGGTAGGACTGTTCTATCTCTGAAACAGAAAGTGCTCTGTATTGTATATGAAAGTTCTGTATTTTGCATGTAGAGGACAACTTGCTCGTTACTAGCGGGAAGTAGCTTTTGAATTGTGCTTCCAGTGGGGAGAGGGGCTCGTGGCAGGCTAGAGCAGACACTGTTGCCTGCCCAACACCCATGCCCCTCCCCCTCTCCGGCAGGGCACCTTTCTCAGCTAACCCTAAGCTTCAGGGAAGTGGGGACATCCAGTCCAGCACCAAGGACAGCGTCACAGCTGGAGTAAGCAGTTGCTGTTTTCTCTGTGTCAGTCACTGGTTTCACCTCTGGGCTGGTCCTGCTATTCAGGCAGCTACGACGCAGCAGAAGTGGGCTGAAAGGGGGAGTTCCGGGAATGGTTTTCTCAATCTTAAAAACAGACACAGAGGAAAAGGATTGCTCTCTTGCCTCTGGACACCATTGTGTCTGCACCAGATGTCCGGACACTGGCGGCTGTCGCAGGGCCATGAGGACAGTCAGCCGGGAGCACAAACCGGACCAGCTAGGGACGGCAGGCCGGAAAGATAAGAGACCTGACCCTGGAGCTAGATCACCTCTCGGTCTGTCATATGAGAGAGTAAATGCCTCCAGCCAGTTGCTTTAATGTTTTCTTTTACTTGCAGCTGTGAAAGTATTCTTGCAAAAATATCTTCTTCCACCTTCATGATGGCCTGGGGTGGCTTGAACATTTATGATGTCCCTATTTATGGCCAGTGTGAGATCCACGCTCAGGAACCAGAGGGCGTGGGGCCTTTGCCTCAGTCAAAGCGTGCTCTGATAAGCCAGACTCTTCAGCCCGAGCACCCAGCGCAGGGCTTGGCAACCTTCTTCTGCAAAGAGCCAGGAAGTATGCTAGATTTGGCCTCGGGGTTCCGTTGCCGCTGCTCAACTGCGCAGTGGCAGTGCGGGGCCGCCGGTGGCAGCCGTCAGAGAGGGAGCAAGGCTGCGCCGATAGAACTTCCGTCACGCAGAGCAAGCAACGGGCCAGATCTGGGCTACGGGGGCCGCAGTTCTCCGACCTCTGACCTGCGTGGCGTTCCCAGCCGACTACAGACAATCTGGGCTGGCCGGGCCCACCGCAGCCAACCGTGGGACCACTGGCCTGGCGCATGTCTTCTCTCCTGTCTCTTGCATTTTGCAGTGAGATTGTGGAAAAGCCAAAAAGTAAGAAGACAGAAAATTGAAAAGCAAGAGGTTTATATCACGGGCCTTCTCCTTAATCAGTTTGCAGAAAAGTCGATGGTTGGCTACACCTTTTTGAAACCATCTGTCTAGAAAGGCCCATGCACTCCAGCCACTGAATGAACAGGAAATACACCGGCCCGGGCTTGCTCAGGGCCACCTGTTCTGACGCAGCACCTCTCTGACCAGACCGACCTCTCTGGCCAAGGTGAGTGGCCTTCAGAGTTTGCGTGCAAACAGGTGCGTCTGGGAAGCCAGCATGTCCTTCTAATTACGGGAACAGGAAAGACTTTGTTTCGGAAAGTGTCAGTCTGTCGTGCTCAGCCAGCGTACTGTTTGAGATATAATGAACCCTGTCGAAAACGACATGGGCTAATGGAAATCAGGCAGAAAAGACTGACTTGGGAAAATACCAATGATGAGTATCTGCCGGGGAAGAAACGAAGGTAGAGAAAGCAGAGTGGAAAGCAGAGTAGTCAGCTCAGATTGTCCAACGATTACGTTATGTAGATGTGCATGACGTCTGCAGGGTAGAATGCTTATTAGTTTGACAGATCCTCCTCTTACTTCCCATTCTCCTATTTCTTCAAATTGCAACCCTGTCTCAAAGTAGGTTGGAATGAGATCATGGTTTTTAAAGTGGTTCTTCAGTGCACGTGGCCCCGGAGTGAGCGCGTCCCAGTGGGTCACCGGATTCCTCCGTGACAGCTGCTCGGGACCCGCAGAGCGTGGCCTCGGACTAAGCGCTTTTGCTCTTTGAAGCCCATTTTGAATAGACGCATGTGTGCTACCAGGGAGACATTTGTGCCAGCGCCTTAGTGGCTTCCGATTAATACAAACACGCACACACACACACACAAGAACTATACAAGAGAACAAAAGAAATCGCCCTTAAGAAGGCAGCTCGTGAAACATGATGCGTTGGCTTGGTCTCTAATCAGGCCCTCCCTGCCTCTGCGGAGGAGATCAGGAGACCTGCCTCCCTCCCCTCCCTCCCCGTCTTCCCCGCCTGCTCCCACGGCCTGATTGCCACTTTGCAATTAATTGAAAAGCCGATGCTTTTAAGTCGACGCCAGGTGACTTAGCAGGAAGCAACACACTTACAGGTGTCTCAGGAAGCACAACTTACGATGCCTAGTCACTCTTAATGACTTCCCTCCTGATTGCGCTCCCGTGGCTTGGCTCCTAACCAGGCCGCCCCTCTACGGCAAAGTGGCCCACTGGCAAGTCACGTGGAGATGGCAGAGGGGCCATCCTTTCAGAGTCGTTAGTGGAAGACAGACAGATCCAGCTGGAAGTGGAACAACGTGGCCTTATCCTCTGGTTAGGAGGAAAGGTAGGAGGGAAGCCGGAAGTATCGCCCTAGGTCTTGAGCCCCTTTGTGGCCTGGGTTCCGGCTGAACACCCCCCTCCATGTCCCCCGGACACCCGGTCTGCATCTTGTCCGTGGTCCGGATTGTGCCATCCCCTCTGTCGTGTCCACGTTTCCACGAGTGCTTGGCGAAGCCAGACTCATCATCCTTCAAGACCCGGGGTGAATCTTTCCTCCCCTGTGAAGGCGCCCAGCACCGTCGGGGAGTCATTGTCTCTGCTGTGCGACCCCTTATCTGTCTAGGATGCATCGAGGCGTACCAGGGTTGACTGATCCAGCGACACTGGCTCGTTCTGGAGCCGCGGGGCCCTGAGCACCGTCTCCTCTGCACCGGGCACACGGCAGACGATCAGCAGACGGCTGCGAATCAGAGTCGGACGGCCGAAAAGCTCGTCGTCGTCTGCAGACCTTGCCCAGCGATGTGCCTGTCTATCAGGCAGGTTGGGACAGAATCTGACTCTCTTTGGAAGGTGCCCAAGTACGCCTCCGTCCCTGCGAGATTTCTACGTCCCTGTCTTCCCCCTGCGTGAAGATGCTCTGGGGGCCATCGGGCGGGGAGAGAGGCTGCTGTCCCAGTGGGCGGGGGCCTCAGACTCTTTGAACGACCTTCTCTTATACGTGGTCCGCTCCGTCGTTGAGAGTTAGCGTCGGGGACTAAGAACGCGTGAGTGCGCATGGACGCTTACTCTGGAACCCGGGAGAGGCCCGGCCGTTGCTGAGGCGGGCTCCGGGCAGGAAGATTGCCCAGCAGATGGCTGCTTGGTCCTGCTGCACAGACACCGCAGGTGTTTCCAGGTCCTGACATGCGGGCAGATTTAACCGTGGGGCAGGGGAGGGCTGTGGGATCTGCCCTTTGCCTCCCGGGCGGGAAAGCGCATGGGAGGCTGTGAGCGCCTTGTCCGTGAACTTGCCGTCTGCCAGAGTGTCGTTCAGCCGAATTTCCCACTGCTTCCGCCGGCGTGTTTCCATCAGAGCCTTAACAGCCCTCATAGCAACTTGCTAATGTTAATTAAAGAGAGAGAGAGAGAGAGAGAGAGGGAGTGAGCGAGCCACTTTGGTGTAATCGATGCATTTACAGGGCACCTGACCTCTTTCTCCTCCGAGTGAACGGTGTTCAAAGCGCCTCCAAGAATGGGACTTGATTGTTTGTTTCTCCCATTCCTGGGACTCCTGGGACTCCAGGTCGGTGGAGGGAGCGGGTGCGTGCCAGAGAGCCGGGGCCGTGTCTCACAGGCGCTGGACCTGTGTGCGCCACGGTGGGGAGAGAGTGGCGTCCACGCGGGGAGCCCTTGTCCCGTGCCCGGACACCCGGTCTCCGGAGCAGGCCCCAGGGGCGTGGTGTGCACGGGCCATTTGCAGACTTCAGGTGTTGCTGACAGTCTCTGTCTTCCTCTGTGCGGTCTCTCTCTCTCTCTCCCCTGCTGTGGGTGGACTGGGCGAGGAATGGGCAGGGAGGCCGGGGAGTAGCGGGCAGGTGCTCGGCGGGCGTCATCCACAGCATCTCATCCAAGGAATCACAAGTGATTTCCGTTCTTTCCTCCACCTTTGCCCAGACCCGGTTCCTGCTGTCATCTTTGCATGAGCTGGACATTTAAAAAATTCTTAACAATTTCCTTAAACCATTTTGACACTCCAGGACAGTATTGTTATAATGTCCCCCAACCCCACCCCCAGAACAAACTGGCTTACTTTTATCGCCAGGAAAAGGCCTTGGTCGGATTATCCAGTTATTTTGGACCCAGAGTAGATTTTTCTCCCGCTGCCAGGCCCACCTCAGAGGATCCCAACGTCTGGGTGAGGCCAGCCCAACCTGTGCAGCAGCTGGGCACGCTGCCGCCGTGGCCCGGTCTCTGCACGATGGGCCGCCGTGCGTTCAGGGCGGAACTGCTGCCGGTTCCGAGACGTGGGATGCTATGTTGGTTAATTAGCAGCTATTTATAAGTGGCTATTCTATATGGAGTTCTAATCCAGAACTTGGCAGGCAGGAGTGAAAGAGAACTCCAAAACAGAATGCTAAATACGATTTGGTGCCCTGGACTGGATCCTGGAACAGAAAAAAAAGGACATTATCGGGAAAAGCCGGTGGAACCGGCTAGCGCGGCGTTAGGGAACAGCAGGGCGCCGGGGTGCACCGCCGCCGGTTTTGGAGGCCGCGTCTTGCTTACGTAAGGCTTGGCGTCCCGGGGCGAGCTGCGTGAGGGAGCGGTACGTGGGAGCCCTCTCTGTGTCTCTGCAAGTTTTCTGTAGATTCCCGATTAGTTCGAAATAAAAACAGGTTATCGAAAAAGTAAGAAGAGGAGATGCACCACCCAGGTTCATAGTAACCTTAGTAAGGAAGGTCCCCGTTGACAGCTTCTCTCAAGTGTTAACTATATGGACGTTTTTGGTTTTTTTTCCGAGGAATATACATTTTTTTACCGAATGCTTTATTTTGTGGGTTTCATGTTTGAAGATATTTCTTAGTTGAACTGACACAAAAAGGCTAGCTATTATGTGATTTTTTTTTTGACCTTTTTATACAATCTGTATCTCAGACCAAGTGCGCGTTAGGCGGTTCATGGGGGTCTCAGAACACTTTCCGTCCGGGCCCTTCAAACGGGGACTCGAGGGCCTTCGGTGTGTGCCAGGTTTAACAGCAAAAGGATGATCCACCCTGCTGGGAAAAGGTGGTATTACTGAGCGATCAGGGGTAAAATTACAGGATTAAGGAAGACACGTACAACAGGTTCCAGCTATTGCTCTTGTTAAAAGAAAGTGCTCAGAACTTTTCGTAGGAGGACACGAGTTTTACATCCAAAGAGATTAGCTTGCCCGTGGGACCATTCCACAGCGAGAGCGGTGCGTGCCGCGGAGGGGCAGGAGGAGCAAGGAGGGCTGCCCTGGGGAAGCCGCCGACCGTGGGGCTCAGCCCGGTCGGAAGGCCGGCAGAGGAGACCGGCCTAGGCAGGGGTTTCAGCAACCCCCGGGGAGCACCGGGCAGTAACGAAGACCTCCCGATAATAGGCCGGGTGTTCGGCCTAAGCAAAGCCACTCCCCCTTAGGTAAAAGGGGGAAAGTCACGGAACGACTCCCGCAGCAGACGTGGGGCATTCCCCAGCGGGGTCAGAACTGCCCGGCGGCCTGGTCCCAGCCCGGCGTCTCCAAGACTGGAGGTCTGGCTTGCACTCCTGGGAGTTGCACGCCCAGCGAATTCCCAGGCGGGATGCTAAGGCTGCAGGTTAGGGTGCCCACATTTTCAGGATCCATTTCTCCTTGAGCATGGTGAATCCAGTTGACATTCTTGTTTTCTTTAAAGCCCTCCACTTAGGGTCCATCTTTTCTTTAGTTCTGACTCTTTTATTTCCCCAGTGCTGTAGCAGTGGGAAGTGGACCACAGGTGTCTGTTTCTGACTCTACAGACATCTGGGGACTGGGAGTGGCGTTTGGGGGGTACAGACGTAAAACCACAGGTGCTGGCAGGTGTGGGCAGAAACATCCATCTTGAAGCCCTGGCAGTTTTTCCTCATAACTCGCAGGACCCAGGAGTTGTCAGACTTCAGCTTGTTTGCAAGTCTGCACGGCACATAAACGGACCCACAGGGACCGGCCGAACAGGGACCCGGATTATTCAGTCAGGCAGGTCACGTTGGTGGCAGTGCTGGTTAGAGACATCCCTGTAGATCTTCCCTGTGTATCATTGGGTTTCCTCCCAGAGAACGGAGAGGAAATCTCATCCCCCAAACCACGGTCGCTCCTCTTTCACCTGTCACCCCTACAAGATGGGGGGGGGGGAGAGAAGGGATTTGCTCACTTTTCAAACAATTATTTTTCAAAATATGGTTTCTTTTTTAGAATATAAAAAGTAACACACAGGATGGAATGTTTAGACTGTTCATAAAGGGCAAAGAAAAAATAATTTCTCATAATCCCATATATATGTATCACCTTTTTAATATTTAGAGGCCCATCCTTCAGTTTTTCGCCTTGCTCTCCTCCACCAGCACATGCAAATATTATAATTAAATCAGCATTTTGCGGCTTGTGCTCCTCGTTGCCTCTACACGGTGCTGCATCTGGTTCAGAGCAAACCCGACGTCTCCTCTGCTGGAGGCCCCGCCTGCCCCGCTCCCCTCACCCCGACCTGGTCGCCTCCGGCTCACTGTGTTCCGGCCTCACTGGCCTCCTGGTCTCCGAGCTAGTCCGTGCACACGCTGGCCGCCTCTGGCTCAAGGCTGTTCCCTCCGCTTAGAAGGCTGTTCCCCTCACTCTTCACTTCTTTCAGGCCTTTGTTCAGCAGTCTCTTCCATGGTGAGGCCTTCCCCTTGGAAATTCCACATGCTTCTCCCTGCAAACTTCACGGTCCCCTTTTTGTTGTTTTTCCTCCTTAGCAACCGTGACTAAGTAGCAGAATATTTATTTTACTTCTCTCAAAAACCGTTAGCTTCCTGACTAGAATATAAACTCCGGGACGGGGCTGTCACCTGCACTGTTCTCTGCACTGTCCCCCGGACAGTGCCTGGTGCTGGAGCTGACACCCCATAGATTCCTGTTTAAAATGTCAGATGAATGAGCCGAGCAGTTATGCCGTGAGTCGTATCCCACGCTCCTGGATACATTTCCCCGTATCATGGGTTTTCAGTAGCTTTGTTTCCACTTAATGGCTTTGTTTTCCATTATATAAGTATGTAACTACACCACAGTTTATTAAGATTAGCTTAACAAAGGATATGCCACAGTTTCAGTTTGTTCAAATGTCATCCTCTGCTAGCCTCAGAGGTTAACCTCCGCTTATTTTGCTGTTGTAATCGGCACCTTAGCAAATAACCTCGTGTGTATGTGTTCAAATCTCTGAGGATTTTCTTAAGATCAGTTTCTAGAAATGAAACTTCTTGGTCAAGAAGAATATGTCTTTGAGGTTTCTGGTGCATACTCTCAAGTTGCTCTCCAAGAAAGAAAACTGCGTGTTTCTCGAAGTCGTGATTTAGAATGTTCATTTCTCCCTACCTTTGATGTTAATGGATCTTATTTTTCAAAAGTGTTCCCAATTTTATAATTAAAAACTGTCAACTCATTAAAAATATTCTGTTTCTTAGATTACTGGTAATATCTTTTTTTTAATATTTATTGCATATATAATGTTTCTTTTATACATTTTTAGTTCATGTTCTTTGCTTAATTGGGGGATTAATTAGCTCTCTCAGTACTTTGCAAGTGATCTTTATATAGGTAAGTATTTTAAAAATACGTATGGTTAATATTCTTTGCTGTTCGCTTTTAAATGTCTTCATGGTATTTCTTGATATAATGAGCATTTGAATGTTTACAGAATGGAATGTGTGTATCTTTTCTGTTTTGAACTGTTTTGGTATAATGCTTAAAAAGTTAAACCTATCCAAAATTGTATGAATTATATTTCTATATATTTTTTCTAAATTATTTTATGGCTTTATTATTTCCCTCAAATTGTTATTCAATCTTCCAGTTCCCTTTATTGAATAATGTCCTTTTCCTCTCTGACTTGACAATTTCCCTTTATCTAGTGCTAAATTGAATGCATTCTTTGGTTGTTTCTGCTCTATCTTATTAACCTGTGCCTTTCTGTAGCAGATACACACTATAAAGATCATTAGCATTTTAAACATGTTTTTCATATTTGGGACTGCAAGAGCATCTCATTTTTGATTTTCAAAATTATCTTAGCTATTTAGTATCTAGGGTTTTTTTTTTTTTTTCCCTTCAAGGAAAAATTTCTTCAAGAAGAAATTCAGAATTATTTGCCTCTAACCTCCAGTGATTAAACTTGCATCAAATTTGAAAATATAATTCGGAAGAAATTATTCCTCTTGGTGTTCAATTGGCTAATTCTCTAATCTCTTGCTTTCTCACAGCCAGTATTAGATGTGGCTCTGTGTGCACAGCTCTCGGGGCAGTCCCTGTTTCTGGAAGTTCTTCAGCTAGCAAAGCTCTGTTCCACTGGGGGGCATCTTTTCCCGCCCTTGCTACCCGGCTTGCCGACATTAGGAGGCAGTGCCTTGCATGAAAACAGTGGAAGCCACTGGAGCTTCCCACGTCTGCCCCTGTAGCCTGTCTTCTCCCTGGTGAGGAAGGAAGTCACTTCCACCAACATACCATATAGCAGGTGCCTCCCCTCCCTGACTGTCCCTGTGACTGGATGTCACAGAGTAGGTGTAGAAAGATGACATGCAGTGGATGCTTCATCAGTTCACAGAGATGTGTGGTAAAGGGTAGCTGGTAGATGTGTTGGTTCAAATCTTGAGTCTGGGACAAGGACGTTGGAGATGTGCATGGTGCCTCAGCTTTGTTTCAGGGGCCTCTCTTTTGTGGGACACAACCCTGGGCAGGTTTATAATGAAAACAATAACTTAATCTTAAATATATATCTTGCTCTAGGTTAGGCTACATTCTAGGGCTCTCCATACACAAACCCGTTTAATTCTCACTGCTGCCTTATGAGGGAAACCCTATTAGGATTCTAGTTTTCATCTTATCTCCACTGAACTCCTTATGCCTTACAGCAGGTCAGAATTCTCTTTAAATTGCAACATCAGGTGGTCTATCAAATTAATTCTCAGTATATGAGTTTCGGCCCTGTCTTCATTAATATTGAAGAGTTAGAGACACTTAGGGCTGCTAAACACCAAGTGTATTCTAAACTGGAATTCGTCTTTTCAAAAACCTTTTGTTAGAAAATAAAACACACATACAGAATTCAAAACCAGACCTGTCCCTTCCTGAGTTCTGCAGGAGTCACTTGGGTCACCACGCCCCACGCGGAGAAGCAGGTCCTGACCCGCGTGGACAAGCGGGTCCTGGCCGGCCGCCCCAGGGCTCCTCCCTTCGCCTGGCCCAGGCTGGACTGTCTCTGTCCCACTGGAAGCAGCCACTCTCCTGACCTTTCTAGACTCACTTTCTTGAGTCCCAGTGGAGTTTTTTTATCACGCACATATCCCTCAGTGACCAGTTTACTCCTGCCCAATTTTTAAAACGTTGGACGTTTTTGTTTTTAGCATCTATTTTAGTGCACAGGTTCCTTCTCCATTCCCTTCTTTTCCCTACAACTTACCTGTGAGAGAACCCGGGGGCATGAGGCCCACAGAGTTCTCTAAAGCACGGGCTTTGAGCCTCGCATCAGGAGGAGCGTGACGTGACGTGGCCTGACGTGACATGACGTGACGTCTGGTGGTCTCCGTGCTGTTGGCAGCCGGGATGCCCGATGCCTAGATACATTAATTTACCTGGTGTTGCAAAATGAACGGTTTTATCTGATCGTTTCTTTTTTTCATTGGTTAATTGGAATAATTTCCAAACAAGCAGTTTTCCTCCTGTTTGGTGTGCTCTTTTCAGAAAGGCAGAAGAATGGCCTCATTCTTTCCCTTTATTTGTCAGTTTTCCAACGAAGGAATCGGTTCCCTGTCATTCTGCAGAGGCGACCAAATAGGTTTTAGTGAGTGTTATTAAGAATTTATGGATTTAAGCATAATTGATGAGTCTTGACCAATTGCCAGTACTATCGTTTCGAGATAAAATTGTCTGGTTTTTGCCCTTGGGAGCTCCTTCGAGGTTGCCCTTGACTCCTCATATCTTGGCTGCAGTATGTCATCCGTGGCTTTCTTGTCCTCCAGTTTGGCAAGATATTCCAGGACCATGTTGTATACCTCTCAGAATAGCCATTATTTCCCCCAAAGACTGCATTTTCCCCCCATGGGGATGGTATTTCAAGAGTACTAGGGTTTCTGAATGCCATAGGTGTGGTGTCGAGTTTGCCATTATTTTTAGACCTCTTTAGTGGCTAGAACTAAGAAAAATATGCTTTTATGTGATACCTCGTGAGTTCTTGCTGATATTTCCAATGCAAATTACAATTACAGGGTTTCACATGTATTGACTTATATTCCATCTGTTCACTTTTCCACATCGAGTTATCTTGGTTCACAAAGACACAGGGAATGACAGAATTATTAATAGACTATCCCATAATTACTGATTTATTGTATCCAATATTATACACATTTCCTGTGAATAACAATATTAATACTACCCCACTAATATAAATAACGGATAAAGTAAATCTCTTTTGCAGCACATTTTCTCATCACTGTCTTCCCATTTTTGGTTATACTACATGCACATTATCTGAGACTGTAGCAATTACATACTATACTTTTTACCTGTTAATTCCTATTTATCTGAATTAAATACCATGCAACCACTAGTTCTTATTCTCTCTAGTTATTTTGGTTATTTGAATCAATCTTATATTCTAGTAGAAACACCAGGGGAAGCTCATGAGAACAAGGTTCCCTTAGTTCTTGTCTGTTATCCCTTTGGGCCCATTATACTTACATGTCAGTTTTGCTGGATATAAAAATTATCCACACATTTTTTTTTTTTAAGAATCTAAACTGTTTATTTTGTTTTTGGAATAAAACATTGCCGTTGAGAAATATGATTACAACCTAATTTTGTTTTCCTTATAGATGTTGGTTTCTTAGAGGTTCAGGTAATTTTTTAAAAAATTTTTCTATAAAGTTAAATAGTCTTACTAGAATATTTTTAACATCAGTTGTTCTGGATTGACATTTAGAGGTATGCAGTAGGCTCTTTTAATACAGTTTGCAGGATCAGCATCTATGGATTCAACCAACCAAAGATCAAAACTATTTGGAAAAAAACAATAACAATAAAAATAATATAACCATAAAAACACAAGTTAAAAAATACAGTATAACAGCTATTTACATAGCATTTGCATGTGTTAGGCATTATAAGTGATCTAGAGATGATTTACAATATATAGGAGGATGTGTGTGGGTTATAAAAAATACTACACCATTTTATATCGGAGACTTGAGCATTTGCAGATTTAGACATCTCCAGGGCCCTGGAGGCCATCTGCCACGGATATGGAGGGACAACTATATATATTATCTTTAATTTTAAAATTAGGAGTTTTCTCAATTCATAGTTTTTAGTATTTGCTTTGTTCCCTTGCTTTGGTTTTCTTCCTCAGGATCTCCTAATACTCATCATATACTGGATCGCCTTTGTCTTCAGTTTGTCACTTGCTATTGAATATCTTTGTATCTCTTTAGTTCTTTAATATTTTAGAATGGTTTTCTTAATTTTATCTATTTCTCTTAGAGAATTATTCATTGTGTATATTCATCTTCTGTTTCTTCTAGTTTAGTTTTCATTTCCGCAGTGAATTATTCTTTTAATTTTAGTTCTTGTTGTAATTCTCCCACCTAATTTGTGAATTTTCAAGTATTTCACTATGTTCTTTCATGTCTTGTATCATGTTTTTTAAAGTTCTTTATGTTGAAATAGAAAGTTATTGCTTTGATCTTTTTCGTAAGCATGTGTCTCTGGCACATTTTTGTGGTCTTATAAAGCATGCTTTTTTTGTTGTTCCTTTTATAAAATAATGACTTTCTATCAGATTTAATTTTGCCATTTTTCTCTTTCTCATTATCATATTATATTTCTTGAACTTTTAGAAGGAGATATGGTTCAAGATTGTTTTTCTAGCTTAATAGAGCTTCTTTTTTTTTTTTTAAAGTTTTAGGGGGACAGTGTATGTCTACGTGTGCGTAGTGTTTAGAATGAAAATGTAATGGTTTGTTTGCTGAGGTTTATCAGCTATTTCTCCCTCCCCTACGTTTATCTGAACCTTCTCTTTGGGGACAAGACTGGAAAAAGTATGTTGAGAGTTAGATGTTAGCAGACTTTAAGTGTCATGGTAGGAATTATATTTGGGGCAGTAAAGAGTTACGGATGAGGAGACTGACCTAGGATTGCAGCCCAAGTGCAATGAAAATAGCATTGCCTTGAATTCAACCAAAGATTCAAAACTCAGTTCCACCACTTTCCAAAAGGATGGCCCAATGAAGAATTTATCTTCATTTATCTGATCAGTAAAAAATGGGAATTTATTCACTGACTCATTCATTTGTTCCCTCATTTTTAAGTTCAACTGACATTTACTAATTGCTCACGATGTTCTAGAGAGACACCGTTCAGTGCAGTAGCCACTGCCCACATGGAGCCGTCGGATGCTTGAAATGCAGGTAGTCGGAACTGAGATGAGCTGTAGGTGTAAAACAGACACCCGATTTGGAAGTCTTAGCATGGCAAAGAGGATATAACATACCTCATTAATAATTTCTTGTGTTGAACACATGCTGGAAGCAAAGGAGGAATAAGTTTAAGAGATCTGTTGTACAGCATGGTGTCTGCAGCTAATGGCGATGTATTGTGTTCTTGAAAAATGCCCGGAGAGTGGATGTGCAAGAGCTCTCACCACAAAAATGATAACCCTGTAGGCAATGCATACGTTAATGAGCTAGATTTAACCATTCCACAATGTGTATATATACTTCAGAACATCATGTTGTGCACGATACATTCATATAATTTTTATCTGTGAATTAAAAAATAATAAGTTTGAAACGTTTTTTTAAATTAATTTTACAGTCTCCTTTTTTAATTAAACATATGGCTGTTAGAAAATAGGAATGTGGCCTCAACTGCGGCTTGCAACATCTTTCTCTAGGAGAGAGCTCTTCTGGTTACTGGACATACAGTATTGACCATTTTGGTGGTAGGAGACAGATAACACGTAAAATGCAAATGTCTAATCCGTATAAGTTTAGAATACGGGACGAGTGCCGTGCTCTTCCCGCCTGCCTCCTGGGACGCGAGCAGCGCCCGGGCGGGTCTCTTCCCGTCGTGCTTTCCCAGGAGCCGCTCCTGGTTGGCGCGCTCATCGGCCTTGCGTGTTTGTCTCCCCTCGGGAGCTCAGGCCAATTTCTCCCTTTTGGGGGTCTTATAACTACTTGTGACCTTCTGTTGCAATAGTGGGAATGAACAAACAAACTAAAGCCATCCCAATTTCAAAGGCACACAGAGAATTAATTCCACATCCCTCCAGAGGGAGGGAATCTTCATCCTCCCTCCCCTTTGTTGTCACAAGGTTGTGTCCAAGGATTCTGCATCCCAGAGCAGAATGTCAGAGTGGCAAGCTCACACCAACGCGAGCAGCAGGTGGAGGTCTGTGTGAGCCGGCTCGAGCTAGGGCCCAGGTCCCGGAGCACCTGCTCGGTGGTCTCGTGAGACAAGGACCCTCGGCAAGGTTTCAGCACAGGTCTTGTACTTTTAGTTGTTGCGCAGCTCAGGTGACCGGTTATAAGTGGTATCCGGAGCCCACCCGGCACCCACACGTGCCACCCAAGCTGTCCGCGCGCTGATCGTGCTGGCCGCGTGTTGGTTTATTGATTGGTTGGCCAGGTCCCAGGGACTTTGTACTACGTCATCAGGTGGAGCCTTACCGGTTTCTTCCCTGGGGCCTTGTTTGTTCTCTCTCTCTCTCTCTTTTCTTTTACTTTGTAGAAGCCTGGCATGGCTTCAGTCAGGCTAAGTGGCAAGCGAGCGAGCGAATTACAAAAGCTAAGGCACAGAAAAGCCAAGGCAGCGGTCAGCCTGTATCCCACAGAAATGACCATCTTCCCTAGCACTATGGAAATCGAGTGTTCTCCTCCACCACGCGGCGGTCTCTGTCTGAGTGGCAGGCCATGCACGTGTCCCTCCAGCTAGCAGTGGACCCCAAGGCCTCGCGCCAGCTTCCGTGCGCGCTCTGCACACGTGGACGCCGCAGCTTGCCCGTGGGCGGTCCCAACACCAGCCACCGGGCGAGACTCGTCCTTTCTCGGGTGCGCGAGCGCTCGCGATGACACACCCTTCCTGCTCCGTCCGCTCCAGTGCAGTGCACGCTGGACCGGAGGCCTTTTCCTGAGACAGAGCAACCGTGCTGGCAAAAGAGCAGAGGAGAAGCTATTCTAGGTGGAAAAGACTGAAATGACCGAGTTGGAATCGGGTCGGAACGGGCCACGCCAAGCCATTCATCCAGCAGCTACCTGGCTCGTGTTTATTGTCTCGTACTGAATCCCCACGCCCGTGGCAGGCACTAGAGATGAGGGGGAGATAATTCCTGAGGTTCTTATACAATTGCTGCCTTCAAGATATTTTTAAAGCGACAACCCTTAAAAATAAAAAGCCAGTAAAGCAATTAAAGGACAAAAACCACTGACATTCGTGGCAAGGCTGCTAAGCGCTGGGAGAGGCCAGCAAGGGGCGTGTGGATGGGGTTCGCAGAGGTGGTGGAAGGACCCTGGGGTAAGGTGGACCTTGGTGTCCGGCTGTGATCTGAGCAGGCCAGGAGGAGAGGGGACAGCCTGACCCGGATGGATCGGACCAGGCTGCAGGAGCGAGGACCGTTGGGGCAAGACGGTGCAGGACATCCTGTCAGTCGGGAAGCCCGATTCCCGGGCCTTTTGGTTCTAGTAAAGTGGGAGAAGAGAAGAGACATTCTCTCCCCGAAGTTAATTGCCAGACCGTAAGCACCGACACGCATAATGCTGTTCATATAAATAGTCGCGTTCGTCTTGCTCCCCGGCGGGTGCTGGGAGGGGACGGTTATTCTGCCTCTAGCAGGTGTCAGGTGGCTGTTGCCTTCAGGGGCAGCCGCTGCCAACAGAGGTCCGGTGTAGCCACAGCATGTGGTTTGCCAAAATGAACACCAGTGAGAAGAATCCAAGAAAATCTAGCCTGTGCTCAGAGAAACCCCATGTACTACAAGGGAGCCCACGTGAACAAAATAATTTTTGTGAATGTGTTTGGCGTCCAAGCAGAAGGTGCCTAGAAAAGAAAACATATGCTTCAAATTTCAGTATTTTTTTGGGGGGGATGTGTGGGGGGCTTTCTAAGTCACTTAAATTAATCTTTTGGGCCCTTTTTTCTGTAACACATTTATTGAGATAGAATTCATATGTCATATAATTCACCTGTTTAGAGTATACAATTCAAGGGTTTTAAGTATATTCGCAAAGCTGCATGACCGCCAGATCCATGACAAACTTTAGAAACCCCATGCCCACTAACAGTCACCCCTCATTTCCCCTCACTTCTCCTCCCCACCCCCCACCCCGTTCCCAGCTCCTAGAGAGTCTCTAGGTCACTCTCTGCCTTTTATAGATTTTCCTGTTCTAGAAATTTCATATAAATGGAGCCATACAATATGTGGCCTTTTGTGATTGGCTGCTTTCGTTTAGTGTAATGTTTTCAAGATTCATCCATGTCATAGCCTGTATCCGTGCTTTATTCTTTTCATTGCTAGCTAATAATATTCCACTGGACGGACATACCACGCTTACGCATTCTATAGTCGATGAACATGTGGGTTGTTTGCACTTTGGGGCTATTATGAATTATGTTGCTGTGAAAATTCATGTATAAGTTTTTATGTGGACATATATTTTTATTTCTCTTGAATGAAATATACCCTCACTTCTCATTTTCCACAGTAGGTATGTTCTGTAAAGTCACCGCCAACTCTAAATTAGCAAACCCTGAGCCACTGCTCGTAGGTAAAATAAGGTTATGCAGAGGGAGAGGCTCTGTCACAACATTTTCATCAGCCCCTCCATATATAACCTTGTTTTATGTGTGTTTCTGTTGAAAGACACTTTATTCCATATGTATATTTCTTACAAATAATTGATTATATGCAGTATTTCTTTATAATAAACCACTAGCTGAGACCCTGAGTAACACAATTGTAAATTTTTTTTTTTTTTGGTTTTTAGCCTCATAATGATGCTGTCCAATATGTTTTTTTATGAGTTGGCAACCCAGGAATTCACCAATTTAGACACTTTTCCATCCTTTGCATAGCTGCATTATGCACGATCCCTGTTTCTTTAGCATTTTCTGGAGTGGTCTCACGTGCGGACCAGTGAATTTCCTCTGTCTAACCCTGGATGTGCAGGACTATTGATTGATTAACACTGAACTCAAGGCCAACAGCCCTGTCACTCATGCCCGAGCAAAGCCTGTCTAACTCCTGCATTTTCTCCATGAAGAGAGCCGCAGAGCTCCTCACCGTGCCACTGTGGAAGCATCTCTCTCTTAGGTGTTCAAATTTACCTAAAGGGAAAGAAAATGAAGACAATCATCTGAATTTAACTTAAAAAAAAAAAAAAAGAAAAGATCCATAAGAGTCAGCAGGGTTTTCCACCTTGATTGAACTCTTCTAAAGACTTCTAAACTTTGCAAAATGCTTTGACCACACACATAGCCTTAGGATACTCCGTACACATTTTTCTTTCTTTCAGCTGTGTTGGACATTGTATTTAAAAAAAATATGACTGAATTTTTGCCTCCAGTTTGAAGCCCATATTTTAAGATATCTTAGTTTTCCCCTTCATTTACTTGATAACTTGGGGCAGCTCTCAGTTCTTTAATTTAGAAACTTTAGATGTATTCACTGAGGTCAGTTCATCAAACTTTATGGAGTTTTTACTTTGGGACATACGTCAGCCTTGCCCTGGCTGCAGTGGTATCAAAAAGAATGATGTCCTGTCTGCTTTGTGCTGCTATATAACACAGTACCACAGACCGAGTAGTTTATAGTGGATCAAAGTGTACTTGGCTCGCGGTTCTGGAGGCAGGGAAGTTCAAGATCAATGGGCTGCATCTGGGGAGAGGCTTGTTGCTGCATCACGGCATAGCGGAAAGGCATCCTGGGGAGAGAGACCGGAGAGGGCTGGACTTGCTTTTTATAGCAGACCCACTCTGTCGATCGCAGCACCAGCCCATAGGTCACAGAGGTGACCTGTGTCACCTCTTAAAGGTCCCACCTCTGTTGCATCAGAGATTGCTTCCAACACATGGACTCTGGGGGACACATTCGAACTGCAGCAGATGATATGATCCATAGTCGCAGGGAGCCGTTGATTTGGGATTCAGGTAGCTAAGAATGCACGGTGACATTTCTAGGTAGTTGTCTCCATCGTGGTCATCAGAGCAGTCAGAGTTGGTGGCATTTTCAGTTGCATCCTGTGAATTACATAGGTCCCTTCAGCAAGATACCCCATAACGTGTGCCTGCCTGGCCTGAAGGGCCACCTAACTTCACAGGGCATCACAGCCCCTCTGTTTTCGGGTGTCTAAACTTCCCTGGTTCTCCTACAGCTGTGACATAACCAGATCCTATGATACCTTAATTGATAATTAAGAAGATATAGGAGATATCTTCTAAGAGATCTTAGAATAAAGAAGCTATAGAAGATATCTTCTAAGAGATCTTAGAATTAAGAAGCTATAGAAGATATTTTCTAAGAGATCTTAGAATTAAGAAGCTATAGAAGATATCTTCTAAGAGATATTAGAATTAAGAAACTATAGAAGATATCTTCTAAGAGATCTTAGAATTAAGAAGCTACAGAAGATATCTTCTAAGAGATCTTAGAATTAAGAAGATACAGAAGATATCTTCTAAGAGATCTTAGAATTAAGAAGCCATAGAAGATAATGTAGAAGATAATCGATTCTTCCATGTGATAACGTGAATGAGATTGCCCAGGAGAGCAGCAATGTAGGAACAAGTATTACAACCGACCTTCACGACACTGACATCTCCCTATCTGAGCCCTCAAGTTGGCTTGTAAATTGATGACAGCCCTGGTTCTTTGCCTGACCATCTCCCTGCCATTGTGAAGAGTCGTGGCCTGGCCACGAGGCTTCCTGTTTCACCCGTCTGCTCCTCTGTTGGCTTCCACGTCACACGAGTCACCAGCTCCACGAGTGACCCCGTGCTCCGTCTCTTCTGTGCACTCTCGGGGGTCCTCCCCAGTGCCGTGGCAACGCTGGGGCCGTTGCCCTCGGCGACACAGTTTCCGGGACCCTGGAGGAGCTTTGCAGGCTCGTGACGGGGGACAGGCACGAAAACAGGCAAATGCAACACAGTTCGGGGTCCGGCTGAAAAAGGAGAACGCCCGCCCAGGGCGCAGACGGACCCGAGGCTGGTTCTCACGTCTGCGGGACAGCAGGACGGGTGGGAAGCTTCTCTCAGGCAGGCGGCGGTTACTGACCCTGGGGGAGACGGGAGGAAAGGAAGTGCGAGGACGGGCGTGCTGCACACACACGGGAGGCGCGGTTTGTGGAAACCTGCATGAACACGCCTGCTCTGAATGGCCTGTGCGCCGTAGAGTTTTTTTAGAGAGTGGGGCCCCTATGGGATCCTGTTCCCTCAATTCTGCCTCTTTCCCGTTTTCTGTCCGCTTCCCCAGCTCCCAGGGCGCCTGCCCCCTCGCCAACAGGGAGCGAAGCTGTGTGCGCCAAGAGAGGCCTCAGACACAGTTGGCAGGTCCTTAAAAACGTGTCGCATCAGCCGGTATTGTGAAGCCGTTGCTCACTATCCAGTGTAAGGGCAAGTTCTCTGCCCTGGAAGCTAGCTCTGGGTCACCTTGCGTGGAGATGCCGGCCCCTGTGCCTGGGTTCCAACCTTTTTAGAGAAATCCCTACTCCGCAGAGGGGGGAAAGGCCAGGCTTGGCTGGGGGCATTCTCTGGAAGGCGCGGAAAAGGCGCACGGGTTCTCTCGAGGTGCGGATTGAGGGCTGAACTCCGGCTTATGGACTTGCTCCTATTTTTTAGAAATGACATGCTTTGGCAACTATGTGATGCATAAGTAGGTAAAATAAAAAGGATAATTCAAACATCCACTTCCATCTAGACAGTCTTCCATTTTTTAAAAAAATAAATAAAAATAAAAAGGGAGACTGATAAATATTTCCTCCAATACTGGGGTCCCCAACCCCCGGGCCGTGGACTGGTGCTGGTCCGTGGCCTGTTAGGGACCAGGCTGCAGTGCTCGGCCACCCCCTTCCCCCCCACACCCCTTCTACCCCCGGGCTGTGGAAAAGCCGTCTTCCATGAAACCTGTCCCTGGTGCCATAAAGGTTGGGGGCTGCAGTTGGAACATACAGTGGGCAAGTGCCAGTTTTGGTGTTTCATTCCTCCTGCGCTATCCACTCCGCGTTTCATGGATGTGAACCCTTCCGGGCCTCCCCGATGTGCTCTTTCCAGGCATTCCTGGACCGTCCCGCTCCACGGGATCTGGACCCTGTGCCATCCCCTAGGCGTGGATGAAGAGGTGGGAGAGGGAAGCAGGGAAGCCAGTCCTGCCGTGGGACTCCACACAAAGGAGTAAAACTGTGCCTTTTCATTTCCGAGGGGAAAACTCAACGCACCGTGGCTTTAAGCCTCAGCAAGGTGGCTTATTCCCAGGGAGCACGGCCCCGGTGCCTGCCAGGCCCCTTACCAGGAGGGACCTTTTAGGGAAGACCCTTCTCTTTCCGTAGGATCCGTGTCCTCTCCCCGATCGTCCACCCCGCCCCTGATGTTTGAGATCCCCCTGTCCCATCACCCCTGGCCTACAGGCCAGCCTCCTGGCACACACACCCACACCCCTCCTTCCTAGGACGAAATGCTAGCTGTCAGTCAGTCCGCACTGCCTTTACAGACTAGAGCCTTCAGAGGAAAGGAGTTCTAACAACCACATAATTTGCAAGGCCACACTCTCACCAGCAGTCTGAACAACTCATTATTACACGGGGGGAAAAGAATATGTAATTCCCTTCCTCCATTCTGTCGTCACCCCCATCCACCACCACCACCCCGGCTCCCCCGTCCAATTTTAAATTGTACTCGCCGGGCCCCCTGGGAATGAGAGGCGGGCGACTGTGGGGCCCATACACCCATCCCGGTGGCTCTGGAGCAAAGAGAGGCTTCAGATCGCTGCCCCCACTGAGGAACAAGTGGCTCCTTATCTAAGAGTCTGCTGCACCCTCATCTCTGACTGAGCAGGAGGGAGGCCATGGGTTGATCTTCCCTTTGTGAGTACAGGTGACTGATGGCCGGTGTGCACAACAGCAGGGCACATGGTCTGACCAAGGGTTTATTTTTTTTCTGAATGGTGATTCATTCTCATTAAGTCTTATAAAGGAAAAAAAAAATGTGGATTTAAGCATTTTGTGCAGCATTTAATGAATCATCTCTCCTAAAGTAAAGGAAAATTTTCACAAAATCTCCCGGAAAATTCAGGCAGCGTGGTCATAATAGTTTTATGATATATATTCCAGTTAATTATGGAAAATGTTCCATTCCTTCAAGAAATCTTAAAGGAAAAAAAAAAAAAAATCTCGCACATCGCAGCCATGTATCCTGGTGAGGCTAAAATTGGTCAAAAGCAGACTGAATGCCAAATGACAATTTCTGCTAAATAATTCAGGCCCTCTGAACTCCTGATATTTTACTTACTTTAATGAGCATAATGGGTGCAATTAGACACTGCCTTTCCTCAAAGTGCCAGACACAGTGTGCTCTCGCCAAATTGGGGACCCGCTTTTCTTTTCCCATCTGCACATGTGTCCTGTATTCCCGGCAACTGGCGTTGGTCGCCACTAAATACACGTGCCTCCAGGTCAGTCACTTGAGTTAAGTTTCGGTGATGGTTATCCCGAAGAAAAATAGAGATTGTGGAACAAAGGCTAGATGCTTCAGTGGCTGGTTCGAATGGGAGGGGAGAAGGAAGCCTCGGGACTCGGTTCTCTCTCACACCGTCTTCTCCTCCCCCCCCCCCACCCAGGGCGGCGACGCGGACATGGTGGACAAGAACAAGTGCTGCACGCTCTGCAACATGTCATTCACCTCCGCGGTGGTGGCCGACTCACACTATCAAGGCAAAATCCACGCCAAAAGGTTAAAACTGCTGCTTGGAGAGAAGACCCCGTTAAAAACCACAGGTGCGTGTACGGACTGTGGTCTGGGGGGCGGGGCGCCCGAAAGCTAGAAGTGTGCCTGTCACGCGCACCGCGCTGTCTTTGGTGGCGGCGGCGGCTGCCGGGAACGGGGGTCTCGGAGAAGATGTCACTCAGAACCCAGAGGGACGGGCGGGTGCCCCCGGCAGAGCTTGCTGTCATTGGAGCATCGGACACCGTTTCAGGGGCTCATGCTGTAAGCCTGGTTCCTTCCGATTAGTGATTGGGCAGCTTATATCTGGCACTAGCTGCCGTTCACGTCCTGCAAGATGTTGTTGGACTTGTTGCTAATTTTTAAAAATTATGTGCTTTGCCCTACATCATGCATAAGCAGTTGAAAAACGTGATAATTCAAGCACCCGCCTTCACCTTCACAAAAAATGCAAGACTTAAAAAAAAATGCAAGACTGCATTACATCCTTCAAGATGTTGTCTACCGTGTCTGTTACATGTTCTGTGAGATGTTACGGCTCTCCTGTTCTCTGGAGCCAGTCAGTAATCAGTGTGGGTGATGGGCAGTGTCGTGGCTGACACAGAGATCCCTCCAATGTCTACAGAATGCACAGCGTCCCCCCATTCTTACCTGGGGGTGAGGGGGACAGAGAGGAAGACTGCAGCCTGGAAAAACCACGTTAGTGTGCAGATAACTGCATGTTTTCCCCCCGCCGAGGTGACATTCCTGTCACATCTGCAGGAATCCTGTGATTCAAACCCATTAATTTTCAGAAGTAAAAGCTTAAATATTGATAACAGATTATTTGACCTTCTAATTGCTCACCTAAAATATATTATTCAGAGGTCTAGCAAATCACGGAATTTAAAAAAAAAATACTGTTATAATTTAAACGAGATAGGCTATTTGGACAAGATTTATATTGTGGCGAAGACGTTAACCAGAAAGGTTACAAACCTGAGAAGCTGGGGGAATATTTCACGGTGCCTACTCATTTCACCCAATTAAAACTTAGCAGTGCGTTTTATCTTGCTGCCTAATGAATCATGCATAAATTGTGGGTGTAATTATTTTTTAAATGATATTTTGGAAACAGGAGAGAGTTTAAAACAATGCTTGACTTTTATCTTCACCGACATTTTTCTGACATTTTTCTTAGGAAGAACGCCTTCTGTTACCTAGACAATAGCACAGAATCTTTTCATTGTGTTTTTCTGCTTAGTTGAACTAAAGGACATTGTTTTCTCTAAAGACGGCTGTGACACTCGGGCCTAGGATGGGTCTGCACAGCCCGAGGAGTCTGGAGCGAGCTCAGCCTGTGCGGGGCACACTGTGTACCGGCGTTGGATGAGCAGTCAGCTGAAACTCCCGATTCTTGCCTCTGAAAGGTTGGGTATTCACCCCGTAACCTACTCCCCATCAAATCTCTTAAAATAGACACTTCAAAGAAACAGTCACTGGAAAATTTTTACCTGTTTTCCATGAATGAGTAACTAGCCCACTTGTTCTCTCTGCCTAAGTGGGATATTACCGCAAAATTAAATTTCGGAGGTAGTGAAGGAAGAAGAGAAGCTGCATCTTTGTTTACCATGTTGATTAGCAATTGGGAGAGTTATTGTTTCTGTAAACAGTTCACCGCGTGGCAAAAAATAGTTCTCTGGGAATTTAAATGCAGCCTCGAGTCCGCCAGGCCCTGGACTGGTTTTCTGCATTCAAGTACGCTCAGCCCGGACCTGGTCAACAGGACCCAGGGGTGGCTTGTTCGCTGTCGCCAGTGTATCCCACAGGAAAATCAGAAGTGGTCGGAAGTGCAGCCCTTACCTAGTGGCCCAGCCCTGGCCGTCCCTGGGGCTGGCCTGGCCCTCGGCGTTGAGGAAATCAGGTTGCTGCCTAGACAAGAAGGGGGCAGGGGGCGCGGTGGGGGTAAGGAGCAGAGGCAGCTGCAGCTTGGCTTGGGGTTGCCTTGCGCCAACACCCCCTTCTCACCCAGTGCACGCCCCCTTCTGCAGCTCGTGCTCCCATCCATTCCCCCTTGATGCTGCTTCGAGCAGGACGGCTCTTGGAAGGTGGTGACGCTGGACAGAATCACAAGGCCTGGGTGGCGTCTGCTGGCAGGGAGCAGAGAAAGCAAAGCACCTTGCTGGAGGGGCCAGTCGTCAGGTTCGAGTGTAACGGAGTCGGGCACTGGGAGGCGTGGCCCAGGTTACGGGTTTGAAGACCCGCAGGGAGGAAGGCACCAACAAGGGAGGGCGTGTGGCTCAGGGAACTCGCAGGTGATCCAGCAGGGCGCTGGCGTCAGGAAGCTCTGGCCGGTGGCAGCAGGGCCCTGCTGCAGCCCCGGGTTCCAGGGAAAGGAACGGCTGTGAGGAGCATGGCAGGGCACCACCATTTAAGACGAGGGCTCCAGGCTAGAACCCAATCGTAGAGAACGAATCAGGGGCCTGCGTTCTGGATGTAGGGTATTGGTTGGTGCCTGCTCTCAAGCATAAATTCAGTTACTGCAAGTATAGGGCAGCGACCGAGAGGCACCGGGAGAGGGGAGCCAAGCCATGGGCTGCCCGAGCTGGGACAGAGTCCGGATTCCCACCTCTCCCTGCTGCCCCGCAGCCAAGCCCAGGGCATTCCCCGCAGGACTGCACCGTCCACACCGCGGCCGCTCTGTGCGCGTCGGAGAACTGCTCTGCCTGATCAACCAGGCCGGCTTAAAATTACTTCTGTAACGAAAACTGGTTGGTTCTTCCCTGTTAGCGTGTCTCGGCAGCTCTGTTCCAGCTCTGGCTCTCCCAGACCCTGCGGTGGGGACGGGTGTGACGGGGCATTCTGGCCAGACCGCGGCGGAGCTTCCACCCTGTCGGGAGGCGAGATCGGGCCGTCGTCACGGCTGTTGCAGTAGGAGCCAGAGGAGCCCGTGGGAGGGATCCAGAGGGTGCTCCGAGGCCGGAGGCTGGAACAGTGAATGGCGTGAAGACCCCCGGTGGAAGGGGAGTGCAGGACGCGGGGTTGTTCAGGACCGAAAAGAAGTTACTCGGGGGCAAATCTTTGGAAGGGTTTCATGAGAAGAGGAGAGAATCCTGGTGTGTGTGTGTGTGTATGTGTGTGTTTGTGTTTGTATGTGTGTGCATGTGTGTGTGCTTGTGTGTGTGTTTGTATGTGTGTGTTTGTGTATGTGTGTGTGGTGTGTGTATGTGTGTGTATATATGTGTGTGTATGCGTGTGTTTGTGTCTGTATGTGTGTGTGTGGTGTGTGCATGTGTGTATGTGTGTGTATATATGTGTGTATATGTGTGTGTTTGTGTCCGTTTGTATGTGTGTGTATGTGCGCATATGTGTGAGTTTGTGTGTGTTTGTGTGTGCATGTGTTTTTTTTGTGTGTGGTTTGTATGCGCGCACATGCGTGCAGATGTGCGTACAGGTGCGTGGATACAACAGGTATAACCGATAATTGAGTAGAAAATTAGGGCGTCAGACCTGAGCTCCGGGTAGGGAAGAGTCCGTTAACGTTCAGGGACGGTTTGACAGTGGAGCGTGTCACTGTGCAGCCACCCGTGTGGAGCCCGGCGGACCCCGCAGAGGTGTTTCCAGGTGCAGGTGGGAACACCAGGTGTTTCCATGTGCGGCTCCAGCCTCAGGCCGGTGGCGAAGTCCCCCTGAGATTCTTGGCCAGACTTCATCTACAGCCTGGGGTCACCAACGTGGCAGCAAAGGACACTGGCCTGGGCGTGGGGGACTCAGCTGTGAGTTCCTAGCTGCTGTGCCCTCACCAGGTGCGTGACCGTCAGTAGGTTCATTGTGTTTCCCCACCTCCGTGTTCTCACCTGTCATTTCAAGCCTGGATGCATTTATCTTTCTGGCTTTACCTAGGGCAGATAACAGACTGAGGACAGGTGTGCTTTGACAGGTGTGTGTTGGGCATTCACAGGTGATCGTGTGGCCCATAGGTGGATGCTTCTGATTCCTTGCGTCCAGCAGAAACTCTGATACCCTGATTGACATGCGTGAGGTTGTTCAAGGGCCACCTGGGCTCTAACTCCAGGGGACACTGTGTTGTGTCTCTCAGAACTATTGTCCCCAATCCCCGGTCCATGGCCTGTCCAGAACCGGGCTGCACAGCAGGAGGTGAGCAGCAGGTGAGCCAGCGAAGCTTCATCTGCGTTTACAGCCGCTCCCCCGTCCCGCATCCCCGCCCCCAGCAGATCCGCAGCGGCCTTAGATTCTCACAGGAGCGAGGGCCACACTGTAACCTGCGCATGCCAGGGACCCCGGCCGTGCCTGCTGTGAGAACCTGATGTCCGATGATCTCAGGTGGGGCTGAGGCGGCGGTGCCAGCGCTGGGGAGCGGCTGCAAACACAGATTCTCGTTTCAGAGAGGTCTGACTGCACGATAAACGTGACGCGCTTGACCCATCCTGGAACCGTCCCCTACCCCAAGTCCATGGAAAATTGCCTTCCATGAAACCAGCCCCTGCTCCCAAAAAGGTCGGGGACAACTGTCTTAGGGGACAGGCCTTTCTGGGGGGAGTTCTGTGGCAGAGCCTGACACTGGGGCTGCCCTGGAGGGCTTCGGGACCGGGCGGTCAGTGAGCCCAGGGGGCAGACAGGCTGGAAGCCCCTCAGGGGGAGGAGACCCAGCCACCAAGCCGGGGGCGGGACCCCAAACTGGCAGGTAGAAGAAATGTGAAATAGAAAGTAGTTTTCAAGAAAGGAAGTCAAGGTAAAACAGGGAACCAGACACCAGGATAGGGGCCCAGAGGAGGGTCAGAGTCTCGGGAGCACGGAGGCAGCCCTGTCGTGGGGACAGAGACACGCAGTGATGAAAGGCCGGACTCCACCCCGGACCTCAGGCCAGGCTGGAGGACTCCGGTCCTGCCTGCTTAGGCCGAGGCGGGCCTCGGAGCTCTTCCCAGGGGGCTGAGTGTGGGGCGAAGGTGAGTGCTTCCAGCAGAAGGAAGGGGCACCAGACAGGCCTGCGAGGTGCGGGGCAGTGTGATGGCTTCACGCCGGGCTCCCGGGTGCTGGGGACTCCCGGGCACACCAAGAGGAGCCATGCGTGCACCCCCGTCTTCCAAGCCGCTCCTTCGGCGAGGGCAGCGGTCCTGCCATGGCTGAGCCCAAGGCCAAGGTCACAGCCCGCAGGGGCCAGATGGCACCGCCGAGCACCTGGGAAGACGGGTTACCTGGGAAGGGCGGTCAAGGTTGCAGACTGCAGTAAGATTGCTAACCCGCCAGCCTGGAACTGTGGGGTGGGGCGATCCCGGCTTATCCACGTGGGACCCCCACCCCGAGTCTTTAGATGTGAAAGAGGGAGACGGGGGGATGGGCTCGGAGGGCGCATGTGGGCGGTGTCTGGCTGCTGGGAAAGGAAGGACGGTCCCTTGGAGCCCCCAAAGGGACCCAGCCCTGCCGGCACGTCAATTTCAGCCACGGAGGCCCAGTTCACATTTCCGACCTCCAGAATGCTAGGACCATAAATTGCGTTGTTTGGAGCCGCTAAACGCGCGGTAGTTTGCCGCAGGGGATGGACGCGCAGGCCTGAGTAGGTGCGCGGCTGAGCGGCGCTCCCTCTCCGTGCATGCCGCACGCTTCTCCTCGGGGAGCTCACGGGCAGCGCAGGGCTCCCGGCCACCACGGCCATCTGGAGCTCGCCCGAGGGGCGGGAGGTGTGTCTTCGCACCAGGGTCTCCTCCCCAAGTTGACCTGTTAGCTCTCTGCGCAAAACCTCCCAGAGCGGCTGGCTTGCGGGAGCGCGCACGTCGCGCGCACGGCCCAGCCTCCGCCCCCGCGTCTTCTCGGCACGCGCTCTCCGCGCTCCGGCCAGGCGCGCGCCCCGAGCTCCAGCCTCTGCGCCCTCCGGGAGGCTGCCTTCCCTCTTCCCACCGTGCCTGCGGACAACCCCTCCTCCACCGGGCAGCGCGGGGCTCTCGGGGCCGCTGGAAATCGCAGTGGGTGTAGTAGCGCGGGCTTTCCCGCCAGACGCGTCTATGGGCCCACGTGAGGACGTGACTTTCTCCTTTTCCTAATCTCTACCGTGAGTGCAGTGTAGTTTCCACGACCGGCGTCGCCACGACGCTTGCGTGAGCCGACGGGCGTGCAGGGCCGGGCGCGGCGTGTGCCGCACACGCGTGCGGGGCTCAGTGCGCGTCAGCGCGTCCACTCGGGAAACGTTGGCCCCGAGCCTGCGCCCATCTCTGCGCCACGTCGCTTTGCGCTTGAGCCATTTTGCTGCCCATTGTCCAAGGCTCCCGCCATCGGGATGGTCTCCTGACGGGCCTGGGCACCCTCCTGGGATGGGAACCCATCCCGTGTTGTGCCACGCTCCCGGGCACACGCTTGACTGCCGCGTTCTCCCGCGTCACGGGGAGAGGGTGGTGGGAAACACAAGCCGGTGCTCAGCCCCCGCGTGGCGACAAGCGTGCGCAGGGTGCGGGGCCGGGATGCGGGAGCACGGGACCCTCCGGAGAGGAGGGATGGAAGCCCCCAGAGGAGGCTTCACAGCAGGCAGGCGGGCGGTGAGCTGGCGGGCGTGGGCGGGAGAGCAGGCCTGAGCAGAGGTCAGGCTGGGGTGGGAGGACCAGCCCGGGCCCCCGAGGGGCTGGCCACTAACATTTTGCACTGTGCTCCAGGGCCTTTGAGCAGGTGCTGGGGGAGCCATCGAAGGTGCTGGCCTGGCCGCGAGGGTCAGGGCGTGGACCAGCAGAGGCCGGCACTCGGAGCTGAGAAACGTGGCCAGCCAGGGCCGAGGCTGCGGGGTGGGGGTGGGGGCCAGAGATGAGCCCTTACGTCGGAAGAGCCACGTGCTGGGAATCCAGGGGGCTCCCGGCGTGGCAGACGGGACAGGAGGGCACGCTGGGGGGGGGGAGGGGCGACCTGCCCAACCCATCCCGTCTCCCTGACCTCCACCGCCCCAGCCCGTGCCCTGTCGGCAGCTGCCACCCCAGCCCGGCAGAGCGCGCGGATCCATGACCGTGGGCTCTAGGAATGCAGCCGCAGGAAGCAGCTCTGTCCGGCTCTGCACGGAACTCCTCCTGAGTGGAGCCGGGTCACTTGCAGTCCTGCCAGGCTTTCCAGCCAAAGGTGGCAGGTGCTGCACGGGGGGACCTGGGCCTTCTGTCTCGACTGGCGCGCCCAGCAGAGCGGCGTGCTCTCAGACCAGTGCTCGCCCGAGGATGGAAGGAGCCGCCGTGTATGAGAGTTGAAATTTCCTCATCTAGTACCACCTGCCCGAAGAGAATTTGTTAACTTTGGAAATTGATTTCGTTGCTATTTTTTAGTTGGGTCCCTCTCAACAAGCATCCTGTGTCCTGGGGCTGGCGAGGTGGATAAGAGGCCCCTCGCCCTTCTGGGGTCCCCCACCGAGCAGGAGGGGACAGATGCTTCCGGCTTCAAAATCCACACCCGCAGATGCAACGCGGGGGTGGGGTGAGGGGTGGGGGATGGGCTGGGGGGGTGCCGAGGAAGGGCAAAGTGGTCGCAGTCGGAGTTCTAGGTGGGAATGGATGGGGGCGATTTAAGTAAGGCCCTAATAACCGCGTGGCCTGGATCGATCTGTCGGGCAGGTTCTCAGTTTTTCGCAGGACCCCTTTATCCAGGCCAGGGTTCCCACCCTCAGCAGGGCTGGTGTTTCTGACCGGAAACTTCTTGGGGGGGGGCAGGAGGCAGCCTGGCCTCCCCCCCCCCCCCCCCCCCCCCCCCGCACGCTAGTGGCAGCACCCCCTGCCGTTTCCCCCCCCACCTTACCAAAACATCAAGCATGTCCTACCCCCAGGTGGTGCGCATGGCACCTATTTTGTAAGTGTAAATTCTTCCCCTCCTCCCCCCTCCCATTTGCCCACCACCCGATAAAAGTTTGTTTGTTCGTTTGCTTTTTCCCTTTTTTTTTTGACCTTTGGGTTACATTGTATATCTTAGCCCTAGTGAAGTTTAATTGAGACGCTGCCGTGCTCGCTCCTGCCTTTGTGCAGAGCCGAGTGATAGTAGCGGGGCGGGCGCGGTCACAGAGCCCGGAACACTTGCAGGTGCTCCTGTAATAGCTGGCCTGCCGCCCCGGTCTGTGATGAGTGAAGCAGCAAGGAGGCCTGGTGGGGGGCGAGGTGCCCAGGAGGGGAGGGGAGAGGAGGGGAGGGGAGGGGAGGGCATGCGGGCTCCCCGGCCACTCCCCACGGGGTGGCTGCGCAGGGACCGACAACCAGCATGTGCTGGGAGCAAAGGGAAGTGTGATATCCTCGCCCTGCAGCTGTTCCCCGGGGGTGGGGGGGTGGGGGGGGTGGGGGTGGGGAAAGAATGAGGGGTCCCAGCCAGGAGAGTCCCCCAGAGAAGCCGTGAGACCCGAGTGACGGTGAACGTCTCCTCTAGGTCTAAGATGTCAGAGACAGCTATGAAAGCTAAAGAGATGAAACCATAAACAGGTTTTTTTCCAGAACCTTAATATGCTCACACCTCCTGATTTTTAATTCTTATTTGAAATCTGAGATCCAAATCTGTATAGTTTCCTAGGGCCATGACAACAGATTCTAGTTAATTACCCGGAGACCGATAAACTGGGTGCTTAAAACAACGGGAATGTAAGCTCTCACAGGTGTCACAGGCGGGGAGCAGAAGTCAAGGTGTGGGCAGGGCTGAGGCTGCAGGGAGGACTCCCTCCTTGGTGCTCCCTGGCCTCTGGCCTGGTTCTCCCCGGCTTCTCCCTGGTTCCGGCATTCCCGGTGTCCCCCTGTGCCACTCCAGTCCCTGTTTCTGTGTCACCTGGCCCGTCTGCCCCGTGCTGTGTGGTCTCTCTCATAAAGACACTGGGCGTTCATTAGATGGTAGGGCCCACTGTAATCCATTGTGACCTCATTTTAGCTTAACTAATTAGTGACGCATCTATCTGCGAAGGCCCTGTTTCCAAATAGCTTCACATTCTGAAATTCTGGAAAGACAGGAACTTGTCGGGGGTTGGGCGGGAGGTGACACTGTTGAACCCGGAGTCCAAGCCAAGGGCACTTAACGCTCGGTGACTGGCAAAGGTCACAGGCCCTGACGCTGTGCTTGCTGGCTTGCTTGCCGGCCACCCCACCCCTTCTTCACGACCAACCTGTATGAGCGAGGCGACTGGAATAAGAGCAAAACTGAATTCTCCCAAATCCTGAAGAAAACGGCATTTCACTATTCTCTTTAAAATCATTTTTTTTTTTTGAAGAGAATATGAATGAGAAGAAATCTGAAGCACAGAAAAAAAAATCTTTAAACTATAGGTATTTTTCCTTTTCTACTATTCATCAAACTGAAATTTTAAGATTATGCATAATCTGAATGGATTAACTAGAAAATTCATTTGTGTTTGTGCAGAGACCTTGCTTTTCCGAAACCCAATTGCTTCCTATAATCCCCCAGCTTTCAGCTGATGGCACATTATGACCAGGCTACGAGAGAGAAGAGGGCCATTCAACCTACGTTAGGCTCTGCAGGAGCAAGAAACAAGCCTTTATTGTGATACTGTGTGGTTGCTTCAACTCCCCTGGTTGATATATCGTCCCTTAAAGTTACTGTTTCACGTGTAAGCTTTTATGAATACATCTATCATTCATAGCGAAAATGGATATTGATCACGATCTTTCGTATAATTTCCAGACATCATTAGCTTGACAGGCAGTAACATCAAGTTTAACGATCACGCTTCTTTCGGTTTTGACCCTTCAGAGTGTGAGGCGGTGCCGTGATACATGCGTCCCATGGTTCTGAAGTGGGGTGCAGAGTTCCCACAGTGGCACCTCCTCTGTGCAGGGCTGCACCTCTGGGATAAATGTTGGACGAGTAAAAATTGGGAGCATATATTAGAAATAATGATAGGCATTTAAATGTCTGTATCTTTATCTTCAAATTAAGTTACTTTGGTTAATTACATTTCAGTTAGATATCCTGGTCAAAGACAGTGGTTTTCCAGTTTGGCAGGAAGTGTCATGCCTGGCCTCTTGCTTGGTTTTACGAGACTCCTCTCCCTGTAAAAGGAGTGATACGCAGAACACTGCAGAGCGTGAATTCCGGCTGTACCCATGTGACCTTTCACAAGTTGTTTTAACTCTTCCCGCCTTCCAGTTTCTTAGCGGTAAAATGACAGACATGCGTTATGGAATCACGACAGGAAAGCAGGAGGCGTATGTACGATGCTTAGTATGGCGCCCGCCACACCCGTCAGCGAGCAGTGAACCCATCCCTGCGTGCAAATGCAGGTGCGTGCACACACGGCGATCCTCGTTATCTGGGGATTCTGTGTTTGTGGATTTGCCTGCCCACTAACAGGCACTTGCAACCCCCCTAAATCAGTAGTCATGGCACTTTAACTCCCACACGTGTGCAGCGTTGTGAAAATGGGGGTCACCCGCTGTGCACACTCCCGGCTGACGTTGAAGGAGGTGACACTCCGTCTTGGTGTTTCAGCTCACACACTACGAACAGTCTCCTTCCGGCAGTCTATTTTAGTGCCAGGTTTTTGTTTTTTGTTTTTTTTATACTTTTTGTGCATTTTGTTGAGGGCCAAACAGCCTCAAAGTGCTGAAGTGCTGTCACGGTGCTAGCTGCGGAGAAGGCTGGGGTGTGCCCCTTACCCGGAAAATGTGTGTGTTAGTTAAGCTTCGTTCAGGCTTGAGGGATGGCGCCTTTAGTGGTGTGTTCTAAGTGAGCGAATCCACAGTGTATATTACACAAGGCGTCTTTAAATAGAAACACACAGAGATTATATATTGATTGGTTAATCAAAATGTGACCACCAGCTTGTAGGAACCTAGCCCTGTATTTCCCCCTAGGAGCCATGGTTCTGCATTTGCCAATTCAGGGTTTGTCTCTCAACAATGAAATAAAACCCATAATATTTAAAAGATCCTGGGTGTAGTAAAATATATGTAGTTGCGTAGGCTGAATCTAGCTTAATAATGAAATCAATAATCATAGAGGATCATTGCAAAGATATTATACAAAAACACCACATTCACTGTCTCATTTAATCTTCATAAAAAAGCGTGGGGTATAAAGTATCACTAGGTCCATTTCACTGATGAGGAGACTGAGAACCTTCAGGCCATAACTTGCCTGATATTACATAGTTGGACATCAAACCCAGAACCTCTGATTGCAGATTCTAGGACTTTTCTTTGGTCTTTGGCCATAAATATTTCATAAAATGATGTACTGATTTTGGCCTGCCTACTGAACAGAATACTTCCAACTCCAAGGCTATCACTATGGTGATTGGTAGCAAAAAGAGCAGATATTTATAAACTTTAAATCCGGCATTTCTCAACTGTAGGAACAGTGAACAGTGTAGGCAAAGGAACAGAGAAGGAGTGATCTCGTTCACGCACACACTGTGTGTAAATGTATCCTTCTCGCTCTGAAATCTGTTGGCTCTCTTCTTTCCTTCCTCATTTCCTGTTGAAAATGAGAGAGACAAGAGTTTCAGAACTTTTCCATAAATTTCATGCCAGACACAGAACTG
This sequence comes from Microcebus murinus, assembly GCF_040939455.1. Classification (NCBI taxonomy): domain Eukaryota; kingdom Metazoa; phylum Chordata; class Mammalia; order Primates; family Cheirogaleidae; genus Microcebus; species Microcebus murinus. The sequence goes on from NC_134127.1 coordinate 1,776,387, forward strand.
CTTATTTGAGTCCTCCGTGGAATGAATAAAGATCAGGATATTCTAGACCTGTTTAAAAGTTACATAAATTCAAATTTTGGATGATATATGCACTCCAGGTTCTATCAGAACCTCATATTTGCATGTAAGATTTTATACACCGTAGCAGTCACATCATCCGAATCAGGTTGCTTGGTTTACATGGCATGATCTGTCTGGATACTTGTTTTAATAGATGCAAACAATAGTTTGTCAAACAGGCAGATCATCGTGGCGGAGCATCTTCTTTTAAATTAGGAAAGCCGGCGTGTTCTCAGGTGTCGTCAATAGATCCATGCGTTTGTTCCGGCGATGTCTTTGGCTTTTCCGTGCTTATGCATACAAGAAATAGATTCATAGACTGGCAGAGCGGGAAGGGACTTAGTGATCATCATTTTCCCATCTGTGAGGAAATGGAAGCCCGGGGGGATGAAATCATTTGCCCAAGGTGATACAAGTGGCTCGCGGCAAAGACGCTTCCCTGGCAGCCACCGTCCTGTGGTGTCCCTGACGGGAGAAACCAGCAGTCAGTCCATGACTCCCCTACAGTGGTGGGTTTAAATGAATTGGCAACGTGAGGTGAGCTGTATTCCTTTGGCTGTGACTTTTGTACACTGGATTATAGGCATCTTGCAACAAAGATTAGATCCAGGCTGCTGTCTTTTTGTTTTATATTTGATGGCTAATGCAACAAGGGATCAATGACTGGATAGAATTAAAGAATTTAGCAATGAGGCTACTGCCGAGGTGATTTTCAAAAATCCTTTTAAATATCATAAACTCACTCTTCTCTTTAGAGTGATCAAATAGTGGTATAAGATAGGTGATGACTTCAGCAGCTTTTATGATATGGTTATACCTTTATTCCAGGCCAGGCGCGGTTGCTCACGCCTGTAATCCTAGCACTCTGGGAGGCCGAGGCAGGTGGATTGCTTGAGGTCAGGGGTTCGAAACCAGCCTGAGCAAGAGCGAGACCCCGTCTCTACTATAAAAACAGAAAGAAATTAATTGGCCAACTAATGTATATAGAAAAAATTAGCCGGGCATGGTGGCACATGCCTGTAGTCTCAGCTACTCGGGAGGCTGAGGCAGGAGGATCACTTGAGCCCAGGAGTTTGAGGTTGCTGTGAGCTAGGCTGATGCCATGGCACTCTAGCCTGGGCAACAGAGTGAGACTCTGTCTCAGAAAAACAAACAAACAAAAGAACCCTTTATTCCAGAAAGTGTTCTTTAACATACTTTTATAAAGGCGTATAAGCAGAACAATAAAATAATGGATTTCCTGTGCTTACTCTGTCAACAGGAGGTGTGGTCACAACTTAAAATCCATACACAGAATGCATTATTAGTCGGTAAAAAACTACGGAGTGCAAGATTTTCTGGCAACAACTCTTGAATCGCCTATTAAAGATAAGAACCCTAAAAGTGTCCAGTGTATGAAATGAGAAGTAAAGTAAGCATCACACCTAAAATAATTGGTAGTAAATATTTCAAATGCTATCTTCATTCTTCGAAACATCTACACATTTTGAACGTCGGCCTTGAAACTTCTGCTTAATGCTCAGCGTGGTTTCTTTAATAATCAGGAAAGGTATGGATGACTGCATGGCACTCGGGTGTAATAAACATCACATTTTTTAATATTTTAAAAATATTTTTAATATTTTAAAGATCAGTTTAAATTGTGTCTTCCTCCGACCATGAAGGTTGGTGAGAAGCCAGCCTCTCCCGCATCAGGGCCACGCAGGCCAGGTGTGCTCGGGCTCTGCGGGGCGGTTTCTCGGGGCGTGGGCTCTGGCTGCTTCCTGCTGCTCCAGGACGCCGTTGAGTCTGGGCCTCCACAGGCTGCCGGCCCAGCCCCGGGCTTCCTCAGGCTTTCAACCACCTGTCGTCCTAGGTGGGCCAAGAGCCTCTCTGGGCCACCTTAGGCCGTGGAAGGGAAGACCGAGGCACCACTGGGGCATTCCCGGGGCGGCCCCCCACCTCGGCACACTGTTTGTAAGCCGCCCGGATCTCTGTCAGCACTTGCAGCTCTCCCTTTCCCTGTCCCCGAGAAGCCAGTTGCTTTCCTGGCATCGGACGAACCCCTCTTTGGGAATTCAGGGCCCTTTGCCTATAAGACGACCCAGCACCAGTGTGTTTGTTTGTTCTGTCCTGGGGGGTAGCGAGGCCGGACTTCAAGACCTGGCTATCGCTTTGGTATGCAGTGGAAGGAAACCTCTCGTTTTTATGAAGTCAGCCTAGAAGAAAATTGAGACTATTAATTTCCCAGTGGGTTACTCTGCTGGGTAAATTGTCTACCATGTGACAGAGATACCTGGCCAGTTTACGTACTGAAAACTGAAAGATTGAATTTCTTTTCTTTTTTTTTTAACTCTACTGTCAATCTTCAGAAAATCTGCTTCTCCTGTTTGGGATTCCTACTAGGGGATTTTTTTCCAGTTGTTGGTCAAGCACACAGTGGTGTGTAGATCCACTCAAGGTTTCCAAGAGCATTTTGGCCACCTTGAGGGGTCATGGATTGCAAAGGAGAGATCAAAGGGGCCCGGCTGAGGTCTTGCAAGCTCTTTTGGAGGCAGTGACTCCTGTGGTTAGTGGTGCTGGCCACAGAGTGACCCTGGAATTCTGAGCGCAGTCTTCAGAACTGGGACGAGGAGGAGGCCTTCGGAAGCCAAGAGTCCTCAGCGTCCCTGCTTGCTTGCGGTCTGCTAGATTGCTCAACCGAGAAGCCGGAGCTGGGTTACAGGCCGACTCGTGAATTCTTGCTGTGACTCTATCTTGATTAGTGCGAGCTGCTAATTAAGCATCTTGACGCTGCTTTCCTGTCAACAGAGCAGATGGAATCTTAATGTCTGGACCTGTCTTTGTTCAGCTAGTAAAACTAACGTATTCAGAATGCCGACAGGAGGGGAGGCCAAGAACCCACCTGCTGCACGAACGGGCGTTTCAGTCCATCCTGCCTGATGCAAAGCAGGGGACGGGGGGTATTTAGAAAAAAATGCTCTCCTCTCCCCGAAGGGCGTCAGTACCGCTTATTTCTGCAAACTCCCCAGGCTGCCCACGCGGGGCTCGCTGGTGCCTCCCCGTGTGTCCGCGGCGCACTGTCCCCCTTGTGGCTGCCAGGCTGCCGTCCGCGCTGTGCGTCTTGAATGCCGTTAGGCTGTGCTTCAGCCTCCCTTCTTCCGGCTGGGTCGCTCCAAACCCTTTCACCTTCACTCGCACGCTTCCCTTCCTTATACCGTCTTTCCGGCTTTCATCTATACTTCCTGTTATTCTGCAGAGCATCCTGCACGGCTTCGAGAGAATCCCGGCTGGCCGCAGTGACAGCAGACGCGGGGCCAGAGACAAGCATCTCCCCACCAGGGCAGGAGCTGTCCCGAGTCTCTCCTGGGCAGAGCGCAGGTGCACCGCGCCACCGCCTGCGAGGGGGTCAGCCTTCCTCTTGGACCTGGGCGGGGACTGCGGGGAGGGCAGGGGGCAGCAGTTAGGGGCTCTGGGTTCCAGTCCTGGTTTTCTCTGTGGCCAGCTTGCCCAAAGCGACGGTCGGACGGACAGACGCTTGTAATCCTCACTGCCAGGCCATGAGGCTTAACCGTCAGCCCCGTTCGTTTTAGGAAACATTCTCAGCAGAGTTCAAGTGGCCCCGCCCAGACCTGCGATGTGGATCTAGTTTGATTTAATCTTAAAATCCACCTCGTTTTCTTTATACCTGTTTCTTCTTTTTGTCTTTACTTTCAGGAAGTCTATATATGCCTGTAGAATTAATGCAAGGGTTCTGTGACATTCTTCCAGATCTTCCCCATTCCAGATCCCGGGCTCCGTGAGGGCACAGGTGGTTCCGCGCACCCAACACCCGCCCAGCGCATGGCTGGGTGAATGGCACGTGACAGCACGGAGCCTCGGCCGGGCCGGGGCGCAAGTGAGGCCCGTGCAGGACGCTGTCCTCCGGTCGGACACCTCCCGGGTCCTGGCTGCACCTTGCAGACCCCTGCCGTTGACAGGCCCCACCTCAACCCATTCTGGGTGAATCGGCCTGGGGCGAGGCTGGGCTGGGGTCCCTAGGGGTTTAAACAAACTCCTTCAGCCATGAGTGAGAACCACCCAGCCTGAATCCAAGGCTTTCCTACTTTAATTTGCACGGGAGTGACCTGGGGTCCATGTAAAATACAGATTCTCACCCAATGGTCTGGGAAGGGGCCTCAAATCGGCATGTTTAATAGACTGCCAGGGGACACGGATGCTCTTGGAGGTGTACACTGGGAGGTTTTAAATCAGCTGCGTCCTCCCTGGCTGTTAACGACAGGCTTGTCCCAAAAATTCTCCAAAAGAAATCATTTGTATTCACCCTCAGCCACTTCCCTCTGGCTGTGTCTGCGTGGCTATAATGTAGTGTGCAGTCTCTGGCCGAGCCATAGTTAGACTAACGATTATGGGTGATATACCTGAATAATTCAGGCTCCGGAGAGGCCTCTCTTCCTCCGGGGACTGAATTAACCTAAGGATTTCTAACTTGCATCTGCAAAGTCTAATCCGGCCTGAAACCCGCTTGCTCATTTGCATCCTCCTGGGCCACCGGCCTCATCGACGTGGTCCTCCAACCCCCAGGGGCCTGGGAGCCTCCTGCTTTAGCATCTAGTGCTCTGCGGCCTCCAGGGCCGAGGGCTGGGAGGGACCTGGCCGTCCTTCTCGCCGCCGTCCGGCCTGAAGAACCCCTGGGGTCGCTTCGAGGCTTCATGGAACTGGCTCAGAATGGTGGCTCCCAAACGGCAGTTTAGAGAAAGTACTTTGTCACTAGATTGAAGCCAAAGTGATCCATGCAAAATATATGCGTAGCCAACAGCCATCATTTGAAATGTGAGGTGGAGCCAGTCTTCGTAACTTGCAAACTGTGGGTTATTAAAGGCCCATGCTACTCTCAGGGATATTATGTCTGAGGCAACTCGAAAAGAAGGTTCAACGGAGACGTCGGGAGATTTCTTTCTGGGGGAAGGATGGGGACTGAGGGTGGAGACAGTCGGGTGCAGGTGCACACGTTCCGCCCAGGTAACAGGGCAGCGTGCACTTCCCTGAGTTAATTCTGAAGTTGCAGCTTCCTCCCAGCCCAGGCCAAGGCCTCTCTCTCTCTCTCTCTCTCTCTCTCTCTCTTCCTCTAAACTCATCCTGCACTCTCTCTCTGCTGTGCTTCCAGCACTGATCAGTCTTCTCGCCCTCGGATTCTCTATAAATATTCATAGGACGTAAGAAATGATCCAGGAAGCCGACTCTCAGGTTGAAAATCTGATGCCGCCAGGGATGAGTAAATCATTCCCCACCCTGAGCATGGGGTGCGCATGAGGTGACTTGGGAACGCTGGTAGCATAGAAAGAACCAGCCTCAGGTCCGGGTCAGCGCAGGGTCCTGTGTGATACGGGCACTGCCGCTGCCGTGACCCGCTGAGGCCTCGGGGCTCAGCCCTCCAAGGGCGGCATCTGCCGGGGTGCCCGAGAGTGGCCAGTCCTGGCGGGGAACACGCTGCCCCCCCGGGGGACTCTGCCTCCCTCCTGCGTTAAATGTGGGGTCTGGGGTGTGTGAGGAAAGGCCGTCAGCGTTTCTGGGGTGGGAACCGCAGGTCACTGATTCTTGCCCAAGCAATAAGCAAGGGTATGAAATTTTCCCACAGTCTTGGCGTCTGCAGTATTTTTTTTTTTACTGTGTCCACAGGTCAAAGACATAGCTAACAAGTGAGTTTATTAAACAGTCAGGTCCAAACAAGTATTTATGTCCTTATAACTTAGTAACAGTCTGAAAAAAAAATAATAATAATACACATAAATGGAAAGAAAACGTGATATGTTTGCTTCATTATTGAATAACCACTCTAACGGATGTGCTTGGCCGTGGGCACCGCAACTGACTTCTCAGCAATTGGTCAGGCTGGACATCGCCACCTTTATTTCTTGCTCCTCGCTGAACGGGTGGGTCGACGGCCGGGTCGTGTCCAAAAATCTGGCTTCACAGACGTAGGGAACAAGTAGAAGGAATGTAGCGTCTTACGTTGAAACCGTGAGCCGCCTCGAGCCACTGTCCCTGGGCCGCCCAACGGAGGCTGCCATGCTTTTCTCGGAGGTTTAAAACATCTCACGGACTTCCCGTGGGTTGGGAAGGGCCTCTTTGCACGGAGCTCGGGGGCTGTGGCCTCAGACCAAGATTTTTGACGCTGAGCTCAGAGAGAGAGAAGCACCTTAACTGAGCAGTATTGGAAGAGGGGGCGCCACACAAGTGTTACCCCCCCCACACCCAGGGCAGCGGACAGAGAGGGTGTCGTCACCGGTTCACCATCAATCACGAGGTTGTGTCGGTAGAGTGTCCCCAGGTGGAGCCGAGATTGCTTCTCTTACGCCAATTCCTTTATGGAGAATAGCAGGCTGCTTCCCCATCCAGCAGAGTCTGCTGAACGCAGACCAGGCGCCGGTTCTGGTTGCCCGGAACGTGTCCGTGAACCCAGCTGACACGAATCCTGGCCCTGCGGGACTCAGGTTCTGGCCTCCTGTTCAGGGCACTGGGGGACGTGGAGCATGACGGCCCCTTAGAGCCTTCTGTCAGGCGACGCGCAAAAGTTGTAAAGGGACTCCTGTCCCCTCTGAAGTTCTGTTTAACGGCTTATTTTCAAAGATTGGGATTCTGCGGGAAACAGGCATGCCTAAGATATTTAGAATCTAATCAGTGGCTTACAGGAGAGGGAGTTATTCTACGTTAATGAAAAACCAGTGGCCTATGAATGCCGTCTTGGCGAGGACTGGCGTCGTACGGGTGAGTGGGGGAGGCAGCGATCCCCGATAATAGGTGATTACGCCCTGCGCGTTAGCTGCCCTGGTCTTTGTTTATGCTCGGGAAATGCAAAAGGGTGCGTGCTCTGAAACATTGGCCGTGCCACTGTGCTCTTTAATTTCCTTCATGGCACAAAAGAAACGACGTGTGGATTTTGAGACAGAGTCTCGCTCTGTTGCCCAGGCTAGAGTGAGTGCCGTGGCGTCAGCCTCGCTCACAGCAACCTCAAACTCCTGGGCTCAAGCGATCCTCCTGCCTCAGCCTCCCGGGTAGCTGGGACTACAGGCATGCGCCACCACGCCCGGCTAATTTTTTCTCTATATATTTTTAGTTGGCCAATTAATTTCTTTCTATTTATAGTAGAGACGGGGGTCTCGCTCTTGCTCGGGCTGGTTTTGAACTCATGACCTCGAGTGATCCGCCTGCCTCGGCCTCCCAGAGTGCTAGGATCATAGGCGTGAGCCACCACACCCGGCCCATTTAGCATCTTTTTTTTTTTTTTTTTTTTTTTTTTGAGACAGAGTCTCGCTTTGTTGCCCAGGCTAGAGTGAGTGCCGTGGCGTCAGCCTAGCTCACAGCAACCTCAGACTCCTGGGCTCAAGTGATCTTGCTTGCCTCAGCCTCCTGAGTAGCTAGGACTACAGGCATGCGCCACCACGCCCAGCTAGTTTTTTCTATATATATATTTAGTTGGCCAATTAATTTCTTTCTATTTATAGTAGACACAGGGTCTCGCTCTTGCTCAGGCTCGTTTCCAACTCCTGACCTCAAGCGATCCTCCCGCCTCGGCCTCCCAGAGTGCTAGGATTACAGGCGTGAGCCATTGCGCCCGGCTGGATTTTCCTTTCTCATTGACTTGGGTAGCAGATATATCCACACATATGATACACGAGGAAAGAGGACACTTCATTTTATCTAGATTAATTAGAGCCATGTTTGGGTCTGTGATAACAGTGGGAAAACTACTTTTCCCTGGATCTTTTGGAGAAACAGTGGGGGCTGGCGCGTTCACATTACGTTCTGCCTGAGCCAGCCTTCTTCCAACCTGTGTTCCCCCAAATCAACAGTAAATTAATAAATAAATTGCTGTGAATAAAACCTTCTGAGATTTTATTTAAGACCTGGTTGTGGCACCACGGGTTCCCTAAACAGTGTTTTCCAGGCTTTGCACTAAAACAAGTTAGCATAAAAGGAGGCCTATATATAAATTGTAAAATAAAAAAAAAATGTTTTCCCTCTGCACTAAGGGGTATATATCCATGAGTATAAAACAAGCCACTCATAACCCACAACTTAGAAACAACCACTGCTATGATTTTTACCTGTCGCCGTCTAGTCTTTATATGTAGCTTCACGTGGCCACATGTGGACTTGTGCACACGCAATTTAATAGGCAACGTGGTACACGCTATAACATGCATGCAAACTGACTTTATATGTACAGTACAAGTTTATATGTGTAGCTTACATCCTGTTCTGAACATTTCCTCAGGTCACTAAATATTTTTCTAAAACATGTTTTTTTTTTTTAATTGCTGCATGTATTTCAGTATTTGTAGATGCTCACGATTTATTTATTTCCATCTCCTATTTGAGTATCTAACTTGCTTTTGACCCTGTAAAATAAGTTTAATAATTAAAAATGTAGCTATCATAGGATATGTATTAAAATATGAAAGTCTCCCCCAAGTTGATATTAACTATAAAAGTCACTGGTATTTTTTCTTCGTTGGTTCATCCCATGCCCATCGAGGGTCTGCTGTCCACACAAGAGGCCCTGGCCTCTGTGAGAGTGCAAATGAAGCCCACGCCCGAGCCCCCACTTTGCAGACTGCATGGGGGATGGGGGGTCACTTTCCTGCAGAGGGGGCCGGACACTTTCTTTGGCGACTGAGCTGTAGGATTGCACTGACAGCCGCCTCCTAAGACACGCACTAAATGATCCCATCTAATTCAACTGTCCCTGGCATTTGCAAAAAAAAAAAAAAAAAAAAAGAAAGAAAGAAAAACAATACTTGCTGAAGAATGGCTGTTGTCATTAATTAAATCAAATTAGTGACACATCAAGGGCAGAAAAGAAGAAAGGCAGTTTATCACAGGGACTGGAAACCAGAAAAAATATTTTAGAAAAAGAATGCACATTTTTCTAAATAACCCCCCGCTGAGAACAGATGCCGGGCCTAAGGGAGAGTGTTTTGACTCTCTACTTAATCTGTTTGCTTATTTGGCCTATTGCTTCCTGGGTGTCATTGGAAACTAGTAGGCACTGAAATATGGCACCGATCTCAGAGGCGGAAGGTCTGGCCTTTGCCACTTCCTCTGCTGCTCGCTGACCAAGGGTCCCTGTGCTGGCAGAAATCATCTCTTTGACCTTCAAGCGGCCTTACTGGTCAAATGGGATTTTGGAGCAACTCGAATAAGAAAATACATGGAACAGACACAATAAACTGCACAATATCACACTCTGGAAAGAATCAGTGTTATGAGTAAAGGATGTCTTGGGTGAGAAAACCACACACTTTAAAATGAGTAAATTCCTAACCCTATTTCTCTATAAGTCCCCAATCTCTTGTGAGAATGGATTGGTTTTTGTTATCTTAAAGCCCAGCAAGCTGCGGGGGGGGGGGGTGAGAGAGAGAGAGAGAGAGACAATGAGAGAGAAAGAGACAATGAGAGAGAGAGAGAGAGAGAGAAAGAGACAATGAGAGAGAGAGAGAAAGAGACAATGAGAGAGAGAGAGAGAGAAAGAGACAATGAGAGAGAAAGAGACAATGAGAGAGAGAGAAAGAGACAATGAGAGAGAGAGAGAGAGAGAACGAGAACAAGGGAGAAAGGAAGAAAGCCGAGAGCAGAGGGGAGGAGAGGCGCAGTGGCGGTGGCCCGGCAGGCAGACCGGTAGGCGGGAATCTCGCTCTGGCTTTGTCGCCTCTGCTCCAGCTATGACCACCCGCTTGCTCAGTGATCTGATAAATAAAGCCCCGAGACCCATCAGTGGATGCTGTCGACTTGCTTGAAACGTCCGCTCCAGTCTCCTGGACGGTTATTGTCAAGCCTTTCACTAATTCCTGTTTCCCCAGTGAGATGTGAGAGGCGCCGTGTCCTCAGGTGTTGGGGCGAGCGGCTCGTTCCAGTTTGCCCGAGACTTTCCCTGTTTTATCCCCGAAAGCCCCGAGTCCTGGGAACCTCTCGGCCCCGGGCAAGCCAGGGTGGGCGGTTGGGATACCAGAGGCCAGAGTGGGGATTTGGGTGCCAGGATTAAACAACCAGAGCAAATGGCTTCCTGTTTTCCAGGAGGCTGTGTATAATTTGCACTCGGTGAAACTTACCAAAACAGGCCACCCCAGAAAATGGACCACAGTTTGAGAGAATAGCAACTTTCAATAAATCTGTTTGAGTGCAAAAGAGAGAGGGAGACTGGGATACATATCTACACTTTGACATGTTGCCCTTCCATAGCTTCACCTTTGCCTCACCGGGGTCGTGTCATGGATTTGTGCATGTTTGTGCTGCCTGCTGTGGTACCTCGCTGCCTAAGCCCTGAAGGGCAGTTTGGAAGAGACGAGAGAACTCTTGGTTACCATCTTACTTTACTTACTCATAAGGCGAAGAATATTTTATTCATTCATTCATTCATTCATTCATTTAGCAAAAGGCAGACTGTGCACTGTGTGTGTGTCACCATGCAAAGTGCTGGGGCCGTGAGCAGTCCAGTTGTAGACAATGTTGCATTAATAAGATGTGGTATTGTATTAATTGTATTAATAAGATGTTGTAAGACAATACTGTATTAAATAAGAAAGTGTTCTGACAGACACATACCAGGGTTCTCGAAAAATGTTTTTGTCCTTGAATCAACTGTGGGTATTATGCCAACAAGAAACAAATATGAGGCAGAGACACATACCATTTTAGGTTATTATTCAAGACAAATCAAGGAGCAGGTGAGAACCTGCTCCTTGACAGACTTCGTGCCAAGGCACGGAACAGGGTATTGAAATTCTTTCCAAGATTCTTAGAAACCAAGTTTTGAAGGCTGACGTGCTTCAAGCATTGACAACCTTGAGTCTGTTTTACTAACTCTGAATTCACTCCAGGTCCATGATCTTTTGTGCAAAACATTTGGGGCTGAATGTGTTTTGAAAGTCAGAAATTTTAGAATTTTGGATCCACAATAATGCACATATACCGTATACTATGTCAATGGGACAATAGCCCATGATCAAACTCATGCAACACGTGCCTGACTCCATTGCAGTGTGTATGTATGGTCATACATACATGTGTATGTATGTGGCATAGTAAGAATCACCTTTTGTGACTTCAGGTCAGGCTTTGGTAACAGAGAAATCACGGAGAAACGTGAGTTTCAGAGTTTTTGCATCTTTTCTGATTGAAGTAAGGAATTGCGACTGTGTACTAAAGAAGAGAGTGGACACAAATGCTATCTAATGGAAGTTCACGGTGTGATTTCTCTTATGCACACGCACAAGTACGCATCCACACAGCTAAGGATGCACGGTGGTATTTAAGAAGTGCTGAATGAATCGTGTAGTCAGAAAGTGCTTCGCCAGCTTAGAGGAGGGAGAACCACTTCTTGCGTAGGTTGTCAAGGCCTCCGGGAGCAGTGAGAGTGAGGTGGCCCTGCAGGCCGGGCCTGGCCGTGCGGGGAGGGCCGGGACAGTGGGGTGCACCATGCAGGTATCGACCGCAGGTAGACGGTAAAGCAGTTCCATATATGTTTGAGTTTCTTCGTGGGGAAAGGAATCAGAATTGCTATTGAACTTTACCAATATTAATTTATAATATTAGCTACTACTTTTGAAGAAATTTTTATGGTTTGGTAACATGGGGAAATTGATTAGGGTTTTTGTTTTTTTTTAAAGCAAGTAATTGTTATTTCTTTCTGTCTCATAGATAAGGATGTGACATTTTGCTTGTTACCTACAGAAGAACTAGCTCCATTGCTGCGGGATGTAATTTGTGTCTGTCTAGTATGTGAAGATCTAAGACAGCTTTGTTTTTATAGAAATTTTCAAAGAAAATCTGGCAATACTTAAAGCAGTGGTGCTCAACCTTGGTTGCGTTGATCAGGGGTTGGAGAAGGGAGGTTTTGAAAACATCCCGATGCCCGCTTCTCACCTGAGAGATTGGTTTGGTTTTAATCTGTATAAGGGATAGGTAAAGTCAATGTATATTTAAATATTTTTTTGGAATTAAAATGAAAATATACAGTATGAAATTAAAATAAAAAATTAACTACATATCCGGAAAAGTGTTTTGCTAAAAGCATGTTTTTTTAAATCAAAAGATAATCTGTACCCCCATTTTGTATTCATTTTATTAGAATAATACACTTTTGTCAAAAAAAAATATGAGTGTTCTGGTTCATGTGCACACAGATTTATCATTAAAACCTGGAAACTGCTCTCTTCCCCTGTAATTTGCATATTTGGCATAGAATCAAAGCTGGAAGAGGGAAAGAGCTTCTACAGCTTGCTCTGTCCCCACTCTACGGGTACGCTTCAAAGATGTTAGTCTTAAAAAGGATGATGACCCTGAATTTTAACCTCGTGGAAAACAGAGACAGCAGAGACTTGCGGAAGGCTGCAGCACAGCTTAGTGATGGTGGAGCTCCACCCAACCTTGAGTTTTGACTTTGAGTCAAGGCTGTTTCCACGCTACTGCTTCTGTTTGCCTTCACAGGCATTAAGGGGATATAAACTAGGCTGAGATTGGTGAAGACAGTTGCAAAAGAAACAGAAGCAAAATAAAAAAATTAAACTTTCAGGACATACACAAGGTAGTCAAATTATTCAGGAGGAGAAGCTATAATACAGATGTAGCCTCAACTGCTTTCCTGTCTGCAAGATAAGATTATCTCATTTGATGAATATTCTATTGTGCATCACTCCTGCCAGGAAGTGGTGTATAGGTATCAATTGATAAAATCGACTCTGAAATGTTTTTTTTAGGGCTCAGTTTAGAGAAAAATAAATTGTGCCTCAGGAGTCAGCGTTCGTTCAGATTGTAAATATTTGATATGTTTTCCATGGCCATCAAAACAATAAGCAGCTTTAAATCCCCAGAAATTGGTAAGGACGCAGGAAACTTTGGAAGCAAGATCCAATTTCCTTGCAAAAATGGATAGAGGTCCTTTCCTGTACAGGTCAACTGCATATTTGTAGCTTTCATTAGCATTTCTAAGTCATAGCGGAATGACACCTCGTGGCTGAGATGGTAGGGCCCACATTTGAGCTTCATTTCTACCTGGTGATTTATAGCTAAACCCAGCAATGAAGCTTTTAAGAGAAAAAATTGTTTATCTCAGTCCCTATAGAAAATAACACCATTAAGTTTAATCTAAAGCCAGCTAAAACTTCCCAATCTGATGAAATCTCTGGATAGAGGGGGGGAAAAGATATCTTCGAGATACTGTTATGAAGCAGACATTTCTTGAATTTAAATGTCACATAGAAAGGGTTTATTTCTGTGTAAGTCATTTAATCCAAAAAAATAAAAGTCCACTTAAAAGTTATGCGAAAGCTTGGGTTCCTTAAGTTTAATTGGTTAAGCGTTAATTGGTTTAATTGATTAATTGGTTCCTTAAGTTGTTATTGAGGTCTCGGATCTCAGCTTTTCCTTGGGACCACGACCCTAACTCCCGTGGTTTTGCTGGCTGCGTTCCACAGAGACAAAGAGCATGGGACGGGGGCCGCGTGCGGCGTTGCATTGTGATTCATGGGTCCGTGCGAGAATTTAAATACTGTTTTCTGTTCCAAAATGCTTGGGTCGGAATATTTTTTTTTCAAAATTATATTCTGTATAAAATACCAAGATGGCAGGTCTAGGAAACTGATCCCTTTGCCTGATAAGAAGTAGAGAAGAGCCCCTGAGGGTACTGGTGGGGACATTGCCTCTGAGAATGGAGGACCTGGTTTTGAGTCCTGCCTTTTCCATAAATAGATATCCCACCTTCACCTTCTGTAAGTCACCTGGCTTTTCTGACGGCTGTCATCTGAGAAATGGGACAGTAATAATCCAAGTCATTGCCATTCTAAGGATGGAAGCAACTCAAGTTGCTGCAATGCATACAAAAGTTATTTTTACTTTTCATTAGTAAGATCCTTCGAGTTAGACTCTAATTTTTTTTTTTTTTTCTGGACCAGAAATAACTCTAAGCTCACAATGAAATGTGTTCATTTAATAGCTGGGACTGTGTAAGCTCAAAATAGTGATAGATGCCTTTTCGGTTTAGATACGTGCATCTGCTCTATAGTGTTTTTCTTTGGGGGCTTTAAAAATTACACTTTCAATATCAATTTTAGCAGATACAGGTTGAAAATAACCTATCACAATAAAAGGAGCTAACTGAATAAAATTAGTTTGATTTCCTCAATTAATACATCCCATGCCACTGAAAGATGTTTCTATCACTTAGGCAAATCTTTTATTTATTGGTTGTTTCCATTTGTGGCACACAAATGTCCAATACATTCATCCAGAGTCTATTAAGTCACGATTGGCCAATGTTTACTGCAAGTGTCGGCTTCATTTTGACTAAAATAGATCCCTCCCTCACCTCTGAGAATTTATTTCTAAAGACTATTTTTCCCCTCAGGGATAGTCTCCTCTTGTGCTATCAGATTTTGTCATAACCGAGTGCAAACTCCGACCCCAGTCCACTAGGGGATTTTCATTTGTGTCCCGACTCAGAAATGAAGGCTACCAAAGGTAACGCTCCCGGCCTCAGCAAACTCCGTTGGATTTTGAGCTCTAGAGCGAACGTGAGACTCTTTAGTCTGCAGGTACCGGGAAGTGCAGTCGGCAGTGCGCTAACGTGGCCCGTGGTTCTGTGGTTGTCTCCTTTCACAGCGACGCCCCTGAGCTCCCTGAAGCCCCCACGGGTGGACACCGCTCCTGTGGTCGCCTCTCCCTACCAAAGAAGAGACTCGGACAGGTACTGCGGGCTCTGCGCGGCCTGGTTCAACAACCCCCTCATGGCCCAGCAGCACTACGAAGGCAAGAAGCACAAAAAGAACGCGGCCAGGGTGGCCTTGCTGGAGCAGCTGGGGACCACGCTGGACATGGGGGAACTGAGAGGTAAGGACAACCCCTCCGGTTTCCGGGCTTTCACGGGAAGGACCGTGCTTTCACCAATGCGGGCTGATTCTTGTTACTGCTTTGATTATGGAAGGGAAAAGTGGGGCTCACCCCCAAAACAGGGAAGGAAAAATAAAGAGCGGAAAACTAGGTTTAGCTTGATTTCTGTAATCTCTTTCGTCTCGGAGTGTCTTCATGGGTTGTTTTTCAGGGCAAAGCCCCACCCCCACCCCCACCCCCCACCTCCGTCCATGAGCCAGACCTTTTTCCTCCTGTCTTACCTTGAAACGGCGTCTCTAGTGGAAACTCCTACAGAGGAGCTGATGGGACAAGGTGCTAAAGAGGCCAAATGGCGTTATCGTATGTTAAACTGTTGTGCTTTTTATACGTTCAGCCAAGATAAAGCAGCAGATTGGTTCCATGTAATGGGTCGAAGTAAGCCCAAGCCCGCCCCCACCCCCGCCAGACATATCCGGGAAGTAGAGGCAGGACGGCGCTGGGTGGCACTCCCCAGGCAGCCCCTCCGTGCCCCTGCCCTGACAGGTTTCCCTGCCGCCTCTGCCGTTCACGTGAGGCTTCCCAGAGGCTTGGCAACCACAGGGCGAAGCTCAATCCCCTGGTTTCCTTAGGAAGCCATAGACCAATTTGTGAGCCTTAATTGAGTATTTCATCACCAGCGACCATCTAAGCATTGTTTGATCACCTAAACGGTTTTGATCAGCATGACATTGGCAGCATAGAGGCAGAACGGAATCACATGCACTGCATTTTTCTGATCTCAGTAAATCAGGATCTTCATCTGTGTCCCAACCCAAAAATTAATTTTCTCAGAAAAATAATCTACAAGGGGTGTTACTGATACATCAGACTCGGTATGGGATGGGTCAGATAAGCTCGTATGGGCTGGCCAGGGAGCCATCATTCATAACAGGTGTAAGCTATAGATAACAAACTTTGCAAATCAATTTTGAGAGTGCAACCTTGGTTGGAGCTGGGTTCTGCGTGCAAAGCCTACAGTTCTTACCACCCTCACCTGGCTGTGAACCTCTAAGGGGGGATAATTATAACAGGGAGTAGCCTGGCACGATTCTAGGCAAAATAAGCAGGACACAGAGCATGTAATGTGAGCAGAGAGGAGGGAGCAGGTCACTTCGCCGTATACCGGTTGGAGAGGACTTCATGGAGCAAAGGCGCTTGGGTTGGAATCAGCAGTGTGGGTGGGGTCTTCCCAGGGAGAAAGCACCGTGTGACCAGAGTCTTGAGTGCAGAGAGACGGAGGCACTCTGTTGTCACGGAAGAATTCTATGCCACAGGTTTAAATAATCCTAAATAGATTCAAGATTGGAGGGCTACGGCTACAGACTACATCTATAGAGCTTGATTAGGGATTGATCTTTTTTTTTTTTTTTTTCCCCAAGAGGTGTGATTAAAAGCAACAAACAAGAGCAAACGCCAACATCATGTTATTTTTGTGTGTCTCCTAGCTGTAGAAAAACAACACGGGGCTTAATATTTCAGCGTGTCGGATAATCTCATTGCAGGCACTTCTGAGTTGTTGATGGTGCTGCTTTCTGCTGAGGGATTTCTTATGTTCTCAGTCTATGTCTTATTAAAAAATACAGGAGGAGTCTCTCCATGGCTGAAGGCTCGCCCTCAACTCCTCTGTTCCTGGCAGATAACAAGGGGCTCAAGCCGCCGCTTCACGGCAGGGCACTGACGGAGGAAAACAGGGCTTTATTTATGTTTGGTGCTAGTATGACTCGAGGAAAAATTATTCCTAGAGCACATTCTTCTTGTCTATTTTTGAATTATCAGTGCTGCATCTTTTATGTACAGCTACATCTTAATGACTTGGGCGTCAGGATTCTGTGACATTTGAGCAGCTTGTCTTTTATACAGAAGACAAAAAGGCTGCTCTTTGACTCGATAGCTCAACGTGACTGAGACTCGGTAGCACGAGGAATGTGATTAGCATTGAGCACGGTGTCCTTGAAACCAACCTTTTTTCATCCACTCCAGGAGACATCCTGATATATATTTATTCAAGCGTTAAATATTGCAAAAGCTTAAGGAATAAAGCAACTATAGTAAAACCAGCACTTCTTAAAACACACATACTCTCTCTCTCTCTCTCTCTTTTATTCCTGGAATGCCTCTAATGTATTATATGATCAATAAATTAATAAGGGCAAAAGTGCTAATCCGTAAATACAGGCATATCCATCATTTTTAAAAGCTGGCATCCGGCAGTTGGAACAGTGTTACAGGAAGCTCGACTCTCTCTCTCTCATAGCAGTTCCCATGTTTCTAAATGCTACATCGTTTACTTATCTGTTGTAGTTTTCTGTATTTTCCTTCTCCCTACTCCTGCGACAGACCGTTAGCAACTAAAAGCAGGCACCTGTGTCTATTTTGCTCATCCGTGTGCTCGAAACCCCTCAGACAGTAGCAGACACATAAGTAGGTACTCACTGTTGCTAAGTGAGTGAGTGGAGAAAGCCCTGAAAGAATCCACCCAAAATCCTGTGTGTTTAAGAATGGCAACCATTTTTACTTCTAAAAGAGTCTTGATTGAATAATTTTCATAGTGAACTATTTATAATTCTATAATTAGAATAAGAATTCTGTAATTATAATAAGAACTATAATTTATAGCTCTTCAAACTTTTAAAAAATGATGTGTATTTTATTTGCAGTGGAATGCAGAGATGTCAAGTGTTGTAGTTCATGGGTGTTGAGAACGCAGGCACCCGCGTGGCCCCACCCCACCAGCATGCGTGACTTTTCCATCTCGGGGAATTCCCGAGTCACCCCACTGTCTATTCCAGGTGGCCACTTTTCCCATTTTTTCACTGTAGATTAGTTTTGCTTGTTCTAAAGTTTTATGTAAATAGAATTACATATAAAATAGAAATACATATATAATACATATGTAATACATATATAATACATATACATACATATATAATACATATATAATAGAAATACATATACATAGAAATACATATAAATTATGTATTTTTGTGGGTCTGGCTTCTTTTCCATAGCATATTATTGATACGGGAAATGTCGGGCGCCGGGACGAGGTCACTTGCCACCTCCCCGTCCCTCTGCATCTCCGTGGGCTGGCGCTGCGCGTGGCCAGTTGGAGGGCCCTGCTGGGGCCGGGCCCCGCGGCAGAGAGCCACCTGGGACCCCATGTGCCACTGGGACCCCCTGTGCCGGAATGCCCCTAGGTCCCCGAGCCAAGCTGCTGCCTGTTTCCAGCCACGGCTGCTTGCATGATCCCGATTGGGTAATTTTTGAATCCCACAGTTTTTGATTGGATGTTAAAGCTTGTTGTTGATTGGATGTTAAAGCTTGATGTTGATTGGATGTTAAAGCTTGATGTTGATTGGACACTTTCTGAGCCCTACCAAGGATATAAAAGCAGGAGAAGAACAAGGAAGGGGGACAGAAGGGAGCTATAACATCAGGTGTGCTGAGTCTGCTGTGGAAGAATAAAGGCTGTTCTCCGACTCTTCGTGTGCCGCTCGGTTCTTTCTCCGGTCAAATGAACAAGAGCTGTGACAAGAGCTGTAAGGCTAGCTGTACACGCTGCGGCAACATTATTTTTGAAATTAATCCAATTACAGCTTATAAAACAAAGTAGTACTTTTTTTTATCACTCAGTAGTTAGTATTCTACTAACAAAAATCTTATCATTTGTCTATCCGTTCTCCTCGTGACAGCTTTTGGATTGTTTGGTGCTATTTTAAATAAAGCTTTCATAAATATTTTTGCATGCCTTTTTTTTTTTTGAAATCTCATCTTTTTTCCCTTTACAGTTTTGTGTGTCTAATCTAAAAAACCTTTGCCTACACCCATGACCAAAGATACTCTTGTATATTTCCTTCTACAAGTTTCATAGTTTTAGTGTTCACATCTAGGATTATGAAGTATCTCAAACTAATTTTTGTAAATGGTGTCAAGTAGGGGTTAAAATTTGTTTTATTTTTATACATTTACACAGTTGTTACAGAAAACTTGTTGAAAATATTTACTTTTACTCATTGAATTGCTTTGAATTACTTTTATTGAAAATGCATTGATTGCGTGAGTGTATTTCTGGGCAATCTATTCTGTTCTATGGATCTCTTTGTCTACGTTTATCCCAGGACCGCACTGTATTGACGTTTTTAGCATTCCAGAAATCTTGAAGTGAGGGACAACCAGTTCTCCAACTTTATTCTTCTTTCTCAAGATTGTTCACCTCTTCTAAATCCTTTGCATTTCTATATAAATATTAGAAACAGCTTGTCAATCTTTACATGGAAATCTTGTTGGAATTTTTGAATGGGATTGAATCCAATCTGTAAGGTCGAATTGCGGAGAATTTATTTAAATTCTTCTAAATATTGTGTTTTCAAAGCCAAGAACTTTCTATAGCTCTCTGTTTATTTCAGCAATGTTTTATAGTTTTTAGTGTAAACGTTTTGTATGTCATTTGTTACATCTTTCTCCAAGTGCAGATGACCTTGAACAGCATGGAGTTGCAGGAACCAACTCCCAATGAGATTAAAAAAAAAATCCACGTATGTTAATAACTTTGATTTCCCAAAAGCCTTAGCTACTAACAGCCTACCTTTGACTGGAAGCCTTACCAATAACATGGTTGAGTAACACGTATTTTGTATGTTTTATGCATTTTATTCTGTATTCTTGTAATCACATAAACCAGAGAAAACAGTATTAAAAGATCATAAGGAAGAGAAAATGCATTCACTGTCAATTAAGTGAACGAAGTCCTTGTCCCCTTCGTATCGAGCAGGCCGAGGGAGGGGAGGGCGAGCAGGGGTGGGCCTTGCTGTCTTGGGGTGGCGGGGCAGCAGAGGCAAGCACACTGAGTGTTGCTTTACAGAAATACTTCGTAATTTCTGTCTGACTTCCGTTTTTTTTTTTTTTTTAATTTCTCTAACAATGCTTCCACACAGTGCCCAACCTTCCCCTGTCACCTAGTTTCGGTGCCCGAATCGCAGACGGTCCATGCTGGGGAGGCCTGAGAGCCGTCCTCAGTCACTGGAACCCTCTGCCCGGTCGTCTGAAGTCCGTTTGTTCTCTGGCACCGCTTCCTCCTCCTCGTCGTCGCCTCGCGCTGGTATGGAAGCAGTGACCTCCACCAAGTCGTCTCCTCTTAATTCCTCCGGCGTGGTGTCCCTCAACTCTTGAATTCCAGATGTGCATGACAAGCTTCTTCTGTGGGAGTTGGCGGGCATGGCGTGGGCAGTCCTCTGCGTGGGTTACCACGCGGGCGATCCTTAAAGGTCCTTTGACTCCCGGCTCTACAGTCGTTCTGCTTGGTGGCAAGTGGACCGGTTAGACACCTTCGGTGTTGAGCTTATGGGGTTCTGGACGCCCAGGGACACTGTCCAATTTCAAAAGGACTTGAACAGGCGGACTCTTTCTGGCATGGCACCTCCTGACGTCGGGGACAAAGCGTTGACGGGATCAGTCCTGAAAGAGGGTTCTCGCTGAGCAGGCCTTCTCGAGGTACAACCCAAACAAAGGCTGGAGGCTGGTGTTCAGCTTTGCCCTGCGAGGCTGAGGCTTTGGCTGCTTTATAGAGAAGGGCAGTCCTGGTTATAAATCTGACTGCATTTGCACACGACCGTGGAGTTAGCCTACCTCTTCCTGCCTTGAATCCTGGTGCTCATTTCTCTTCCTTACTAATAAATGTCTTTTGTGTCCTTTTTTTCCACCCCCCAGGATAGAGGACTTTTGTTTGCAATAAAAACCTGTTCAGGCAGACATCATTTCTCCTCAACGAGTTTCTTAACGTTGTCTGGGAGCTTGTCCGCTGCCTCTTGGCCAGCAGAAACTGCTTCTCTTGCTACCTTGACATTTTTTAAAGCCAAACCTCTTCTAAAATCATCAAACCATCCTTTGCTGGCATTAACTTTTTTCTCCAGCTGTAGACCCTTCACCTTCCTTTTGCTTTGTCATATAAAGTCTTTTCTCTTTCTCAAATCATTATTAGAGTCTATACGTTTGCCTTTCCCGTGGCGGTCCTGCACCCACGTACAAGCCGTGTTTTCAATACGAGGTCAAAAGTATTTTGCAGAAAGCGCAAAGATTTCGTGCTTGCTGGCACAGCTGCAGCAAAGTCTTCGTGAACGTCCCTGAGCTGGATTCATTTATCTTGCAATGCTGGCCAAGCACTACTGCAGACGCCACGTCTATGGTGTAGACGTACCGAGCAGTTCAGCTTGTTCTTACAATGTCATTACTTCTCTCTGCTTCTTAGGGGCACTTCCAGCACCATTAGCTGCACTTTGGGTGGGCCCGTGGTGTTACTCATGGCTTAGGGTATTGCAGTAAACACTGGAAAAATATGTGTGAAAGATCACTTTTTGCTATAACACACTATTTACCAGAGAGAACTGCTGCTCACCTGGAGATGATCACATCACACTGTTTTAAGCAAATACGACACTTGAGCTCACCGGAATAGCAACAGACGTAGCTACAAAACTACCACAGTAGTGCCGTGTGTACTACAGCTAATGGTACGCAGTTATAATTTAATAATACTGAATCTTCACATTTGTTCACGTTTCTCTGGTGTCTTGATGCCGTGTACATATTGTTTGTAACTGTTTATGTAAGTTTTGATAAATTTTAACTTTTGATAACAGATTTGTATATATTTTATGGGAGTAAATAGTAAGATAGACTAGTATCTATATATATATATATGTATTCGTGACATATCTTTTCCTTAGTTGTTTCAATATTTCTAGTCTATGTGGTTTGTGAGTTTTTTCAAATAATCACAAATCTCCAAAAAATTTTCCATATATTTACTAAAAACAATTTGCATTATAAGTGGATCTGCCCAGTTCATGTTGTTTGAGGGTCAGCTGTATTTTGTGTTGATTCACCCTAGTGTAAATTATAGTGCATTTTTGAAATTTTATTTCTATGTGTTTGTTACTGACATATAGGATATGCAATTGATTTTTTATTAATACATTGACCTTGATTCCCGTCACTTATACATAACTTTCTCCCTATTATTTGTATATAATTTAATAGCACAAATAATTTTCTCCTTTCATGTTTTTTTACTGTTCGCCCTATTTAGTCATTAGCAACTCCATAGAACTGTGAACTGTATTATTCTTGCCTTCCTTTGCTTCAAGTGGTAGAAAAATTTTTAAAGATGAAATTACTTTTGTAGATTAATGAAGAATTATAAATGGGATTGGCCTAAATAGTTATTAATATGCATAACCTGCTTAGTGACTCAACTTTAATATTATTTCTTCCAGAAAATAGATGATAACCTGTCTCTACTCCCAAGTTTTAAATTATTAAGAAAAAAAAACCAGTCTCCTTTTTCTGAATATGTAGTTTAATATATTAATGGAAAACAAAGGAAGTTATTGAATTATGGAATTATAAAGTTCACTGGTCAGAAAGTACTTTAGAGGTTTTCTTTATAGTTTAAATTCTTCTTGCCAGCATAAAACACAGGCAGTTTCTTTCTTGGAAACAGCGGGACTATAAATATGAAATTATGGTTAGGTAGAGATAGAGTATTCCTTTTGCAGACCTTTATCACTCATCCTTTCAAAAGCTTTAGGGTGGAAAAATGCAGGTATTTCATTGTTTCAGGGGAAAATAGACTATTGTAATTCTCATCTGAAGGCACAGAGCAAAAGAACTCATTTAAAAATTTAATAATGTTTCCAAGAATCATAAGCTGAATAGTGCTGGAAAGTACATTAGCTATGATGGAATTATACCCCTCTTTTCACAGAGCCTGATTCTGGGGCCCAGAGACATGAAGTGGCTGTGCCCTTCTACTGCAGGGCCGGCTCCAGGATTCCTGATGATGGGGCACACGTTTTCAGTGGCTCGTCGTCCACTACCTAGAACAACGACTAATTAACTCTTTTGTTTAAAAACAGCTGAGTTTGGGGCACTTATTAAATATTTCATAATGTAGACAACTTGCTTTGAACTTGAGAATGGGCACAACTATTTTCTGGGACTAGATTACTTGCAAAGTGCATTGTGTACTTTGTTTGTTTGAGACAGAGTCTCACTGTGTTGCCTGGGCTAGAGTGCCGTGGCATCAGCCTCGCTCACAGCAACCTCATCCTCCTGGGCTCAAGCCATCCTCCTGCCTCAGCCTCCCGGGTGGCTGGGACTACAGGCATGCGCCACCATGCCTGGCTGATTTTCTTTTTTTTTCTATATAGTTTTAGTTGGGCAATTAATTTCTTTCTATTTTCAGTAGAGACGGGGGTCTCGCTCTTGCTCAGGCTGGTTTCCAACTCCTGACCTTGAGCGATCCTCCCGCCTCTGCCTCCCAGAGTGCGAGGATGACAGGCGTGAGCCACCGCGCCCGGCCTCTTGTGTGCCCTTAATAAAGGAGCTTCCCCGCATTCATGACTCCATCTTGGCCGCGTGAGTGTGGACATGCAGAGATCGCAGTCACTATATCCCGGGGCCCTAGATGGGAGTGGCAAAGTGCTATGATGAGAAAACATGCCCCTGAGAGGTCACTGGAATTTGCCGCTCTCACTGTCAGGTAGCCGCTGCTTCCGTTAGCAGGAAGGGGCGCTAAGCTCGAGAGGATACAAGCAGCTTACCTAGGACTTCAATCAGAAAAGCAGCATGGGAGTCACAAGGAACAGCCTTGCCACAAAGTAAGCAGAACACGGTGGGTTTTTTATGTTTAGAATTATTTCTGCTGTGAGCTTTCAGGCTAGGGGTTATTTCGTTCCCCTTAATCTTGGCGTGGCCTTGGCCCGCATCTCGGGCAATGGACAGCTTAATCCTATCCCTGTCCTAACCCTCTACCCAAGTCGCCTGTGCACGGCCACTTGGGTTGTGGATCTGCCCCAAGACCAATGAAAGAAATGCACTCTAGGTAAAGCAAGCAAACAAAAAACACGATTTTATTTTGGTTTTTTAATGTATATGGCCCCAGTGTTCTTTTTTTTAATTGCAAAATATTAAGGAGTACAAATGTTTTAGGCTACGTGGATCATTTTTGTAATGCTTGAGTCCCAGCTATAGGTGTGCCTGTCACCCCAAGAGTGTTCATAGTAGGCATTAAGTTGGTTTATTCCCCTCCTCTCCAGCCCCCTCCAGTTGATTTCCACTGAGTTTTACATCCCTCTGTGCACGTGTGCCCATCAGTTCCAATTTAATGGTGAGTACATACGTTGTTTATTTTTTCATTCTTGAGGTATTTCACTTAGGAGAATGGTATCCAGTTCCATCCAGATTGTTGCAAATGGTATTAATTCAAATTTTTTTTTTATGGCTGAGTAGTAATCCATGGTGTACATGTACCTCATGTTATTAAAGTGTTTCTTTCTCTCTGCATGCACACCAGCATGTATTGTTTTTTGAACTTTTTAATAAAAGCCATTCTAACTAGGGTAAAAGGATATCTCCTTGTGGCTTTAATTTCCATTTCACTGATGATTAGTGATGTTGAGCATTTTTCCATGTTTGTTATCCATTTGTGTATCTTCTTTTGAGAAGCTTCTGTTCATGTCTTTTGCTCACTTATTAATAGGTTTGTTTGTTTTCTTGCTGATTTGCTTGAGTTCTTTGTAAATTCTGATTATTTGCCATTTATTCGATGTGTACCTTACAAATATTATATTTACTCCCATTCTGTAGGTTGTCTATATGCTCTGTTGATTGTTACTTTAGCTGTGCAGAAGCTTTTTAGCTTATTCAAATCTCCTTATTAATATTCGGGCATGATTGCAATTGGGGCCTTAATCATAAATTCTTTGCTGAGGCTGGTATTTAGAAGTGTTTATCCTACAATTTCCTCTATAATTCTTAGGGCTTCATGCCTTAGGCATAAGTCTTTTATCCATCTTGAATTACTTTTTGCGAGTGGTGAGACATTAAAGTTCTATTTATTCTTCTGCATGTACTTATTCAAGTTCCCCAGCACCATTTGTTCAATAGAGCTTCTTTTTCCTAGTGTACGTTATTGTCTGTTTTGTCAAAAATATGTTGGTTGTGGGTAGATGGTTTTATATCCAGGTTTTCTGTTCTGTTCCATTGGTCTGTATCTCTACTTTTGTACCAGTACCATGCTGTTTTGGTTACTCTAGCCTGGTAGTAGAGTTTGAAATCTGATAATGTGATACCACTAGATTTTCTCTTATAGTTTAAGATAACTTTGGCTACTAGGGCTTTTTTCTGGCTCCAAAGTGTAGAATTATTTTTTATGGATCTGTGAAGCGTGACTTCGGTAACTTAATGGGGATCGCATTGAGTTTGTAAATCACTCTGAGTACTATGGATATTTTAACAATGTTGATTATACCTATTCATGAGCATGACATATTTTCCATTTGTTTGTATCCTCTGTGATTTCTTTCCTCCGAGTTTTGTTGTTCTCCTTGTAGAGATCTTTCACCTCTTTGAAAACCGCTATTTTAAAAGGCACCTGATGCGACTATTGTGGAGCAATTACTTCTAAATTTAGTGGCTTAAAACAACAATAGCCATTTATTATCTCTCACGGTTTCTGTGAAGGAATTTGGGAGTGGCTTGGCTGGGTGATTCTGGCTTGAGGTTTGTCATAATATCGCAGCAGATATATCAGCCAGGGCAATGCTCTCATCTGAAAGCTGGAACAGGTCCGGAGGGTCTACTTTTAAAGGTGACTAATTCCGTTCTGGGTGACAGATTAGTGGTTGCCAGGCACTGGGGTGGGGAGGGCCTGGCTACCGTGGGGCAGCCAGAGGGGATTGGGGGCATAATGGAAATGTACTTTGGTCACGTTGGTGGCTTCTTGCCTACATGCTTTTGTGAGAACTTGTTCTAACTATGCGCCAAGAAGAGAGCGGCATGCAAATTTTAAAAGATTCATAAAAGAAGAAAGAAAAGGTGACTCTCTCACATACCTGGCTTGCTGCTAGGAGGCCTTCTTTTCTTGTTTTTCTCCTACTGGGTCTCATGCTCATGCTTTGGTACCCGGCTTCCCAGCAGCGAGCGATCCAAGAGAGCATCAGGTGGAAGCTCTCTCCTTTTTGTGATGCTTGGAGGTCACATAGTGTCACTTCTAACACATTCCATTAGTCAGGACAGAGTCACTACGTATAGCCATATTCAAGGTGGTGGCGTAGGGAATTGAACTCCACCTTTTCAAGAGAAGGTGATCAGATGACATAGGGACATTTAAAGAGCGTCCCCGTCGGTCAGAAGGCAGGTGGACCACTGACCCATGTGGCAGACGCCATGCTTCCGCACCCTGGTGGACTTTGGAGTCAAAAGCATGTCGTCCACAGGTGGAGTCAATATTTGCCAGAAACACATTGCGTCAAGGGTTTCATTTTATTCTTAAAGTCTAACAGAGATTTCTGCCTGTTCTCATGAGAGTAGAAAACACCCTGAATTTCTCTGCGGTCCCCTGCCCAAGACCTGGCACGGAGTGGACGGAGATAGGATGCATTTCCCAGCTGGGGGTTTCTTGAGCATCTCCCCATGATTTCTAAATAATTCCTTCTTCTTCTAACAACCATACTCTCTCTGTACCTGGCCACCCCAGTATGCCTGAGGGATTCCAAAGATTTGGGGACCAACTTAATCAGAGGTGATGGCTTGATCGTGGGCTCCTGTCTCCACGCGAGATGACAGGAGCGGAAGTTTGATCAGGTGACTTGGGTCAAGCTTTCAGAGACAGAAAGCCCGCGTCATATGTTACTTCGTTTCATTTTCCGTCCGTTCCACTAATGCTTCCCGAAGTCCTAGCGTGCGCCGGGCACGGCGCGAACGAGAGCAGAAGGCTTCCGTTTTGAGAAATAGGAAATAAACACGGTTGGCCTGTGTTGAGCGCTAAAGGGCAAGAAATAGAGTGATGTGGGACCTAATGAGAATGGGGGACGGGTTCCCCTAAATAGGAGGGTTAGTGACAGCCTTTCAGAGGAGCTGAGACTCTCAACTGTGACCCTGAAGGAGGGAAGAGGCCCAGACGTGGAGCTCCGGCTCGCTCCGCACCGGGACGCCCACCGCGCTAGGGGCCACGTGCGTGGGAAGAACAGGTGTGTTTGAGGAACCCCAGGCAGAGTGCCTGAGGCTACTGGGGGGGGGCAAAAAGCGGGGATAGGGATGGGTAGAGGTCAGGTTTTGCAGGTCCTAATAGGCCCCTGTGGGAAGTTTCAGTTTCGTCCGAAGTACACGTAGGGGTTTGCATCGCATCTTACTGGTGAGTCCACATGCCCCCCGTTCTCTCTGGAGGGACTGGCTCGCTTCCGCCAGTCTAGGTCACCTGCTAGTAATTTTTTTTTTTTGTCAGGCATTCAACACTGGGAAATGTGCAGTTATCTGTTTGAGACCCATAATGCTGACTGCACCGTAGAAATGGGAGCACGTGGCCCGCGGTTTTCAGTCCGGGAGCCGGGGAAAGAACAGCCCTCCGGGACTGGCGCCGACAACGTGTTGCCGTGGACACGGTGGACACTTCCCTCCAGGTCCCCTGCTCTTTCCTCTGTCCAAGAGTGCGTCCCGCTCCTGCCATTCTCGTGAGCACACCTTCTCCACCTGCGTCCTCTGTCCGAGGCCGCGCGGGCAAGCCGTTGGCGGCGGGCACTGCGGCCGCGTTTCCGTGGGGGGCTGCTTCCCGGCGACGGGGCTGCGGCGCACACCTGCAGCTCTTGCAGTGTTGCAGGGCGAGCTCGGCCGGCCGGGTCTCCGCGGAAGCGTGGCAGTGGCGAGCGGGGGGGTAACAGCAGTGTCTTGACGACCACCGAGGTGAGGAGGAGGACAGGTCCAGGGAGGGGAGCACACTGCCCCTGCGGAGCTGCGGGAGAGCTGGAAAGGACGGCGTCGGGGGCAGTGTATTCACAGAATAAGCAGCCCTGAGGCTCGGGTAGCCTCGCTGAAGTCTTCATTCCAGCGCAGACGGCACCGGCTGCCGAGT
This sequence comes from Microcebus murinus, assembly GCF_040939455.1. Lineage (NCBI taxonomy): Eukaryota > Metazoa > Chordata > Mammalia > Primates > Cheirogaleidae > Microcebus > Microcebus murinus. Next base: position 1,804,258 of record NC_134127.1, read on the forward strand.
AAGCCCGTCTCGGCGGGCAAGTAAAGGGGCCAGACGGCTGAAGCATGAGTGGTGACTGTGGCCGTGGGGGCCAGTGGTGTAGCCCCCGGGCTGGGACGTCCTGAGGAGTCCGGCAGCGGAGCAGGAGGCGAGTGGCGTGCGGAGGACAGGGCCAACGCCAAGGCGCAGGGGCAGGGCAGGGCAGGGCCCCGGCGCAGCTGCCAGGTGGCGGGGCTGGAGCCGGCGGCCACGTCTGGGAAGAACGGGAGAAGAGGGGCAGAAACGGGGAGACAGCCCACGGCGGGAGTCCAGCACGTCCGCTCAAGCCTGAAGGCCGTGGGGAGCCATCTGAAGACTTTTGGCGGGAAAAATCACATGGCGATGTCTGTGTTTCTGAAATACGTCTCTGTGGCTCGCCAGGTGGAAGCTGGACCGGCCAGGAGGGAGCAGAGCGGAGGCAGGAGGCTGTGCTGGGATTGTACTATCTGGAGGGCACTCATACCAGCCTGAGCCGGAGAAAGCAGGGGCAGTGGGCACATAAACAATGAGAAAAAAAAATGTGCGTGTGAATCCAACGGGGTTGGGAGGACAGGGAGGTCCCCCAGAGTCCCTCGGCGGGGGTTCTCTTTGCGAAGAGGCCCAGTGACCCCTGGCCGAGTGACCCCTGACTTGCCGCGCCGCACCTGAGCATCCCGAGTGCTCTCAGATGCGAGTCCCAGTGCTGGGCTTCTTGGTATGATCATCGTCCTGCTGCGTGGAACCCA